>NW_017729024.1:162925227-162950416 GCF_001723915.1 Gavialis gangeticus | reverse complement strand
AAGAAAATTGACCGTGATCTCCCACCCTCCCTAGACCCCACTCCTGGACCCATCCATGCCCTGCAACCTGACTAGCTGGCATGTGCTCTCCAGTAAGTTGCATAGGGTTGCACCCCTCAAGGTAAGGAGATCACCCCCCAAGGATGGGAGGGGGAGTTAGCTTGGTGCCAGAACTGCCCCCCATTCAGTAGAGTTTAAGGGGTGGAAAGTTTGTCCACACAGAACAGAAGGATGGAAGAGGGGACACTGCATCCTGGGATGTTGGACAACTGCAAAATCAGGCAGCTTATTTGTGGAGAATGACCACAGACTAACGGAACATGAGCTGGTTAACATGGGTCAGAGATAAGCCTGCCCTGGAAGAGCATAACTTTAAGCCAAGTGAGCTATGCTTAAAACTAGTTTCAAGGGTTGATGTGTGGACACTCTAGGAGCCACCTAAACAGGACCCTCAGTTCCTTCACCCTGTCTACTTGATGCAGCCAATCCTTCACCAGCCTTGTATAACAGAAGATCTCCTGCCTCTGGATATGTTCAATCCAAAACTATATTTGAAATAAAATCCACCCTTCCAAGTCAAACACAGGTTTGACCTTGTGTACTTTCAGGCTCAGAAATGTGCGACAACCTACAGCACAAACCCCACTATGATTCATGTTACCTTTCTAGAGATCTACATTGATGTCAGTGACAGAAAATTTACCCAGCTATGGAAAAGAGTTATTAAAATGGCTGCCTTGACACTTGACAACTTTTTAATGCAAAGCAAGAAGAACAAATCTGGCTTCCTTACTGAAAGAAAAGGGTCTCAGAAGGTAAGCCTGGAAATTATTTACAATAAAAATAATTTAAAATGTAGATCCACAGAATAGGCCTCAGAGATGCAAAAACTCTGCTACTTGTACAGAGTGACCTCCAGGAAACTATCTCCATCACCAGACTTGTTGCTGACATCATTTCCTTGGCAGGGGCTTTAAAAATTTTGTCAGCCATTGCAAACACCTGAACTACATAATCATCCTTTCTAAAAATCTGTTGGAACCATCTGTCGTCTTCAACCATCATCATCTAGAATGTGCCTCCACACCCCTACTTTCATTTTTCCTTTTGTCTTCTATTAAAATTATTTCAAGTGAGGTAAATGAAATTCTCAGCCATTCCTGATCTGCAGTGTTACTACTCGCTAAAATATTTTTTTCATAAATATTTTCATGTGCTCATTATGTTGCTAGGTTGTAATGACCTTTTACTTGCTTCTTGAAGATCACTTATCACATTGCTCTAAATTTAGCCTTGGACCATGTGGGCATCAGTAAAATTTAAATCACTTTGGTTACCCCCACTCATACTACGGCTCATTTTGCATCCATCCAGTATTAGAATCCTACAAAATGTCTATTAGAATCTTTTACTTTTGTGTAATAATTTCAATACCCATCAAAAAAAGTAATGCATGTAGCTAGCTTTGTAATCATGACTTATACCTGCAGTATTAGAGCACTAAATAAACAACATGCTATGCAATATCAAATAAGTCAGTTTGGTTTCAAACATTTGCACTTAATTATTCAAGCATAAAATTATATGAATATACATTCAACTAAAGCTTCCATCTTCCATTCCAGAAAAGGATAGTTATTCCAAAAAAATAGTAGTTATGCCATTTATTTATACCACTTTCACCATACTAACACACCGGCAGAAATCTCCCCACCACCAGACTAGAAAAGCTTTGAAGCTAAAACGGTCTCAGACTATTTGTTTGAACAGGGTCTCTCAGCTAAGATCTGTTGAAAATATTGTGGTACAAATATTAAAATAGATGCATGCACCCCGTCCCACCCTTCTGGTTAGTCCATTTCTGTGAGTCATGTCAAGATAAAGCAATAAAAATCCTACAACTAATGGTTACCAGACTACACCAGACTCTTTCATAAAAGGGTTTCTGGTACAGTTTAAGTACATAGCAAAATATATTTATCATTTACATTATTGTTTAAAATGCAAAAATGAAGCTTTTGCCTAAATCTTAGCCAAGACAGGAAAATCTGATTTGTAAAACCCATAGCTTCCTTCATTTGGTCATTTTTCAGCTTACCCCACCAGTCCTTCCCCTTGTCTTTGCAACTACTAGCACAATGGTTTATCAGAGGCTAAAAGCTGCCCAGTAGAAGATGCAAGCTCAGAGATTCTGATATTTATCTTCAAAATGTTCCCAGGGTGGGAGTGACTAATACATATTGATTGTTCTTAACCATTGCACACAATGCCCACTGAAAATCAGCCTGACTCCCTTTCTAAATAAAGTACTATATGTGTGCCTCAGCATGCTAAACTCATTCTGACAGGCAGATTTAGCGAATTGTTAAGGCTGTGTGCTAGAACTGTTCTTTACAACATTAACTGTTATGCAAGAGGTTGTAAAGAATATTTAGGTTTATTTACCAACAATGTTAAGATAAAGAAAAATCTTAATCAGCTCATTAAAATTAAACATGTTAGCTATCAACTGGTCAATGTGGTATTTATGCCTTATGACTGTCTAGTGGATGAGCATGAGTGTCTGGAAAAGCTGTTCCACTAAGAGCTGTAGCTGTCCAACAATTGCCAAAGTCTAAATGGGGGACCAGAAGTTAACCTCAAAGGACCTCCAGAAATCTACTGATAAAAACCTATGCAAGATTCAACAAACAGCATTTTCTTAGGTCCCAGTTGCATGATTTAGTTTTTTTCCCTTTCAATTTACAATAGAAATGTACAGTTATTTATAATTTACAATAAGAAAACATCAATTAGGCAACACCAAGCCAAATGTGGGATGAAATAAATTTAAAGTGAGCAACAATTGTGATGCATGGCTGAATCTGTCTAGAAAGCACTCCTAATGCAACAGCTCCAAGACATGCAGAATAAAATGAGCCTCATGGGTTCAGTAAGATATAACAGCTGATGACATGTGGATGCAAGCTGAACTCTTCTTTCCAGACTTCCCTGAACTTTGAGTTTCAACAACTTCTTCATAGAAATATGCCAAAGGAAAAACGCAACAATTATTCTGGGACCTTCTTTGACTTAAATAATTCTTCCATCTGTTCCCTGAGGCGGAGGAGGAGGGGAGCAGAGGCTGCTAACATGAGAGGTTCTTACACAGTTGCACTCAAGGTGGGCCTTCTTGCATTTTCATCCCTCTACAGCTATCCAAAGCCTTACTGCAATTTGGCCTTCTCTCTCTGGGAAATGTGCAGCAGAAGGTGCCAGTCTGGTTGCACTAGACAGTCAGTCAGGTCACCTGGACAGCAAATATAACATAGGTACTGGGAATTCAGAGATCTCCTCCAGCAATAATAATGCCCTGCCAAGCATGTCATCTTGCTCCAGAGAGTCCAAATCATAAGCAGGTGATTCAGTCTATGGTTATGAAACGCTCAATTTTCCATTGATAGTCAGAGGAAACCTACAGTTTGTAATGGGTTTTGTGGGTGACATTTTCAAGTTTTCAAGACACCTTATATGACTTTGAAACTTAAGTGCCATTTTCAAAAATGACCTAGACACTCTCTCATCTCCCTCACTGTCTGGAGGCAGAAGCTGGACAAGCTCAAGTTCCTCACAGTCCGGGAGAAGCAGGCAGTCCTCTATCTGTGTCATCTACTGGGTTGTCATGGGGGACAGCTATATGCAGGCTGCCACCTCCCAGTGTTGTCAGTGACCTGGGAGAAATGGGCAGTGTCCATGACATAGCAGGACAGGGCATTACTGTGCCCCATAATGTGGGAGAGTTTTTCATAGCAGGTGTTTGCAACTGTGCAGGTGCTGGGCACATGGTTGGTATCTCTTATAATGGAGCACTTTTGGCTTTGAGTGGCACTGCTGCTAGTCCTAGTTGTGTTCATGGTCTTTATTTCATTTCCACAGCAATCCATTCAAACACTACCTGGTTCCAGGGTCTACCCCCAAGACGTCCAAGTTCTCCTCCTCACTCTAAATGGCAAGCTGGTCTACTACCTCCTCCCAACAACAGTTGGTGCCATACTTGGAAGAACCACTGGAAGTGGTTGAGGGGCCATAATTGAGTAGCATTGGGGATATCCACGGGTTGTGTCTAACTCAAGGACATGGTTAGGGAACACAGAATGGCTGGCAAATCTTCACAGTAGGAAATACACACATGAATAAGGCCACCTATGACCTGTTACCCCGGGCTGTACAGTTCTGCCCAAAATACCAGAGCAGCCACTCCAAGTGCCAGAGCAGCAGGGCAGGGGATGGGGGAGGAAGCACTGAATTGTGGGATGCCTGGGTGGTGTCCTGAGAATCACACAGGTGCCCTTTACGATATTTCAGAAAAAAACAAAAACAAAAGTGATACCACATTTCTCCCAGAATACTTCAGTTGGCTTTGTCATAGGTCTAGGGCCATGTACAGCTGCACGCAGTTTGTCACGAGACAAGACCATTTATCCCATAACAAATATGATTGTCAGTCCACACCCTTAGGTGGTTAAGTCCCATCATTTTCAATAAGACTTAAGATCCTGCTTTCAAAAAGGTTTTACACATTGTCTATTAGAAAATAGACCTCACCCACTGACTTAGTTTGCATACTTCACCAAACAGCTCTTAAGTGACAACCTTCAAACCCTGGTGATCTAGATTCCTGTAATGGTTTTTCAAATTAAAAAAAAGAAGTGCAGTGCCCTGCTAGTCCTGTTTCCAGCAATCCAGTATCCCTATGTTGCTCAGGTGGAAGTAAGGCATAATTAAAACACACTTTTGCCACACCTACAAACAAATAAGCGCTCCTTCTAAATTACTTGTCTCCCAACAAGTTTCACTAAGACTTGCCAGTTAAGGAACAGACCAAGTCTAAAGTTTCAAGCAAGTTGACTAACATTACATATAAAAATACCATTTTTATGTGCATTTTGCATTTAAAGAACCTGGTATTTCTCATGGGCTATAGTTCTTCTGAATCTCAAAACTGACTTTAAAATGTCTTAAAAACTTCAAGATGCGTTAGCAATAAATGGCTGAAAATTACTAGCTTTACTTATTATATATACCAGCTTTTCACCTTATAATAATTAAGTAGGTAGTTTTAATTAGCCATCCCCAAAGCATACTTGAATAACATTCTAAAAGGCCAGGAGCCTTTCAAACAATAAGTCTCGATCTTTTAAACGTAACTTCTTCCATGTGTACACAGGTGCATGTGCACACACACAACACACACTTCTACATGTTTCAAATCACTTTTTTCAAAATTTACATAACACATTTCTCCTCATTGTACCATGCAGAAGCAGTCATCTATCTAGCTGACGGGAAAAAGGGTACAACTAAATCAGTTTGCTTTAAGATTATTATTTAAATACTTAATATGAAGGATCATTAGCTTGAGCAGCATGTTTGTACCACACCTGCCTTTATTGGAATTTAGCAACATGAACAATGACTACATTAATTTATTATGAGCTTTGAACTCTCAAAAACAAATAAAAAAGCTGCTGTAATAAGTCCCAACCCCAACACAGTAGTATTCGTATGTTTATTCTATCAGTGTCTTTAGAAAGATTGCCAGAAACTCAGAGGTCTTCTGAAGACAACTCTTCTAGTGACAGTTGTACTGTGAAATCTGATCAAGGTTTAGGTAATTCTCTCAGTCTTGTAAGGCTAAAATTCTAAGTCTTGCATGGCAGCAGAATATTAGATCTCTACTCAGAATGACAGGAAAAGCCATAAGTCCCCCATTCCAGAACAATAAAACTACAAATCATCCATCTGGGAAGTAAGTACAAAATATACACTATTCACTCCAATTGTTGTCTGAACAAGAATTATATTCAAACCGTACATAGGTTCTATCTAAATGTTCAGTCCTTTTATAACCAAGCCTGGTGGTATTTTTTTCAATATGAAAAACAAAGCTGTTTAGTTCCAGTTTTGCCATTAAGGCTTATGTTTTTTAAGGCTCAGAACAGTCAAACCTGCAGCTACAAAGGCTCAATTCAAGAACAAGCCAAGAATGAAATGCTTGCATGCTGTTTGCTATTCATGCCTAAGCATCACCATGGCTTCACAAGTGCAATCTGTTTCATGCTCAAATCAGCTTTGCGGCAACACCACCTTGGCCCCTCCGTCAAATCACTAGACTTTCCCTTCACCACAGGTCAGCATGGGGAAAAAAATATACAGATACCCACTGCTCTATTTAACATTCATAAACTGGTGTACCAATTCTTTGCACGTAATACCATATTTACTTGAATACAAGATAAGGTCGTCCCTCACTTAGCATGGGGAGAAAAAGCCCCTTATCTTATCACATACAAGGAAACCTCACTAAACACATAGTCTATCAATAAACTGATGTCAAAAGCAGCATGTGCTCAGCAATGGAAACCAACTGTGAAGCTGATTAAGTGCAGCCAACACTGAGCATGACTATAAAATACATGCCCACATTGAGCAAACATGCTAATGGAAACCTACCACACGGATAAGTTAGTGAAGCCTATCTGAATAAGACATATGGCAATGCCCATTAAACACAGTCCCCCTCATCACCAACTCTTTTTCAAGTCACAGTGAGCCACTACACTGCATTCATTTTTACTTACTCTTCACTCCCCAAGCCGAGCTGCACCTTTCTTTCCCTTTTCCAATGATTCCTGTTTGTAGCAGTGAGAGGGGGACAAATTCAAGACAAGCCTGCAGTAATTAGATTCTATACCTGAAAAATTATAACAAATTTATAAATTTAACATATGTAGAATCTAATTATTTATGGGGAGGGGGTCATCTAATAATCAGGGCCGTCTTCTATTGGAGTAAATACAATACTTATCTCTAGTCCTTAGCCCTGAGGGAATGCATCCTACCAACCAGCAGAACTTGAGATTGAGGAAAGAAGATTGCATCAGAAATTGTTGGCCTTGTAGCCATTGCACTGAAACCAGTAATGCAGTTTCACATGAAACCCTCAATTTGCTTGAGCCAAGCCTGCTGCTTCTTTTTAAAAGCCCAAACTAAAACACTGAAAACGAGCAAACATACCTGTGTAGGCAGGTCACCTGCTCTGAAGTCTGGAATGCTGCCGTCGGAAAGACGAGACCTATACTGTCCTTTGCTTTGAAACTGTTCCTCCGTGCTGCTCTCCATCTCTGATGCCTCTGGCTGTGGAGCATCCACCTCCATAGGGGGGTATTGTCCATTCTCATTCTCTGATGTCTGGCTGCCTTTGCTTTCCTTGCCATCTTTACTGGCTGATGTTCTGGCAATGACCCCAAACTTTCTCGTGCGTTTCCCATTTTGAGTGGTTCTGTCACTCAGTTCTGAGGTAGGCTTTGCTTTGGGTTCACAGCTATTGCTGTTGTTGCCATTTGATGGAGGAAGAGGGGCTTTGCGCTTAATGCGACGCAACATGATCAGGTAGATGAAGCCGCCATTCCAGCACTGCTCAGCCAAGTAACTGCAAGGAAACAGACAAGTCTGCGTTTTAAATACATCACTATAAAACTCACACTGACATACCACCAACAGATATATCTCTCTCACTAGGTATTAATGCACCTTCCAATGCAATTCTTTGCCTAACTAAATTGTTACCAAATGCAAGAATATATTAAAATGCCTTGAGGCATCAACAAATAACCTCTTGATTTGCTATCAGGCACTGTAAGATGCACAGACCCACTAAGGAATTCTGAGCTCCTGCTTCAAACAAAGCTATTTCACAGGCAAGCCTAAAATACTCCCCACTCTTCAAAATGCAGCTTGCATATGAATCAGGGAGGGTGTGTTCAAAATGTGTGGCTTCAAAAACAGTGTGGAAACAGGCTAATCACACTTAAGCACATACAATGGCAGATAAATACCACTGAACTGGTCACCTTTCACAGTTCAAATCCTGGGGCAGGGCAAGAACACAGCAGAGGGCAAAAGAAAATACAAATGGTTTCTCAATGGAAAGTAAAATTTAAAAAAAAAATATATAAAAATCTGCAGGCATCAGCAGCCCACATTGTATCTGCATCTGAACTGGAGCTTCCTCAGGGAGATAAATCTCCAGTTTTGGTTGATGTGCACATGCCATAGGCCATAGGACTGCTTGTGTAAACAGGCTCAACTCCAACAGCTTCAGAAGAGGAAGGCATCCTGCAGTAATCTAGAACATATGCAGTCTACTTAATGGGAACAAGATGCACTTCCCATTACAGAGCATGTTCTGGTCAAAGTACGTTAAATCTCAATGACCTGTCCAAGGCAGCAGGAAACCCTCAGACTTTAAAGTGTTCTACATTAGATTGGTTCCCAAAACATCTGTGCTTGAGTAATCCTTTAAGTCATCATATCTACTCTTTGGTCAAAATACAATGACTTCCATGGAACTACCCATGAATTCAACTTTGATATATGCAGGGAAAACATGTGCCTTGATAAATTCCTTCAATGTTTGGGTTCTGAGCCAAGGGTGTAACCAACTGAGAATACAAATAGATGGGAATTTGTACTGAACAGGTTTATACGTATCCTTTCACACTAATTTAGGCCCTATAATTGTTGTCTCCTTTGCTGGCAAAAGTAGAAAACCATTCCAAAAATATCAAGGACACTTTCTCCAACTGCAATGCGTGGTGTTTACTAACGTGTAGCAGGTGGTAAATGTGCAGCAATATCATGCTACTGGCACAGGGGATTAGATGGTAGTTGTGGAGGTAAAGCAGGAACATCTTTGGACTAAATAATATAGCAGGTGTGGTTGTGACAGAAGGAGAATCAAGACAGGACTCTTCTCTGCCCCCTGAGTTCTCACTCCCCACTGGATCATACCGGATTTCCTACACAGAGGAAGGCAGTCCCCAGGACTATCCATTCAGCACTTTTCAGTTACTGTAGTCATTTCTGTTATTCAGAAAAGAATAAAACCAGCTTCTCTCCTCAATCAGCTACAAGCAGGTGACACAGCAAGAACCCATCCCAGTGCAAAAGTTTTTGATGGGAAGTTTTTGATGTTCAGTGGTCAGTTGCACATATAAGTCTTCCTTGTATCCAAAGAAAATGGGGCCTGATGGGTCAGTTATAACTTTCCGAGAGGAGACGAGGTATTTTGATTACCAAGCTTTAAAAAAGTAAAATAAAATTCTTCCAATCAACAGAAAAGGGGCAGTTTTTTCCAGAAACAATATGATCTGCCTGTTTTTCACATTCATCTTTCAAGCTCAAATTTCAAGGCAGCCAGCAATGTTAATTAAAATTCATGACTCCTGCTTGCAGCAATACTATTGCACTCTGATCCATCACACATAGACGTGACAGAGCCGCTGCTTCTGAAGGAGGGAAACAGGAGAGGGACTTCCATCTCATAGTTTAAGGAGCTTGTTCTGCCCACCATGATTTTCACATATGTGGATCTCTGTATTAAATCACCGAGGCATTTTTAAGCACTGGTAATCTACTGCATTCACTCAAGCACTAATGCACACACCATTTGAAATGAGAGAAACAAATCACCTTGCAAACGTGACAAATAGTCATTTTATACGGGAAAACAGATCTACCATTTAATACCCTTTTCTGACATCTATTTTATTCCTAGCATGCAAAATAATCAAAAGGTTCATTTTATAAGTATCACCTGTCGATAGAAGGACAGATTCTCAGCAGCTGTAAGTGGGCTAAAGCTCACCAATTTCACTGAAGCCACATTGATTTACTCCAGAATTCTCTGTGGCCCCTGTACTTAACTCACAAAACCTGCAGTAACTCACGTTTTGATGCTCACTCCAGGGTAGTTCCTAGCAGACAGTGCATTTCTATGAAAAATAAAAACATGCCAACACAAAAAAACAAAGGAGTATCTCTGAATGTCAACAACGAGGCAAGCAGCCACATCACCTCCGGTGCTGATCTTGTCAGCTCTTTCAGGTAAAGGGAAACCCAGGTGCTGCAAAAACAGGTGTTGGTGATTGAGGCGGCGGCACTGTTCCCTCTGAGTCAGTGCCCAAGCTATGCTGGAAAGGCTGAACTGCTGGAAGTCAGCTCCTTTTCTGTGGACCTGTACAACCAAGCTTGTGACCACCTGTGGTCATTTAAATGCACCACCGCCCTCTGCCAGGGTAGAGTTATTAACCAGCAAGTTCTTGCCAAACTGCAATCCAGCTAACTCTTCAGTCTACTTAGCTAGCTTCTTTTTCCCTTCCAGTTTTGATTTCACTTTAGACTGAAAAGACTTCAGTGCTGGAAAGAAAATAGACGGAGAACACAGCAAGACCAGAAGCACAAATACTTATACCTGAATTGATATCACTGGTCAACCAATGAGTCACGTCCATATCAAATAAATTTAATCTGTCCATATCAAATAATCCATATCTTTCTAGTAAGTAGTAGAGTTTGGTTTTGCATTTAAAGGCTAGTTACACTATTAAGAATCTGTAGCAGCATTTATTAGAAGGCTAACAAACTAAATGACATGAAATTAACTGGACTCAAACAGAATATATCAGATAAGTGAGGATCTGCACTGATTTTTAATTTGCACCTCTGTAAATCCAGGAGCATCCTTTGCCAGAAGGCAAATGAGGGCTGGATTTAATAAACTATTTGTTCAGCTCCTATTGTACAGAAACTTGCACAAAAGCTAGACAAGATACTTTTCAGGGTTTCCAGAGTGCATAAGCCAGACAGCCTTTTTATTGAGTCTGGCCCCAGCAGAACATTCACAGGGGTTTCTAAAAATCCAAATACCAGATGGTTTTCAAACAAGCCAAGATGCAAGTTGCTACATTATTCTGTGTCAATGTCTGTGTGCGGTATATCTCAGCCCAGATTTAGAAGCATTAGCCTCTAGTGGAAAGGTATTTGTTTTTCAATTTTGTCTTCATCCCACAGCTTTGTTTGCTTGCATTTGTTTTGGTTTTTTTTAAAGAAAGTATAATGAGGTTTCAGTTCATCCATTTTATTGAGGAGAGGCAGGTATTGCCATTATAAAACAAAAAAAAGTTACCTTCTTTTGGTTAAGGGTGGATTCAAGTAAAATCTTTGACATTATAAAAACTTAGCTTACTTGGCCAACCACTCCTGACACTTCTGAATCACCATTGTAAAATCAGCACATGAATGGGTCCTAATACTACTGATCTTCAAGAATGTGAGCAATTTTACCAGCTCATAATAAAAAACTATGAATACTAGTTCCAGAAACAGAGCGTTTAACTAGAGCACTGCCTTACCCACACTTTCTGTAATAATGCTGACATTCACTAGTCTCTGCTGAAGGCCCTTAGCCCAGCTGGAAGGCTGCAACTCCCTTGCAAGAAGGAGGATGGCTCCCCAGCAGACCTGCAAGAGGACTTGTATCTCTGCACAGAAAGAAACTTCCTGGATCTCTCGCTTGCATGCAAAGGAAACCCATGATGGACCAGTTTGCAGTACTGATGAGGGACTGCAGACTCCTTGCTGAACTACATCTGACTACATCATCTGCTTGCTTTAAGACATGGTTAACAATTATGAACAAAGCTCTACAACACCTTATGAGGCACTATTAAATGAAGATGCCAAGACTGCATTGCCAGATTTCCAGTCTCCTCTCCAACACTAACTGCAGCAAAGCAACATATTTTAATAACCAGCTGGTAGGCAGACACTATTTTATTTCCATCTTTTAAAGAGATGAGTAAACTGAGGCAGAGAATGGTCATGCCAAAACTTACACTGGAAAGTTACATCAAAATCAGGAAGAAAACCCAGTGATGGGCAATACTAAAAACTCAAAGAGATCACTTGCATAGAACAAGTGAACCCAAAACTTTGTTTTAACCACAAAAAACATCACTGCACCTAGATTAGAAGATAGACGATTCACTGAGAAGTCTACTGTGAACCACTCCTGTTTCTGTGCTCTGAATTAATGCCAGTCAGGCCATTTTTCTCCTTTGATCTTCCTTAAGTATTAGCTATAGTTAGATACGAGCATAATGAAGATAGCCTAAAGGAGCTGAGGCAGATCTCCTCCTCTCATAAGAAAAATCATCCATTTACTAAGATACAGAACCGTGAAAACTGGAAGAATAAGAAGTGCAAACCAATCCCTGTTGATGCATTGTGTCTGTTGGACAATGAACAAAGGAGTTGTAATACAGTTACCTTCCTTACCACACGCCCAACTGTTTGACAGCAGTGTCCCTAGTTCAGGGGCGGGCAATTATTTCAGGCAAAGGGCTGCTTACTGAGTTTTGGCAAGCCAACCAGGACCGCATGACAGCCAGCCGGGGCAGATAAATATTAATTTTCTAAATTGTTTAGGGGTCCCACAGGCCAGATAAAGTGGCCTGGCAGGCTGCATTCAGCCTGCGGGCTGCATTTTGCCCACCTCTTCCCTAGCTAGTGGTACTTAAGGGTACATAATAGTCTTTTTCCGTCAAAATTATATAGGGAACTTGCATCCCCTTGCTTCTGTGACTATTGTGTTTACAGCTGCCAACTCCCATTTCTCCCCTATACCACTGAGCTGACTGTTGCAATTATATAAACCAATACATTTGCTGAGCTTATTCCATATTTGCTGGCATGTGTGAAGTGTCAGACTCAGAAATGGTATTTTAGGATAAAGTAAACAGAAAAAATTCCCAGACTTGACAAAAACATGTTGCAATGAACTGTCTCAACACATTTGTTGAAACTGTGCAATGACACTTTGACAAACAGAAATGGGCAGATTGAGCCATCAGAGGACCAAAGGCGGCCTGGCAGCCGTAAGAAAACATCTGGGTTTCTTGTGTAAAAACAAAACATTTCAAAGCATGTTTATTTTCTAATAATAGTGCTACTTTGCATTGATAGTATTAATACTATTTTACATTGCTATAGAGCCTTTTACACTGATAGATCACAACATGCTTTACAAACCACATATCAGCTCTGACACCCAGCCAGTAGTGTACCGAGCATATCTCACAACCATGAACAAGGAGAAAAGTATTTAGCAAAAGAGATTGTGTTTAAAACCTCTACCCAAAGTGCCAGGGGACTTGCAATGTCACAGACAGGACACTAAATTTATACTCTCCTCTTAAAGACTGGTTCAGTTAACTACTTGAAATTAAATATGATCTACTTTGAAAGGCTGAGTGAAGCTTGACCAAATTCAAACTTGTGATGTCAGGAATATACTTTAAGCTGAAAATCAACAGATTATCTCTCTCTAACAGGCAAAATTATCTAACTCTGCCTTCAGGTAAATCTAGGCAAACAGCTCCAATGGCAGCTAAATACCGTCTGATTGAGCGAGAGTCTCTACAGCAAATCCTAACGCAGAAGACGCTGGAGTTGTGCCAATGAACAGCAACTTAGGTTCCAGCCCATTGAGAGCTTGGTTTGGCAGACATAACACGAACCCTTTTCTAGGCTCTTTCCTCCAGGACAAAGTCTTTGCGTCTTAGGGCAGAGATTCAAGTCGTCCTTAAATTATGCTGCAATGTGAGGCAGTCGGTTCAGAGCAGTCCTGATCTCTGAAAGATGTGCACAGGCTTGGCTGAATGGAGGAGCAGACTGAAGTTATTTGAGTTCTACCAGAATCACCCTGAGACATCCCCAACTCCTAGACCAGCACCATCTTTTTAGGCCCCTACTTACCATTTCCCATCTCTGTAGCCTCCCCCTGTGCAGTCCAAATATTAGGTTACACTGACAGACACCAATACATACCCTCCCGTGAACCTGGCCCCTTCACAAATTTATTCTGGTAAAAAACAAGCTAACACACACCAAGCACAAGAACAATCCAGGTGGTTTCCAGCTCAATGGCCCATCCCCAACAAGCCCTTTCCTGTCTTCGATTGTACATGTGATAACACATGGAACAACGAGGATTGCAATGTTCTCTACCTGTGTTAAACAACAATGGAAAAAAAATGTAGAAACAACACGAGAAAAATCAGTCAAGCAGCCAAGCTGCTCTAAAAATATCCATCAAGTTAATTCAAATGGCCTTAGGTAGATAACAGGGCTCCTGCCTCTTTTTGATGGTAAGCAATTTTGAGTCTATGATTTCTTGCCAAGAATAAGCAATGCTCCCACAGTTACATCAGCTGCAGTTCACAAAATAATATTGGTTTTCTGGATAGCCAATGCCTGAGCACTGGGGAAACAAAACTATACATTTAAAGTTGACTTTATATCTTTGTGCCAGTTTGTTCATCAGTAGCTTTATAAAAAGGGATGGGTTAGGAGAATGAGAAGAGAACTACTGTATTTTGAGAGCATGGATGGGCTTATGATTAGGGCTGTAGTTTAGCATAGAGATCTGGGTTTGATTCCCTGCTCTACCACACATTTCCTGGAAGGCCTGCAGCAAATCTCTTGGTTCCTCATCTGCAATGTGCCGATAAGAGCAATTCTCTCTCTCTTTCCGAATTACAATTATGAAGACAGCAGAGCACAGGTGACTGGTAGGGCATGCATGGGGGTGCACATGCCCCCCCCGATGGGGCCAGTGTCCCCCTGACAGCTGACACCAATGCTGTCGGCAGGGCTGGTGCCCCCCCTCCCCCAACAGGGACGCTGCCGTTGGCAGCTTCTGCGGGTGCCCCCCAGATTCAGGAGGCACCAGTCACTCATGAAGCAAAGTACTCTGGCGCTCCAATAATGGGGGAAGTTGTATATAAAGGAGACTTTTTTGTTTCAACTGGAACACCAGTTATAAAACTGATCGTACATGCTGGAGGATCTGAAATCTGAATGGGCATTCTTTTAAAGTCAAAGTCAGTCACAAACAGTAAAATACTTTATGGATCACAGTTGTGATGAGGAAAACAGTAAGGGTTACTAAAGTTAAACTAATGCAAAGAGAATAAAGGGTAGCTCTTCCCTGTTCTTTTCATTGCAAAAACATTTTTGGAAGAGCATTCAGTGCTTATGAGAAGGTGCCAAGATAAGCCCTGGAGCCATATGCTAAACCCAGACAGCACAAGGAACAGCAGCATGCACCTCTTCTACACTGCCTGGACAGGGAAGGACTGCCTCAGGAGAAAGACAGCAGCTTTCAAGCCTAGACAGCCCTTGGCAATGCTGACAAAGGAGCTGATTTTGATGGCCATGGATTATGTAAAGCCGACACCTAGTGCGATTCCTTGGGGATAGGATTGCCAGTTTGCTCCACATAAACATTTAGTGATTCACTAATTTAACCATGACAGAGCGGAGGAATGATTTATTAAGTGAATTGTAACATCGACTCTTCAGCCTGGAAAAGCGCAGGCTCAGGGGTGATCTGGTGGCCACCTATAACTTTATCAGGGGTGCTTACCGGGATCTGGGGGAACATGTGTTCACCAGAGAGCCCCAAGGGATGACAAGGTCGAAAGGTCACAAACTCCTCCAGGACCGTTTCAGGATGGACATAAGGAAGAACTTTTTTACTGTCCGAGCCCCCAAGGTTTGGAATAGACTGCCGCCAGAGGTGGTTCAAGCACCTACTTTGAACGCCTTCAAGAGACATCTGGACGTTTATCTTGCTGGGATCCTATGATCCCTGCTGACTTCCTGCCCCTGGGGCGGGGGGCTGGACTCAATGATCTTCCGAGGTCCCTTGCAGCCCTAATGTCTATGAAATCTATATTACTAAGGTGCGTGGGTTCAACAGCTACAGAGGAGAGGGCTGCAACCCACAAAAGCATAACAGCACCTATCACTGCACCCGAAGGCACCGGGGGATGTAGACTCTTACTGCTTCTTGGGGTCAGACCCCACAGAAAGATGGCAGCAAGAGGAAGAGAAGCTGTTTTATTAAGCACGGGGGGCACACAACAGTGAAAACTAATTCAGTCAAACCATCAGAGGATCTGGTCTGCCAGTTCAGCTCTTAGCTGTAAGCATCCATGTAGCTGACAGCATGTGCATTGCCTATGATTTTCAGTTATCAAGAAACTAAGGAATTTAAAATGGCCAGCCATTGGTTTACTGTGGTAAAAGCACCATTTTTGCTGTAACAGGCTGAAAGAGGATTAAGCTACAATAAAGTACAGTCACCTCACTGCATATGCTTTGTAACTGTTGGTTTAATTTGTTCTCTGCTTTCATAGTTGTTTCCCACCCTTCAGAGAATAAACCAAAACTCAGCTAATAATAGCTTGTCATCCAGGCTATATAAAGGCCAAAGTCCTTTTGTTTGGCAAATCCCATGCAGTTTGATTTCATTTCTGCCCTGTTTTTCCCACAAGGTTTTGAAATAGTAAGAGGCCAGATCCTGCTGAGTGCCTAAACCAGGACATGGGCCAACTTTAATGACTCCAAACCCCCTGTGCAGCACCTGAGCTGGTCACCTCCTGACACTTTCACAGGTATTTGCAGTCCTGCCTTCTGCACAGACCTAGAATTACCTCAGCCTGAGCAGCTGTGCATTTAAGGCAAGATCCAAAAATCATTTGCATGCCTAAATGGCAGGGTAGGCAGAATTTAACTGTCAAAGACCAAGAGAGCAACTCACAACATTTCATCCAAACTGCTCAGGTATTATAATTGCTGATGACAGACCGCTGCAAACACTGCTGCTGAGCAGGCCCAAAACTTCAGCCATCTAGGCTGAGGCACCACGATACTCAGCTGTCTCCTGCCCAAGGCTACCTGAGATTCACAAATGAGGCCTAAATCCCATGCGGGGCTTCAGGCATATACTCCTGAGCCTGCCTGCTGCATATAATCAACACAGGAGTTCAACACCGCAGGCATGGGGAACATATCTCAATCTGTTCTAGGGACCTGGACACAGGATACGCTTGGACATCATTTATATCCGTTCTGTACACTGTTGTAAATAAACCAGGATCCAGGCAAACAGCTATTTTTGGGTAGCTCCTCGTCATAAGTATTGTTCCAGTGCCTCATCACTGAGACAGGGAAACAAGGAACAGCTCATTTGCATTGAACAAACAGTTATCATGGGATGGCACCCAGCACTTCCTGCCGCAGTTTTGCTCTCGCTTTTTCCCTCAGGGTAAGTCTACAGGGTATCCACGCAAGTTACACCAGGGATGCAGTTGTCTGTCTGCTCCTTGTTTCCATTGGTGTAAAGGCGCGTTACTGTGATGTAAATATATGTTGCTTATTCAAGCCCTAGCCTATAACCTGGTGGTTAAAGCACTCTCCCGCAAAGGGAGAGATGTGGGTTTAAACCACCTCAGCCTGAGAGGAGCTTTGCACCCAGGTCTTCCACTTCCTGCGCGAGTGCTCTATGTAAAAGACCCCGCCTATCATCATTACCTCCTCCACTGGCCTCATTTTAAGAGGGACAAGACCTGCTCTCTTTCCAAGAGTACTCATAGGCACTTACCCTCAAGAAAAGGGATTCAAGCGCACTCCCTCAGGAGACTAAGGACTTGTCTGGTGGCACGTCCCAGCAGTGAGGGGCCTAAATAGGCTCTGCCCAGTGCCACCCCCCCCACCTCTTGCCCCCAACACACACAGACACACATGCTCCAGGGCAATACTTCAAATTCAAAATTCAGAGCGGGCACAGAAGGATGCATCTGCACGGGCCTCACCGATATACAGCATCATGCGCACAGATGGGTGGAGCATCCTTCGGCCCATTGGTGTAGACAAGCCCCAAGCTGCAGAAAGGGACAGGACTGCAGTTATACTGAAATGCTCAGCTTTTCTGATCGGCTAGCTCATGATGGCTTATGTTGTTCACTGGTGCGCTGGATGTTTTGAAGGGCCTAAGTGCCTAGACACCGTCTACTCTGGGGCTTCAATACCAGCATGAAGGCCAGTTGCCTCATGTGGAAGCCCTCAAGTCATGCACTAGCCCAAGATGCTCGAGTGCTGTGTCCCCTCTAGGCCTTCACCATCAAATCTACCAAACTTTCCTGTATCTGCTACAGTCAAATAAGTGTTGTTATTCACAACCTCATCAATACTCTGTACACATATCCAAAGGGCTGTCACAGGAAAAACATGGATTCTTTGCCTCGCATTGTACCAAGAACCACGCAGGGTAAACTGATCTTGTACATGATGCAATTAGTTCAAGTATAAACCATTTTTATCAGCTCTGTAATGTACAAACTATTTTTCCTTCTCCATTTACTAACCATGCATCTCAAATGTCTCTAATTTGACTCCTTTGCCTTCAAAGGAAGGGAATGCAGGGCTCTGATTTGGGCAGGGGCAGTGTAGCTGGATGTTTCATACACTTGTCACTGCAGTGAAAACAAAGGAAAAGGCACAAAAACAGAGAGGAAAAGTTTGAGTTCCCCGCCATTAACAGAGCTTGTGATGGCATCCACCCCACCTCCAACCGATGAGGATTAGCTCTCATTTTAGTTCTATATCCATAACTCTTCTGAGGACAAAGCTGAATCGGAGCTGGGGGGTAGATTTGCCAAAGAAGCATTCAGGCAGTTAATTCCAGGCATGACTTTCCATTTCACAAAGATCACAAGAGCCAAACCAGTAAACAGCACCTGTTTTCACAGAGTATAATACAATACATGTGCAGTAAAAAGACAAATAAGCGCCTATTTACTCTCTACAATAATTACTGGTACAGAATTAGTCACATTACAGAAAGGCACTCAGACTGCTTCTCACTGGGCGCGTCTACACATCGCTGTATGGTGCTGTTGCTGTGACACCGTGCTTTAGTACTTCCTTTGGGAAAGCACAGCACAGTATGGGTGGTTACTGCGCCATGCACATGGCGCACAGTTTGATTTTGCCACTGTCGCCATAGCAGCGTGCTAAACCAAGGGAGTGTACCGCTACCGCAACGTGGCTGGTGATCATGTGTAGACCCGTGTGATCACTACATCACTGTGTTACAGATAAATAAATATTATACATAAACATAATAATACACACACACACACACACACACACACACACACACTCTTTCTTCATCAAAATCTTCATAAGCCTTAGCAATTTCTTTTAAGTGAAAGGAGAAGGCCATTCAAATATTGATTTGAGCTTATTTTGCAGATTATTTGTATTGAGAGTTACTTTTGGGAAAACTTTTACCACACAGTGGAAAAAATAACTAATTTCCTGTCTCAGTTCTTATTACTGGTGTGTGCAAGAATCTGTTTGAACACAAATAGCCAAACTCCCTGAGAGACTTGCCCCCTGTGTGATCAGGTATGTCTTATGAATTTATGTTGTTTTATTTTAATATGTGATTTTATCAAGCTTTTAACAGTATACGGTCATTACTAAATTGTCTTCCTTCTATAGCCCTAATTTCACACAATCCTGAAAATTAAAAGAAAAAAAAGCTGATTTAAAAAATAAAAAGAAATGCTTAAAAACAAACGTCCATTTTAGCTATTTAAATTATTTAAAAAAAACAAAACCCTGAATCTTGCCAAGCCTACTTGTAAGCAATAAGATCCTCATTTAGCCTAAATTTTATATCTTCACTATTGAATTATTATGGCAAATGCCCAGACAGAAAAATGTCTCTCAGATTTAGCTATCAGATCAGCAGCTAAGTTTAGCAATTATACTTTTTCATGAAAAAAAATCACTGCAACATACTTTTTGGCAAAGCCAAACTCACTGGGTTCCAACATTTGAATAATCCCAAAAGTCCCCTCTCTCCACCACTGTGTGAAAGGTTTTGACTATCTGTTGATAGTGGAAGAGAGTGTGCCCCCAAGTTTCAAAGTTGTTGCACAGAAGGACTCTCTCTCTTGGGGGGGGCGGGGGTGGAGTAGAATAAATTAATTACCATTTTTTAAATCATTTGTTTTTTTTCAGAATTCAGCTGCATTTCTAAAAGCCAGATTGACAGCCAGGGAGAGACCAAAGTGCAGGAGCTACAACATGAGTTGAGGACACACAATGATGAAACAGGCTCCAATATGCTTCAAAATGATCCTGGATGGACCATTTTCAGGAGGAAGAGGATCATTCATTGTCCACACTCCCCTCAACTAAGGACTTACTCTATCATGCCACAAGAAGGGGGTCTGGGACAGAAGCCACTCATCCAGTGCTGTCAAATCGCACAATTGTATCACTAACCTTACAATACCAGGTGCTATCTTAACCCTCTGCTCCTGGAGGCAAATGATATGGGGAGAATCGTTGTTCTCATTTAAAAACACTGCCTAGCCATTAGGGTTGCAGAATAAAGTTTGAAACTAAACTTGACTGCACCCTAGACACAGACACCAGGAGGCAAGAAAAAACAGCTTTAAAAAAACCCTTTTAAGTCTCCTCATTTTTAAACCAAATCTCATTATGGGAGAATGGGGGAGAAGTGGCTGACTGAACTCTTGGAATTGACAGTAAGGCTTATTTCACTTCAGCCTGCAAACAGCCATCAAATGGTTCAATTTTCTACTGCTATCATCATGGATTATATTTGACCAGGTTAAATGGCTCTTTATCCCATCACGAATCCCAGAGTGACTCATGCTTCATTTAACCTTCAGTAGTTTTGTAAAGAACACTTCTGGCTTTTCAGGACAACCGCTTGGGGTGAGACTTGGTTTAGCTATTTAACAGAGCAACTTTGTTCTAGGCCATTGCAGTATGCAGTTATCTGTGCATAAAATATACAGCAAATCAAGTGAGTGAACTGCTTTCATTGCTGAATACAGACCTGTTGAACCACGATTCCTTTGCATGCTGCGACAAGTTCTTACCCACTCCGATCCAATCCGCGTCACCACCACTCTTACTCAGTAGTTTCTGTCAATGACACCAAGACTTTCCTCTCTCATTTCCTAAACTAGATCCTAGATATGCTTCAATTTGGCAAGCACAGAAGAGTTGCCCTATCTCACCCAACTAAACTGAAACAGTTTTCGTATGTACTCATCTTTAAGCTATTCTTTTACAGATGCTTCCGAGAAACAAACACTCCACATTCAAGTGCAGTGTATTACACTAATTTTCTTTTTCCCCAGACAGGCTTATTATCTTAAATTGAGCTTGACAGTTTCAGTTAGCACAGCTCAAGTGTGAATTAACTCAGCAGTTCTCAGTTGCCTTGATAAAGCCAGCCAGCTTGCCAACATAACAGGCAGCACCCAATGGCTCTCAGCAGTTGTGCCAGCAGGGCAGTGCTCTGAGACTCAGTACAGCAATTCACCAAAAAGAGCTCTATTTTAGGAGAACAGAGAAAAAAGGAGGCAAAATGGGCTGTCTCTGACCCCAGCTCATGCCATCACCAGCCAGTGGTCCCCACTGAGACAACAGCCATGTTCTACTACCTGCTAATGCAGTTAAATCCTGGAGCTCTCTTTCCCAAAGTGCTGAAGGGTCAGACTTTAAACCTTGGCACTGATGAGCAGTTCCTATAGTTTGCACATATTAGAATCTGATTTTGACTTTTTACTTTAGAATTATCAATCTAGAAAATTATGTTTGAAAAAATTCTGAATCAAAAGGCAGGTATATAGGTTGCAAATCCAAATGCTCCAAAGTTAACACCAACAGTGGCATGGACAAAACTAATTTCCTCACTGCCCTTGCATACGTGTGACATGAAAGCTTCTTAAATAATGCTACCACTGCCTATTTTTTTCCACAGAACACCTCATACACTGCTTTTGATGGAGGCAAAAAGTGACAGACTTAAGGTTGCACAAAGAACAATGAATCTAGTATTTCCTAACTTTTGCACGACTTTGCAACCCAACTGTTTTGTCCCACCCACACACAAGCATGGAAATGCAAAACTTCAAAAAGCCAGTACTGGAATTATTTGCAAACTAAGCTTGGATGCTAGTATTTTTCATATAGTATACTTTTAATATGATACAATGTAGTCAACAATTCCAGTAGTACAAGTTACATGGCAATGGCTCAGGAAACATCCTTCAAAATCTTCAAAAATGGCAGCTAGACCAATTAACCCTGACAGCCAAAAAAAGCAAGCACAGTAGCAGTGTGATATTTTTGAGAGCATGAGAGACAACATGACTTTCACCTGTCACATCTGTTCATGTCATACATTTGTCCCAACAACAACAAGGCTGTTTCCCAAACTGCTACTGCAGACTGCCAGGGTTTACAATGATTTGTTCTCATCTTCATCCAATTCAGCTGGCCAAAGCAGCCACATTGGACACTGTCATTGCCGTGGGCTAGTATACCTCACCTACCATCAAGCATTCAAAATCTGAGCACAGAGTGAAAAAAAAACAAAAACAAACTTTAAATGGTTTTCAGTTTAAAATAATTACATTTCTTTTAGCTGTGGGAATCCCAACAGCCTTTCCCTCCTACCACCCAGTTCTTCATTCACTGAATGAAATTGAATCGAAGAAAGTTATGGTTGGAAGGGACCTCAGGAGGTCATCTAGTCCAACCCCCCCGCTCAAAGCAGGACCATCCCCACCTAGATCATCCTAGCCAAGGCTTTGTCTAGCCAGGTCTTAAAAACATCCCAGGATGGAGCTTCCACCACCTCTCTGGGTGACCTGTTCCAGTGTTTTACTACCCTCCCTCGTGAGAAAATTCTTCCTAATATCTAACCTGAACTTCCCTTGCTGCAACTTGAGACCATTGCTCCTTGTTCTGTCATCTGCCACCACTGAGAACTGCCCAGCTCCATCTTCTTCGTAACCACCCTTCAGGTAGTTGAAGGATGCTATTAAATCCTCCCTTGTTCTTCTCTTCTCTAGACTAAATAAGCCCGGTTCCCTCAGTCTTTCCTAAATCATATCCCTCCAATGACTCTATCCAATTTGTCCACATCATTTTTGTAGTGGGGGGCCAAAACTGGACAGTACTCCAGATGTGGCCTCACCAGTACTGAATAGAGGGAAATAATCACTTTCCTTGACCTACTGGCAACACATCACTACACATTGCCTTTTCCGCTGCCACAGAAGAATCTCTGTGCGTCAGCCAGAGGGTGCTGCTAGAGACAGTTAGTTGTTCAGTGATTTCTTTTTCTTAGGGCTAACAATGCAACCTTACTACCTTCTCCATCTCTCCTCACCTCACTCAGTCTGGGAACAGGGACTGATATTATACCCCAAGTGGTAATCCCCAGCAAGACAGCCCAATGATCTCCTTTGATTAAACTAATAAAACCATCACAATTATTTTATACGTTTCATAGCAACCCAGCCTGGAAATGTATTAAGTCCTGTTACAGCAGAAACTAATTGCAAAAGTTGAAGCAAAAAGGGGATCAAGCAATAGTACACCTTGCCTAGAATATATGTACAATACTTGGAGGAAAGGGGTGAAGAATTAAAGATTGGGCTCCAGCTGCAGGAACTGTAGAGCCTATTAAGAGCTACTTCTGGCTTGCATGTGCTTATGGTGCCTGCAAAAGTCTCTGGACCCAGAGTCTCCAGAGCCACTGCAAACGCATCAGTCGATGCTCAGTAGGAGAGCACATACCAAAGGAAAAGCCACACCCAAGCCTAGAGCATGCTGCAGCTTTTGGACCACCTGGGCTGCAGCCTGGCACAGAGCAGGAGAAGGTAAGGGCAATTTCCCCATTCTTTCTGTAACAGCCAGAAAAATTGTCCTTGTATGCCAGGAACCTCTGGCAGAGGCAAGATGGTGGCTGCCCTGTTTACAGGTCCCCTCCTTACACCACTGAATGGTCTGTGACACAGCCAAGGAGCGCCAGCTAGATCCATCCCCGGGCTCTAGACTACAACAACAGGGAGAACACAATGGAAACCCAGAACTTAAGGAGCTAAGCACAAGCATGCTTAGTGGCCCTGGAGTTTCTCATGCTCAAAATTATGGAGCTGCTCTGCTGGTGGTTAGGAAACATGAAACCACAACACCGGTTCAGGGAAGTGTTTCACTGAAGGAAGCAACCTGAATCCTTTGTCCTTCCAAATTGCCATGGCAGAAGACATTTAAGATTCTCCAGGATTTTTTCCAACTAAACCATACAGTCCCGTCATTGAACAGGTCCACACCAAGACATGGCAAATACCCTGTATGCCTACCGATGATTTTCATCTCTTATTCACTTACCACAAATCCTGCGCGTTAAACTTCAATAGGGCATCAGAATTTCAGACACCACAAAGTTCCTAATGACTGTGGCCTCTTTAAACGTGTTTTAGGATTAGCTGTGTCATCTGGCTAGAAACTCAAAGCTGCTCTTCATTAAATGGGCCTAACCCTGCTCTACATTACATGCCCATTCCTGCCATGGATCACAGAAGCAAACAACATACCACCCACCAGTTTCAGCACTACAGGATCGTGTATTATGTGACACCCCTGTCTTTGGGCCACATTAACCTCATGCATGTACAGTCCATCATTGTGACACAGCCCCAGAAACCACTGCAGTTGTAGAGCAGCAACCCCAGCAGAGAGCTTTAGAACAGGGGTTGACGGCACATGTGCAGAAAACATTAGCATGTTCAGACGTCACTTTGGCTTCCAGTCAACCAAAGGAGATTTTACAACTCAGACTGAAAATTAAAGGCACCTTTACTTACTCTGAAAAAAATGAAGGGTTGACTGTGCTTCAGCCTGTGTACCAGATGCTCTGAGTCTGCAAACTAATTCTTCCAACTAAATTTAATGTTAAATGCAAAACTTGGATTCTGTCTCCCTGACTATAATTGAAGTTGTATTTCAGTGTTAAACTAAACTAATAGCATTAACACAACTCTTCCTTCTATATATTTTCCTACAGGATCCAAATACCAAGACCACTATATTTCAGGTTGAATATTTTCCCTTTCCTCACGGGGATGTGCAATTTCATTTACTTTATTTATAAATATTCAAAGGTATCATAATTTATATTCATCCATCAAGAGTGTGGATGTTTCGATTGTGTTCTGGAGAAACATGGGAGGAGAGAGACAGAAGAAAAAGAGCAGAGAAAAAGAAGCAAGAATGGATAGGGGCAATATGAGAAGGAAACCCGAAGAGGTGATGAATAAAAAGGACAGCGAGAAAGTAAAAAGATAATGGATAAAATAAATGCAGTAGAGCACTTGCAGGTCAATCATCTGTTCCAACCTAACTTGCAGAGGAGAGGGGTTTGTCTGTCTTTACTGCAAAAAACACATTTCTCTTTATGGGGAGGACACATTCTGCCTTTAGCTGGAAACACTTTCTAGACAGATAGTCAATATGGAGCAGTGGTTCTCAATTTTTTTTAAGACTCAAGACAGCCCTCAAACTCATGGTGCCCCTCAGAAAATGCTAGCTCTTAGTTTTCACTTTTTTTTTTTTT
>NW_017729024.1:162888174-162925023 GCF_001723915.1 Gavialis gangeticus | reverse complement strand
TTTTTTTTTTTTTTTTTTTTCTAAAAAAAAAAAAAAAAAATGGATCCGTTCTTCCATTGTAAAAAACTCAGAAAGACCACAGCAGGGCAAAATGTTTTTTTAACACTACAGATTCTTTTGTGAAATCTCTGGGTTTATCATACGCATCCTGTTGGCACACCTAACAGTCCTAACATCACCTGGGACCGTGTGGCACACTGCTATTGAGACTCACAAGCAAACTCACATGTGGTCCGTGAACCCCAGAACTCGAGCGCAAATCTCCAGCCCTCCAGCTCAACCCTCCCCAGGTCCTACCTGCTGAATTCACCTGCCTAGCAAGCCCTCTGCCCAAGAGCAGAAGCAGCAATGTCACAGACAAAGCAGCTCTTCTTTTTTCCTTCTGTGCTCACTAATCTTTCAGCTCTTCCAACTGCAGTTTTTCCAGGTTTACTTACTGTAGAATTAACTGTTGAATATGCAAGAGTCCTGCTCCGTACTCCCTGCTGGTGATCCATGTTTGTAGCACATGTCCAAATTGAATTCTCATCCTCCTCTCTTTCTGCCTCACCACCTCCCACATTCGTGTGCCCCACCCACCCACACCACTCAGAGCAGATTTCTTTTCCAAATGCTTGCAGCTCGACTGTTCTCCCAACAGAATCACTGAGTATTGCTCAAACAAGGCTGCAAGTCGTTCTTTTAATTTCAGAATATGATTTCACAGAAACCGCAATGCAAACACATGCCTGTCCTGACAGAAAGGTAAAATGCCTATTCAAAGAAAAGAAATCCCAGCTATCGAATTATTAGTTTTATGATATGTATAAGCTCATCCACATACTACTGAATGTGTCTATTGGACCTGTCAGACTGTTTGGAATAACAGGGTATTCATGCAATTAAAAGGCACCCCAATGAGACACACTTCACATGGTACAGTTTAACAAGACTAACAAACAGCTTGTAAAAAGTCTTCAGTATATCCTGCTAAATTTACCAATACAGATGCTTTGCTATTTATTTTGGTACCTGCTGTCTTTCAAGGCAAAAGCAAACCAGAACCAACAACAGTTTGCAGGTAACAGGAAATTGTGCTGTGAAATAACAGTAAAATCTCGTTTCCCATGTTGGATCCGACTCATCTTAGTTACATCAGTATAAAGCCAAAGAAACTCTACTGAAACTGGTGCAGTAACTCTGGATTCACACTTCTGTAACAGAGATTAAAATCTGGCCTATCTAACTTGTAAGGGTGCTTTTTCTCTACTTACAAGAATTTCTTTATTGGACAGATTAAAGGGCTGAATCACATCTCTGCTGCAGCACGCTTATGCCACTCTAGCAATGCAGAGGGGCATTAAACTAACTGTATCTGGTGCCAGGGAAATTCCTGATGTAAACAGGTTTTCCAGGCAGCTCAGAGTACAGGGCATGTCAACTCTTTGAAACAGCCCACAGAGAAGGGGCATGGCATGGGTGAAGCCAGGGGAAAAGGGCAACTAGTCAAAGCACCACTGTGCTCTGGCTATTTTGGAAAGGGGCCACTGCAACAGAACAGAGTGGAGAGCAGCCCTGAGCCAGTTGAAGAGATCAGAAACTGGTTTAAACCTGTAACAGAACAAATGTTCAGTGAACATAAACCAGTTTCAAAATGGCTGAAACCAGTTTGAGATAAACCTGGTTGAATGTAGTATCAGACTTAATTGATTTGGGTCAAACCAGTTTATGCAATGTCTATCCTGGTTTCAGTTAAATAAGGAGTCCTCTAGCATCCCAGCATGGTTTGTGGACTGAGCTCTCTGCTCCACAGCAGGGCTGGCCCCTCCCCTCTGCTCCCTGGCTGCAGCTCCAGCAGAGACAGCAGACATCTGCCTGGCTGCCTCCTGCTGCTCCCTCCCCCCTCCCCACTCCCTGCTCAAGCAGGGATTCCCCACTCCCCTTGGCCTTACACAGACACTTATCAGCATTAGCTATCATATCACATGCTGGCTATGGTCTGTGCTGTGGGAGACAGGACAAAGGCAGACAGAACAGTGTCGGCTTAGGGCTTTTTGGAGTTAATCAACAGGTAGCTGGTAAGTGTCCCTCCTTTCCTTCCTGGGAAAATGCTGTTTAAGAAGAGCTTGAACTAATGGAAAAAGGCTTTGTTTTGTTTGATGGGCTGATAAACACTGAGTTAGGGGGGATAAACACTATGTTATCAACTCCCTGCTGTCAGCAGCAGCAAGGGAGGGAACACCTCCTTAATCAGAGCATCCTGCAGGGGCCTCGCTATGCCTCCCTCACTCAGGACTGTAGAAGGGAAGGGAGGGCTGCTCTCATGCTCCCCACCTGCCCACAGCTTCTAGCCTGAGCCACTGCAGACATGTGCCTGCATTTCTTCAGTCCAGAGGGGATGTCTGTATGGTTACAAACCACTTTAGCCTAGCCAGGGTAGACTAACCTGCAAAGATTTAATCAAGTCAGGTTTAGGCTTTCTGAATATCTATCAATAGTCTGGGAGTTCAGCTATCAGCTCCAGTGAGGCCAGGACTACCCCCTCAGAAACATAAAAATGGCTCAAAACCATGCTTATTCCTTCCCAGCTCTCCTGGGTGCTTTGCCAAACAGAACTCAGGTGCACACACCAATGGAGCCCTATCTGTTCATTCTGACTAAAAATATTGTTCAGACATCACATGGGACAGGCAGCAACAGCACCAACACACACATTTGCTGTAGCCATAACAGCATGTTCTGTACTGAGTGCTTTTAGCTTTGACTTCTCCTTCCCCCTCCCATCCTTACTACAAAGGAAGGTGTCTGGGGGGGTTTTACTACTTTTATGAAATAAGTTAATTAAAAAAATACTGGTTTTAGCCAGAAATATTGGAAGCCCTACCTCCTCTACTTAAGGTGCTCTGTATTTCAAGCACAAATCCAAGTTCTGTGCTTTGCTTTCAATACTATTTACTTCAGCGTAAGTATCTAAAAAATCATTGGCTCCATTTGCTCCGATAATAAATGTTGCACATGCAGCTAATCTGAACAAATTGTCACCAAGCACAACAGTAACAACCACATTAACAGCCACAGGCAAGTTAAGAACAAAAGGCCCATATTCATCTTCATTCAGGCCCTGTTACCACCCGTTTCCACGATCACCATGACACACATTATGCATTGGGACTGAGCATTTAAAAAAAAAAAATACGTTGATCCTCACATTTATTTGGTGTTATTCTGATGGTAAAGAACTGCTAACAGCCTTTATGTATGCAAACCTTCAAAACTGCTGTTCTCTAGCATATTTTGTGGCAAATAGTCAAGTCCTTATTTTCCCATGGTGAGCTTCTGAAAGGATATTTAGTCTTACATGAAGCAATTTTCTAAATACTATATATGCATATGGGCACATAGTACAAACATGGGAATTCCATATACTATAAGTACCATATGGTTTATGCACTAGACTGAAATGAGATCATGAATGTGATCAGTTCAGTACTGCAGCCCCCACCCATACATAGCAAGTGTGGGAAGACTATATATTGAAGTGACTGATTCCGAGAAGTGGGAAGGCAGAGCTTTCTATTACTGTCAGCTCGCACTGAGTTGCAGGTACCCAGAAACTTTCAGGATCAGGCCCAACTCCTATAGAAAAGTCCTACAGGATTCACTAAGAGAATTAAATCAATTGGATCTAAAGATATGCGCTAGATTTCTGTAACAATCATCCTAAAACTCTACATTTTTTAATAGAGGACAATAATATTCTGAGGACCATAGGGATGATTAAAAATGGTTATCAATCTTCCAAAGAGTTATTAAAAAATAAGCCCATTGCATTTCTTTGGAACCTTGCATGATTCCATCCTTATTATATTCTAAGGGATTTTTTTTTTAAGGGTATATGTATAAAGCAGAGATGTCCTTAGTATGTTGACAGTACTGAATCAATAGCTTTTAGTACTTCCTATCTACTGCTTCAGTGAAATGAGAACAGTCCCCATCACTAAAGCAATGGCCCAGCCTTTTCCACAGGACCTTGTTACATTCCCAAGGAGAGTTGGCATAAACTGCACTCGCTACTGCAGGGCAACACAGGACTCGGAGGCAGTGCTTCAGGCAGCATATTATGCACTAAGGCAAATTTGCAGTAACTATACTTAAAGACCATCTTGTGGAATTGTATGGGGAAACCTTTGGCAAGGACCCAATGGAAATATAACGGCAAGAAGGGACATAGGTCTAGTTAACTTTGGAGATGATCCTGCACTCCATAAGCATTGAAATATCTGGAGCTCATGAATTTAAACCTTCCCAGGCCTAGTGATAGGAAGCAGACAATCTCTCCCACTCCCCCTCCTGGAAGGATCTGATAGTCGGTCCCTGCACAGGGAGTAACATGGCCTTGGGTTCTTTTTCTTATTTGAACTCCACGTAAAAGCAGCCATGAGGAACAAAAAGGCTCCTGTTCAGGTGAGGAGTTTATAAAAAAAAGCCAAGGAGTCTGTCCTGTGCCCAGTGCTGTTCAATGCATTTATTATTTGGATGCTGGAATTAAAGACTTGAGCAAGTTTGCAGAGGACACAAAACTGGGAAGGTCTGCTAACATACTGAAGGCCAGGAGCACAATTCAGAAAGATCCTGACAGACTGGAAAGCTGGGCTGGAACTAACAGGATGGAATTCAATGCTGACCAATGCATAGTGCTACACCTCGGGAAGAATAATCAAAAACACAAGCACAAAATAGGTGGTACCTGGCTAAATGGCAGCCCTCTGGGGAGGGATTTAGGAGTCTTGATAGATTCAGTATGAGTCTGCAATGTGATGCAGCTGCACAGAAGACAAATGTGGTTTTGGGAGGCATCAACAGAAGCATTAGGTACACGATGCAGAAGGTGATAGTGCCTCTATTCAGCACTGGCTAGGCCTGATCTGGAGTACTGTATGCAGTTCTGGCCTCCAAGTTTTAAAAAGACATGGAGAAATTAGAGAGGGTCCAGAAGCAGGCAACAAAAATGATAAGGGACTTGGAAGGCAAGTCCTATGAGAAGAGGCTGAAGGAAAGTAAAGTTCAGCTTACAGAACAGACACTAAAAAGGGGACATGATAGCAGTCTTCAAATATCTGAAGGGCTGCCCATAAAGAAGAAAGAAACCACATTTTCTCTCTAGCTGCAGAGTAGGATACAGACCCATGACTTGAAGATGCAAAGTAGGTTTAGTTTAGCTATCAGGAAAAACTTTTTCAGTATTCAAATAGTGGGCAGGGGAATAGTCTGCCTAGGGAAGTTGTAGACTCTCCATCACTGGTGGTGTTCAGGAAGAGGTTGGACAGGCATGGCCAGGGATGATCCAGAATTAGCCGTACCCATGTTGTACTACAGGTATTTCCGTTGCTTCTGCACTTTGCTGATTGACATGGAGCCAGGAGGGCATTTTTCCCCTCCTGCTGTGACAGCGACAGGTTTAATGAGAATGGATCAATGGTTGTCAACCAGGAAGTCACAGCACCCTGGGGTACCAACAGATTGTTTGAAGGCTGTCTCAGGTCTGAGGAGAGAAACACAGGCTCAAGCTCATCCCTGCCTGGCCACTTTCCTGCATCTCGGCAAGGAGGTAAACACCATTTTAGCTGTTGAAATGGGGTGCCACTCAATTCACAAAAGTTATGGAGGATTCCTTGCATTGGCGATGCATAGGGGGTGCACCCCCTGAGATTGGCCATGCACCCCCTGGAAATGCCAGTTGTGAAACCAGAAGTGCCAGCAGGAGCGGACTCCCAATGTCACCACTGGTAGCTCCGTGCTCAGTGATCGGCCACTGGGGACCACCTCCCCCCCGCCACCGATCTGCAATCAGTTGTGGTCCCACCCCCATCGGTGATCTGGTGCCCCCCCAGATTCAGGAGACACCCATCGCCCCTGATTCCTTGAGTCTAAAAAGGTTGATAGCCACTGAGATAGATCAACCAAGCAGCTACAAATACCACATTCTTGTCCATGCTTTTTGTTCATGGATACCATTTTGGTTTTAGCACCTAGCTATATTTCAAACAAACTAATTCAAGCACCCTTTCCCTGTCCCCTCTGCTTACCTCTCCCCTACCCCCAATATCAGCTCTTATAGGGAGAAAAAATGGGTGTCACATCATACTTCTGTTAACCTTCAAAGTAAAACCTTTGAACTCTTGCTCCCCACCTGCTTCACATCACCTTCAAGGTAAGAGGCACCAAGCCAGCTCCCTTCACTACCCAAAAAAACCAGCTGCCCCAGTTATGGTCTTACAAGTTTCATTTTTAAAATAAAATCTTTTATACAGGCGGCATGAAAGGAAAATAGCAAAGCACACCATTATCTCTCTGCAGGTTGGAGTTTTCAAGGTCTGCTTTTTCCCGCATCTATATATATATGCTTAAATCCCTATAAAGTTAGATCTGGACCAAAAGCTAAGTAGGAGCCCTGCCTCTCATATACTGGTGAAATTCAGATACTGATCTAAACTTGTTAGTTCAGACTCATCTATAATTATCACCCGCAGCAAGTGGTTACTCACACTCAACCGTGGGAGGACAGACCTCTAGTCATGACAAATGGATTTCTTAACCAAATTAGAATGAGCTCAAAAATGAGACAGGAACAGTTTGTGGCTCTGAGTACATCACTTGTAATAGTTACACTGTTAATGCTACTTAACATTACACATTCAAAATGGTTTAATCTAAGCTGCATTAATCCTCACAACAGCCTTATGATGCAGGTGGTTGGGACAGTCCTGTCCCACTGGGCACTGGTGAAGGGAAAGGCAAAAATTTCAGAAGTGGCCACAGATTTGCTTTCCCTCACCCTTGCCAGGTGCTGGGTATCCAAATCCAGACACCCTGGGCCTGACTTTCTGATGTGCCAAGCATCCCTCCCCCCAGCCTGCCATAGGTTTCTCCTGGGCTTGCGAGCACTCAACCCCTCAAAAAGTCATTCCCCAAACACCTCAGATTTAACTAGGGCTTTTCAAGAAGACTACCAGTCTGCCCAAAAACACTTGTTCCCGGCACACATACACCCAAGCCCAGGAATAAGACAGGGCAAATGCCCTGAGCGGCTCTGACTGCATGCCCCAATGCTGTTCTTTGCCTCTGTAGAAACTGGGAACAGCTTTGGGCGCAGGCTCCAAGGCACTGAAGAGCGCTCTAACCATGTCCTACCCAACTCCCAGGCTTGGGTAGGTGCTGTGCCTGAGCAAGTGAGCTGATCATATACCTTTGGCAGCAGCTAGGCACTATAGACAAGCCCCCAATGGCAGAATCTGCAATCAGCTTATTTTGAAATATTTGGCCTCAACATTTCCCCAAGACAATTTCAGAAAGTCGATGGCGCTGCCAGGAGCCTGGGATTCTCGACTCCCAAAGCTGTTACTTAAATCACTATCCTCTAATTTGTGAGCGAAAACAAAGCTCAAACAATAGATAACTGTAAAATGTCCTGGAAATACGGATCATAAAGAATTAGATCTTGTCAGACTCACTGTACAGACAGGACATAAGCAATAGCAAGGATAATCTTACATCTGCAACAATGTGCACATATTCTTTTTTTTTTTCTTTTTTTTAACTATTCCCTTTCACATTCAGAGCTACCAGGAGGACACTACAAAGATACTGAGGAGCATTTGGTCTTCTGCTTCCATAAGGAGCTAGACAAAAAAAAGCAGCTGAGTTAACCGTGGCCAGCCCTGAGCTCATCAATATACCAATTTTTCACCTTAGCAGAAAGCAGCCACCTTGTCCCACTTTCAGAAACCCAATACCTCCATGTACAGGAGCAAGCAGCAGGTACACATCAGACAAACCTTGTGAAATTTCAGACTATGAGAAATTGCTCAGCAGGAATAAACCTCAAATGCATGCAGGATGTTAAACTTATATTGCTACACCCTTAATATCAAGTTATTTGTGCACTCACATTACTGTACCAACTTTAGTTGTATGATCTCTTGTACTTCAAATAATACAAAGGTGCACGTGACATTACCAGCTTCGGGATTTTTTAACTAATGAGAAAAAAATTGGGAGGATTTTTGTTTCCTCTCATGTTTTGGCAGGCCTGTAGGCCGCCCATCTGAAATGAGGCCCCAGGCTTACTTCCTACACATCAAGGCAATACACAGGACTGGCCAGAAGGGAATGAAGAAAATCTGGCTTTTTTCCTGTTGAATTTACAAATTGTGAAACATTTTCATAAAAGGATAAATATGAAATATGGCCTAGTAGGTAGGATCTGGAATCCAGAGAATAGTAATGATTTAAGCTATTTTAAACTGTTATAAAAATGGCCTTTTTTAAAGTTAGAAAAAACAGCATTGTCTGACTAGAAATGACAAAGAAAACTAGAATGCAAAATGCTAAACTAGCTGAAACATGTCAGAAGGCCGTCACATGTCAGCACGAACCAGCTCAAAATGTTGTTGCTAGTTTCCAGTCCTGGGAGCTGCTTACGTCGCAAAAACCAAAAGTCATTTTCCTAGCATTCACACTAAACAGAGCACGGTAGTCATGTGAAACCCAGGTAGAGTTTCATCACTACATAACTGCTCTCTTTGGGGGCCTGTCAGCTGTATGATTCAGATGGCAACAAGTTACAAGGCTCAAGTGTTATGTAACCATTTGACTATTAACCTTTTGTCTTACCCATTTCCAAATACGTGTTGTGCTCCGGGGCATCAACAGAAACCGCTTCCCTCTGCTGCGTCAGGATCTCAGCTGACAGAAATGATCAGAGTTGCACTAGAGTCCATTAAGATTACCCAGTCTCCCTCAGCTGACAACTGGCCCATTTTACAGGCCTGCTTTTAGTTGGGCTTTTCACAGTACCCCAGTACCCTCCATGTCCAAGGAAACTGCCTGACTGCAGCACCTGGTTCTGTGGCAGCCGAGCAGTAAGATGAATGGTTTTTAACCCCATTACACCCATGCGTGCGCAAGGCTGGCTACTAAACAAATGCATCTTAGATTAGCACTTTCACATGGAAAAATCAGCGATTCCTGCCACGAGGAGATATTCTCAATTCCCAGAATTCTCTGCAAGAAAAGAGAAACTCAGAACAAACGTTGACTTTTAAAGGCTCATACAGATTGCGACCATCAGAGCAGAAAACATGTCCTGTCCCACGGCACATGAACACAAAACAAATTCTAAGCACTCTACCGGGGTGGGCAATTATTTGGGCTGGGGGTCCACTTAACGAGTCTTATTGAGCTGTTGAGTGTCGCGCGCGCACCCCCACAACCATGCACACAAAGTTCCCCACAGCTCTTCCCAAACACCCTCCCCAAGTACCCAGCATGCAGCTGTGTCAGGCAGGAGCTGCACCAGCTATGCCCACATGGTCCAAAGCAGCGCGTGGGAACACAGCTCAGCGTCAGCCCACCCCAGCCATGTGCTAGGGTCTCAAGGCGGGAGTGCAGGGAGAAAAGGGCTGGGACCTGCAGGTTATCTGTGCTGGGCCAGTGCCATGCTGTGCTCACTCCTTTTCCCTGCACCCCCTCCCCTGCCCTGAATCCTGGCACATGGCCGGGCCAGGCTAGTACTGCACTGTGTTCCTGCACACCACTTCAGGCCATGGGGGTGCAGTTGGAGCCTGACCCAGTTGCATGCCAGGGACTCAGGGTCAGGCAGGAGCTGTGCCAGCTGCTCCCGCTGCACCCATGTGGTGCAGGAAGGCTTACTCCCCTGTCGGTGTCAGATGGCATGCAGGGAGGTTTTAGAAATCTTTCTTGCTGTTCAGTAATGAAGTTTAAAATCCAAAAATAGGCTTAAATTTGGCATCTTCCATGTTTCAGGGATGTATTTGGTAAGTCTGCCTGATCTCCACAGGCAGACTTGCATATAATTTTCCATCCAAAATTTTTGAATTAGAAGAGTAGAATACAAATGAAAAATATGCCCAGTTTAGGAGCAAAAAAAGTCCTATTAGGCCAGGGAGGATAATATCACTGCCTTTCAGTAACTGGGGAACTCTATCTTGGGCAAAACAAAACCAGATTTAAAATCTGCTCAGGTGAAGAGTATTGCTTCCTTGGCAATGCCGAAGAGAAAAGTAAATGTCATCTACAGGGCTCTTAGCCCTCAGGATTGTGAATTTTCTGGTCCATTACCCATGGTATGTGCACTCACTAAGATACCAAGAGCTTTTAAAATGGGTACCTGAAAAAACTCTGACACTGTTTACAGTTTGAACCCACCAGGTGCTGAGCACTCAGACTCCAGGCCAGGAAGAAGTAAGCATGCGCAGCTTTTCAATGATTCAGGAATGGACTGCATGCCTTGCCCCAAAAACAGCCTCATAAAAATATATGGGCTGGCCCATTCCCTCAATGCTGAGTCACCATGCGCAATTTTACAACTCCAATGGTCTTTCTGTCGGTTCTCATGAATTGAAGGGTGGAGGACACAATTTAAGAAATTTGGGAACATCATTAGCTATTTAGTTTTGCCTTTTGTAAACCCATCTGTGTAGCAAAATGAATGCATTTTTCCTTTAGTGTCATTACCAGAAGTAACACATGGTATAGGTATTCCAATCCAGCTTTATCTTATTAAGCCATTTTCTGCCAATTAGTGAAGAACCATTTCCTTTTGTGATATTTAATAGTAACAAATGGTTACATTTGTAAATCACAAGACTCTGCAGGCATCCTCAAATCTTTACCTCCTAAAATATGTCTATACTAGGAAAAACTTGTGCCTGTATAATGCAAGAGCTAAAATTCTAAAATCCTACAATGCACAGGGCATGTCAAATTGTAAAAAATATACCTTCTTCTGACTGACCTTAACTACTTATAAAGGTGCCATGATCATGATACTAGAGTGCTTCAAACAACATTTATGCTCCCAGCATCTTCTTTTCCAGGTGGCAGAGGCAGAAGGACTTATGGCCAGATACTTAAGTTGGAGTGAACGCGAGTTAGGCACCTTGTATACCTTAAATCCTGCCCTTTGTGACTCACATACAGTCACATGGTAAGACTGCAGAAGAGCACAGATTTGAACCTGGGTCTCCTGAGTGCCAAGGCAGCACACTAAGCACTTCCTCAGTCCAGGCACAACCCTGAGCTACAGCTCTTCAACACACAAACAGAGATTTCACCAAAAGCTAGGCGTCTTGCAGCGTCCATTACATTCATGGTCTTTTTGGTCACTAACTCAATGTGAAGTATTTGAATCCCACTTACTTGCCAACATGAGTGACTGGCGCCTCCTGAATCTGGGGGGGTACCCGCAGAAAACAACGGCAGCGGTCCTGTCGGTGGGACACCAGCCCTATCGACCGTATCAGTGTCAGCCATCGGGAGGGCAAATGCACCCCCTACCAGTTGCCTATACTTCTCAAAGCAATTCCAAAAAATGGCCTAATTGCTTCCTTCCTCCCCAAAATCTCATTCGCTCTCTTCCTTTTCCACATTCCTCCTGCCCTCATTAGCAGATTCTTCCACAACCACATTCTCCCGCTTCCACGTTCTTCTGTCCACTTCCTGACTCTGATCTAGGTACTACAGGGCCACTGTCTTGCATGAGAGAAGCCCAACTTTGGTCCAGCTAGAAACAACAGGATATAGTTGCATTAAAATGTAGGAAGCAGACAGACTCATTTTTGCCTCTAACAGTCAAACAACCATCTCGTGGCCTCAGTTCGACTGTCAGTGATAAGAAGTGGGCATTTTGGATAAGGGCAAGTCATGTATGCATGGAGGTTCGAATCATGATCACCTGCACTAGCAAGTTCAAAGCTGGCACCATGTGGCTCTGCAGGTACCATGCAAGGGAACCCACCAGCTCTGCAACTGCTGCACACCCGCACCCCGTACACTGGGCTGCCAGCTCCCAGCTTTGAACTTGCCAAGCAGGGGGGAGCCAATCAATTCCCCTCATGCCCCCACTCCAATTGTGGACCACCTGGTAACCATTAATTGCCTGAACATACGGCAGGGTTACTATTTATTGTATGATTAACAGGATAATTGTACCATAAATGGAATGCCTTCCAGGGCCCATAGACAGCTTTTTAATAATATCCTAGAAATCTAATGGATTCCCTTTCTCCCTCCCTCCTCCTCTCTCCTTTCCATCCCTCCCCCACCACCCAAGATATTAGGAAGCATACAAGGAAGCATAAAAGATATTTAAGCAAGCGCTTCTAACTCCAATCATCCCAGCCTCGAGATAAATGTCTTTCAGAAAACAAAGTATGATTACATTTTTCTCCTAACTTTTTTCCATTGTAATTTCTGTAACAATACAGCTTTGTATATGAGCATCACAATCATCAGCATTTGCATCAAAATAGAAATCATGCTCGATTCAAATAGGCAACAACTTTTAAAACTTCCTTTTTATCCATACACTGCTTCCTCAGAGCAACTTTACTCAGGATCTTGCTACTGAAAGAAGCTATCAAGCAAACACTTCTCCCAGATGCCATCTTCATTGTCAGCAATTTTTTTTAATTACACCTCGCAAAATTCAATCAACCAGTCAGTTTAACTTCAGTGACTTTAATTGGATTAAAACAACAATAAAAATAAGTAACTAGAAAATAGTGTTATTAATAACATGCTCCAAATCCACACCATCTTTGGGTTCAGTCTTCTGGCAGCTTCATCTGCAGCTACTTCCAACTGCTAAGTCTTTTGAACTCTAGGGGTGACACTTTTTTAAGCACCTAAATTACTTGGAAGCCTTAAACTCCATTTCTGAATGTTATTTAAGACCATAAGTTCTATTTATTTTCAATGAGCGTCAGGCTAAGGCACTCTGAAAACAGAAGTTGGGCACTTCTGAAATTTAACCCACAGTCTTAGCAGTGCAATAACCATCTAGACACACCACAATTCTTGGAACTCATTAAACTACAACATGCAAAGCACCTGCACATTTAAAAACAGACTGATAAGGGTTCTAGTTAGACCAAGAAAATAAACACTGATGGCTGAGTCAAAGGGGAACAAGCTGTCCCAAATAGTTGCTCTTCTCCAGAAAAGGCTTGAAAGGAAGTTTAGTGCTGATGCAGTCAATATTTTTTTTTGTAGTGAGCTAAAAAATGAATGACTTTAAAGAAAAAAAACCAGATACATTAAGTGCCTGCCCCACAGCCCAGGAAAAGTCAAATCTACATCCCCAAAGTGCAGACAAATTAAAGTGCAGAGCTTTGGATCATCTGATTAAAGAAATACGGAACAGCTGCTAAATTCAGCTCAAGATCCTATTCATTCTTAGGGTCTATGGCCAGGAGGCTTGCTTCAGGCCCATCTCTATCTTTTTTCTTGTAGAAAATCAACTTCTCTGCAGATTTCTGTCTTTTTTTCCCCTCCATGTGCTGGACCTGAGGCTAATAGGTCTACACCATGCAACGTCTCCTGTATCCAGAATAATCTCTCTATTTACTTTCCATTCCAACCCCTATTTGTTACAATGAGATTGCATCATTTCTAAAGCATATGCAGTTCTCACAGCCTCCTGATGATCCTCACCTGACAGTAACCTATTAGACAAAGATCTATTTGGCAAATTCAAAGCAATTTCCTAATCAGGCAAGAATTAAGGTTAATTGTCACAAATAGCCACAGATCCACAATGATGTAGTGGAAAGCTGAGAGGGAAAGACATGGAGCCAGGAGAAGAGCAAGCCTGGCAGCCTGGCTCAGTGAACTGAGAACAGCCCTGACAAGCTCTTGGGTTCTGTCCCTTTTTCCCTACTTCCATTGGTATTTCTTCATTAAAAGAAAAAAAAAATCACTGGATAAAATGGATAGACAGCCGTAAAGTAGCTTCTGCTCCATAAGCGGCTAGAACCCCGCCCTTTCAGGGCTGTTCCTATTTTACTGAGCTGAGCTCCATCTGGCTTTCTCTTCTGGCCTCACATACCTTCCCATCTCATTTTCCCACTAAGCCAAATTCAAAAGGAGGGAAGGGAGGTACCCTCAGTCCTATCTAAACCATGGCCTGAGAAGTTGAAGCGCAGGTTCAAATGCCCTTGGGAAAATAGGGACCTAGAACCTGGGTCTCCATCTCCCTGGGTATGAGCTCTAACCACAACAGAACAGTTCACAAGTTCAATACACTAGTCTAAACTGAATTGATCTCAACTAAATATACCTCAGATGAGGTCTATCCTAGGTTTCTGGCACCATTTTAGACCAGTCTATCTGTACCTGTTCAGTTACAGGTTTAGATTGATCTATGTTCACTTAGACCAATCTAAGTGTAATGTCTGTACATGCCCAAAGGTAGCAAGCTAAAAAGGTAGAAAGATTGGCCTTCTCCTCCACTCAGTCATGGCTTTCCTGTGATTAATATTTCAGGGGCTGAAAGAGAATTATACACCTTCCTAGGTGGAACAGGATTGCAACAGAGCAAATGTGACCCGAGCAAATCCCTACTGAGCATGCTTGGAAAGGCAAGTAGAATCTAAATTCTGCATCCGTGGCCCAGAATACCACTTCTGTAGCTAAATTAGGTGTGTGACTGCTACTTACCTAGCTGAAGGGGGGTGGGATTAGGGCCTAATATCTACCAAACGGTTTTTCAGCAGTTATCACAACACTGATCCTGACAAGGGCACCTGATACTGCCATAATTATGCTGATACAAAATTAGGATAAACTAAATTCAGGGGGAAAAAAGAAATAAATATTCCCTCCTGGGAATACATCCTTGCAATTGAACTAACTTAACTCTCCACATATGTGGCTCATATGTGTACAAAAATCTCACAGACCTCACTCAAGCGGATTTGTTGAAGACTCGACTTGGATCCAAGTAACAAGTCTGGTATGAGTCAGGGCTACAGGATTTGACCTTGCACCTCCATGTACACTTGCTGGTTTCTGGACAGTAATCAAAGTACTGTGTGTGTAATGTGGTAAATAAAACTCATCTTCCAACTGGCATTGCTGCATCAGGTTTTTTTGTTTTTTTTTTTTGGTTTTTTTTTTTTTACATGTCCCCCCTCAGGGTCCTCTCTCTCATATTGCAATATGGTTATAACAACTGGGGGGAAAAAAATCAAGCTAGGAAAGAAGCTATTTAGATTTGGTTAAAACCTTGAATCCCAGTGAGAGATGTTACAGATACAGCAAGATTTAGAAGTCCTTGGTCTGTTATTCCTATTCAACAATTCAAGGCTGATATTCGAATGGAAAGAGACATCTGGAATTCCTCTCTCATGGGAAGTTAAGAATTACTTGTAGTACCTTGTGATGTTTTCCATAGCACAGGTTTATCAGATTCATGAAGTATCAAGAGTGAAACATTTCTAAAGGTGCTGGTCCCTTAATTCAGCTATTTGGCAGTTCATACACTGCACCTGCACTCAAAGTGCTATAAAACTATCATCAGTTTAAAAAGAATAAAATAAAAAATCAGGAGAAGCCTTTATCCAGCCAAGGATCAAACAATGGATGCGAAACAAAAACAGAGTAAAAACACTGTAGACCATAACACCGCTGTAAAAATATTGTTTCTTTCGAGAAACCTTCAGCATTCCACTTTCCTTATCAAATTATGCTATTCACCTTCCTGCCTAACATACTTATTGCTTCTGCACTACACACATCCATTAGCTAAATCCAATACTTAGCTGGAGGTATAGGGAATAAAAAAAAAAATGTATAATCACAATGTATCTGGCATTTAAGTAAAGTAACTATTAGCACAGGAAACACCCAGCATGATGGTATTAGCTCCAGAAAAGACAGATGAATACAGAAAGTCAGCATGGGTCTGGATTTAATGCCATGTTTACTAGTGATCTGCTGTGCTGAGAAATGCAAAGAACTTCCTGTAGCATACTGAGTTCAGTTGCAAGGATTAAAAACACAGGCTATGAATGAAAAAAAGATTATTTAATTAACTGGTTTAATTAGACAAGGAGGAAAAGCAGCTCCAGTATCCCTCATGTTCTTCAAAACAACAGCACACCATTTGAGCATGAGCCAGGACCCCTACAGAGCTGTTAAGGATTGTGTCTCTTTCATATTTCCCATTAAAAAGTTCAGAGATCTATTTATCAAACAAAGGAAAGTGGACATTGAAATTTAAAAAAAGAAACCAATTATCTGAGATCAATTGAACTAACCTACATAATTAGGCAGAGAATAGCATTAATTATTCTCTACTATCAGCAGCTCCTAGCATGAAATCTGATCTAACATCCACAAATTCAAGTAGTAAATATTTACAGCTATCTAAGTGAATCATTATAGATTAGAAACACTTATCAACTCATGCATGCGACTCATACAGGCACTAGTCATACAAAGGGATGGCTCCTGCAATGTCGCACAGCAGATAGGCCAGTCACAGAATAGGAATGCAGAAACCTCCCTTCTACTCCCAATTCTGCCACCGACTCCTGGAATGCCCTATATAGCAAGTCATTTAATCTTTTCCTCGGTAAATGTAAAATAAGGCTGTTTTCCCGCCTTTGTGACAATAGCACTTTACGATCGATAAATGAGAAGCCCTGGGTAAACAATAATAAAATATGTACTTCAGTTTACTCTGTCTTATCTCATCTTTCAGACATTAAGAGTAAAGTTTTAACAATATGTTGGTTGTATTACCATTTCAGGAAGAGCCGCAATTGCTTGTCTGGTTATGTAAATCTCAGAGACCACTGAATTTCATTCTAATAAACACATTCCTAATCTTCTCAAGACCTCTCAAGTGCTCATTCAGTACTTATCCCAGGCTTCCACAGGTTTATTTGTCCCTTCCAGGAAGAAAGATGTATGCACATACATGCTAGAAGGGACAGTTTTGAACTGAAGATTAAAATGATAAAACAGCAAGAGATTTTCAACTGAACTGGGTTTAAGCAAGAATAGTTGCAATTAATTCTAATTAGCACTTCAGTATCGCTTTTCCATCTTTATCACTGTGCAATATATTAATTACTTAATGCTTACTGCCCTGTGAGATTGGGATAATAATATTGACCTACCTGTTCTGCAGATGAGGAAACTGAGATGGGATTAAGTGGTTTCTCCAAATCCATGTAGTGAATTGATAGCAAAACTCATAGTAGAACACAAGACTTCACAGCTTAGGCTCATGTTTCTTTAACTAAATGCACCATCCTCTCAAAAATCAGATTAACAGCTAACAACAAACTTTAAAGGGCCTGCCTCATCCTCATGTCCCTCCATCAGGGAAATTGCTTTCTTAACTACTTTTGGATTATAACCTAACTGCAGATTTATTCTGCTGCATTTCTAAGTTAAACAATTAAATATCCCTTGATAGTGAACAAGCCAGCCTGTGTTGCTTTACAGGAAAGAGTACATCACAACTTGTAGTGCTAACAAAAATGATGCAAGCCATAAATTTACTGGGAGGACACCAGCCAGGTGAAACCAATTGCTCCCCCTCTAATAGCCTGCTTCTCTTGAAAAATCTGCAATACTAGGTGGATCTCACAAGAGTTACCACACCCAGAAAATGGAGAATCTTTGACTGAGTACAAGACAGAAACCTTGGTAGAGTTCCTTAAATCCAACAATTTAGCCTCATTATGTTCCTCTTTAAACTGGATGGCAAGATTCCCATCAAGTTTAAACAGAACCAAAATTGGGTCCTATCAGTGTGTCTCTTTGATTGATTTTTCTGAATGTGGGTTAAGCAGACATGAATCAATTCAACTGTTACAAAGGAGCATCCATGGTTTAGAAAGACATGTCTCAATTAAAAGTAAATCTCAACCACAAAAAACCAACACACAGAACCAAGTAGAATCTAAATTCTTTGCATCTGCCTACTAGCAGACACAAAGGCTCTTGCAAGAGAGATTTTCCTTTCTTGTCCAGCACATACCCAGGGCCAGTGGATATTTTCTTTCTTTTATCCGTTTAATTTAGAAGATCAACAGCTGTATAGGACACAACTCCTATTATTATTATTATTATTACTACTACTACTACTACTACTACTATTGATACCAAGTCAACAGCTGTCAACAAAACACAAAAATATACACAATAGCACATAGGAGGATCTAGAATTTTGAAAAGCGGGGTGCAGATGGTGAAGTGCCTCATCACCTGTAACACAACGCATTTTTCTCCAGGTAAAAATAAAGTAGAAGCTTTACTAATAAGTTAGGGGCCTAGTGCTATATTCTTCAGTTTGGGATTGAAGCAAAAAAACACACAATATAAATTCCCTGAAATAAGTTTAAAAAAAATCTGCAAGGCTGTGAAATAGGAACTTAATTACCAGGAGCAGCTAACAGACAGCAGAATTGCAGAACAAAGGGTAGCTTGATTGGTGAAACATCAAGACCATTAAAAGAAGTGAGGGCGATTAACACCTGTGGAGTAAGAGTTTAGAAGGGGTCAGGCAGATTATAATGAGCCATGAAAATCAACCAACTCCCTCAGCACTGCCTGACTAGGAATGCTGCCTCCACTGACAGGCAGCTGGTTTTCAAATTTGGGGGGCAAGGAATCAAACAGGGATGTAAGTGCACCCCGCCTGGATCCACTCCTACAATAGCACATACAATCATTGCTGTGCAGGGCGCCTGGGAGTTGACTTCCTCAAGCAGAGGATGGTAAGGTAACAGCAAAGATGTAAACAAGAGCAGGCCTTCACTTTTATGGGCTGCCCTGTGAAATGATTTATGCAGCAGTTCTTCACAGACACCCTCCCCCTGCTCTTGCATGGCCCTAAGTACATATACTAGAGACTACTTGCTCAGCACATCACCAGCAGACATCCAACCCCTTGCTCCCAATACCATCTATTTATAAAATCCTCTGATGACCTCCCTAACCTCCATATTAACTCGGTAAGTGGACATGAAGTACGACCATAAAGTACATCTGACTGGAGGGTCTGCTGGCAATGTGGTAGGGTTACTTGTGGCAGGGTAGCTCCTAAAATACCACAATGTTGCAACCTCCAGAGTATGGCAAGTATGAGATGCCTCAAAACCCTAGCTCCCACATCTTGTGGGTACTCCTCAATTGGAGACAGGCTAAGGGACATCGCCCTAAAAGAAACATGTCCTCACTGAGGTGTTAGGTCAGGGGTGAGCAATTATTTCGGGCGGAGGGCCACTTACTGAGTTTTGGCAAGCTGTCACCCCTTGACAGGTGCCTCACCCCTGGTCTCCATCTTGTGACCAGAAATCCCACCCCCTAACACCTGACCTTGGCCACTAGAAGTCTCTCCCTTTGCCCCTGGAAGTATTCTTTTCAGCAAGGGGTTTTGCTATCTCAGAACCAGAAAAATACCAAATTATATTCTAAAAAAAGTGATCTACAACATTCATTAATTTGATTTCAAAAAATATTTTTGTCCTGATTTAATTGCGTTTGTGTAGTGTATGCAGAGGTGACTGCACAACAACTTAAAATGAAGTCTTATTCTTGTATATTGCAGAGGTGAATATAGGTTTGTGGGGGCTGTAGGTGTGGGGGTATGTGGGGTGTAGGTATGTGTGTGGGAGTGGGTGGCTGGGGTTTGTGCATGGCAGTGCAAGGGGAGGTGTAGGTGCATGTGTATGGAGGGGTGTGCATGTGGGATTCACCCTATGAACACACACACACACACACACACACACACTGCCCCTGCTCCTATGCCTGCGCATGCGCTGCCCCTGTGCCTACACACACACACACTCTGCCCCTGTGCCTGCCAACACATGCGCACACACACATACACACCCCTAACAGCACGGGCCCATACTCTGCTGTCCGGGGATACAGCAGGGAGCCACAGCCAGGTGCTGCTGAAGCAGGAAACCGGCTGGGGGTGGGCAGGGCTGAGCTGCTCAAGCTTGCAAACCTGCTGAGGGCTCCTTCTGGGTCCTACTGCCCCTGGCTCCTGCTAGCTTTGACAGGGAGCCAGGGCAAATAAATATTAATTTACTAAATTTTTCAGGGGCTCTGCAGGCTGGATAGAATGGCCTGGCAGGCCAGATCCAGCCCACAGGCCATATTTTGCCCACCCATGTTAGGTAGTCAGCAGCAGTTCTTATTGTCGCTCCCTAGCAGAAGCTACAACCACTGAGGCACTGAATGTCTGGACTCGGTCTGGCCTTTGGATTGTCTCAATGGTCTAAAGTAGGGACGGTAGGTGTTGGGCAGCCTCTGCTGCTCCATACTCTTGCCTAGGCGTACACACTGAAGGTCTTGGTGACTAGACCTCTTATGTGTACACCATGATCCAGGGGATCAATGGTTGCCTACTACTGGCCATGAAATTTAAGTTCCAGAATGGGAGATGTGTGAAGCCTTCAGGCAGGGATGATCTCATGTCTGTGTTTGTACAGCATCCAGCGGAACTAGAAGATTGGAGACTTTAGGTACTATCATTAACACAAATGCTTTCTAACAGAAGACAAGGTCACAATTCTAGGAACAGCCCTATTCTACAACAGAGTTCACCAGTTTCACTGCCCTTATGCAAATCAGACTTTCTGCCATGCTCAACCATGGCAATGGCACAAAGCGATCCAAGAGACCTGGCCAGTAACAAGCATTTTCACAAATATCAGTTAGAGGTACACCAATACATTGGTCCCATATCAGATCAGCATTGATATAAGGAAAATTGACAGTACTGGCAACCAGCTTTTTTGGCTCATGTGGCTGATACACAATGCTGATAAAAGTCCCGTGCATATGCACAGCTGCAGTGCAGCATGCAGGCAGCTAGGAATGCAGCCCAGCAGCAGGGAGAGCAGCATCTGGCTCTGCTGCGGGGGAAGGGATGGGGGGAAGGGACACGTTGAGGCTCCCGCAGTCAAAGAGGGAGTGGGGCTGAGGCTGGGGCAGATGCTGGTGCTGCCCAGGCAAAGCAGGGCGGGGTGGGGGGCAGCTCCCGCCACTGCATGCACCCCACAAGGAAACGGGGGATGTGGGCCCTTAGATATGCGCAGGGCAAGGGTGGGCTTAGGCCAAATGATTGTGCATCCCTGAAATAATTCCAGCAAGTCCTATGTCTTAGTTATGCAGGTCTGACTGAAGGACACAACTGATCCTTTCTGGCCTTATGGTCTCAGTGGCCTTTTCTACACTAGATTCTCTTCCCACTCTGCAATTACCTGTACCAGTGGCAGCAAGCAACAAGTACTTAGGACAATCCAGCTTGGATCAGCTAATTCATTGTACCTGTATAGACAGATCTTACAAAAAACTAGAAGACTGACAGAGAAACTAAAGCTGCTGTTCTTCAAAAGTTTCCCTGAAGTTTTCCCAAAATGTGGTAGGCAAGGATTTCTTAGGGCGATTTCTTTTATTGGACCAATTATGCAGTTGGGATAAAGTTAGACAAACTTTCAAATGCAAGACACTGTTAGTCAGGTCTCCGATCAGAAATCAGAGAACTGACAAAGAATGTCTTGCATTTGAAAGCTTGTCTAACTTTATTATTATAATGCCACATTATCAGCCACATCAGGCCAATTTCTTATTCAATTGATTTTCTTTATATTGGTGCCGATCCAATATCAGACCGATGTATTGGTGAACCTCTAAACATAGTCTGATGCTAATCAGGATGTTTTCCCAGGCAGGCTTGTTCCACTGAATTTGCCTACTAACATGTGCAGTATTTAAGCATGTTCAGTATCTATTGAACCTATTTCATTGCCTAACAGGGAAAACTAACAGGGAGGAAAAATCTGCATGTGGAATAGTAAACAGGCAGTAGGAAACAATGAAATACTGTCTCATGTATGGGCATGTGGGGGGGGGGGAAGAGAGAGAAGGGAGCCTTTCTGCATCTAGTTATAGAGTTCAGCCAGTTTGGACACATGGAAGGAAATCTTATAAAGTGCCAAAAACGACTTGTCTGAAAAGAATTTTGTAAACAGATTCCACTGTCTGGCATGCGTGAGCTGCACCATATATTCTCAGACACCAGTGTCTCCCCTAAGCAGGTGTACTGCATTTTTATATGGCAGCTCAAAATGCAACTTGACCAAACAGCTACAGAGCAATTTTCTTATTTCCACAACAACATGACTGGCACTGGGCCAGGCCTGGATATCCTGGCACCCTCAGCAAAAAGTCTTCCTCTGCCAGATGTTGCAGAATCATGGCCTATTCATAGGCTATTGCATAAATGTTATGTGCCTTTTTGTTATCTTGTCAGTGGTTGGACTCCTGGCCTAAAGGGTCAGAGGCAGACTGCTTTCTACCAGAACTAAAGTTAGTGGGGACTAATTAGTGAAAAGCCCCAATACTGAAACAACGCAGGTAACTAGTTTTTTGAAGGTTTCACTCAGCTAACGGAAAAGCCCATGGGCTGATCCAAGCAGATTCAAAGGAGTTCAGACTGTACAAAATTAACAACCCTAACCCAGAAGATTATCACTAACTTGATCCAAGAGCTAACCAGCTTGATATAACAAGACAGCTCAACTCACTGCAAAAAACCACAGCCTATGGAGCAGAAATGGGGACAAGATTTATTGTTGTGACCAGAGACAGGTCCAAGGAGAGGACCTGAAGTCCTATTCACCTCTCAAGGTCTCCACGTACAAGATGGGAGACCACTGGTAAGCCAGGCATGAGCATAAGGTGTTTGTTGTTTCTAAGGTAGGGTTTCTCTACAGTGATGTTCCCCACAGTGCTTTGTATGAGAAGGCCTGGCTGGCCATGGCTAGTTCTGCCACAGAGCCCAGAGCTGAACTGCAGGTGCTGAACTGAAGTCAGACCAAGTGAATGGCACAGATCTGCCCACAACCCCAAGACACTTGATTCAAGCCAGAGACATGACACTTGGAGGCCTGAGACCTACATGGGCTGCCCTCCAGAAAACACTTAGTTTGGGAACTGTAACACATGCTCATCTTCTTCCACCCTATCTCCTACCTTCCCCAGGTATCATTCCCTTTTCTGGGTGGCCTCTGATTTTGTCACCCTCATGCCCGCCCACCCCCTCAAAAAAAAAAAATCAGGTAAAACAAACAAACAAAAAACCCCAAATGAACCAGAAACAAAGCCCCTCCATAGTAGTCTTCAACAAAGAGTCCTTGGTCCAAGGATCTCTCAGACCAGGCAGACAGTGACAAGCAGACAGAGACTAGGGGAAGAGAAACATCTGGCACCTTACACATGTCAGCTCAACTCGCGGCAAGCATGAGACTGAAACGGAGACTAGGTGAAAGACCCTGTGGTTGAGCAGAGGCAATTTAAACATAACAGATTAGACATGAAAGGATACAATCTGAAATGCGAGCTCAGCACAGACCTAGTGCCCGGCTTGGTTTGTGTCTGAAGCCAGGTTTTAACATTGGCATGTGAAGCACAGTCAGTGCCATGGGCCATCACCTAAGGTGCTAGTCATTATGTGGAGAGCTCACACCTGTACTTTACAGTTTTTGATAAATTCTGCAATTTCTTTCAGCTGCCTCAGCAAGTTATCTCCAGTGCCTAGGTCTGGGGGAAGAGGGAATCCAGGGTTGTTCTTCATCTATTTGAGTTAAGATGTTATGTCTCTGCAAATTTAAGTGATTTACAACACCCAGAGGAATTTCACATCCTGCACTGTAGGAATAAACATTATGATCCTTTCTGACCACTGAGAAGGAAGAGTCGAGAAGCCACATCTGCTAGCACACTTTAAATTCCAATGGAGGGTATCAAGCAGGTCATTCCCAAAGATTCTCTCTTACTCCCAATATTTTTATGCTTACATCTCACTGTAAATCATTCACATTCATTTTTAAAGTTTATTGAAAACATCTGTTTTCCCACAATATATAGAAAAGCTGAACTGCTGTCAGGAATCTTTGCAGAGTCTCAAAGCTATCCCATCAGAGAAGTGCATTCTGTTACTGGTTTTATGACTTGTACTGCAATCAAGTCAGATCCAGAAGCCACAGCCAGGATCCAGATCTCACAGTTCTTGACGCCCCACACAGAAGTCATAGCCCTTGAAGAAGCAGTCATCCTCTAAAAAGATGAGTCACCTGCTCAGGGTTTGTCAGATCAGCACTAAAAAAAATCCAGAAAATGTGCCCACACTGGTACATACACTTGGCCATAAGTATCAACACCAACAAGGTGCAGAACACATGAGTGCAGCTGAGTGGGGGCTGTCACTGCAGACCCTCCTCTGCACCCAGCCCTAGGCTGCCAGGAGAGCCCCAGTGGGGGTCATCATGGCACGTCCCCCACTGCTGCCACCAGCCAGGCGTGCCATGGTGACACACTCTGGGGCTCTCCTGGAAGCCTAGAGATGGGAACGGGAGGGTCCATGGTGACAGCAGGGGGTTGGAGGCATGTGCCCTGCAGCCAGTCAGGGGTGCCCTGGCACTCCATAGAAGGAAGGATCAGACTGAGAGGCCTGATCCTTCCTTCTACAGAGCACCCAGTCCCGCTGCCCAAAGCAAGCCTCCTGGGCTGCCCAGTCAGCACCAGTGGCAGCCAGCAAGACACACCAAGCAGGCCTGGAGGCTTTTGGGGGCACTCCATACAAGGAAGGATTAGGCTTCTCAGCTGCTGCTGGTGCCAAACTCCGAAGGACCCAATCCTTCCTTCTACAGCGTGCCCCTGTCCCCACTGCCTAGTGGAAGCATCTCTTCCCCACTGCCAGCGACAGGAGCAGCGGGTCCTCCAGTGAGAGCTAGAGCAACAACAGACAGGGCACTTTGAACTGAGTATGTGACCCTGGAAGCGGGACAAGGGTGGAAAGGAAGGATGGGCTGGTCTGAGGGACCAGCATGGACTTAGTTGTTGTGTGTGTTGTGCGTGTTGCAGATATTGTAATGGATCTGAGTGGCCAGTGAGCCTTTGTACAGGTGCGTGGGAACGCGGATGTGGTTTTTTTGCAACAGAAAAGGTTTTATCCTTTTCGGGTGTAATAGGTAGAGTGTAGATATATATAACCTTATATACGTAGACTTTTTTTTTTTTTTTTTTTGGTAAAAATACCTCCTCAATCTCCCCCACCATCTGCCTGCATCTGTGCTGGCTCAGGTCTGCAACAGCCAGGACAACCAAGTACATGGCAAGTGCTAAAACATCTCTCTGCAAGGGGAGGTTAGCAGGGGGCAGGGGTGCTGCAAAGGTCCCTGGGATGCCAGCAGACAGTGACCTATCATGAAATCAATAGGAGGGACCTAGTTCCATACACCAATTTAACCTAAAACCGATAAACCTGATAGCTCATCGATCTTGGCCCATCTTAGACTGGGTTCTACCTTTTTTAAACCAGTTTATGTACCCCAAACTTCTATTCTGTTATGGGTATAGACCAGCTTTTGATCACTTATACTGGTTTATGTGTAATGTCTGTACATGGCCAGAAACAACTTATTGCATAGTATAAAGGGGGTAGGGCTTTACTTAGCATGAGCTGCTCTGCAGTAATGTCTGTGCACATGCTGTGATGTGGAAGCTAAACCCCAGCGGCTTAGCCTTCAGCAAAAGGAAACATATTGGCATGGCTTATCTTCTACTTATCACATGATCAGAGCAGACACACAGGCAGTTACTGCAAAGCAGCTGCTGCATGATAAAGCCCTTTGCTTTTGCATCCTGCAATAAATTATGCACATGTCCAGAGCCTCAGACCCACCAATCTAGTCTCTTTGCATGTTATTCCCTGCTCCAATGGTGCCAGTCTCAACACACCATTATCCAAGCCTTTCCCCATCATCCTCCTCATTGCACAGGATAGCTTTTATGCTGTCCATTCCAATCCTCCCCAAAAGCTCTCTTCTGCTGGGATACCTACTGATAGCATATCAACAATTGCGTCAAAAACTAACATTTCAAAATATGTATTCAAGTCCTTTCCTCTCTTTGGGTCTCTAGTGCTTCCTGTTTATTTTGCATCTGTCTTGTTTGGATTATAAGCCCTTCAGAACAAGAAATTCTGTCTCTTGTGCTGCACAAAGCACATTGTTGGCACTACATGATTAATAGATTTATAGTTTTAAGACAGGAAGGGGACCATTCTGATCATCTAGTCTGACCTTCTGCGTAACACAGGTCATACATAACATTTCAAGTGATCACTGCATTAAGCCTTTAACAATAATGCCAGGAGTCCACTGACACTAGCTCCATACACCTACCCCGTTCTAGAGCTTCCTGCAAAAACTTAGATGCATCTTAAAAGAATTCCTGTCCCTGAATAGAAACCCTCCCAGGATTCTCACCTATTAGCGTAGGCTTGAATTTTAGAAAGTCTCCAAAATAACCTACAAATTTTGCTTCAGTTTATGTATATCGTATATGTTGCATTTAATTGCATACTGTATTTTGTCACTACCCAACTTATACTGGGTTCCAAATACTAGGGAATTCATGCATTTATCCCTTCCAAAGGTAAATTTCATTCAATAAAATAAAAGCAAAATATAAACCAGACTCAAAGAGTTTGCATTTAAAGAAAGAAAATGCACAATATTTCTCAACTCCATGATTAAACACCCAACATACTTAAGAACTGAGAAAGGGGACAATGAGCCACTTGTATTTGTCAGTATTCAAGGTGCAGTTGTGTAAAATGATACAAGGTGAATTTAACATAAATGAGAGAAAACAATTCTGAAAGAAAAAAAGAACAAAATTATTTTCAAGCCAAGTCCTAAAAGCATTCCTTAAAGAAATGGACATAAAAGGAATTTTTCACAAAACAAATCTGTTCCTCATCTGTTTAAAATACACTGGGTCATGCTATAAAACTCAATCAATTAATATCCAAAGGAAAAAAAACCTGCATCTAAGATATAAATGTTTTTATTAAAATCATCTGGCAGAGGCCCACTTCTGCCCTAAAGCCATCACTATCTGTTGCTAGCTAGCGCTACACAAACTAAAGCAGTTATTTGTTTCCGTTTTAAAGATGGGGCAACTAAGGCACGGTGAATGCAAGCTGCTTGCACAGGATCACACAATGAGTCAGTGCAAAAGAACTTTTACACCATCCTGGAGGGCATATTCTAACATGGGGCCATGTTTGTAGGTAACAGTGCAGATTTGTGAATATTTATTTCATCCCCACTGACCCTGCCCAAAGTTAGAAATATAGCAATGTAGGGCTGTCTGGGATCTGCTGGGTCATCAAGTCCTTTCCTCTGCTTTTGCAGGCAATCATGTCATATGCCATATTGTTCTCATTATAAATAGACCCAGTATTTCTAGGTTCAATTTTAAGAAAAAAATTTCTGCCAGATATGAACTGATGTTTCTGTCAGGGTCAACCAAAAATTATGACATGTCAATAGTCCAGTTGTTTGAGGCTAAATTCTACAGCACAGAAGTCATCTGATAGAAGTCATGTGCAACTTTAACGGTGCTCTTGGAGGAAGAAAAGGCCGACTTGTAATCAGAAAAATATGGTAATTCGTTTCATAAACTGATCAAGTTTGATCACATCCTTACTTAAGATTTTAGCCTCCTATTGGAAAGCTGTTCCAGAACCTCACTCCACCGATGACTAGAAACTTAGTTCTTAAATCCAGCCAAAAATTTCTTCATGAACAGTTTATACCCATTTGTTATCTTGACAATATTGTCCTTTAGTTTAAATAGTTCGTCCCCTTCCATTATATTTACCCCCTTTTGCATTTAAAGAGAACTATCAGATTCCCTCTGAGCCTCCAACTTTTCTAGATTAAACAAACCAAGCTTTTTAAGTCTTCTCATAAGACTGGATGATCCAGGGAACAGAGGTCCTACTTGTTCTTCTCTGCATCCGTACCAATGTAAACTCATCTTCCTTGTGTATGACTGTCCAGAACTGCACCCAGTATTCCATAAAAGGTTTTAACTTTAGTCTGTACATAGACACTAATACCCATGGGTTCCAGAAATGCCTTACCCAATATATCCTAGGAATGTTCTCACCTTTTTCATGGCTATGTTATATTGCCAGCAAAGTTATCCTGTGATCAGTTAGTACGTCAAGCTGCTCTTCAGTCATTTCCAGCTGTGTAATGTAGACGTTTTTGTGTTATGCCCCAAGTCTGCAATTTGTAATGCTTCATTTTGTACTATTGAATTTTGTCTGATTTCTATTACTTCAGCCCTCAGAGCCAGCCAGTTTCTTTCCTTATGACATCCTAATCCTCCCCAATAGGTACATCTACAGGTGCAAATGCTCCAGGGTGGGTTTACTCTAGAGTAAGTTACTCTACAGTAAGCCCACCCCAGACGGGCATCTACACATGCAGGGAAGTGGGAGCAGATTTGCTGGTCATGGCAGCAGTATAATCCCACACCCAACGACCCTGCACTGGCCCTCTGCAGTGGCCAGGGGGAGCTCTAGGCCCCCCTTGGGTGCTAGCCCAGGGGCTGCCAGAAGCACAGGGCCAGGAGACAGCTGTCTCCCAGCAGGGTCTGGGAAACTGCCCTTTAACTCTGGAATCTGCTTGAGCTCTACCACCAGAACCCAGGTAGGGGGAGACAATGCCCCCCTGCCCCAGCAGCAGGGAGCTCCCAGCCCCTGCTCTGCAATCACAGGGCTGGGGATGAGAGATTCTGTTGCCGGGGCAAAGGTACATTGTCCCCAACCAGGATCCTGGGGGCTAGAAGCAATCTCCTACCCCTGCTGCCCAGCTGACAGGGAGCACATTTGCTCCTGGTCAGTCATCTACACGTGCACTACTTCTCAGTAAGTAATCAGGAGTAAGTTTACTACTTGTATTAACAGGTAGCAAATTTACTCGCAATTCATAGAAAGTTAGGGTTGGAACGGACCTCAGCAGGTCATCTGGTCCAACACCTTGCTCAAAGCAGGACCATGCCCAACTAGATCATCCCAGCCAAAGTTTGTCTAGTCAAGTTCTGAAAACCTCCAAGGATGGAACTTCCACCACCTCTCTGGGTAACTTGTTCCAGTGTTTTACTACCCTCCTAGTGAGAACATTCTCCCTAATATCTAACCTAAACTTCCCTTGCTGCAACTTGAGACCATTGCTCCTTGTTCTGTCATCTGTCACTACTGAGAACGGTCTAGCCCTATCATCTTTCAAACCCCGCTTCAGGTAGTTGAAGTCTGCTATTAAATCCCCACCGAGTCTTCTCTTCTTTAGACTAAGTAAGCCCAGTTCCCTCAATCTTTCCTCATAAGTCATGTTCCCAAACTCACTCAACATTTTTGTTGGCCTCCACTGGACTCTCTCCAATTTGTCCATATCCTTTCTGTAGTGGGGGGTCCAAAACTGGACACAGTACTCCAGATGTGGCCTCACCAGTGCTGAAGAGGGGAATAATCACTCCCTTTGACCTACTGCCAACACACTTACCAATGCAGCCCAGTGAAGCCTTCTTGGCAACAAGGGCACACTGTTGGTTCATATTCAGTTTATTGTCCACTGTAACCCCCAGATCCTTTTCTGCACAGCTGCTGCCCAGCCAGTCAGCCTCCAACCTGTACTGGTGCATGGGATTGTTCCATCCTAAATGCAAGGCTTTGCACTTGTCCTTGTTGAACCTCATGAGATTTCTTTTGGCCCATTCATCTAATATTTCTAGATCACTGAATCCTAGCCCTACCCTCCAGTGTATCGACTACTCCCCTCCATCTTGGTGTCATCTGCAAACTTGCCGAGGGTGCACTTCATCCCTTCTTCTAGACCATTAATGAAGATATTGGATAAAACAAGCCCCAGGACCAACCCCTGGGGCACTCCACTTGATACTGGCTGCCAACTACACATTGAGCCATGTATTCATAATGCCTCTTAACTGTGTCATCAGCACATTTCAGTAGCCCATTTCCATTGTTTTGTGCCAAATCTTTATGAAAATATCACATAAGACTTTTCACAAGAGCTGTCCTGGGGAACTCCACCATTAACCTTCATCCAGCCTGGTATTTTCCCATGCAGTATTACTTACTACCATCTCTTCTTTTGCAAGTTGTTTATCCAGCCTTACAATTCTTGTCCTAATCTCTGTCTTTTCCTTTCTAATAATTCATTTCCAATGTGGCTTCATATCAAATGCTTTACTGATGGCCAGAGACATAAGGTCTCTGCACTTCCCTTATCTAGGAAGTCAGTCACCTTAGCAAAGCAAGGTATTAGGTTACTCTGGGTGTGTCTACACGTTTATTAATGTGTTCTTGTTACTGTGCATTAAGTTTAGTACTTGTATAACCAAGTGCTAAATCAATGGACAGTAACTGGCACTACTGCACAGTAGCACTAGCTCACAGTTTTTTAGTGACGCTAACCGTGCAGTAGCCTAATACTACTGCGCAGTAGCATATTTGCGTGGTTTTTGCCTCCATGCTACTGTGCAGAATTAGGCTTCTGTGCAGGCCGTGCTTCACATAGACGTGCCCTCTTCGTACAGTTTAATCTTTACTAAATTCACAGAGTCTTTTACTTCCATGTTATTAATACTCTTTCCTTAACATTCAGTTCTAACGCCTTCCAGGCTATTGAGGTCAAACTAACAGGCCTGTAGTGGCTCAGATCACTCCCTGATTAAATCCTATCTTTGCTGTACTCCACTTTGTGGGACCATCTTCTCCTTGATAGATTTGTTACAAATACTTGCTTCCAAAACTGCCTGCCAATTCTTTCAGGATTCTGGGATGGAGACTGCAGAGTCCTGCAGCCTAGATGCATTAGGCTTCTTTGAGTTTTCCTTCCATCTCAGCTGAGTCATTTTCCAGTCCCATTCCTTATTCACATCAGCCAACCTGCCTCAGCCCCCAAGTTCAATATCCTCCTCCTGTTTGAAAACTAATGCAAAGCATTCAATTAGCCTTTAGAAGGAGACATATTTACTTATTATTAAAGGGACATTGTTAGGTCCATTGAAACTGAAGATGCATCCATAAAGATCCATATAAATGCTTTCATGCTTTCTTATTAAATTACCATGACAACAGTTCTTATTTGGTTCTAACCTATTCTCCCAAGGCATTTACAACCCAAGCAGTGCAGTCCCACTACAGCGAGCACTAAAAAGAAATACGTGCAAGACGCTCATTTGTCCAACCCGACTGCGATGCAGAAAGTAAACAAAGTGTCAACAGTGAAAAGCACCTATGTTTTGTTGTGTTTTGTTTTGTTTGTTAAAAATGTTTCTTGCCGTTTTAAAGCTCTCAGGTGCATGGTAATCACTTGAAAATTCTCAGCGAGTCAGATACCAAAAGTTTCTACAGACTATCGACTGTATTTACACATGCCATCTGGCACTTGTAAACAGGACTTTATTTGTGCAGTTACTTTTTCACACAAATATTTTAAAGGCCCTTAAAAATTGGCTCTTGTTAATAATATACTGTATTTAAGATAACAACTCTGATTCCAACCTTACCTCACAAGCTCAGTTATTAAGCTATTTTTCAGGTTTTGTACAATCCCCACTACACTTAGTCATTGCTGCGCACTGATATTGCGCCTCTCCCAATGTGGTTAAACAGAACTACCGTGACAGAAGACAGCCATGAAGGTTTTCTGACAGTGTAAATTACTAAGCAACTGAAGCATCTGTGTTACTCAGGGAGGGTGGGAAGAGGAATTATGATGGAGGACACGCAGACCTAGCCACAGTGGTAATCTCTAGCTTCGTATGATGGCTATGTCTGCACTGCAACTGGGGTATGCAACTGCAGCCTATACAGTCTTACCTGAGGTGGCCTTAACCTAACCAGCTGGGTTACAAAATTCACAAAAACAGTGGCACGGACTTCAGCACAGGCTAGCTAGCCCATACTCCTGTGATGATTAAAGCTAGCTCCTGCATACCTCAATACACTGCCATGTTAGGCTGAGCAAAAGAGTTAAATCACAGACCCAAAGAAGTCAACGGAAAAACTCCCACTGAATCCCACTGGATTAGAATTGGCCCTATCAGGGGCGGGGACCTCATTTACAGTCATGCTGCGATTACTATGAAGAACTGTACAATTGTTCTTCAGGAACAATAGGGAATTGTGTAAGAAAACCACCAAATCAAGGAAATACAATTCTGCAGCAGATCTCAGAAGCTATGCAGTAGCCTGGAAAAAAGCCACTAGCTTCACCAGTCAGGAATGTCCACATCATAACTGGCATTCACTTGACTTCTGGCTGGCAGGCCAAGCATCGAAGCTGAGAATGACAGTTTTGGCCCCGTTAATATTCTCACTGAATCAACCTTATACTGTTCTCAAGGCCAGAGTTTCTTTCAGTTATATGGATAACAGCTCCTGCCGACTAAAACTGCACCTGTAGACATGACAGCAGAATTTGGACCCAAGCCTTCAGTTTCCAAGATGTCAACACACACTGCTCCCTGAGAACTCGATTCCCTTGCACTGTTCTCCAAGCCATACCACAGCTACAAACAGTTGAGGAAGGATTCCCTGCTTTTAATTCTTCCTGATTTACCTGCCCGTACAAAGTTAGTTTTTATGAGGACTTCTTGCAGAGACAATTGATGCACACTAGCAACAAAAGGCTAAAGGAGAAGCAGATTTTAGTAGCAATACCATAGAGCAGCCATTTAAAATGAAGAAAATTAATGTTTTTACCATTTTTTTTCAAAAAGCACATCTTAAAAAAAACGGTTTCCTCATTTTCTTTAGTGCATAAAAGAAATTCAGCTAAGATAAGGGGAATGCATTTCATGCCGGTAAACACTTGCAAACAGAGCTCAGCACTACAGAATCCTTGCACATACTTCTACTTAATGAAGGGACTTTCCAGGATCAAGCAAGTCTGGTCCCATTAATAACTCAGAGCAATTATAAAGAAAATACCCCTCTACCTCGATGAACGAAATTTGAGGAGATTAAAACTGGATGTTAAATCACTTCCCCAAAATGAACTGTCCCCAAAAGGCACAAATAGAAATCATCTGAGAACCATAGTAACTGATCTGAAAGACAAAAGGTCATCTCTCCAGGCCCGGTTACTAAATCATACATCTGAACATTGGCCACCAGCGCTCCTGCAGCTTCCATTTGCTGCCCTGGAATCTACAACGAACGTGCGCTAGCTCAGAGCTGCTCCTCCAGGGAGCAATTACCATTTTATACATCGGTGTTCAGTTACAGGGCTGCGAGTGTCCTATAGCCAATCATAATATAGGTTCTGCACATCAGAGCTTGAGGTCTGAAAATAAGAAATTTGGCAAAAGTTATTATAACAAAAGAAAGGTTCCTTGCTAGTATGATTGTGAACATGTTTAGCTTCCATTCACAAATACTGCCATTTTGGCAGTGATTAATCACAGCACTTAGGCTATTTAAGAAGTCATTGTAGCGGTTAATTGCTCTGTGGAAATATGGCATGAAGCGTCACTTTACTTTGAAAATAATGACATATAATAGGCCAAATTCTATTCCTACTGGCATCCATGCTGCTTATCTGTACTCACTGGAGCAGACCTGTAAAAAGGCCCTTGGAGATTAACTCTACTGCCTAGAGCCTCATCTGATATAAAGTGGTTTAGGTCCAATTTAATCCAGCTGGAACTCTGGCCTAAAGATTTGATAAGCAAGTACTGCACTATCTCTTTGGCTGCAGGCCATTTCCATAGGACAGAATTTTGGCCCCATGTCCTGTAAATTCATTGAACAAAGATTTGGCATACACTGTATCAACAAGTCACATTTCAATGTACTTCTAATGAGATTAAGATCTGAAGCAACACACACACAATAAATCTTAGCTAGATAAGACAAATGCAATATTTCCGCTGCTCAGTTTCCTTTATAGCATATTCCCTGTGCATGGCAGGGAGACAACTAACCTTCCCAGAGAACAGTCTAAACAATACCAACATCTGATTCATGACATGGTAGACATCTGCGCCCCAAGCAATGACTCAGTCAGGGCCCCACTGTACAATCAAGGCAGCACACCCTCTCCTCTGCAAGAACATCTGCATCCCTGCAGTAATCAAAGGACCAGAAAAAACGAAGCATGTCACAATGAGAAAAACTAGGGGGAAAGGCAAGCACGTTTTTAAAATTATGATGATTTAGTTCAGCTGTTTTCAAAACTGTGATACATGTGCTGCAAAGTGATGCTATGCGAGCCATAACCATGCGGTACAGGGTTTGCTTGGAAGTGCTGTGTCAGAATAAGAGTCCGTTCAAACTCCACTGATGAACCTTCTCAAATTGCTATGACACCCACTTGAAGCTACAGTCTACCAGGCCTTCAAGTCTGAAAGCTACCCATGCATTAAACAGAAAATAAAGACAAGGCACCTTGGTTTGCAGGCTACAGGACTGGGCTCCATAAACAAGGGGCCGGGGGGAAGCATTTTCCATGTTAGCAGGTTTGAGTGACCAGCTGAAATTCACAGCTCTCTCCACAAGAGCAGGTATTGATGACTTCTGCATAAATCAGCCTACAGTGTCTCAAGTTGGCCATTTTAAGAAACACTCCAAACAATGACCCCCACTTTTCCCTGTATAAGTGCAGAATTTTCTTGCTACAGATACTAATTTTCTTCACCAAAAACAGCCTCAGAAAAAGACAGACTGTACTACATGCCTCACACTGATCCTCCAAAACTCATAAAGCACCGAGGCCACTGACCCACATTACATTTAAGATGGGATTATCAGCTTAATTGCACCTTAAATAGTAACCCAGCCACATGTGCAAGTTAATTTAAGGCATGATAATAGAGGAGATGAAACACAAAGTTAATCCACATACGTGGGATAACTTTGTGTCTTATTGGTATCACGCCTTAAAATAAGCATGTGCCCCAAAACCCTGCGTTATCTAGCTGGGCAGCACACATGGTTTTATAGGTTCAGGCACAGGAGAACTCAGGGGTTGGGCTACGACTGGCTAGGGTCCCCATGTGTGGAGATGAGTAAAAACCCTGTGCGCCACCCATCTGGGTGGCACATGGGGTTTATACTGCTCCCAGTGTGTGGGAAGCCCAGCACAGGGCTGCTTCCCATTCACTGGGAGCTATAAAACCACATGTGCCACCCAGCTGAACAACACATGGGTTTTTACTCATCCCCAGAGCTCAGGGGTCCAGGATCAGGCTGCAACAGCCCACTCCTAGGGTCCCTGTGCCCCTAGTTGGGGCTTTGACAATCAGTGATTTTTGGCTGGTTTAGTTCCTGGCCCCAACAGATAATCAGCTGATAGCTGACACCCTAGTTTCATCTTGCAGTGCAGCAGGAGCCTGAGATCATGAGCAATCTGCTACCCTGCACCACCAAGTAAGACATGATTGGGATCTCATCTCCAATCCCAAAACTGCACATCCTGCCAAGAACGTGTGGCATGGCAGGAGAGATCTAACAATTGCACCATCAGGCCCTAAAGTGAACGTCTTCTCAGTGGCCTCAAAGACTGATGCACAATGGCTGAACTCAGCTTCTCTTCTACCCACAGGGTGAACCCGTTGACTTCAATAAGATTTTGTGTGTACAACTTAAGAGTCTAAGCCCAAAGTCATTTTTAATAAAAGAAAAGAAAAGAATTTAAGCAGCTCTTCCTCCCAGCAGGAATGATGGAATAATTCCTCAAAACCAGGTACAGACACTACGCTTTTATAGTACAAGTGATTGGAAACTGGCCCATACCCAGAACAGAAGTTTAGTGCACAAAACTGACCTATACTCATAACAGAACAGGAGTTTGGAGCACAGACTGGTTTAAAAATGGTGGAACCCGGTCTAAGAGTCCCCCCCCAGCGAGGGCAAATGCGTGTTCTGTTCGCTACTGACCTAACAGACCGATTCCACCTTGGACTTTTTGAATGTCTGCACCTAGCCTAATTGTTCCCATTAAGGAAACAAGAGCAAACAATAACAAAGTGTCATACTTAGGAATTTTCACAAACTGCTCTGGTCTGGTCTTTCCTCATCTCAGCTCAATGTGTGCAAGGATGAGGTGCATCTTAAATCTGGGTTTCACATGCGACAGCAACTGGGAATGATTCACGTATTAATTGTATGAGCTAAAATTCTGAGACCGTTAAATATTTATGAACCAAGAAGCTGAGAAATACTCTGAACCCAAGCCGCAAGGCCAGCCTGCACTGAACACACACATGTTCATACGTGTGTGTGTGCGCACGCACACACACAAACAGCTTGAAACTTACAAAATAAATACTTTGGATATGCAAACTGCCTGTAAATAATGTAGGTTATTAGCCAGCCTAGGCATATACAATATATCCTTTAAAAAACAAAATCAGCTGCATTTTGTGGCCTACTTGACATACTTCTTATTTGTAGAAATGCATTATCATATTAAGCTGCATCATGAGCTTAGATAGGGCCAAACCAAACTCATTACAGACAACAGCAAGCCTTTTCTCAATTTTAATGAGAGCTGGATGGGACCTATAGAGAATATTTGTTCTGTATTTTTGGCACAAGGGGGGAAAAGCTTTTTAAAAAAATCATTTCTGTTGGAGGATACACTCTGATAAGAGAGTCCAGGCAATAACAATGCTATTTCAGTAATGCCTGCAATGCTTGCAAATGACAGGGTTGATATTTTTCAGCTCTACGGTCATTTTTACAGCTGATAAGAGTATAAATGAGAAATGCCACCCCCTATTTACTTCAAAAGTTGCTGATGTTGGTTTATAAGTCCTAAATCACAGAGTTACTGTGGAAGCCTCCCCAAAGTCTGGGGAACAGAGAGCCCCTGCAAAAAAACCTTACAAATGATGACAGTAGCGGAAGGTCGGAATGTAAAATCATCCTTCACCTGCTAAGAAAAAAATCAAAAACAAATAAAAAAATTTTGAATCACTGTCCTATAAGGACAAGTTACCCAAGATCTTTTTTTTTTACCAGCATCTTGCCTGTACTATAACTTGCCTGTGCCTGGCTTACTGAACCATCCAGATGGCTTTTTACTAGTGCCCCATCTATTCATAAACGCTCGTAGTATGGGGAACAAGCAGGAGGAACTTACC
>NW_017729024.1:162886026-162887525 GCF_001723915.1 Gavialis gangeticus | reverse complement strand
AGGGAGGCACTGAGGTCCCGGAGGGGAGAGGAGTTGGGTGTCCAAGAAGAGTGGTCATTTCTTAAGGAGACGATCCTCCATGCCCAAAGGGAGGTAATCCTGACACAGATCAAAATCCGGGCAAGAGGGCGCAAAAGCCCCCATGGCTCACCAAAAGCATTCGGGAACGTCTCCTAGCTAAGAAGGAGGCATACACCCAATGGAGGGGAGGGGCCATCACCAGGGAGGACTATACCTCGGTTGCTCAGGGCTGCAGGGGGGCAGTCAGGAAGGCCAAGGTGGAGATGGGACTGGGACTAGCTTCCCAGATCAAGGACAACAAGAAGTCTTTTTTTAAATACATATGGGGTAAAAAGAAGGTACTGGGTAAAGTGGGGCCCCTGCAAGACACGCTAGGAAATCTGGTCGTCGCACCAGACAGCAAAGCTAACCTATTTAACGATTTCCTTGCCTCCATTTTCCTGAGCAGGGACCAGGTCACCCCCCACAACTGGGACCCCTGTAGGCCCCAGGGGAGGCGCACCCAGGCCTAAGGTCAGTGAGGATCTAGTCAGGGAACTTCTGGAGGGACTGGACATTTAAATCAGCTGGTTCTGACAATCTCCACCCCAGAGTACTGAGGGAATTGGCAGGGGTCATTGCGGGACCCCGGGCATGGCTTTACGAGCACTCGTGGTGCTCTGGTGTGGTGCCAAAGGACTCGAAAAGGGCCAGTGTGGTTCCCATTTTCAAAAAATGAAGGAAGAAGGACCCAGGAAACTATAGGCCAGCTAGCCTTACCTGGATCCTGGGTAAGCTTTTTGAGAGAATTATCCTGGCACACATCCACGAGGGGCCAGCGGGGCAGATCATGCTTAGGGGCAATCAACATGGGTTCATTAGTGGCAGGTCCTGTCAGACCAACCTGGTGGCCTTTATGACCAGGTCACAAAATCCTTAGACGCAGGGGTAGCAGTGGACGTAGTCTTTCTGGACTTTAGGAAAGCCTTTGACACTGTCTCTCACCCCATTCTCATTAAAATCTAGGGGACTGTGGCATCAACATCCACACAGTCAAATGGGTCACTAACTGGTGGGAGGGCTGCACCCAGAGAGTGGTGGTGGACAGGTCTTATTCAACCTGGAGAGATGTGGGCAGTGGGGTCCCCCAGGGCTCGGTCCTCGGGCCCGCACTTTTCAACATCTTCATCAGCAACTTGGACGAGGGAGTAAAAAGCACCCTGTTCAAATTCGCAGACGACACTTAGATGTGGGGAGAAGTGGGCACGCTAGAAGGGAGGAATAGGCTGCAATCAGACCTAGACAGGTTACAGGGGTGGGTGGATGAGAACAGGATGCGTTTCAATGCAGACGAGTACAAGGTGCTGCACCTGGGGAGGAAGAACCAGCAACATACCTACAGGCTGGGGAACTTCCTTCTCATCAGTGCACAGGCAGAAAAGGATCTCGGAGTCATTACTGATGCCAAGATGAACATGGGCCGACAGTATGGGGACATG
>NW_017729024.1:162876926-162881026 GCF_001723915.1 Gavialis gangeticus | reverse complement strand
AGGAGAGGCTACGGGACCTGAACCTGTTCAGCCTCCACAAGAGAAGGCTGAGGGGGGATCTAGTGGCCTGTTACAAACTAGTCAGAGGGGACCAGCAGGCATTGGGGGAGTCCCTGTTCCCCCGAGCACTACCAGGAGTGACCAGGAAAAATGGTCACAAGCTGGCAGAGGGTAGATTCAGACTAGACATCAGGAGGCGCGACTTCACTGTCAGGGCAGCTAAGATCAGGAACCAACTTCCAAGCGAAGTGGTGCTGGCTCCTACCCTGGAGGTCTTTAAGAGAAGGCAAGATGAACACCTTGCCGAGGTTGTTTGACCCCAGTACTCTTTCCTGCCATGGCAAGGGGTCAGACTTGATGATCTGCTCAGGTCCCTTCCGACCTTACCAACTATGAAACTATTCATTATTTTACCACTTCCCAGATCCAAACCAAGATCCACCCACCCAAAATGCCAGAGCAGACACTCCAGACATGTTGTGCAGAGCTTCCAGTTATGGTAGTAAAGGAAACAGCTAAAAGGTGGTATTGGAAAAAGAGCCATCTTTTTAAGTGATTAAATAGTTTAAGGCAAGTCCACAGTGATTTCTACAGCTGGGATTTGATCCATGATAGAGGTGTAAGGTAGAAAGCCGCCGTAAAGGTTTTCCAGATTAAAAAATGCTGCAGAGGAGAAGACTTTCGCGCCAATAAAGTTAAAGTTGTGGTGGCAGAAAGCATGTGAACATGTCACTTTCCTTATGCCCTCAGCTCATCTTACAATTCCATGAGATGTGGAAAGTTATGCATAACATCCAGCCTGAAGACACTGACAGAAGTGACAATTTTCACTTGATCTGGCCCCTAAAAGCACTCTACAGCTATGTCCAAATACAAGTGTATCGCTGCAGAGCACGTTGAAAGGGCCTGATCCCATGACAAGCTGAATCCTCATTACATGAGGGTTCAGATGAAGGTGCTCCAAAGTATAGCACCTTCATTAACTTGTGTCTGTGCACCCCAGGCAGGAACAATGCTCAGCTGATGCAGCCTAGCTCTGCTCCCAGTGCTGTTTTCAGAATGGAAGGAGGGGGAAGGGAGCAGAGGGAGTTTGTTCTGGGGTTTCCCCAGCCAGTGCTGGAGGGTGGGGTGGGTAGACTGGAGCACCCCCCTCCCACAGGTAGGGGGCTACAGTCCACCCCCCATCACTCCAGTACAGGCTGGGGAAACCCCAGAATTGTCCTCTATGCCCTACCTTCTAACCCTCCAATCCTGAAACAGCACCAGGGGCTCGGGGAGTGGTAAGGGACAGTGTGAAGAGGCTGTAGACATGCTCTACAGCTCAACTAGAGCTTGATCCCCCACCTTCCCAACCCAACAGCTAATGTCTGTTGGGTCAGGAGGATCAGTCTAACTCATGGCACTAGACTCATCAGTCTAACTCACAGTCGGAGAGCTGTACGCCTCTTGAGAATTGTGGTGACATGGCAACAAATCTGGTGATTAATGTTTTCCACAAAACATTTTGAGCCACTAGTAGTTCAGGGAGGCAGTGAAATAAGTCTGAGAATAATGGAAAGCAAAAGTGCACATCACATTAAAGGCAGTATTCATTAGACAACACCTGGAATTCTGTACTATAAAAGCACACTGCTCAGATATTTATATTACAGATGTCATTCCAGATGTTGTACTGAAGAGGCAAGAACGTTTATGCCATTGACATGGTCCTTATAGCAGATGCTGGAAGACAAAGATAGACTATGGTCTGCTTGATGCATGATGCTGAATTCCTATGAACACTATATAGGCAGGCTGAAAGCTGTCTGAATCCCCAGAGCACATATCTGATAAAACCAGAACTTGATTGCTATTCTTAATTTATGATTTAGGGAACACAAAACAACAAGCTGCAAATTTTGGGTTCCAACTATTTCCTTTAAGGGTCTTTCCCAATAAACTTTTCACAGAAGGACTTCATATATCTACAAAAAGCTGGTTTTACAACACTCCCAACTTCAAATACTAAAACAAGAACACACGCAAGTAAACAGTGACATGTACACTTCAGTGAATCTCTGTAGCACTGGAAAAAAAAAACATGAAAACCCTGCACCGAGTCCTACAGTGTTCACACAAGAACAAGGGGAGGAAAGCTATTAGCAAAAGGCCTATCCATGAAAGGCAATTTGATTCTGTTTAATTTCACTGCTGCCCATTAACTAAGTCTGCTCAGATTCATGCTGCTACTGCTCAAGGAACCCTATAATCGGCAACAGCAGGGAGAAGTGAAACAGTCTCTCTGCAGAAATATATCACTTAATTCCTCAGCTTTTGGAAGGTTTTCTTCCCAAGCATAAGACATCAGAATGCAAGTTTAGAAGCTGGGTAATAAAAACCTAAATTCAGCAGAAAACAATGTGTTACAATCCAAACCTTTCCTTGGTAATGCTTTTCTTTAAATCAGGTATACACGAGAAGCTTTTTCAAGCAATAGTATCACATAGTTGAAGTTACTCGTATGTAATGGCTTTTAAATCCCTGCAAATTAAAAAAATCAATTCCACCAATTATTCTTAAAACTATCAGCATATGCCCTGCATTCCCTGAGTGCTGTCTTACAGTTCACACAGAATGCAAGCAGCCACCTTGAGCTCAATTTATATTTGTTTCTTTAAAGGTCAGCTAGGCTTGTGGGTGACTACGTAAAACTTTTCCCTTCATTAGCATCCTCTCAGGCCACTGCTGCACTTTGCAGAATGTGATTCCTTTAATTTTTCAGTGTGACCAAAGAAACTGAATTTGCAGCCATGAAGCAGATCCCAGTTCAGCTTTTGGAGTTAACAGCTGTTTCCAAAAAGCGGCTTGAGCACCATAACTAAGTGGAGGTTTCTTTAGAAGTTCTTCCCCTGGAGGATAACTTCAGAAATACCTTGGCTGCTCAAAACTTTTGCTTTAAAAGCTGGATTGGAAAGCATTTCATGGCTTTTAAGTAAAAGTAACGGTTTAAAAGGACTGCAGCAACTGGACTTGAGAAGACAGAGACATTATTGGACACTGCACCTACATGTTAAATATGGGATAAGAACATTTTACTACCATTTTGTCATGTATCCCTATTTCTTTGTACTGATCTTTTCATAATGTAGATGGATAATTCTGGTGCGTTTTAAGGTCCCAGCTATGCAATCCTAGGATTTGGCTCTGGAGCTGGCAGCAGCAACTCATATTCCTCTTGGTAAAGTAGAATATGAGTATGAACCAGAAGCATCCAAAATGAGAGGAACAAGTTTTATTTTTTAATGGTAATATTAAAAATCCCCCGCTAGAAACACACACAGAGTCATGCATTAGGAAAGCAAAGCACTAAACAAACATTCCTACATGACACATGCAAAATTTAAAGCAAATGCATACATGTGTGCAAAATGGATGGGGATATGTATGAGGATGAAAGCCTGGACCAGGAATCCTATCAAAATGGTAAAACAAAGCAAACAAACACCTCATTTCTGGACAAGGAAACCTTTATCGGTAAAAGTTCTACATACGGGCTGTGCTCCATCATTACACTTTTCCATTTTCTGTAGTAGAAAAAAATGGTTTGAAAAACAAAGTGCTCAGTCTGTAACTCCACCACTATTTTTAATGATATGCCAGGGCAGAATGGCTTTATGGCAGTTGAAAAGAAAACAGAGGCATTGCCTCAGGTCACTGCCAGACATCAGCACAAATCAGCAATCAGTTCACTCAGCTCAGATTGGTGAGGGGTGAGCATTAAGCCCAAACACATGGGTCTCATGCAAGAGGAGATAGTCCCTTTCCAGTCTAAAAGCCTTTGGGCTGCTGAAGACACTGAACTTAACCTTCAGCCACCAAGAGCTGCCTGGCACCTCAGTACAGCTGCCTTACAAACAATTCAGCTATGAACTGTGGCACATTTTACCTTTTTCTTTTTTTAGACCACCATTTCACAGTTAGGGCGGCTAGGAGCTGGAACCAACTTCCAAGGGATGTGGTGCTGGCCCCTACCCTGGGGGTCTTTAAGAAGAGGCTGGATGCCTACCTGGCTGGACTCATTTGAGTCCCGTTTCTTGTTTTTGGGGTTTTTGTTGTTCTCC
>NW_017729024.1:162875780-162876834 GCF_001723915.1 Gavialis gangeticus | reverse complement strand
TGGAGAGGAGGTATAGATTGGACATCCGCAAGAACCATTTCACAGTTAGGGCGGCTAGGAGCTGGAACCAACTTCCAAGGGAAGTGGTGCTGGCCCCTACCCTGGGGGTCTTTAAGAAGAGGCTGGATGCCTACCTGGCTGGACTCATTTGAGTCCCGTTTCTTGTTTTTGGGGTTTTTGTTGTTCTCCCGCCCTGGCGGGGGGTCAGGCTAGAAGATCTACTAGGTCCCTTCCAACCCTTAATCTATGAAACTATGATGTCTTCTGCTGCATTTCCAAATATCTGAAAGCCTGAATATAAAAGAAGCCTCTGGGACTAGCTGCAACACTGAAGTCTCTCCCCTCTCCAGGAGTGCACCCTCCTACAGGCATCCTCCCATTCTTAGACTAGGTCATGGGCTACAGCCACCTTATCTTCAGCACATGTGTGCAGCACCTGCTGTCCTTCCCTTTAGGAGCTTTTGACCAGCACTGAGAACACTAACCAGACAGGCATCTTTAAATCCAAGTTTTACTTAAAACTTAGCAGTAGAAACATAGAATGGTATAAGAGAAAACTGTATTAAAAAACATACGGTCTATACACGGGTCTACCTTGCTTTGAGACTTGCCACCTTTTCACAGAGACCTTAATTATGGCCTCTCCCCCAAGCAACTGCCCCTTTGCTTACAAAGGAGATGGGAAACCATCTTTTCGGGCCAGTTGTCTCTGCTGCCCAAAACCAATCTAGTGAGCTCAGCAGGGTTTCGGAAGTAGGCCTCCAAAGCCAATGGCATTTGTGTTGTCCCATGAATGTTGGCAGACCAATGGCGCTCTGAAGTCATTATGCCTTCTATATATGGAAAACTTCATCTTGATTTAACCCTATTACAGTACATAGAACAGCAGCCCTTTGTCCTGCACACCTTCCTCCCCTAAAAATCTTATCTTAAATCATCTGATCTAAGAGGAGGTTCCTTTTCCCAATTCCTCATCAACTAATAAGATCAGGAAAGGAACAGGCAAAAGTAATTTATACTACAACTGCCACTTGGGGGGGGGGGGGGAAAAAAA
>NW_017729024.1:162872244-162875769 GCF_001723915.1 Gavialis gangeticus | reverse complement strand
GGGGGGGGGGAAATCAAACAAATCCACCCTGTCTCTGAACTGATGACTAGCACAGATCAGCTCAGTTAATCACACTTATCTCTAGGTCACTGGTCAAGACTGATGAAACCAGGAAGTCTTTTTCAATAAATATTTTTACTGAACATTTATGAAAGAGTCTGGGAAAGAGTAAGAGTAAATAACTTCACCCAGTCAGATGAAGGTTCTGTACGAGCCAAGAAGTCCCCCACGATTTTGCCATGTGCTGGAAATTGTGTTCTTAGAGTCTCTTCTTCATTCATTTAAAAAATAAAATCAAATAAAGCTATGCAAGGTCCATATTTACAGATTCACAAAAGGTTAGGGCTGGAAGAGACCTTGTGAGATTGTCAGGTCCTGCCCCACTCCCTGCTCTGGGCAGGAAAGATGGCTGGGGTTAGTAGTATTCAAACTTGTGTCCTAGTCATCTTTCTCCCTCAATCTGGCCGGGGGGGTGGGGGTGTTTGATGACTGCAGAGAAGAAACCATCTTTTATGTTTGTACAGCATCTAGCCTTGAGGCCCATATCTCAGTTGGGGTCTCTTGACTCTACAAGAGCAGAAACAAGCTTGGAAGTTTGGGGGGTTTTTTCCCCATTCCATTATGATGGGATTCCTGCATGTAAGTACATCACCAGTATTAGCCATACCAAGTCAACCAGACACAGCTTCTTCCCACACCACCCAGGCACAGTTGTTGGGGGACAAGTTCTCCTTGTGCTATGGCAGTACTTATATAGCAACTGCACAGCCAGTTTTTCCCCCACAGGGAAGGGCAATCAGCTCACAGCTGCAAGTTACTGGATATCCAACTTCACCCGGAATTGAGGGCTCTAATCAAGATTTTGCTGGACCAATCCCAGACATGAAAATCTGACCCGTTTTAAAAAGATTATAATCTAGAAAAACATCCTCTGGAGTCTCAGTCTCTGTCTAGCAGAGATCACACATGCCCTAAGCAGGAATTAAAATATCAGTGTTAACAACTTTCATGTCAAATCCCTTCCCTTGGCTTTTGCAGCTGTGGCACCACGGGCTACAGTCTCATCAGATCCAACAGTTAAGTAGAAAATTTTATCCACATTTGAATGCAACAATGCCTTTGTTAATCCAAATTCTTACAGAGGCAATACTGGCAAATCACCGGATGGTGCTCTTGAATCACAGTCCCACCATAGTAGTTTTAGAAATACCATCTCTTTGTCCAAATGCAAAAACACAGGCCCTATCCATTGGTAAATCATTAATATTCCAAGGCACTCCTTGTAAGTTTAGGAGTATTTTCCCTGTAGTCCTGGCTGAGCTCCAGCTCAGGTAATTGCATCTTGGCCTACAGTACCTAAAATCCCCTTGTAGTTTTAAATGAATAAATTATTCTTCATTTCCTGCCTTGAACTCTTTGAAGCCTTTAGCCTAACAAAACACACACTGCATACAACTCCAGAGGTGGCTGCATTCCAGTGGTGAGCAAATTTTTCCATAACAACTTCAACTCGAGTTGGGCGTTATAGAATAATCACCCCGCAAGTTTGGAAAGAGGCAAGTGCTGAGTGATGAACTCCACAGGGAGCCATATTCAGTTCTTCTTAACCAGAAGGAGACTCATCATGAAGCAAGGTCTTTAAGAAAGTGAAAGTAGAACAAGAGAGAAACAAGGAGATTCTGGAAGACCACACCAACCCCTTGGAAAAGCAGCTAAATGTTTTGCACATGAATTGATTGAACACTCAGCAATCATAAAAGCACTGATCATCCCAGTCAGCCGACATATTCATCAGACAGGGGCTATGTAAAGCTCTCCACGCACACAGATCCGCCAACACAAAGCATTACACCTGAACCCCTCCTGTAGCACATCATTGATGGATCTGGATGGCTGATGCTGCACAAGCAAGAGAATACAGCTTGATTTTCCTGCTTGTGAAGGTTTACAGGGCTGGCAGCTAGAAAACTCTTCACTTGCCAGATGAGCAATTCTGCTGTGGAAATCAATGAGGGGCAAAACATCCAGCGTGTAGAGGCTCTGTAATAGGGATTTATAGTTGTGAGCATTTCTCTGGCTGGTACATGAGCCAGAAAAGAATTCAGCTCAATCTTCCAGGACTAAGTGGTGATTTTAACAGGTGCAAAACACAGTAAAAAGCATTTTTTCCTCAATGAAAATTACTCAGAACACACACAGAGCAGATCTACTGATAAGAAAAGTGTCCTTTTTATTTTATTTTATACAATCACTTTCAGAGATTTATCACACTTTAGGAGCCTCACAGGATCAAACTGTGAGTCAGAGAGGAACTCCTGGTGCTGGCCATGAGACTACGCTATCTCCTTTAGCTGTTACTCCAAGCCCAGGTAATTTGTTAATGTTATAATTCCTTTGCCAGTGCAACACTTAAACGGGATCCATGCATGTAGGGCTGTTTGGAAAGCATTAGCCCAGAAGTGGCCAACTACAGCTGCCAGGCAGTTTAAATGTAGCTTCTGAAGAAATTCATTAAATGACAAATTATGATCTGCCCTAGGGCACTGTGTGCAGACCATCAGCTCTGGGGCATGTCCCTTGAAAGCTTTGTATCCAGTGACTCTTTGCCACTGTCAAGAATTTCATTTGTAGCTAGGACTGGGCAGCTGGGAGACGCTGCATTACATTATTCAGAGAGCAGGTGTTAGCACAGGCAGTAGCCAGTCAGGGTGTTTTGCCATTTTACACAGCAGCACATAGGTAGGGTACAGTGGCAGAGTCACTGGGGCATCTTGCCCTGGATAGGAGTTCAATCCCTGCTCTGGATTTGTGCCAAATGCTGCTCACATTTGATCCAGCTGTCAACATGCATCAGGTCACTCATGCTAGAGAGTCAAAGGGATGGGTGGGACTCTAGACACATCCCTCCTTTGTGGCTACAGAAACCGACATGCCTTAACCCCAGTACCCCGATGACTGCTAGGCGTGGGAGGACTTTTGGTGTATATGGAGGTATTTTTCCCCACACAGGTCCAACCCAGGGTCATATAAAATCCTTACCACCTCCAGAAGATTACAAGTAATATATTCACTTCCAAATGCATTTCATTTGAAATGATCATAAGACTTTATGGGTGGCGAGATAAATCACCAGCCAGCATATGAACCACTCATTTTCCCCTAACTTTGGCTCACTGAGAGAGTCCTTTGTTAAGGAAGGAGGTGGGCAGTAAGCTAGGCATTTGAGCTCCACAGTAAAGGACAGGGAAGTTACCCTGTGCAGTCAAAAGAATGGGATTCTCCCTGCTCACTCAGGATCTCTACGTAAGGATGCATAAGCCACAGCAAGATCCTGTTACATTTCTGCTTCCTTTGATTTCGAGTCCACTAATAACCTGCAGCCAACATAGTGTTATCTCTGCACGGTCAGACAAGTGAAAGATATTTCATTAACACATCACTATGGATGAAGACAGCACTAAGAGAAGACATCAGATGAGAGCAGGGATAGGCACCCTTTTCCAACTGTGGGCCAGAATGACCCAC
>NW_017729024.1:162869635-162872233 GCF_001723915.1 Gavialis gangeticus | reverse complement strand
CTTTTCCAACTGTGGGCCAGAATGACCCACCCCAAATCAGAGGCAGGTAGGTGTGTGCTAGGACCTGGGCACAGCCACCACTCATCCCCATGGTGGCACATCAAAAGCGCCTGCAGCCAAAGCCTCCCTGCCACCAAATACTGCTGAAGCCTCACATCCACAGGCTGGATCCAGTGGTTCTAGGGGCCAGATTTGGCCCTGAAAGCCATAAGTTGCCAACCCTAAGAGTAGAGAGTAACCACTTCGACAGGGCCATATCAAGAATGAAATGCTAACTCCTAGTCCACAACCCCACGGTCTCATTTGTTTGCTGTTTTGCAAGGTGTCTCTTGGCATAACAAGAAACACAGAGTAAGCTCTGCTCCTGCGACAGACTAAGTGCCTTTTTGCCACTTCAACTGGTGTTGGAAGTACCATGCAGTAACAGATTCTGGCAATGCATTTAACGTGAAAACACATACAAGCAAAGCCTTGGTGCCTATATCACAACCAATATGTCCAGACATCTCTTGGCTCATCTAAAGCACAGCCCGGCCTCATGCATTTTATAAGGGAAAAATATGGAAGCAGAGTTTATGCTATAGCTAAATGCATGCAGAGCTCCCAGTCAGCATTCAAAAGGCATCACATCCACTTCCAAAAGCAGAATTTGCTTTAAGATCACAAGATCACCAAGAGCTATGCTGCGTGCAGAGATGCCCTATATTTTGCACAACTCTATGAAGAAAGGTGTTTCTGGCCCCACTCACCTCTCATCTAAACTACACTTTACCCAAGTCTTTTCTCCCATAACACACACCTTTCCCCTCCTGAAAATCAGCTCCCCCAAACTGTGGTGCATGTCTTAAGCAAGAAAGCTGATTTTGTACCCAGAACAGAAGCCCCCTCATGTTGATTCCTGCTAGTAGCATAAGTGTTATTTCTATTCAGGCAGCTGAAGGAATCAACTGATTTAATAAGCTCTTTGCTCTTCACTCCACAGCTGTTAATGATCATCTCTCCTTTTCAGTGACCTTCATGTCCAACTAATCAAACTAACCTTTCTTTTGGCAATTTTGCTGTCTTTTAGCCAACTCCTGGTCTCTCTTCTCTTATTTTATAGCCTTGCAGACTGTTTTTGGCTCTTTTCAAAATCATAAATCCACGCATGGAGACCAGTCTCCAGCAGCTTGGGTTTCAGGTCTCGGGCAAGCAGGAAAGAGAAAGTGAGCGAGGTGAAGATTAGGCTCTGGCCCTGATCTGTGCAGCCATAGTTCTGGAAAAAACATCTCTTCTTCATTCTGCCTTCCCAAAAACAAAGTGTATCTCATCGGAGGTGTGTGGCATGTGAGAAAATACACAATTATTCGGTTGTTTCCAGTCTTCCTATAGCTCTTTTCTGATGGGAAATCCCTTTTATGCCAGAAGGTGAAACCAAAGGGAAACTTCCCATAGAGATGGAAGGGGAGGGCAGTGAAGCCATCCTGCAACTATGATGATGATGGGTTAGTACTGCTCAGATAGGACTCCACCAGCGCAGTACTTGCACTTCATCCACGGCAGCTCTGCAAGACTCAAACACAGCCTAGCCAAACAGGTCTAACTGTCATGATGAAACAATTTATATTTCCAAAGAAAACTTTAACACATCAATATAGACTTTCAATAAATGCTTTATGGTGAAATGCACCAGCAGCCAGGACAGTATCAGGAAAGACATCAATCAGCCTTTTTCGTAAGAGCAGTTGTGAAGATCAGCAATTTGTACAATATTTAAGCGACTCTTTCAGAATAGGTCAGAATACAATTCAGTTTGCAGTTATGCGAGCCGAACGGCACACACCAAGAGCCTGCTGTTGTGCAACACAATACTTAGATGTTTCCCCATCTGCATTTTATTTCTAAAACATATTTTACTTATTAGCTTTATATTTAATGTCCCTCCAGTTCCACTAAAAGCAAGTGTCCTGCCAAGACACAGAGCTAGGCAGAAGCCCTGAATTGCTATGCATGTTATAAAACACATCTTAAGTAAGAAGTAAATCTGCCCATCCATTTGCCTGCATGAAATCCAAAAATACGAAGGATTTGAAGCACAAGAGCCTCGACTGGCTTTGTTGGCCATAAGCTACAGATCAGGATGTTGCTGAGGAAATCATTTATCTGTGTTCCTGCACCAAGTGTGGGGAGAAACAATTCCTCCCCCCCTTAAACCCCTTTTGCAGGGAGGATCCATTTGGCAGACAGTGCCCTCCTGCTTTTTCAAAACCATCTGGTTTCCGAGCCTGACCCGTGTGTGTCCGACAGGAAGGGGGCTTTTTTGCGACCCGCTTGTAAAGGTCTTCTCCAAACGGACTGTTAAGTGGCGCTGGACAGGAGCTGCGCCCTGGAGGGGAGCATAAGCTCATACACAAAGATTTCTGCCCAGCCCATCATCCAGATTTACGGTCCTTCAAACTTCCCAAACCCGACCCAGAGGAAAGGCAAAGCCTGAGCTCCCTGCACGCGCCCTGCGGGCTCTTACCACAGCTCGGGGTCCTCCTCTTTGCAGCGGAGCCGGGCGCAGCGGCAGCCCGGGACGGCCAGGAGCCCGCTCGGCTCGCGGGAGCGCGGCCGCGC
>NW_017729024.1:162864109-162869316 GCF_001723915.1 Gavialis gangeticus | reverse complement strand
CCCGCTCGGCGCTGCCCCCGCCCCGGCCCGGCCCGGCCCCGCGGCCTGAGCCGGGCTAAGCCTCGCCCCTGGGGAGGGCGTCGGCGCGCAGCCCCTGCCCCAAGCAGCAGCGGCCCCAGCTAAAGCTTTGCCGCCCTGCCTCTTGCCAGCCTCCGAGGATGGCGAGTGCAGCCCAGCTCTGGGGAGCCTGCTCCAGTGCTTCGCTTCGCTCCCCTCCGCTCCGTCCTAATGTCCAGCCTCAACTTGCCTTCCTGCCGCTTGACGCTGTTGCTCCTTGTGCTGTCGTCTGTCATCACCGAGAGCAGTCCGGCTCCATCCTCTTTCCAGCCCCGCCTTCAGGGACTTGAAGGCTGCCGTTCAATCCCGGCTGGAGAAACCCGGTTCCCTCAGAAGCGAAGGTGCCCCAGGCCTCCAAGCAGTTTCACTGCCCTCCGCTGGACTCTGCGCTGCATCCGCATCCTGTCTGCAGGGAGCTCTCAAATACAAACCCGAGCTCCTCCGTCTCCAGCTCCTGCAGTTCAGAGCATCCCCCCAACCTGCAGCTGGGGCCCCCCTTGCTCTCGAGCAGCCCAGTCTTTCAGCTGAGACACAAAGCCAAAGGCAGAAGGAGCCACATGCAGTGGTTCAAGCCCTCATGGCAATTTCTCTCAAGTGCCCAGTTTTTTCAGCTTGCCTGCCTACCGTGACCCCCTTGGGTCTCAAGCCCGAAGCTGTAGTTTCTGGTCCCAAGCAAGCGCTTGTGTGAGGAGTGGGCTGTACTGTGTGTGCCGGCTGTTGCTGTTGAGGTCTACTGTTTTGGTTGCAGAGCACATGCAAGTCATCAGCCCTGGTAAAAAAAAAAAATTAAATAAAACATACTCCCTGGGCGGGATGAGCGAGCCATTGTGAAGTCAAGCAATGTAAGGATGTTTCTCCTGCTGTGATCCTGCATTAAAGCAGCCCTGTAAACATTTTACAAAAGAGCTTAGCCAAGATGCCTGTAAGCCAAAACTTAAAGCAGAGTTTGAATCCAAACAAACGTAGCTGGGTAAAAATGATCTCTCCTGACTCAGTCATATTTTCAGGATACAAGATGAATGAGGAGGTTGAGCTATTAAAAGTTTTTTCTAATCTTCAGCCGAGTGCATTTGCTTAGGAAGTTGCTGAGAGACGATAAATGTGGAGCTCTTGGCACTGCTTTTGCTGTCACTTTTCACTTTCCAAAGCAAGACATCAACTGATCTATTATTGATAAATCAGTACGCAGATAAATAAATTACCAACCAGTGCCACGGCCTGAATTTTGAGAACATACTCACTTGTGTATAGAGGTGTATACATCTGTCATTTTTCTAAAGGATCTACTTTAGGATCAGTCACAGACGCAGTCATATTTATATTTACATGTAAAATATGCAAATTAAAATATTAGTAAAGGTACAAAATCAAGACCACAAAAAATAGAAAATGCCATTTAATCTTTATTCAGGCCCCTTGTAGATATGTGTTATGATCTATTCATTAACTGTATGATCACATACTATATTGTCCATTAATTCTAGCCTCACGTACAAAGTACTCATTTACAATCCGAGCGGATACTTTTTCCGTCATGGCCCAACCAGAGAACTGATACGTAGGGGTCTACTTAACTCACGACGAGACAAAGCAATTTGGGGGGCTTCGTGGGCATTTCCCTATGGCCCTGTCCCTTGCCACTGATTTATACCATATAATTTCATAACAAATTCTATGGAAAGTAAAAGATATAGTATCATTTATCATATTATACATCTAAATAATTTAACTCTAATCCAATATAAATACAAATGTATATACAATATGAATTGTAACATACTTTACTATTATATGTAGTATACTACAAAAACTTTAGAAATATTAATTAATGCTAACCTTAATAGAAACATTGTCACTTCACTAACTGGTGCCTTCACTTAGTCTATGTCACAAATAGACAGTAACTCTGTCACGTGCGCTGTGGCCGCAGTGACTGTTGCGTTGTGTTTGTATTGCGGTAAGCATTAGGATATTCTAAAACTGTATTATATGAATAATGCACTGTTTTATCTTTTTTAGGTTGATTTTGCAGAAATTTGCAGCCATTGCAATATTTCCTGGCGATCATGAACAACGCCATTTTTCGTGGTTTCTGTGAAAACAGCAAAATCGCAAATTACGTAGTGATTTGTTGATACATACTAGGACATGCACCTTACCTATACTCATCAACTACATACATGACAACAGGGATACACCCCAGTTGCTTTAATGTTTCAGAAATACTTTATATTATTCCATTTAAAAGACTAGTTCAAAACATATTAGTATCAAAAGACCTGGTTGCCAGATGCAGCCCACATGGCAAGTAGTGTTCCATCACAGCTGGGAAGAGAAGGGAAACAGCTTTCCTAACATTTAGAAGCATAAGGCATGATGAAGGAGGTCCCTGGCGCTTATTAATTAAACAAGTTACAACATGGCAGGATTTCAGTCCCTTCTTCCAAGATTACATATGTATATTATATACATATACGCATATGATATGCATATATAATCTTGGAAGCAGAGCCTGAAATCCTGCCATCTTGCAATTGGTTTCAAATTCCCTCCTCCTCCTCCCTGTCCTCTGAGTGCCCTAACCACTGGCTGCAGAGACCTGCTCCTTCTCATCATCTCTCTGGTTCAAGGAATCTTGAATTCTTTGCTGGCCAGTTGAACAGCTTCCAGAAATAGGCTATAGAGAGCCCCCATCCCAAATAACCTGTAGGCTGATGCTTAGGGCACTCTGCTGAGTAGTGGGAGACAAGGTTTGGATCTCCTCAGGACAAGGAGGGAATTGAATATGTCTCCCACATCCTGCCAATATCCTCTAACCTGTACTATATAAAAAAGGACAGTGTTTCACCACTACCATCAAAAACTCCCTCTCCTCTGGCTGAGTTTTAAATAATAGTGGAGGCTGCACTGCATTTTGTGGGGGAGCCACTCCAGGACACCAGCAGTAGACACATTTCAGACCACACTTATTAGACAAAGCCCCTTAGGTCGGGGCCCCTGGAGAAATGCTCAAATTATGGATCCTAATAGGGTTGAGGCATGAGCTAGATACCAAGTTGGATACCTCCAGATAGAAGCACTTACAGGAATGTGCAGGAGTAGAAGTTTAGGCACCTGAAGACCTTTAATGTTGAAGATTGACTTCAGATGCCACCAAGGTTAGCTGGCAGCTGATTGGGGGGTTTCAGTTTTCCAGATTGCAGCTTTGGATTTAGGTACCTAAATACCACTAAGCTGCACTTCAGAATCTTAACTCCCTTCTTTTGTATCCAGTGCCACATGCTTGCAATTCTCACTTCACAAGAAACTGGGTAATACTTAAAAAAAAAAATCTATTAAGGAAGCCAGTATTTACTCAAGATTATTTATTGTGAGAAGCCAAAACAGTATTACAGTAATGTGTGTTAATGTAGATAAAAGGATTAATGTATAAAGACATCAAGTTGATTCACAAAGAAAAATGGCTTTACTTATAAAGCAACTAAGCAGCAGAACTACTCAGAGGAATCATACAATAATAGCAAATTAGGGTTGGAGCGGACCTCAGGAGGTCATCTAATCCAACCTCCTGCTCAAAGCAGGGCCATCTCCAAAGAGATCATTCCAGCCAAGGATTTGTCTATCTGGGTTTTGAAAGTCGCCAAGGATGGAGCTTCCACCACCTCTCCGGGTAACCTGTTCCAGTGTTTTACTACTCTCTTAATGAGAAAATTCTTCTTAATATCTAACCGAAACTTCCCTTGCTGCAACTTGAGACCATTGCTCCTTGTTCTGTCATCTGCCACCACTGAGAACAGTCCAGCTCCATCCTCTTTCGAACCCCCCTTCAGGTAGTTGAAAGTTGCTATTAAATCTCCTCTGTCTTCTCTTCTCTAGACTAAAGAAGCCCAGTTCCCTGAGCCCATCCTCATAAGTTATGTGCCCGAGGCCCCTCACCATTTTTGTAGCCCTCCGCTGGACTCTCTCCAATTTGTCCACTTCCTTTCTGTAGTGTGGGGCCCAAAACTGAACACAGTACTCCAGATGTGGCCTCCCAGTGCTGAATAGAGGGGAATAATAACTTTGCTTGACCTACTGGCAACACACCTACCAATGCAGCCCAGGATGCCATTAGCCTTCTTGGCAGCAAGGGCACACTGCTGACTCATATTCAGCTTATTGTCCACTGTAACCCCCAGATCCTTTTCTGCAGAGCTACTGCCCAACCAGTCAGTGCCCAGCCTGTATGGGTGAGCAGGACTGTTCTGTCCTAAGTGCAAAACTCTGCACTTGTCCTTGTTGAACCCCATGAGATTTCTTTGTCCCAATCCTCCAGTTTGTCTAGGTCACTGAATCCTAGCCTTATCCTTCAGCAGATCTACTATTCCCCCCAGCTTGGTGTCATCTGCAAACTTGCTGAGGGTGCACTCTATGCCAATGAAGACATTAAACAAAACCAGCCCCAGGACCAACCCCTGGGGCACTCCACTTGATACTGGCTGCCAACTACACATCAAGCTGTTGATTACTACCCTCTGAAACCAATGCTCCAGCCAGTTTTCTATCCACCTTACAGTCCACTCATCCAGCTCGTACTTCCTTAGCTTGCCTGCAAGAATGTTGTGGGAGACCCTATCAAAAGCCTTGCTAAAATCAAGGTACACCACATCCACCAGTCTCCTTGCATCCACAGAGCCAGTCCCCTCATCATAGAAGGCAATCAGGTTGGTCAGGCATGACCTGTCCTTGGTGAATCCATGCTGACTGTTCCTGATCACCTTCTTCTCTTCCAAGGGCTTAGAAATGAATTCCTTGAGGATCTGCTCCACGATTTTTCCAGGGACTGAGGTGAGGCTGACTGGTCTCTAGTTCCTTGGATCCTCCTTTTTCCTTTCTTAAATATGGGCACCAAGTTTGTCCTTTTCCAGTCACTCAGGACCTCTCGTGATCGCCATGCTTTTTCAAAGATGATGGCCAATGACTCTGCAATCACATCTGTGACGGGCTAGCTGGTAGTGATTTAACCCAGGGGTTTTGAAGGGGTAAAAGATGATCGGAGGACTTGGGATTCCCTTTCCTCACCAATCTGGTAATGATTTGGCCCAGGGGTTTTGAAAGAGTAAAAGATGATTGGAGGACTTGGGATTCCCTTTCCGCACCAATCAGGCCCC
>NW_017729024.1:162863501-162864007 GCF_001723915.1 Gavialis gangeticus | reverse complement strand
TTGTGGGAGACCCTATCAAAAGCCTTGCTAAAATCAAGGTACACCACATCCACCAGTCTCCTTGCATCCACAGAGCCAGTCCCCTCATCATAGAAGGCAATCAGGTTGGTCAGGCATGACCTGTCCTTGGTGAATCCATGCTGACTGTTCCTGATCACCTTCTTCTCTTCCAAGGGCTTAGAAATGAATTCCTTGAGGATCTGCTCCACGATTTTTCCAGGGACTGAGGTGAGGCTGACTGGTCTCTAGTTCCTTGGATCCTCCTTTTTCCTTTCTTAAATATGGGCACCAAGTTTGTCCTTTTCCAGTCACTCAGGACCTCTCGTGATCGCCATGCTTTTTCAAAGATGATGGCCAATGACTCTGCAATCACATCTGTGACGGGCTAGCTGGTAGTGATTTAACCCAGGGGTTTTGAAGGGGTAAAAGATGATCGGAGGACTTGGGATTCCCTTTCCTCACCAATCTGGTAATGATTTGGCCCAGGGGTTTTGAAGGGGTAAAAG
>NW_017729024.1:162845943-162858501 GCF_001723915.1 Gavialis gangeticus | reverse complement strand
GGGGTAAAAGATGATCGGAGGACTTGGGATTCCCTTTCCTCACCAATCTGGTAATGATTTGGCCCAGGGGTTTTGAAAGAGTAAAATATGATTGGAGGACTTGGGATTCCCTTTCCGCACCAATCAGGCCCCCGAGACTCACCCCCCATGTCCCCTGATTGGCCCCTTGAGTCACCTGGAGAGGGATAAAAGGGGCAGCATGGGCTGACTCAGGAGAGACTGGGGAGGGACCATAAGGAAGGAGATGCAATGAGCTGGGCTAGCGGGCTGGGAGCAGCTGCCCCAGAAGCACCTGAAGGAGTGGGACCTGCAGGCAGTAGTGGGACCCTCAGCAGCGCGGTGTGCGGCTAGCAGGAGAGGCTCCCCACTGGGCTCCAGGATCCCCTGGGAGAGGCTGCAGCCAGCAGGAGAGGCTCCCCAGCTCCAGCAAGGATCTGAGCAGCGACCTGAGAGGTTCCCAGCTCCTCCAACACGAGGCAGAGGCTCCAGGAAGGTCAAGACCCCTAGCAGCATAAAGCAGTCACAGCACTGGTGGCTGTGTGGTAGAGTTTCTGCTTACGATGTGGGAGGTTCAAGCCCTGACTTGGGGTGAGTGAGCTAGCAGGGAAAAATTCTTCTTGCAGTGGAAAGGGGCCATTGTGTTTTCTCCCCCTCCAGGTACCTAGGCCCTATTTTCCTTGTGATTTGACATTTTGTATTTTGTGCTCTTTATATTTCACCAACTCGTATTGTTTGTTTTGCTGTTTGTGTTTTACATTTTAGTTAACCCTGTCTTTTGTCAACTGGATGAATATGTCAATGATTGTAAGTGTCTAGCCTTTGTTGAATCCTGTCCCTTGGGGCATTGTAGTGGCCCCTATACCTCCTGGTTTATGCTGGTTATGTTCCCAGTACTGTTCTCTCATTAAAAGGTATGTGGCTAAGTCTCCATTGGTGGTCTGGCTCTACTCTATAGGGGGAGGAGAGTCCCTACACCTCCCATAGTGCTTGTGCATCTGCTTTGATCCCTTCAATTGGAGAGGGGGTACCTCTTGGAGTATGGCCCAGGTTACACATCAGCCAACTCCCTCAATGCTCTCAGGTGCATCCCATCCAGCCCCACAGACTTGTACATATCCAGCTTTTTTAAATAGTCCCTAACCCATTTTTTCACCACTGAAGGCTGCTCACCTCCTCCCCAAACTGTGCTGCCTGGTGCAGTAGTCTGGCAGCTGACCTTGCCTGTGAATACTGAAGCGAACACAGCATTGAGCAGTTCAGCCTTTTCTGCATACTCTGTCACAAGGTTGCCTCCGCCATTCAGTAAGGGACCCACACTTTCACTGATCCTCTTCTTCCTACCGACGTACTTGTAGAAACCCTTCCTGTTACCCTTCACATCCCTTACTAGCTGCAACTCTAGTTGCACTTTGGCCTTCCTGACTTCATCCCTGCATGCCCAAGCAATGCGCTTATATTCTTCCCTAGTTATTCGTCCAAGTTTCCACTTCTTATAAGATTCCTTTTTGTGATTTAGTTTACCAAAGGTTCCCTGCTGAGCCAAGTTGGTCTTCTGCCATACTTGTTAGTCGTTATGTGCATTGGGATGATTTGTTCCTGCACTCTCAGTAAGGCTTCTTTACAGTACAGCAGCTCTCTTGAACGTCTCTCCCCCTCAGACTGGCCTCCCAGGGGATCCTGCCCACGAGGGCCCTGAGTGAGTCAAAATCTGCTTTTCTGGAGTCCAGGGTCCTTACTTTGCTGCTCTCCATCCCTCCTTTCCTCAGGATCCTGAACTCAATCATCTTGTGGTCATTGCTGCCCACGTTGTCATCCACTACTACATTCCCCACCAATTCTTCCCTGTTTGTGAGCAGCAGGTCAAGAAGAGCATAGCCCCTAGTTGGCTGCTCCAGCACTTGCACCAGGAAGTTGTCCCAAACACTCTCCAAACATTTCCTGGATTGCCTGCACACTACTGTATTGCCCTCCCAGCAGATGCCAGGGTGACTGAAGTCCCCCAGTGGAAGCAGGGTCTGTGATCGGGACACTTCTGCTAGCTGTTTAAAGAAAGCCTCATCCACCACTTCCTCCTGGGCTGGTGGTCTATAATAGACCCCCAGCACAACATCACCCTTGTTGCTCTCCCCTCTAACCCTAACCCAGAGACTCTCAACAGGCCTATCTCCAGTGTCATACTGGAGCTCTGAGCAATCGTAACTAGCAGTGGCATAACAAGCAAGGTTAGCGCCCAGGGCAAGCCATGATGGATGGTAGAAGAAGTGGTCCCGAGGGCAGGGTGGGGGGCACACAAGTTCAAGAGCAGAGGGTGGAGGGGGTGGGGGCAGGGAGGACAAGTCCTAGAGTGGAGGTTGTGGGGGTGGGGGTGCAGCAGCCTTACCAATGCCAGGAGTCTGTCTCCCCCTGTACTCAACCTTTCTGGAGGCAGATCAACAGCAAAACATGGTTGTTTTGCAGTATCTGCCCTTTTAGGCCTACCAGGAATACTGCACAGGCAAGGAAAAGTGCAGGATTCAGACCCTAGTTAATGCCATTCACATTGCATTCAGTATCATGCCATGGTGGAATGAGACATGGAATCTTTAAACCCATTGATGTTTTTTTTAACTCTTTATCTAATATTTCTGCACATGCAGTGGTGTGATTTGCATCCAAAATGGTAACTGAGTGCACAAGTCACCTTGCACAGCAGCACACACAAAAGACACAGACCCAACTCATAACATATATTAACAAAACTAAGAGTTACCATTTCATGGAGAAGATTAGGGCCAATTTATAAGTCTCAGATCTGTTTCAGGCTGTTTAAAAGGGCACACCATTCATTGTGGTAGTGCTGGAGTGACATTGTAGCCATGATAGTCCAGGAAACATGTGAGAGGCAAGGATTTTGTGGATCATATCTTTTATTGGACTAACTGAATGGTTGGGAGAGACTTAGACAAGCTTTTGGGCACAAAGTGTCCTTCCTTAGGAGCTTCCTTAGGGCCAGAGGGAAGTAGGAAGAACCTGACGACAGTAGCATAACTTGGGGTGGGTGACTGGGCACCAGCCGCAGGTACCAATTTAGCAAGGGCACCAGAACTGTGCTTCCAGACCTGTGGAGTCTGTGCCCCAGCAGCAGAACCAGACCACAGCATTGCTCTTGCAGCATCACTTGAGATACTGCAGCTGCTGTGGAAGGAACAGCCGGAGCAGGCGGACCACATTGTGGCTGCAGCTGCAGCCAGGAATAATTTAGGAAAACTCCCATATGCATACACCCCCCTTGCTCCCCAAGCTCCTGTCCCTCAGCAGCTCCTCCCCACCCCTCAACCCCTGCTCATTATACCTCTACCTGAGGAAGGGCACTTTGTGCCTGAAAGATTGCTCAAGTCTCCCCTAATTGTGCGCTTCATCCAATAAAATATAATCAACCACAGAAATCATTGCCTCAGTACATTCATTGCACATTTAGTAGGTTACTTTAGTACAGGGATTCCCAATCAGGATGATGCAGCGATGTCAGCACTGTTAGGTGTACAAAAATGATTCAAATAAACTCAGAGACTGAAAATAGGAATCTTTAGCATCAATAACATTCTGCCCAGTTGTGGTTTGAGATCTTTGCAACAAAAAAATTGCTGTATTATTTTTCTATAGTGAAAGAACAAGTGAAAACTAAGAGTTGGTGATTTCTGAAGGGTGCTTTGAGTCTAACAAGGGGTGCCTTGAGTCCAAAAAGGTTAAAACCCCTGGTTTAGCAGTAACAAGTGGTAGAAAACTTCTCTTAAAAAGAGTTAGTCTGCCTAATAGCAGCAGATGTGCCAGGGCAGTGACTGTTTGACACCACTGACATACCACAAAAGCAGAGACGTCAGTTATGCAATGCACATTCTCTGTGGGATCCCAGCCCTTTGTGGATCTGATGGGTAGCGAAATAAATACATCAAATGAAATTAATCTCCTGTGAGAACACAGTAAGCATCAACCCCAGCACCACAGCTACCCGGAAAAAGACCACAAGGTTCCATTTTTCCATAGAAGAGAACAACAGGATTCAGAATTCAGCCAGAAACAACACAAATGACTCACAGGAGGCCTAAAACCAACCAGAACACTTAACCAGTCAGTGCAGTGCCAAGGACTGTGAAGGCCACGCTTTGCTACCGGCTGTATTGTACCCAGTGTAAATGCAGTCACTACAGTGATACTCACATGGATCTGTTTGCCATCTGCTCTCTGGTCCAAAGACTATTTGGACTTCCTCGAGCACTGTATCACATTATCACACTATGTACCACAACAGGCAGCAGAGAAAACTCATTAACTTTTTCTTGTCCGCATAATTTAACAAAAGGCATGCAAAGAGTGCAATACCTCAAACTCACACCAACTATAAATGGCCCAAAGAATCTGAAAATTTAGCCCATGGACATGCTCCTTTTGTGTCATTCATCCTTTGAGGTGGTCAATAAAATAAAAGCAAAATGCACTGGTGTTTAAAAATGTCTATTGTTTAAAAAAAATCACCCAGTTTTAAATCCAATTGTAAAAGATCCTGGGGGGAGTTATCTGAAACTTGGATTTTCAAAGAAACAGGAAGGCAGCCATTGATAGGTATCATCTCCATGTATAACCCTTGCTTTAAGCATACAAAGAGGAAGATATGGGCATTTTAATGGCAGAGCCTTGATCTAGCAATACATTCCACTCACCCTGTTCTGGATGTTTGTATTCCAAAAAATGCTATGCTATCTGCTACAACAAAAGGAAATGTTGTCTGCATAGGCAAAATATGGGGTAAAAAGGAGGGTGTAATAAGCAGCAGCACTACTAATGGGTGGCAGCTATTAATTTTTAAATATGTACTAGTTTTAAATATTCAAATAGTGCACTTAAGTTATTTGCAATATAAATAACTAGATAAGGCCACTGACCCACAGTTTACATTATAACTTGATGGGTTAAGCATTAGGCAACATTCAAACCAGGCAAGCTACATCCTTTGGGAGAGGAATTTTAAGGAAGTCTTATCTCTTCAACGTTGTTGTTTTTTAAAGGTTGACAGTATTCGTGTCTTCCTCTCCCTCCTTCCCACAAGTGCCTTTCTGGAATACTGGCTCCAAATGTTCTCCATAAACCAGAGGAGAGGCCCAACAGGATTGGAGTTGTTTATGCAAGTTTATAAGGAACCATTTGTTCATTTAGCAAACAAACTATGGTAGAGATATTTTTATACATTCGCAAATGTATTTACAGACTAAATCATTTAAGTAAACAAATATCATACATAAAGCAGAAAATAACATACTGTCACATACCAAACACTCTTTACATTACTGCAGTATTAAACTGCAATGTACTCAAAATGTTGCACCAATATTATGTTGTATTTACTTATTTTCTACAGAGTCCCATAAATTATTGCTTAGATAAATCTATGGGTAAGACGACTCCAAATCTAATGGGTGAGACAACCCTTCCACCTGGCATTGCTATCCAATAAAGCCAGGCAATTTACAGCAAACCAACATAAAATCCTTCATTCTGTGTTCAAAATGAGATTGAGATGTAGTTAAAAGTATTTTTTGTTTCAAGATATGTTGATGACTGACGTAGACCCCAGAGCAGAAGACATTTAAGGAATCTAATGACATTAAGATAATCAAAGAGGTAGTATCAATTTAAAACCAGATGTGTTTAAAAAATCTGGTTACATTAACACCCCTAGGCTATTACGAGTGAAAGAATATCAGTTCCAATTTACCCCCTACTTTTTGCATTTCTCTCAAGAATGGCAACAGCTTCATTTTTACTTCTAGTCATTTACATTTAATTTCTTTGTGCTATAATGTCTGGTCTTGGACCACTAATAAGGATTTTTTCTAATAATCTGTTTTCTTTGGATTTTTTTTTAAATGTGGGACATGTTTCTGTTACTTTTAGGTTTTAGCTAGTCTTGTTTCTAGAAACATTTAGTGTGGGGGCCAAATTTGGAGTCAGACATTTCTTTGAAAACTAAAACCAGGCCAGATCCTAGTTTCATATGATGCTCAGGCTCACTAAAATGAGGGAATACATTTTAAAAGAAGCTTGATTGTACCCACTCTGTTCTCAGACAATCCACTCTCAAGCACTGAGATGGGGACAGTGTCCAAAATTACTATTTCTTAAAATATGCTTATTACTTGTATATGTCTGTTGAAATTTCCTGCCTTTCCCCGCTCAAGGTGAAACTACATTTTTTTTAATCCTTCACCTCTTTCCAATCTCATGTAACTGAAGACATGTTTTCTTTAACGTGAGGCAAAGGTTCTATTTTGAGGACTTTTTTCTTCCTATTTGGTCCAAAGGTTAGTGTTTCAGAAAGTAACCTAAGGACACGTTCAATTCAGAGAGATGCTTCAACAGGAAATCTATTTTTAACTCAAGTTCTGTAGCATGTAAAAAGTTACACAGTAAGCAGAGTGACCATAGGGGGGATAGTAGTAATCAAATGGTTTCTGCAAGAACAACAATCTTTGGCTTCCAAGAAAACATCCTGAGACCACACACAGCACAAATTGTGCTATACTTCTCATTACCCAGTAGCTCTTTAGACATAGGAGTGAGCTATGGTGAGTTATGGTATTTTAACACACCACGTGCTAACCAGAGATAGCATAGAGATGTTTCTTAGCTACTGAGAGGTGCTACAAGCCACCGTTACCACTTATAGAAATGCTTTGTTCAAAACCACATAGCGGGGGCTGAGAAATAAGTCCACCAAATAGGTGCAGCAGACTGATAGAAAAGTGGTTAATTCCCCAGCACTTCATTCACCAAGTTTCTTCTGAGCAGTGATATTGTGCATGATAGTGTAACCACCTGCAACCTTATGTCAGCTCTGAGTATTGGCAGTAGGTCATTTTTCCCGATCTTCCCCTCCTTTTGGTACGGGGACTCATTTAACTAACAACAGAAATGGAACCAGATCATTTGCTACTTGGTTACATAAGAAGCATGATGAAGACATGGTGAGACTTGAGAAGGATGAAAAAAAAAGCCACAAAAGGAGAAAAGGGCCAATCATGCCTTTAGTTGGCAGTCACATGCACCAGACCTACACTTTTTGAACATAAAAAAAAGCTAACAAGGACAGAGCTTTGCTGACAGTTGTCAGCGGTCAGTCCTTTGCCAAACCTAGAGAGGCCACAGGCAAACTCAAGAAGAACTCATTTGAAGAATGGCAGCGCTGCCTCATTCGCAGAGGGCTGTTATAGGAACAGCTGGACAGCAGGAATTAAATTCACCCCTTGGCAGGCAGCCAGTCTAAGGCTCACACACCATTTTAGCCCTAAAGCAGAGTACTTAGGTTGGATTCGAAGCATGTGCCAGCCCTCTGTAGAAGTGACCTTCACCCCAGAAAATGTATCATCCAGAAAGGACTCCTCCCTGGGAAATGGCAAGCTACCATTCATCCTCTTACATACACAAAAATAAGGCTACAACAATGGCTGAGCACTTCAGTTATCCCCTCTCCAACGAATCTAGCTACAGTCTCAAGTCATTTGAGAGTCATTACTCTCTCCAGTCCCTCCAGCCTCCTGCGTCTTGTATGTTAACCAGAACTGCAGAGTTTGTTCCAAATGCGGTTTTATTTTATGCAAGAATGGCTTCCATCAAAGAAATAAACTACACTTTATACCTTATACTATGCAAAGTCAAACTAAAGATCTTGTTTGCTTTTTAAATGCTGCCAAGCATCCTGCATTTTATCTTTGTGTATTACCCAGGGCATGTCAAAATGTGCTGTGCGCCTGTCACCTTTTAATGATTCAAGAATCTTCCTTAAAACATGCATGAGTTTCAGAGAGGACTTTTTTCCAGGAGCCTCCCTCGATTGCTCTCTTTAGTCAGAAATCATGGCTTTATTTCTGAGTCTGGTTTGAATCTGCAGAAACATACTGAATCCACTTCCAAAACAGTTTTCTTATTAAAACCATTAAAAAACACTGGCAGGATTTGTCCCATTTTCTCTAAATCTGAGACCCAATTTGAATTCCCTGATCCAGGTCTTTCTAACGCCCAGGCTCAATTAGTCCTGTTGAAGTAATCTGCAGGCTGCATTTTATACAAATCTGCTAGGCTTCTTGCTTGGTTTGGATGGATCTCGCATACTTTTGCTATAGCGTCCACATAATCTCTCAACAGCATCTGCTTTGATCTTGTGTAAGATCTTGTGTAGGATTTCTGAGGCCCTCAAAATGGGCAGAATCCTTCTTGTATTTTCAGTACTGTATTTACATTTACCTTGCAACATCCCTCAGTCCCTCTGGATCAGAGATTTCTGACTGGTGCACTGCTTCACCTGAATTCTTTGGAGCTGTGCTATTTTCTTATGCACCTAGTGTATGGAAAATGACTCCTTTAATGAGAAAATCAAGGCTTTATTCTCCTTTATGCCAGTATAAATCACAGGCAACTCTTAGAGAGAACTGAGGAAGAATGCCATAAGGCTGATGTAAGTGAACTCAAAAACCAGCTGAGCCTATGTTGCTTCCTTTATCTAATATTCAGAACTCATTTTTGCCCATATAAATGGTCACGTTTCAACAACTAATATTAAATTTATTCTAACTGATTTTCTAAAGGTGGGAAAAATATCTTCCAATTGATTGTACTACCCAGTCTATTAACTCTGAAAATATTTCAGATTAACTGAAGAGATTTCATATCCCTCCCCACTTTTACAACTAATCAAAGACCTGACTCCCATTCTAAATAAGTAAATAAATAAAAAATCATGGATTCACAGAAGTTTAGGGCTGGAGGGCAGCTCATGGGATCATTGGGTCCAGCCCCCCTGCTTTGGGCAGGAAAGACTGCTGGGGTCAAATAACCCTAGCAAGGTGCACATCCAGTCTCCTTTTGAACATCTCCAGCGTAGGTGCCTGCACCACCCCCGCTGGGAGGCTATTCCAGAGTCTGGTCACATGAACCATGAAGAAGCCCACCCCATCAAGAGGTGGCTTTGCCACTGTGCAGAATAAAAGAAAGATCAAGCTCTCAGTAATCATTCAAGAGTGTCTACAGCATCAACTAAAGATTAAAAGTTGCAAGGCACAGCTGCTCTGGGAAAGATAAGTCATGAAACTTTTTAACATTTAAATTTCCCCCAGGCAAAGTCATCCATGCTCTGAGACATGGCCTTCAGTAACTCCAGTGCATGCTGCAGAAAAATACCTGGTGAGGATTCCAAGGCTGTCACCCTCAACCCCGTCTAACGTGAATAATTTTATGTATGCATTTAGTATTTACAACAGGTGTCAGATTAACAAGACCTAGAAGTCAAAGTCCATAATCCACAGCACAAGAAGATTATAGGCAGCAGCTGAACAGACTTCCTAGTCACACACACGCGTGTGCATGCACACACTAATGCCCAGCATTCTGCCTGACCTCTGACCTCTCACACAGGAACCGTCTTATTCCCCTGGCCTCTCTATTAAGATGGCCAACTAGAATGTGGTGACAACCATGACTGTAGTTTGGAGGTGGACACTGGCCTGCTGCAAAACGGATGAGATCACAGACTGTAGAGCTCCACCAACAGCAAGAAGCTGCCCAAGTCAAATTGAGTAACACGAAGGAAAACACTGATACAAAATGTGCAGGGAGAGAGGATATTTGTGGAGGAAAACTTACCTAAACTTGCCAAACTTCTACTAGATAAACACACACTGGCCATGGAAATAATTACATAGTTCTATTTAATCCGTTTCTTGTGTGCTTATCTTGATAGCAATATTGCTTTCCTCTTGGTTAAATTGCTGTCCAAGAAGCCTGTTTAAACTTGCAGAGGACTACTCACCAAAAAGGATTTTTATTGAATGAGATACTATTTCATCACCATGAATAAATATCCCAGAGTCCCAGTGAATCTTTTTCCCATGTAAACATACATCTGCCACGCACAGCCAAGGGTTAGACTCTTGAAGAGCTTTGATTCTCTCAGATTAACACATGAGGGTATAATATTCAAAGTTTTGTAAAATATTGTGTGCATTTCTTTTGTTAGAGAGCATTTGCTCAAAACAGATAATTGGCAGCTCCAAGACTTTGAACCTTCTTCATAGCAAACTTGAAATATCATATCTGGAAACCAAACTGCAACTGTACATTGGCTGGAACAACATCACACTACAAGGTTATTCTTAAGTATGCACCGCAAACGTAAGGAAACAGAGTTCTGGCCTGCAAAGCTCTGGAAAAATATAGTTCAGTTTTTCCACTCTGTAACTATTCTTACAAACCCTATCGGTAAATAAACTGTCTCCCCCTCCTCCATTTCTGCCTCTTGGATGTGCTAAACAGGATTTGAGAGCAACTGTTAAATGGATAACAATCAGATATCACCTAAGTTAATTTTTCTGTAAATGTATCCTTGTAGCTCAAATATCTGTGTTCCAATACTTAGAATACAGAAATGTGCCTGGTAGCTCCATATCCCAAAGAAAGCTCCAAAGTAATACCTAAATTTTCTATAATGCTCTTCACTTGCAGCTCTCAAAGCGCTTTACCAAGCAGGGTCAGTGTCACTGTCCCCATTTTATAGGTGGAGAAACAGTCACAGCCAGGTAGAATCACTTGTCCAAAGTCCTAAGCAGGTCAATGGAAGAGTCAGGACTAAAACCCAGGTCTCAAATACCAGCCTGGTGCTCTATCCCTTAGCCATACTGCCTTCCCATAATAACAATATGGTAGATAATTAAATATTATATGAGGAAACCCTCTCAATATGTGATTCAAGTATACAGATAAGAAAGCCTGCTTATTTGTGTGCCTAAAACACTCAGCAGTGCACTTTAGGGAAATGCCAAACACTGTATTATTACAGAAGAAAAGAACAATAGAGGAATAACAAATAGCATGACTAAGACACAGGAGAGCGAATTCTAATAGAATTCAGGCTAGGAATTTATATTAGACACAGGTCAGATGCTTATCTTGGTTACACTCATGTAGATTAAAGGAAAAACAGGACCAGAACATGCATCAAGGTGGACAAGATAGCTAACAATTTCTGAAGGAGCTCTTTAATTGATTTCACTGTGACTCATGATTCTATAAAGCAATATAACTCTGGGTGGCATCTCAGATGTATTCCTGTACAAGTCAAGAATTTTATAAGAACCTTGTCCAAAGTAGGAAAAATCTGATTTCCTATAGTCTTTAATCTGCTGACTGATGCAATCATTAGATACAAAAATGCTCACAAGGTTAGAGAAGGCACAAAGGCACAGAATGCAGGGGCTGATAGTTGGACATAAGTATATCAACAGATTATAATTACTAGCTTTGATTCTTTGAGCAGATTGACCAATATTTAGCGGGTATATTTACTCCATCTAATCATATGCTAGACAAAAACAGTATGATAAGCTTTAATGATTCTTCCTCCCAAAGGTTCCTCCAGCATCCAACATCAGTTATTTCCAAACCTTTCTTCTACATAAAGTTTCTTCTACTCTCTTTACATCTTTCATTTCTCTCCCGTATTTGCTGATGTCCACACCTCTCAAGACAGACGTTGACTTCTGTGCCAAGTTTCCTCAGACTTTTTAATATATGATGATCCTCAAACACACTTTCCAGTGTTTGCGATTTGATTTTTATGGGTCACTAGAGAAAGCACCCATCATAAAATACTTCTTTATATAGCAGCAAGACACTCACTTTTCCATATATTATTTAATACTTAGCCCACCTGCACACAGAGCACTTCAACCAAACCCATGTTCACTTCAAATTTCAAGCTCCAGCCATTAGCTTCTGCTGCATCTGGCAGTTTTATTATTTCTTTCTCTTCAGTATCACTGGTGAATTACTGAAATCAGTATTCTTTTAAACATGTATTTCATTGAAAAGAAACTGGATAATACATACAATAATTATCTCTTTTGCTGTACATGCCACTTATTTTCTAAGCACTAGTAATTAACTGAAACAATTCATCTAAAACAGTATTTTTTGTTTGGTCAGGTGTAGAATATCACAGTAAAATACAGAAGGGCTCCTCCAAACTGTCTTGCAGAGGTAAACCAGAAATACTGTTTCATAGTTGGTAGGGTCGGAAGGGACCTGAGCAGATCATCACGCCCAACCCCCTGCCATGGGCAGGAAAGAAAGCTGGGGTCAAATGACCCCGGCAAGGTGTCTATCTAGTCTCCTTTTAAAGACCCGCAGGGTAGAAGCGAGCACCACTTTCCTTGGGAGTTGGTTCCAGCTCCTAGCTGCCCTGACAGTGAAGTAGCGCCTCCTGATCTCTAGCCTGAATCTACTCTCAGTCAACTTATGGCCGTTACTCCTTGTTACTCCCAGTAGTGCTCGGGGGAACAGGGACTCTCCCATTGCCTGCTGGTCTCCCTTGGCCAGTTTATAGATGGCCACCAGATCCCCTCTCAGCCTTCTCTTGTGGAGGCTGAACAGGTTCAGGTCCTGTAGCCTCTCCACGTAGGGCCTGCCCTGCTGCCCCCTGATTATGCAAGTGGCCTCCTCTGGACCCTCTTCATGTTGTCCACATCCCTCCTGAAG
>NW_017729024.1:162837641-162840943 GCF_001723915.1 Gavialis gangeticus | reverse complement strand
ACCACCACTCTCTGGGTGTGGCCCTCCAGCCAGTTGGTGACCCATTTGACTGTGTAGGCATCAACACCCCAATCTCCTAATTTTTTAACGAGAATGGGGTGAGAGACAGCGTCGAAGGCCTTCCTAAAGTCCAGAAAGACTACGTCTACCACGACACCTGCATCCGAGGATTTTGTGACCTGGTCATAGAAAGCCACCAAGTTGGTCTGACAGGACCTGCCTCTAATGAACATGGGTTCATTGCCCCGAAGCATACACTCCCCTGCTGGCCCCTCGCAGATGTGCACCTGGATAATTTTCTCAAAGAGCTTCCCCAGGACCGAGGTAAGACTAACAGGCCTATAATTTCCTGGGTCCTCCTTCCCCCCCTTTTTCAAAGTGGGGACCACATTGGCCCTTTTCCAGTCCTTTGGCATCTTGCCAGAGCACCACAAGTGCTCACAAAGCTGTGCTGGGGCCCCACAATGACCTCTGCTAATTCCCTCAGCACTCTGGGGGGAGATCGTCAGGACCTGCTGATTTGAACATGTCCAGTTCCTCCAGAAGTTCCCTGACTAGGTCCTCTCTGACCCTGGGCCTGGCTGTGTCTCCCCTGAGACCATCAGGGACTCCGGTGGGGAGGATGACCTGGTTCCTGCTCAGAAAAATGGAGGCAAATGTAATTCCATTGACTATCATGAAGTTCTACCATTACTAGGAAGCTGGGCTCCTAAGCCTCATTTTTCCATGCCATAAATCTGTTCTGCAGAACACTCCATGGCAAGACAGAGAGGAAAGCCTAGAGGCAGAAATGGGTCAAATTATGACTTTTTGCTACTTACTCGATATACCTGCAGCAATCCTTGCAAACCATATCCCTGGCCACTTGTCTACAGACATCACAACTCATCAGAGGGAACTGAACCCCACCCCAAAAACACAGCCCCTTACATACATCATAAGGTACAGAACAATTCCTGTGATTGAGTGCTAAGTTGTTATAGGACCAGCCTCCACAGGTGGCATGATCACATACCCTAAATCAGAGTATTAGCACAAGGTCACATAGAGACCTAATGCTATTGATCAGCCAAATCATATACATGGAGCATGAGAAATGAAACACAGTTCACCATTGGCTTTCCCTAAAGATTTAGCTTATGCCCTTTTCCCAGCAACTATGAATTGTAAAATCCTTAGACGATTTTTGCTGATAACACATCACATCGAAAGGAAGCAGGATACTGTCTGGCCAGCAGCTGAAATTAAAAAGGAGCTTTCACCTGTGTAAGTTGAAAGAGCTCTAGGAAAGGATTTCTGTTTTCAGATTTTGTTAGTCTTCCTATTACTCAAAACAGAGTGCCAGCAAATCCTGCTAGCTTTATCAGATGACCAGTTTCAAAGAAGTTAATGTGACTTGTGCTCAATTTACTCATGGCCCTTCCTCTCAAATAGAACACTTCTGGGAATAGGCCTTTACTTGGATTAATTGCTTTTCCTGTTTGGGGGTGAAAAACAAACAGGTTTTTATTCATTTAGAAAACTTGGCAGCTGTAGATCCCTGGTAACTTTTTTGACTGGAATATTTTTAAAAAGCACAAGAAGTTAGTAAACACATGGGATTTGCAGGTTAATCCAATATGCAAGTATAAGGAAGTAACGGGACTAGTTATCACTGAGACAGGAAAGGAGCTGAATTTTGATGGTCCCCAAACTCCATTTTCATTTAGGAAAGTCAAGAATAAATGCTCCCTTTTTACTGAAGTAAACTGAAACAGAAAAAGTAAGCATAAAACTAACAAAGAGACAACAATCAAGAGTTGGACACACTGGTTCAACACAGCAGTGCTTGTGGACTTCAATGACCTACTTGATAACTTCCTGAAGAGGTGTGGATATAAGTACAGGTGGATATTAAGCACATATAAGCTCCTACATCAGAGCTTTGGTAGACTCAGCCTGTATCCATAACTTTCCCTTATTTTATTACAGAGATTGTCAAACAAAGCGTAACCTAAATAGACACGCAATGTAAGTATTCATCAGCTGTCATGGCCTACTATAGCACTTCTTGATTTTCACTGAATTGTGGCCTTTTGAGGGCACAGTTAATGAAAATAGGGCCCTTATTGTCCAACCAACAAGCAGGCTTGCTGAAATGTTTCTTTCTCAGGGAAAAAACTAGCTAGATTTCCTGGATTCTAGATAGACTAGCTAGATTTTCATGATTCACCTTTGGCCAGCAGGTTTTTTAAAATATATTTTCCGAACTGAGAAAAGTCTAGACTGCTAATGTGCATCATTTGCAACTTCTTGCTTTTGAAGTTTTCAGAACCTAATTCTACAAATAATTAGCCTCTTCCATATAAGGAGAATATGAAGAGCTCATAATAATTTGTTGATTATACATGCTTATACCTGGTTTCCCCAAAGCTTAGACATCTCTTTATACTTCCTAGAGAGAAGAACCACTCTATTTGACAATTAAACAAATAAAACAGCATGGAACATTTTATCATGCAAAAAAAGATACATAAGAACATTTTTAATGTCTTCTGACACCTAAAACAGGGTGAGCTAGACTGCACATTGTGACAAAACGAAACAGAAAAGAATCACACACAACTACTGTTCAAAATATTTATAAGGGACATTGCCCTCTAGAGGAAACAGAGAGAAATTTTAAGTTTTATCTGATTTTTGTGGGAAAAGGTAAGCTTTGTATATTAAAAATCCTTCATAATTAACTCTTGTTTTTTTTAAAGACCACATGTCCAATATTAGCTTACTGACATCAGCACCCCATCTAATTTTCCAGCATAAAATTTCAGAGCTTCATGACAGAGCCTTTTACAACTCTTCCTTTAATCAACTGGTAATTAGTTTGGCTAGTCATTCAGATGCTATGATGTTGTCAGTTGGCCTTACAAGTAATAAAAATATTCTGCAACACTGTTGGGCATTTCACAAACCCACATACCCTTGCAATAGATAAAGACAGTCAATATAGCTTTTTACCAGAAGTGCACCAATGCATTGGTCCGATATCGGACCGGTACCGACATGAAAAAAATTGTCTATATCGGACATCAGCCCTATAGGACCAATAATTTGGTCAATAAATGCTTGTGTTGAGCACAGCTGCAGCACCACACGGAGCGGAACCGGCAATATGGAGAGCTGCCTCCAACTGCCAAGTCGAAAGAGGAGAGAGAGAAGGGGATGGGGGGGCAGATCAATGCCCCCGCAGTGAGGGAGGGAGGGGGCAGGGGCAGGTACTGCCCAGCCGGGGCGGGAGGGGGCACTGGATGGGGCTGGGGCCA
>NW_017729024.1:162832197-162832641 GCF_001723915.1 Gavialis gangeticus | reverse complement strand
AGGAAGGTGTTGTGTGCCCCCAGATATGTGCGGCGCAGGGTGAGCAGCAGCTGCAGGGTGGAGCTGAAGTTGGCGTTATGTGGCTCTTCTTGGCGGGGCCTGGGCTCAGAGCCAGCTCCAGCGGCACCAGGAGAAGGCTGCAGCCACCCCAAATTTCACCACAGCTCCATGCCCAACCCCACACCGCCACCCGGTGCAGCCCTGGCTGAATGCCCTGCCTCTACCCAAGCACCGGGAAAACCCAGGGCTGTGCCAGGCGGTGGCATGGGGCTGGGAGTGGAGCTGCAGTGAAATTGGGTTGGCTGCAGCCTCCTCCCATTGCTGCCAGAGCCTGCTCTGAGCCCAGCCCCTGGCAAGAAAAGCTACACGCAGAGCTGGCTCCAGCTCCACCCCGCAGGTTCAGCCCACCCCACCACACAGATCCAGGGGCACATGCCCCCCCCA
>NW_017729024.1:162818895-162832064 GCF_001723915.1 Gavialis gangeticus | reverse complement strand
AGAACAAAACTCTGAAGAACCTGCACCTACCCCACAGCTGGAAGTGTTGATCTGTACCCCCCCACGCCCCTTCCTTCCCCCATCCCCTTCCACCACAACGGACTTATCAGATTATCAGATATTGGATAGGTATTGGCCAATATTCCTCCTTAAATATTGGCTATTGGTATCGGCCCCCAAAATCTCTATCAGTGTACCCCTACTTTTTATTTTTACTTGAGACCAGGCAACATAGAAGACCTTCACCAACCCTTTCTTCCTCAACTGATTTATCTGAAGGCCCACGTTTTCTTAGTAACTGACCTAACAACTATAAAAAATGTCATTTGCTTCAGATGTTTATACAAAGACTTATGGGTATCCACGATTTCCACCAAAAGGATACAGTAAACCATTTTAAGAGGCATGTGCGTGTGCAGCCTGCATGTTTAAAACCCATGCAAACCTGAGGAGCATGGATAAGTTGCCATTTCAGGGAGGTACATACTTATGTGCACACACCTTAAAAACAGAGTTCTGGAGGGTGTTAGTCACCAGCAAAAAACTCCCTTTAGTCCAACTTCTATTTAGTTTACTCTTGTGATTTAATAAAGCCTAAATAAATTGTCCTCCCATTCATACCAATTTCTTATACAAATCTTTAGTAAATTCCATGTCTCCAGCAGAGCTTTCAAGCACCTATACATGTGCAGAGAGGCAGCTCTGATGTGCTGCAATTACAGTGCACTGAAGCTAACTTGATCAATCATGCCTGCTGGAGTGTGGTAATTACTGCTCTCCAGCAGACCCAAGCATCACATGTATCAGTGTCCCTGCGCTGAAAAATGGTGGTGGAGGCATTTTCACTAAACTTCATTGGACAAGCTTTAGTTAAAGCATTCCTGCCACCTTTTTCCAGCACTGAGATGCTGGCGCACAGGATGCTCTGGGTGCTTTCATTAGAGTGGCTCCCGGAGCACATGTATAAATGCCCTCTGGGCTTAGAGCAGTGGATGGTGAAGCCTGCTGCTGTTTTTACTGGCTGCAACTTACCTGTGGTACTCAGGTGAGAACACAGCCGAATACAGGCATCGCAACCTTCCCACAGAACCCAGAGAACATCAGTAGCTCTTGCTCGTGTCATCCCTTTTGCTAGTTACAGTCATATTACAACAGCCTTTGAAGGAACAGCCTCTGCTCTGCTAAGACTTTTGTTCCAGGTCAGCAGTGGAAATGGAGAATGATGTTAAAAGGCTGGCCTGTCACACGTTCATGAGACCTCCATGCCATAACCTACACCTGGTACAAGGAAAAAAAGGAGTGAGCTTCAAGGAGTGTGTGACAGCACTCCGTGCCTGGAGGGTAGTGTCACATTGGATACAGAGAGCACAAAGCTCTTCTGCAGAAGGAAAAGACATGACACTGAGTCATGCAGCACGCACAAGCCATCCCTCCTTTCTCTTCCCTCTGCATTCCCTGTTGATCCTTCATTTCCCATCTTGCTCCTTCTCTGTTTGCTCCCAAATGGCATGCTGACACTGGGCAGTCTTTTTTTTCTTTGGGGTTGAGACTGAGCCCTGCCTCTGCCTGTGCAACCTCTACTCAGTGCCCTGGGCCTAATCCATAGGAAAAGTCTGCCTAGAAAGGCTGTAACAGCCTCTCTCAAGCTGTGGCAGCTAATGCTTTGAGCTCTTAAGGGCTCCAGTTCAATCACCAGTGTATCTCCCAAGACCGTAACTGTGGCTGGATACAACCATGGCTGGAAAGGGAACAACAGCTCTGGTGACAGTCCCCTTGGAAGTCCCACTGCCTCATTCCCAAGCAGTCTTAGGAGTTCTTTTAAACACGGGAATTTCTCCCTCTGTAAGGCTACCTTCAGAGAAAGCCACGCATGTGGGAGGGAGGCAGCAGGGTCAGGCTTTTTCCTGCTCCCTTGCCCCCATCAGCCAAAACAACAGTCACTTCTCTTGGGCTGGGCAGCTCAGCACCGACCTCTCACAAGGCTCAACCAGATAAGCAAGTCTTCTGCAAACTTCTGGGCTAGGGACATATAAACCCACTTAAATGATCAGAAACTGGTTTAAACCTGTAATAGAGCATAAGTTCAATGTACATAAACCAGTTTCAAAATGGCTGAAACTGGTTTGAGATAAACCTGGTTAAATGTAGTATCAGACTTAACTGATTGAGCTTAAACCGGTTTATGCAAGACCCCGTCCTGGTTTAAGCTAAACCAGAGTCCCCCAGCTTCCCAGCATGCTCTCCTCGCTGGGCTGGGCAGTGTTCTCTGGCCCTGCCCCTCTGCTCCCTAGCTGGAGCAGGGACAGACAGGGGCAGGGGCCTGGCCAGACACTGGCCCCTGGAAGGGGACAGGGAAGAGGTTTATTCTCTCCCCTCCCTCCCCTGTCCCACTGGTACAGGTCTGTACCTGTATTTCTCTGTTGGAGTGGCAGGGGAGCAGGGCCCCGACAGGGCTGCAGCCCCTGTCCTGGTGTCTGAGAAGCATAAGCCTCTTCCCAGCAGGGGGGGCCGTGAGCGGGGGTGTCTAAGCTGCCATGGACTGCACGGGGCGAGTGGCAGCAGTGCTAGGGGCACTATGGCTCCCTCTGAGCCCCAGTGCTGCCATACCCTCCATACAGTCCATAGCAGCTCTGACTCCCCTGCCAGGATCAGGCACACGTTCCCCAGACACCAGGACAGGGGCTGCTGCCCTGTCAGGGCCCTGCCCCCTCGCCACTCCAGTGGCAGGGTTGGGGGCAGAATGGCCCCTTTAGGCGGGGGGCATGGAGCAGAGTTATTCCCCCCTCCCTCTGGCATCTGGAAAAGGGGACAGAAGAAGGCTTATCCTGCTGCTCACCCCACACAAGGAGCATGTGGCAGCAGCAGTGGTTGGGGCAGGCAGACCCTGGCTGCGGTCCCCTGGGGACAGTGGGGGTAAAGGGGGGAATAATTCTCTTCCCTGCCCCCTCTGTCTCAGGGGCCATGCTGACCGGCATTCGGCCATGCCCTGGCCCTACCACTGCAGCAGTGAAGGGGGAGTGCCAGGTGGACCCCAGCTTGGGTCCATGCCAGCGGGACAGGGAGGTGGGAATTCAGCCCCCTCCCTGGCCAGGTCACTTGAGGTTATTGTAGCCATGACCCCTCCACCCCCCCCCATCCCCCTCTGCACAGCTTCTCTGCACCCTGGCTCCTGGCCTGAGCCACAGCAGGCATGAGTCTGCATTTCGTGAATGGCTATTCACTTGCAAATTGGTTCAATCTAGGCACGTTAGACTAACCTGCAAAGATTGAATCAATTCAGGCTCCGGCTTTTTGAATGTCTGTCCCTATCCCTGGGGACTGTCACACATAACATGCTGCTGTTTCTCACTGATAGAGACAGGAAGGCCCACTGCAGCAAATGAATATACTTTGCAAATGGGAATGTAAGCACACAAACCTACTAGGAAGAGCGAGGACAGTGGCTCTGACATGTTCCCTGCTTGCACATTAGAACATCTACAGTCTTAATTATTTACAGCATAAGCATCCGGTGCTGTGCTAGCAAATGCACCATATGGGAATGTGGGAGAACTGGGAGGATGAGGCCTCACCCACTCCTGCCTGGCCCATAGTGATGTCATATTTTGTGCAAATTAAGAAATAGAAACTGTGTTTAGAGACAGCTGCACCACTTAGCAAGCAGCTGGCCTTGTCACATCCAGGGGTGAAACTTGCAGCAGGACCCACTTCCTCCAGTTCTTTCCAATGGCTAAAGGGAAAGGCACTGGGGGGGGACTACCACTTTGGCGGGTGAAAGTATCTCCCTTGCAGTTTGCGCAGACAATTCATTTCTTCTCTAACAAAAGACAATCAGTCATGGTAGGAAGAAGGGTAACTGAAAATGTTGGTGCCTTGGGTCGTGCAGGATGTTGGGGGAGGAGGGGCATGGAGGCACAGTGAGTGATTACCTCCTCATGCAAGGGATGCAGTGGTGGCAGTGGCACAGGCTGCTGCTGTCTCAGCATACGATCCCCGACCAGAGGCTGCTGCAGCAGTGGCAGTACAGACTCCCTGAGGCTGCCATTCTAGCACCCCTTTGAATCAGAGACGCGTCCTGTGCCCTGGACACAGAGAAGTATTTGTAGCACTGTGGCCTAATCCAGCATTTGAGGAAACTTCACTCCCTCACCCTCCACTCCCTTCTTTTCAACCTCCCTTGCACAGGGTTTATTTGTCAATGGTTACAGCTGTAGCGCATCCTCTCCTCCCCTACACCCTGGGGAGGAAGGGTGACATTGCACCAGCAATGGCCAGGTGCTGAGGAGAATGAATACAAGCCAAGAGAAAGCGCTGCATGATATTCCTTCATACAGCTAACAAGCTAACAGGCCACAACAGAAGAAATAGAGGTGAAGCACTGATGAGGCAGAGATGCATGATGTCTGGTCCAAATGAAAACACTTGCAGTAATGAAGCCTCTTGCCTCAGCAGCAGTAGCGTTGTGCAAGGGAGGGAAAGAGGTGGCAGACACAATGTGAGCTGAGGGGGAAGGGAGCAAACACGTGCTCTGATTAACAAAGCCAAGATAACTTTGAGGTGTGTAATCTGCAGCTTTCAAGAAAGAACTATTTAGTCAGCCATGTAAGCAGTGTCAATAATTTTAAAAAGCTCTTACAGAAATGTCACCCTTTGCCCAACCTCTCCATATGTTATTCCATTAAACAATATTTTATAAAACATGAGAAAAAGCAAACAAACTTAAATTAAGCTTTATCTTGTTGGAAGGGTTTATGCTTTGTATTAAAAAGAAATAAATTAATCTATCCCCAGAAAATTACAATAACCAGCTTGTAGAATCTGAATGTTTTGGAAGGCAGTATGAGGGAAAGAGCAGGGGGAATTCTTTTCGGGGGGCAACTTTTATGCACCTGCCATTGGCTGCAAGCTAATCTATTCTGCAAGGCAAAAAAATGGGATGGCAACTACTTTCAAAGAGGAAGAGTCCAGCATGGACAGACATCACCCCAACCTTCCCTTCAGTTCATGGCTAATTCTTGGCACTCTCAGAGTGTTATGTTTGCATCTATTACACAGCTGTAGATTGATGTTTCAAAACACAAAGGAAGAATTGGTCCAAGAGACTTAGTTCTACATCACTGAAAGTAAGAAGCATTTCAAAACCTCGTTTAAGTGATCTATCATTTTAAACTCTTGTGGTTGGCTCCAAAAATCACCACAGCCAGCTGTGGAGAAAAACAGTGATTGTGGTAAAATACTTAGTTTAGCTTAGGATGGAAGGAGGACTTAGTTTAGGTAACATGGAAGGAGGCCATCCATTTGTGATAAAATGAGGACTAAATCAGAGCAGTTGCTCCAAAATGAGAATAGTCAAATTCTGTAAGGCCTTCCCCCCCTCCCCCGCACTGGAAACTAGCTTTTTCTTCACATATAATAATTTCATTAACGATTCCTTTTTTCTCCTAAAAATTCTAAGAGTTTGGGCATAATTGAAAAATGAAAAATGTAGATTGTTTTCTCTTTCTCCCTCTTTTTCTATTGCAAATGGGAGAAAGAAGAAGAAAAAGAAGGAGAAGAGAGGGAGAGAAAAGGAAAACACAAGACACTCAAGACCTTCAATAAAAAATTGAGATAAAAATGAAAGTGTATAAAAATTCTTTTTGAAACCTACAAAGCAAAAATAGCTCTGATTTTTAAAAGTATTTAGCTAATTTCTCTCCTTAATTTTTAGCCATTTCCTCAGACCTGTTTTAAAATCAAATTTTCAATTCCAATATACGCAAGATGTACTGCAATCCATTCTGTGCTCCATCTTGTGTATGGAGCTCCATACAACGAGCTGAAGAAGTATTTGTGTACTGTTGAACTCTACTAGGAAAGAGAACTTACCCCTTCATACATTTCCAACAGCAGCAACAACTTGAATAAATAATAAATTGGATAATTCAGACTTATGACCAAGTCCAGTGCTGCTGACAACGGGAGCAAGTTAGCAAATACACATAGCATAACTACTGTCTCATATAATGTATTGGATTCATTTAAACAATGGTAATTTGGCTGGCACTTTTAAGTCTTTAGAAGTTCAGTATATTCAGCTACCAACATTTTACTGATAACTGAAGAAGGAAGGGCTAATTTTCATTTTGTGATGCTTGTGAATCCATTAAAGTAAGATTATGTTAGATTATCCTCAAATACCAATCAATTTAACCAGCAAAGCCTAATAACTTATGCAATTAAAACCACCAACTAATGTGAAACAAGGTAGCAACTGATGTTCAAGGTAAAATGCTGGTCTTGTTGAAGTCAGTAGGAATTCTTCCATTGATTTCCTTAGGGCCAGGACTTCACCTTCAATTCTCAGGTTTGAAACTCCATTATACCACGTTCTTTTTAATACACGGCAACCCAAATTAAGGCTCATCCAAGTTTTATCATTCATCACTTAAGAAAAAAAATAAAGCATCAAATAAAGACACATATACAAGGATGTATGCTTTCGACTTTTTAGAAAACTGTTTTCAGAATATTTTATTTTTAAAAGTGTATCTTATGTTCAAAGGGATATGGGGAGTCCAGCTTTATAAACGACACACTTTCCCTCTTCACATCTTCAAAAAACAAAATAATTCCCCTGAGATTGTGTGCGCCATATTTCATCCTAGTGAAACTGATGAAGAAGTAGGGAGGAATCAGAAATGGACCTTTGAAGGTACCTTGACAAAAAAAGTCCCTGTTGGCTTCCAGGAACTATTCTCAGCTTTTGAGTTATGGTGAAAAAACTGGGAGGATCCCTTACAAAAATTCTATATCTGCTAAAGTATCCAAATTTTACAAGGTCAAGATATATGTAAGTAAAATAATTTAATACCATTCTGGTATGCTGGCTACGCTTCTGTAATACTACTATTGCATATACCCCTTTTCATCTTTGATACTTTCTCTCAAACTGTAATTTATTTGGCTTTTTTTTCCCCAAATGAAAGATTTTTCAGTTTTCAAATTGAAGCTAAACATATGTAGTACACATGTCCACTCAGAGAGTGCTGGGATATAATTCATAATCAAATATTATTTCAAATTGGTAGATTATTATTACCAAAGCATTTTTTGCTAACACTTCTGGGGCTCCCTAGGAGGCATAACCATGCTCAAAGAAATAATCTGTCATCTGCTAGACTACTGATAGCCTGTCACTGGAAAAAAAATAGTTCAACATGAGAGGAACAGTTCCAAGAATGCTGGTGTGATGAAAAAGCTAAGGCATCAGGTATGTATCCTGCAACATAGAAAAAAGACAGGCACAAAGAAAGTTGGTTTTCAGATATTCAAAAGTAGACAAAACATTTCCCTGAAAAAGTCTCGCCTCTCAAATCTTCTGTTTGATTGACATGCCTGGTTTAATAAATATAGGTGGAGTTGATATTTTGACACAGTCAATAATATCTTTAGTAACACCACTGCCTAGATAATGTCAAGAGGCTTCACCCTGTAACATGGTAATGCCCTGTGAAACAGAAAGGTTTGGTGACTCTACTATATTGCATAATATTGCTCCAAACAAAGATGAGTTAAAAAAAGAAAAAGATCAGTTATGGTTAGCATTTCATTTCTACTGTCCTGGAAAGAATTTGTAAACCTGTTAAAACTTTAAAAAATAGTTATGAAAAGCTACCAATTCAGCTACAGACAGACAAATAAAAAGGCCAGATGCCAGATCTTCAGAGATGCTAACACTTCCTCTTCAAAGGTGCTTGTACATGTGACGCTATTAGCATGTACACATCATGAAAATGTCACTTTGTGTGGCTTAATGGCATCACACTATACATGTGCAAGAGTTTTGGGGGGTTTAAATGAGCTAGCATCATTGCAAATTAAACTAATTCCTGATGTAATTTAGTTTGCAACATTGCAAATTGCAACAATGCAGCTATCCCTCCCCGCTGCAGAAGAGGTGGCCAGCTCCACAGAAAAGAAGGATCAGTCCTTTCACTGCTTCTGCTTTCATCAGGCTCTTGCAGCTGCCAGGACACCTGGGGCCACCCAGGAATGGGCCGGCTTGCCCCTGGGGCAGTGCAGGAAGGCAGCAGGAGGGCAGTTGGGTTTGCTGGTGGCCGGATAAGGCAGCAGGGATGGTGCACGGGGTGCTGGAAGCCTAGGTAGGTTCGGGGAAGCATTGGATTGGGTGCCTCTGAGCTGGGGTGGCACCCTTTCAGCTACCAGCCTGCCTGGGCTTCCAGTACCCTGTCCACTGCCCCTGCTGACTTCTCCAGCCGCCAGGAAAACCAGCTGCCCTCCTGCCACTTTCCCATGCTGCCCCAGAGGCAAGCCAGCCCATTCCTGGGTGGCCCCAGGCTGGCTGCAGAAGCCCGCTAAAAGCAGAAGTGGTAAGAGACCTTCTTCTTTTTTTCTTAGTGGTGCCTGCCCGCCTCTCCCGCAGCTGGGGGGAGAGCTGCCAGCAAGCTGAGTGGCCCCTGAGCTGCTGGGGGGGTGGGCAGGCTTGGTCCTTCCCTCTGCAGCAGTAGCACCCCCTCCCAGGGCCAGCCGCATGGGCTGGTAGCAGACCAGGTGCTGCCCCAGCTTGGGGTCAGGGAAGAGTTGGATCGGGCTGGGTCCCCCTCCAAACACCTGGCCCACTAGCAGCCTCCTGGGGATTGCCATTGGTGCAGAGGCAAGGACCCTAGCCCCCTGCAGCTCAGGGACTGCTTGGCTCACCAGCAGCTCGCCTCACCCCCGCCTCTCCCCCACAGCGCTGACAAGAAAAAAGGATCAGGCCCCTTGCTGTAACATGACATAAAAATTGAAATGATGGGTTGCAAAACCCACCATTTCAATTTTAGGGGGCATAGAATAAAACCCTGAAGACTAAACCCCTGTCACATGTACAAGTGCCTCAAGTGCCCACTGACTTCTTCATAGTTTCATAGTTTCTAGGGTCGGAAGGGACCTGAGTGGATCATCTACATTCTTTGGCAGCTGAGCATCAGTCCTACAGCATCAATCTCGATACTTTTTTAACAGACCTTGTATATACACATATACATATATATACACATATACTCATGCATAAAAACACAGAATTAATGCCCTTTAATATCAAACCAGGGTCTTTTGCTTAATAAGCAAAATAATTACTATGCTGTGGCCACCGCTGAGATGTGCAGAGCCAGACCTGTCCATCACTGCTGAAAATCTCATTGCAATGGACTGGTATGCGCAGCAGAAACCTGGGGGTGCAGGGAGGTCTGAAAAATCAACAGGAACAGGCCCCACCAGTGTGTAGCAGACACAAATGCACATGTGCTCAACAAAAGGCAGAAAAGGGTCTGCAAATCAAATTCTTCCTTCCTTCTGCTCTAACTGCTGTATCTTATGATGATCTGCTCAAAGATCCCTGATAAAGAAACCAACAAGATCTCTTAAAAATCATGCTGAGCCACAGGTCGATTTAAAAGGTAAAATGCTGGGTGCTCTACTTGATGCCACGTAAGGACTGCTGTTTGCTACTATAGGGCAATCCAAGCATAACGGCCAAGCTAAGCCAACAACAGCACCACAACTGAGACAGTCCTGCAAAACTCTGATTTTTATTCAGCTGGTACTGCTTGTCAAAAACTCACAGCGCACTGGACTACAATGCTTGGGATGTTGAAAAAAAAACAGGTCTGCTTACTAAATGCCCTATATTTTACCCAGGTCCATGTGACATTAGGCCATTTTAAGGTAGGTTCTTATGAACTGTCATAAATAAAAACTCATGCTGTGTGCGCAGTCAACATCTGGGTGTTCCAGCCCTGCAGTGACATAAAATACTGGTGAAAAAATCTTGTTATTTTGATTGTGAATATTCTACCCAGCTTGCTGATCTAGCCAGGGACCCTGCAAAACACAACACAACTCAGGGCTGGAAAAATCAGAATTGACACCAGGAAACCTCAGACTCCACAAGACATTCACTCCCTTTGGCATGAAAAATAGTGTGACATTATCACTGGCTTCTACAGATTTTCTTGGATCTTAGGAACAAGTAATTCCAGTGGTGGAGGGAGAAAAAGGACAGCAGGTCAAACATCTTCACTCACCTGTTAGGACTGATTTTTGGAAATGCTCTTCTATTTTGCAAGTACAATCAAGGAGTTAGAGATCTTCATAATATCATTTGTTTTATCTTCAAAGCACATCTTCAGGAACAAAATGTCAGGGACTTATTTTTGGCACGTACAAAACCGAAGCTGGGTGTTGGCATCTTTGAATTGGAGAGATGCAGCCCTCTAAGCATCTTGCTCAAATCAGCATATGTGACCCAGTGGTGCATCCTCTCTCACCTTTACTGATCACAGCACTGATTCAGACCTATTTGTACTAATCATTGGTATTAGAGGAACCCTTTTTTAGTAGCTCTGACTGAGGCCAGGGCCCCCTGGTGCTAAGTGCTGTACAACAAAGACGCAGTTTCGAATAGCCTAAAATCATGGTAGGCAGACAAACCAAAGAAACAGAAACCAGTTTAGTCCCATTTTCAAAATGGAAAACTACCAGACCATAAATGAGGGGAGATGTTCAAGATCAGAACTTTATGGCAGATCTAGGAATTTTAACTTCCTTGTCATTGCTGCTACTGTGAACGTGGGCAGTAAGAGGTGACCATCTCTCTAATGGTCGCTGAGGGTGCTCAGCACTTCCCAAGACTGTGCCCCTAGAGCATTACTTCCTTGAGCCTGAGTCTTTGTTTCCTTCCTTGTTTACGAAGTACATGTTGTTGAACATGAGAACAATGAGGGCTGGCTGGAAAACTGTCACACGCCCACCACCCACCAGTGAAATACAGAGTAATTTCTATGAAAGCTTTTTACTCTTAAACTAGCTCCTCAAAGAATAAAGACACCGTTAATTACAGCCCTCTTACTGTTCCCTTCCTCAGGCTTTTACTTGTGGGGCCAGGACCCCAGCTGGCATAAAGCAATGCTTCACTATGGCAGTCAATAAAGCTGCACTCATGTGCTCAGACAGGGAATCAGGTGAGCCAGCCCTATTGTTTTTACAAACAACTTGTTTGACACAAGATTTCAGATCAAAACCACCCACTGGAGGAGACTAAGGCAGAGGTTTTGTGCCCTCCAAAACAAAAAGCCAAATCGCTGCTGCACTGGTACCTCCCAATCTTATCCAGAGTGAACCTACCTTGTGCAATGGAAAGCACGAGCTGTTCATCTGGTCCATGAAGAGCAGAGTTGTGTAAGTAACTGATTTTTTCAGTTCACCAGCAATTCCCATACACACCTCATTTCATTTTTAATTCTTTCAGGTCTGTCTTCAGTGCCCTTATATCATCTTTTTATATTTATTTAAAAAAAAGTAAAAGGAAAATTCTAAACGAGCAGTTGTTTTAAAAGGAAGATTTAAATAATTTGTTTCAAGTGTCAGATGAAACATTTAGATGCACCTGTATTTCCCTCTCAATGTAAACAACTTGATAAAATGATACAAATTTGCCAAATGTGTGTTTCCTTCCCCCACCTTTTTTTTTTTGGTCTCTAAAATCTTTTGGCCACAGTACTGCAGCCCAAACTCCAGCGATGGCTGTTCCATGCCTCTATCAGATCAGTCTGTACAGTAATGATCCTCTAGCGCATCAGGTCTGCACTAACTACGTCCATCTTACCTTGCCCCACTGACATCCACGCCAACCATTAGCTGTCCATTCAGTGAAAGAATCTCATCTCTCAGTCGCACTTTCCCACATCTCCCCGCTGGGCTGTTTTTCTTTAAATCAGTTACCCAGATACATCCTACATCCAACACGGGACCTTTATGCCCCTTCCTCTTTCTTCCTCCTCTCTGTTTCTCTCCATAGTCTCCAAAAGCAGGAATGTTTCCAAAACTTAACCCAAGTGCCTCAGCCTTCTCCACCTCCTTGGTTAGGTGTACAGAGCAGATTTCCATGTCTAAAGTGCTGGGACTGCCATGCTGCAGTTTGCTCTCATCCACAGAAAAAGTCAACTGAATGTACTCTCTTAGCTTCTGAATGGCAGAATGACACAGCCTCTGCTCTGACCCTTCCACCTCCTCCCGCAGGTTGTTTTGCAGCCACTGACACAGGAGGGGGAGAAAGAGCAGAGCATTTTCTTGAGTGATGGGCATTGTGGTTACCCAACGATCCCATCATGTGAAGAACTGCTTCCTGGGTTCACTGTCCAGGTCTTCGCTCACTTTCCTTTCACAGTCCAGGGAGTACCTTGCTCCATGCAGAGCCATGCTCAAAGAGAACCGCACACGGGGACCCAAAGCTCAGGTCAAACCCTGTTTGATTGTTCAGTCTGGAAAACGAGAACCGAGCACTTTCATGAGAACACTGAAACAACTGCTGTGCAGACCTCAGCAATAGGAGGAAGGAAGTGTCAGTGGCCTCTTGTTTGGCCGTTCCTACAGCTGTCCAAGCACCGTTTACACGGGAATCCAGTGTTCTGCAGGGAATTGTGTCATTTCATCACCGCAGTCTCCAACACCTGCTTGCCCTACAAGGAAAAAACAGTACAGTTAAAATGCTGGCCACGGCCCTGCCAAAGTGCTGCTCACAGCTGTTGCATTTATTAGCCACAAAAGGCAGATTTTCTAATCTTGTTGTTTGTTTGTTTAGGCCAATTTTACATCCATTTTGCTTTCTCTTTCTTTTCCCTCAACAGGGCCCAGAAAAACAAGAGCTGAGATTCCCTCCACCAGAACTTAAAAACAAATACAGAACCCCCTATTATTTACTTCTCTACCACTTGGGGGCACCAACTACCCTTTTCAGCAAGAGAATAAAAGGGCATATGTATACAACCAGACCAGCCAATGGAGACAGAGGTCTTATGAACTACAAGACACTTCATCTTTGAATACCGACTAAAACAGCAGATCAGATGCAGACATTAAAAAAGAGGACTCCTGAAGAACAGACCCTTGCAAACAAATAACTTTCTTGGCCCTTGGCTGGAGGTGCTCATAGTTTCATAGATTTAGGGTCGGAAGGGACCCAGTAGATCTTCTAGCCCGACCCCCCGCCAGGGCGGGAGAACAACAAAACCCCAAAACAAAAACGGGACTCAAATGAGTCCAGCCAGGTAGGCATCCAGCCTCTTCTTAAAGACCCCCAGGGTAGGGGCCAGCACCACTTCCCTTGGAAGTTGGTTCCAGCTCCTAGC
>NW_017729024.1:162814822-162818268 GCF_001723915.1 Gavialis gangeticus | reverse complement strand
TTCTTGAAGATGGGGACCACATTTGCTACCTTCCAATCATCTGGCACCTGGCCCAAGCACCACGATCGCTCATAGAGCCGTGCCAGGGGCCCTGCAATAACCCCAGCTAGCTCCCTCAACACCCTGGGGTGGAGAGCATCCGGACCCGCTGACTTGAACGCGTCCAGCCCCTCCAGAAGCTCTCTAACCCGGTCCTCCCCAACCTGAAGTCTGAAGGTGATCCCCTCGAGTCCCGCTTCTATCACAGCAGGGAAGTCCCGGTCCCTGCACAAGAAAACGGAGGTGAAGAATTGGTTAAAGAGGTCCGCTTTCTCCTCTGACGCAACCACCAGATTGCCCAGCGATCTCTCATGAGTAAACATGGAGAACAGGCCTCAAATTCTGTTCCCAACCTTGCCTCTGTCTTTGTCAGTGGTCTCATTAACCTTCTGTGCCTCAGTTTACCTAACTATAACACTCACCCATTCCTCAAGCTAGTGGAAGATTCAAATGGGCAATGGTGTTTTTGATCCTGTGGAGCCTCAAATCCCAAGTACAACATTTTCTCATAATAGGCAACTTCCTCAAAGGAGCTTTTAAAGTACTGTCAAGAAACTCTAAGAGGCCAATGTAAAGTGAGTGATCAGAGATACACCTACAATGGCTTTAGAGCTAAATAACCAAATTACTTTCAATAACCATACATGGTTTACTTAGATTTACAGGTGATAGGAAAGGTCGGGGTGAATAATCTAAGAGTCTCTTCTACCTTAAAATCTATAAATATCTAATTATTCTCATCCTAATGAATTAATGTTGATAGTATGCTCAAAGCAGCAAGTATCACCCACTGGCAAATACCTGTGTGTTTGTGTGTTGCAGGTCCAGTATACCATCCACAGCTGATAAGAACCATTATAGTCCCAACTATGGTGATTTGATTCTTTAGCCCAAACTGTAGCAGCACATGCTGTTATCTCTGGAAGTCCTCAGATCAATCCCCTGCCTGCCTGCAACCAGCAGCAGACTGAACTCCTCATCCAGCATGCCCCAGCGGGGTTCTTAACATGCACAGGAGTCCACCCTTATAAAGCCCATTGTAACAGTGGGGCTGTGGAAGGCACCTAGAAAGCCCAGTCCCTTGAAGGTACAATTAGCACTATGATTATTTTGAAAAAAAAATCTTTGGCATGGGGAAAAAAGGACTCTGGTCCATAAAAACAGGAAATTGCGTTGCTTTCAGATAAAACAAACAGCCCTGCCATGAAGGACAAAAAACACCTCCATCCACATCAATGTTAGGACTTGGTGTATAAATCAAAAACATTGAACCTGGTGGAACAGCAGTTAAGGCCACCCTATACAGACAAGAACAAAAACAGAAAGGTGATAAATTGGGTGGGCAATTTCTCTTCAGAAAAAAATAGAGTTGCCTGATAAAAATGGCAAACAACACACTGAGCTGGAATGGAGTTCAGTACTTCATTTCTATTGGAACATATATGGGATGAATTTGAGAGAATGCTCTAAAATTATCATCTCCCTGCATTTGCTTTTACACAAGATGGGTTTTCCAAAAACAGCCTCTCAATCTCTCACATACAGTATAAGATGTCATGCCTTTATTTTCATGCAGAACAAACTGAGTCAGTGCTGCTGGGGAACAAGGAGTTCATGCCACATCCAATAACAGTGACAGAGCTCCTACGTTGGGGGACTTTGTTCCCCCCAGCAAGGCCCTGACGGTACCACTAAGAATTCCTCTAGGGCTTCTGATGTCCACCCACTCTGGCCAGGGGTTAAACCCCGCAACCTGACTCTAATGCACTTGCAGCTTTGCTAGCAAGTTTCTATTTACCTTTTTAAAAGCGAATCGGTTAAAATTCTGAAGCTGCACTATCAGCAGTTCCAGTGTGGGCTGACAATATGGGAAAGCCACAAAGCTTCACACATGGGACACAACGCATGTACATATCCTGACATACAACATGGTGTACAATGAAATATGCAGTCTCACGTTAATACTGTCTTGCCAAGGCAACATGACCATACAGGCAACTGGGTCAACTGATGCAGCACTGCAGCCATTTTTAAGCTATGTGTTTAGAATATTACCCCAAGCTTCCCCATTTTCTGACACTATCGCACACCTCTTACTGCAGGACACCACAAGCTGTACAGGTAGCAAGTCATACAGAATCCCTTCTCCTTCCCCAAAAGGGCCTTAACCATCTCTTTGAAGACTGACTGGGAGCATTTCCATCACCATTCTTTCAAAACATGTAAGTTGGGGTGAAGGGGGACTAATGAGAGCTCTGCAGGTGGAGGCTCCTGTCAGGGAGATGCCAAAATGAAAACACTCAAAACTACCCAGGCATCAGTTCTTTCTGGCTAGTGCAACCCATGATTTGCGTAGCTCTTCCCCTCTGCACTGCAGAGGTAGTGATCACTTTTCACTGCTATAATCTCCATTCCCTGGGCTGACTTCCTGCCTTGAAACTTTTCTGACAAGGAGTGCAACAGCACCGGGTAAATCTAACCAGCAACAAATCGTGTTAAATGCTCTCTCAAAGCCTGAAACACCCTCCCACATTCAGAAAGTGAATTCTCACTAGATGGGAGACGATGTTCTTCCATTTCCAAGTAAGCCTTCAAATAAATGGAGGCATACAACTCTGTACAAATACCACACATTTCTCACTCCATGAGTGTCTGACTTCTTCGGCTCCACAGGTTAATATGAGTTAATGACATACATGGAGGAAGGGATGGGTAATTGTTTTGCTGGCCTTCCAAGACTAGCTGAAAGGTGAGAAGAATGGGCACAATTAGAGAGGTACATAGGAGGAAAATAATACAAAAATATTTCTTTAGATGACTTGAGGGTAAGACTTTATCAAAAAGGCCCCATAGTGTATTTAGACATCCGGAACACCCATCACTTTTGTTTCTTTTTCTGACAAATTGAGGTTTTCCTTCCTAAGCTGCCCTTCTCAGAAGAAAATATGCAATGAACTCAAGACCACTTCCTTGTGTATGGAAACAGAAATAGAAAAAAGTCATAAAAATGTTGTGATACTGATTTTAAATGGCCAATTTCATGTGACCCCTTCGAAAACAATGGTTAGAAGTAACCTCTCAGAGGCATGAAAGCCTAGCCCATACTTCCAGAAAGCATACATACAGTTATTTAAAACTCATTTTTATTCCCTGTGTAGCAACCTAAAGTTGTTTTTAGGTTATGTCTTTCCAAATCTTATTGAAATGAACCCAGTATTGGCTAGAGGCATTCCATTCTCATTTCAAATTGAATTCTTGTTCCCTCTACTTTGACTCTTAGGTTGGGACTAAATAGGAAAAAAATGATACCGAACAAAAAAAAAGTCTTACTCTCAGAAGGCCATCACATGGAGTCTAATTATTGGAGGTTTTGCTAATAGACATAGCAATTCAGCACAAGAGTAATT
>NW_017729024.1:162784137-162809822 GCF_001723915.1 Gavialis gangeticus | reverse complement strand
AGGAAAAAAATGATACCGAACAAAAAAAAAGTCTTACTCTCAGAAGGCCATCACATGGAGTCTAATTATTGGAGGTTTTGCTAATAGACATAGCAATTCAGCACAAGAGTAATTCAAAGGACTAGTGAGAGATTACAGGAAAGGTCCTAATGAGATTGTTGGAGAATCTGGAATTTAGTCTCAACACAAGTAAGATGCAGAGCAGGGGAATATTCACCGACACTAAAGGCATTAGATTTACCACAGAAATTAGAGAGATCTATTAATTCACCTAGGTTCCAAACTTAATGAAGTCAATGGCATTTTCTGCTGACATTAGATCAGACTCTTAATCTAAGATGCTGCAAATTCATTCTCCTCAGTACACTCTCCAGTGCCTTTAGTTAACATAAGTACTGAAAGAAAACAGACAAAAGAAAGAAAAAAAAACAAAGTCAGACCTGTGTAAGCTCCAAACTCCTTAAATCCACTGCAGTAATTGCCAGGATGTTTATAAAATCAGCCCAAGCAAACTCAGAAAATTAAAAATAGTTCAAACAGAGGACACAGAACTATCCAAGCAGGTTAAGGGCAGGGGAAGGACAGTGCAGAAAATTTGGCAAAATAAACCAAGCAGCAGGTAGAGTAATTCAGATGCACTTTTGAAATGGTTAGGAAAGATGCGCAAGGGCAGGACAAGAAAGCATGCAAGGTTCTACCTACTGTAGGTGCTTAGATGGCATAACGTGCGAGTATCTGACTTTTATTACAAAACTTATTTTCCAAATATGCCTGTGAGGTACGGACATATGATTATCCCCACTTCTGCAGATGGGGAAGTGAAGTACAGAGAATAGCAATGACCTGCCCACGGTCTCACAGGAAGTATCTGACAGAGCAGGGAACGAGACCCAGGTTGCCCCAAGCTGCCTCGCCACGAGGAAGTTTTACCAGTAACATTTCTGTTGGCCTACAGATGCCTGAACAGAACTACTGTGGTCCATACACACTTTATTGGTGCAACACATCTTCAAAATAAGTGGGTGCGTTGATAATAAGGGTAGCCTGTGCACCACAGCCCTTGCACAACACCTGCCCTGTCAGCACTTCTGCAAGGGAAGCGAGAGCTGGGGTCACATTCCCATAACTCACTGTGTCCTGTCTTCTCTTTTGGGACTTTTTTTTCCATTAATTCCATGGAGCCCAGAGGGAAACATCATTCACTCTTTCTAGTTCTAGCTTTTTTAATCTCTCTGCCATTTCACTCTTAGAAATACAGGGGCTTAACAACAGGTCAGCGGCATACCGTCTGTTTTAGAAACAGCATGCGAAGCCTTCTGTAGTTGCAGAACTTCAACTATTCCCACAGCAACAGTGGAAATAGCCCCACTCAGGAGGACTAGATGCTATGGAGAGACAATGAAAGACACGGGTATTCACTGCAGAGCAGTATTCTGAACCAAACAGTGCGATCAGATTGTGATGCAAATCTGGAATGACCAGCAGTAGCCACAAAACTGTTGGGTTTATTCCTGGAATTGTACGCAGAGCTCACCCAGCCTCCCACCACCAAAATGAGAGCAGCTTTGACAGAGACGAGTGAGTGGCAACTGCACTCTGGAAAACTTGTGACACTGGATTGGTACCAGACAATGAGCAATCAGCATGGTGCTCACAAATCTACTGCGTGTGCAGTCATCAAGGTGTGTGGGACCATTAGGTACATCCTGTTGCACCTGAGTGAAACTGTGAACAACAGGATGGAACCAGTGACATTTGAAGTATTCAGGCTTCAAACAGTGATGTAATAATAGATGGGACACACATCCAGCATTAAGGTATCCCACCCTAGTAAGTGGGCCAAACTTGGCCTGTCTGCAACTACATATACACAGAGGAGCACTTTTCTCTTGGGATGTGAGCAGTGGTGGACCACTGCAAACATTTCCCTGGTATTAACATGGGGTGGTAAGGGAAGAGACATCTTCAGGAATAGAAAGCCTGTTGAAAAACTATGTGCAAGACATTTTTTCAGCACATTCACATTGTTGGGAGTGCAAGTGATACTCCTAAACCAGGCCTACTTACTCCTTCCATCTCTGTCTTACGAAGGGGCACCACACAGCTGGAGAGCATCATGGCTAAGGACAGACATTACACAGAAACCGATTTAAATAATCAGCAACTGGTTTAAACCTGTAGCAGAGCATAAGTTCAGTGCACATAAACCAGTTTCAAAATGGCTGAAACTGGTTTAAGATAAACCTGGTTGAATGTAGTATCAGACATAAGTGATCTGGGTCAAACTGGTTTACGCAATGTCTTTCCCAGACCCCTTCCAGGTTTCAGTTAAACCAGAATCCCCCAGCATCCCAGATATGTTGTAGCCCTGGGCTGGTCCCACCCCTCTGCTCCCTAGCCAAACCTCAGTGGAAACTACAGGCACAGCAGTGTCTGCCTGACTTCCCCCTGCCACATCCCTCCTCACTGCTGAAGCAAAGTATTTCTCCCATTTCCCACAGCATGGACCTCAGCCCCACAGACCCTAGCCAGCACGTGGTATGCTAGCTAATGTTGAGAGGTGTATGTGTGCGCATGCGCATTAGCAACTGGTGCCACCTTAGTTAGGGTGGGCACATGCCCCCTCTGTGACCGGAGGGAGGGTCCCCCATGGGCAATCCTACAATCTAGGGTGGGGAGGTCCCCCACAGGCGATCCTGCCGACCAAGGGACATCTTCCATGGGCAATCCTGCAGTCCCAGAAGTGGCTGCAGCCACTCCCAAAAGCAGCTGCAGCGAGCACAGCAATCGGTCTGTGCTTGCAGGGGGGGCACCAGCATTCCCACCTGCCCCCCCCTCCCGTTGCCTAAGTGGCAAGCACAGCCATCAGGGGGTGCAGCAGAGCTCCCAGGGGGTGCACATGCACCCCCTATGCATTGCCACTGTGTGTGCATACCCAATTTCACTGGGACAGGCAGACATAACAGTGTCCACTTAGGCCTTTTTGGAACTCATCAACAGGCCAGTTGGTAATGTCCCTCCCTTCCTTGGAAAAAGCTGTTTAAAAAGAGCTTGAACTAATGAGAGAGGCTTTTGTTTTGTTGATGGGCAGATAAATACTGTTATTAGCTCCCTGCTGGCTCCCCCACCTGTCAGGTTTGCAGACAGTATGAAGAAGCAGGGAAGATTGAAAAGCTCAGTATCATCAACAGATGATTGTACTGTAACCCCCCCCCCGTGCCTCAGAGTGCTAGCCAAGGGCTAGGGTCTGGCAACACTCCCACCCCTTGAGCACTGAGTGGGGAAAAGCCTGGGGCAGTGTAGGCAGGGTTGGGGTTTACACCCCTCCCTAATCAGAGTGTCCTGCCAGGGCCTTGCCACAGCCCCCTCAGCTCCATACTTTTGAAGGGAAAGGAGGGCTGCTCTAGCATCCCCCGGCTTCTAGCCTGAGCCACTGCAGGCATGTGCCTGCATTTCTTTAGTCCAGAGGGGATATCTGTCCAGTTGCAAACTGGTTCACCCTAGGCAGGTTAGACTAACCTGCAAAGATTGAATCAATTCAAGCTCAGGCTTTTTGAATATCTGCTCCTAGCCCATGAGTAGACTTAACTCTTTCTGAGTCGCTGCAGGATGATTATTGAGTGTACATTTGGTAGAGTAGGAGAACAGTGGGGTTGCCTCCTAACTGGGCTAGATTCCCTTGAGCCAAATATTACCATGGTTAATGCACCATAGTTTCTGTCAAGCAAAAGAGGAAACTTAAAATCACAGATTCTTTTAAAGGACAAAAATGCAGGAAACCACATATTTCCCCTTGCAGGCTGGCAGAGTTCCAGTCTACAAGTGGCTGCTTGGGACTGAAAGGAGCAAAACGCAGGGTGCAGAGGGCACCACATGCATATGCATGTGCACACATGCACTTAGCAGCCAGGCAGGGTGGTGGAGAACAGCTTCCGCATCTCCCTCCAGGTAAGTCTATGGGGGTGGGGGGCACACAGGCAATGTGCGGGGGGGATATATGCCCTCCCCCCAAATTTCTGCACCCACAGAGGGGCATGGGGCTGCTTCTTGACAGGACCAGGTCTGATCAGGAGCTGCCTCCATGGCCCACCGGATGGGACCCTGCCACCAACAGCAGTAGGGGGAACAATTTCATGCCACTGCTGCTGCTGCACTTCACCTTGGCAGCCCTGGACCGTGAAGGTGACACCGGTCCAGAGCTGATCTGACCCAGCTACAGCCCCATGCCCCACTGTAAGCAGAGAAATCTGGGGGGCAGCACATACCATCCTCACCCCATCACCTGGGCCCACCCCCCGACACTTCCTCAAACACTCACCCACTTCTTCACACATTAAGGGGCTGGGGCCCAGAGGCAGGGGACAGGTGGTTGGGAAGTGAGGGGCACCAGCAGGGCTGGGGAGGCTGATGCTTGGGAGTAAGGGGCAATAGCATGGGCAGGGCATTAGCATATCAAGGCTGCTCAGCATCACAAAGCAGCAGCCAGGCAGGAGTGCGGAGAACAGCTGTAGCTGGACCTGCACCCTGGTGAGTGAAGGGGGCAGAAGGAGCTCTGATTTTCCATGATAAAAAAAGCAAAATCAAATACCAAAATACACAGGTATTTAAAATTAATTCTATTATAAATGATTGAGGCACTGGTAGGCTTCCAAATTACTTTGAAATTGTAAATATATCAATACAGGCAGTCCTCAACTTGCAACATTTCGCATTACAGAATTTTGCACTTACAACGTTTATAAATTGACACACTATTTCAACTTTATAACATCAGTTTCGACTTACAATGCTTGATCCAATGCAATGCCATGCCAGCACACAAGTTTGCTGCATCCCCATCTCCCTGGAGAACATCTGTCCAAACTTCCTTGGACACTTCCTTTAAGAAAGCAGACAAAACTCCCTAAAAACCTGCAGCCAAGACTCCTGAGAAGACTCCAGCCAAGAACCCTTCAAAAATTCCAACCAAGAGCCCTTCAAAAAGTCCAGCCAAGTCACCTCAAGGAAGTCCTTCCAAATCAATATGATTGTTATTTACAATATAAATACATTAATGTAGCTCTATTACTCATCTATAATTGATTGAGTACAAAATTCTGGGGTATTTTTGGTGAAAATAGGGTATCGGGCCGTGGTTCAGGAACCAATCCCCCATTTATAACATTGTTTCTTATGAGAAAATTGGTTCCGAGTTACAACGTTTCGACTTTCAATGTTTCGGTTTTCAGGAACCAATTGTGTCGTAAGTCCGAGGACTGCCTGTAAAACATTGTGTTCAACTGATACACACAGAGTGACATTTCATTTTCATCATGGAAGAATGCAGATCTGGGGGGTTTTAATCATAGAATTTGTGATTTTTAAACAGAGAAAACCAGGATTCCTGCTGATGATGTTATAGTGTATGCTCAGAAGCAGACCTTCAGGCAATCATTGATGTCTTTACTGAAGTATACAAAACAGTGGGACTGATGCTGAACATTCAGAAGACCAAGGTCCTCCACCAACAAACTTAACTTCTAATGAACAGTCCCCAAGGTCTGGTAATCAAGATCCATGGAGAGACTCTGCAGAACACTGAGTATTTCCTTCCTGTACCTTGGAAGCCAACTCTTAAAGAAGTACCATCAGCACTGCCTGTGGAAGATCCTTCGAATCCAGTGTGAAGACTGATGTACCAACATTAGCATCCTTCTGCAAGCAAACACCATGAGCACTGAGGTGATGATCATCCAACATCAATTTCATTGAGCAGGCCATGTCATCTAGATGTCCGACTCCAGACTCAAGTTTTGTTCTCCCGGCTCAGCCAAGACATATGCTCAAAATGAGGGTAAAGCAAGTGCTTTAGGGACATCCTCAAATGCAACATTGATGTCAGCTTGTGGGAGACTATCGTCCATGACTGCCTCAAATGGAGGAAGAGTCTGCTGCTTTGAAACTTCAGGACAACAACACGAGACAGAAAAGCAGGAGCAGCAGAAAGTGTGTTGTGGACCAAATCAAGAATCCAGCACCATCCATCCCACATGGAAACATAAGTCCGAGCTGCAGTACAGTCTGTTGATCCTGGATAGGCCTCATGGATTTTCACACCATGAAAACTTTATTGAGCAGTAGTAACCAGAAATGCTTCCAAAAACCATGCAAAGCCAGTAGAGTGGCAAGTTGCTGACTTCCGTATTAACCACAGGGCAGTGTACATATTTGTATAAATTCTCCTTATTTCACACTAAGACTGAGTGGAAGGTATATGTGCTTTTCCCTGATGCCAAAAGTCAGCTGAGTAAAGAGACTGATGTCTAGGCCAGGCTTGAGAAGATGGAATTGATTTGGCCAGTGGTGCTCAACTTTTTTGGCCAACGGGTCAGATGGGCAGTGCCCAGGCTGCCCACATGTTGGATCCAGCTGGTGGTCCCAATCTGGTGTGCGGTGGTCATGGCAGGGCCTTGTCCAGCTATGTAGAGTGGGGCAGAGGGTATCTTGGCTCCAACCTGGCTCCATGGGGGGATCAGGAAGGGGGCATGGTTTATTCTAAATGATAGGCGACTGACTGTCCAAGAGATAGCAGAAGAAGTTGGAATTTCTGTTGGTTCATGTCATTCAATTCTAACTAGCGATTTGGGATTGAAACAACCAGAAAAACAACCAGAAAAGTGGGTGTCTGACTCTTGGATGCTTCACCACAACAACATGCCTGCCCACTCAGCACAGCTTGTGGAGCAATTTTTAGGCAAATTTTAGACAAACACTGTATCCCACAAGTGCCACAGCCTCCATATTCACCTGATATGGCCCCCTGCAACTTTTTTTCTCTTGTCTCAACTAAAGAAAACGTTGAAAGGAAGATTTTGTTATGTAAAAACAAAATGCAACTGAGCACCTTTTAGCAATTCCACAAATTGCTTATCAGAGGTGCTTCCAACAATGGCAGAAACGTTGGGAGAAGTGTGTGGCTGCAAAAGGAGCATACTGTTTCAGATTAAGCTGAAAACCCTGTAAATAAAATATTTTGTTTCCTACAGCATGAGTCTCAATACTTTTTGAACAGACCTCGTATATACACATATACATACATATATATATATACACATATTGCATATTTAATATATACTTTTATCCATAAAAAATAATATTGCCTGAATGACATGTATTGGGTTATTCGCAAGGATTGTTTTAAATTTTCCATGTATTCTGTGTGAATGCTCAAGTATTGATTTCAGGGTATTTATTTCCTGTTTGCAATGCATTGATTTATGTTGCTAGAAATTCTATCTTCCTGCCCTGCCAAAGCACATAGTGGGGACGGTTTTGAGATTGCTTGTAGAATTTTCTCTCTCCCTTTTTGCCTATGGCAATCCCCAGTAGTAGCTCATTACTACTACACAGCAGCATCTCGTCACAGTTAGTGCCCCCCAACCCTACTGGGCAGTAGTGTCTTGTGCAGATGCAGCCTGTGTTTCAAATATTATTTTTAAATCCACCCTCTGTAATGGACACTGTTGACAGATGACTCCAGATACCGTAACTGTGCACTACAAGAGTTTAACACTCTGAACCAGCTTCTGATATGATTTCCACCAGTGTAACAATTTAAATTAATAAACCTCTCCTGATTAAATAAAGATTTGTGTGACCAAACTCAGAACTAAGCAAATTTCTAGAAACATTTCCAAGAAAGGTTTTTAAATAGTGTCTCTCACACACACATAGTACACGCGGCATGCCAAAACTATTTAGAGAGAAACTAGAGTTAGACTTTTAAATCTATATTTAGGCATCTATAAATGACCTGATTTTCAAAAGTGCTGATCACCAGCAGTTTTCACCAACATCTATCATCCTTATATGAAACTACAATAAATATTAGTCCACGCAACCTCAATATCAGCAATATCATATTTCACATTTGAGTCCTTGCCAAAATACCTCTGAAGAAAGGTAGTAACTAGGCTTAATGTGCCATTTTACAGCTATTCTATAGGAATTGGCTAAATACAGTATTTCTCCTTCAGAAGAGCACTTAAATAAAATACAAGGGATTATACACGTTTTGTACATCTGCAAGTGATTTTCAAATCTTTAAACTTTTCCTAAGACCTTTCTGTGGGAAAGACCACTGAAAATAATTAGTCATGAATCAAGAAAATGCAAATAACATGCAAAACATGGTCCATACCATTTAAGAGTCATGAAAGCACAATTGCAAACTATAAACATATTATGCTTTCAGTCTAAATTTAAAAGAGAACATGCATTTAACAAATTCTTAAGATTCATTTCTGATAAATACATAACTCCTGCATAGTAAATATATTCAAGTGAAGTAATTTTACAGTGTTACTAGCAAAGTTACACAAAAAGCTGCATTTTCTATAATCACTGAATTCTGGAATCATTAAGGCTAACACAATTATTTCCAGATGTAATGAGATGGACTTCCACATAAATATTTCCAAAATATATTAAGCTAAACATCTTTGGTCTAATCTGATCATCCGAAAATAGATTTACCAGCAATCGCTTCTAAGTGTTCACACATACCTGTGACAAGTAAAACATTAAAAAGGGATATCTGAAGAAGAGATTACCTTAATTTATCTCTACCAGTTCAAACATTTATTTTATCGGTGCTGCTTATTTTTTCATTAAGTTGCATTTCCTCTCAATCTGAGTACTTCCATTATAGATAATTCAGTTGTAACTAAAAGTCAAGAGGTAATTTATCTTGATGTTATAACTCTATGCACCTTTTATGCTACACAGTAGGACTTCTCTCTGACTCAGGGGCACTTGTACACATGATGGGAGTTTAGTCCCCAGGGTTTTATTCTATGCCCCCTAAACTGAAAGGGTGTGTAACCCAGGCGGTACTCCAAGAGGTACCCCCTCTCCAACTGAAGGGATCAAAGCAGGTGCACAAGTGCTATGGGAGGTGTAGGGACTCTCCTCCCCCTATAGAACAGAGCCAGATCACCAATGGGGACTTAACCATATACTTTTTAATACTGGGAACATAACAGGCATAAATCAGAGGGTATACTGGACACTACAATGCCCCAAGGAGACAGGATTCAACAAAGGTTAGACACTTAAAATCACTGACAAAAGACAGGGTTAACAAAATATAAGACGCAAACAGCAGAACAAACAATATGGGTTGGTGAAATATAAAAAGGCACAAAATACAAAATGTCAAATGACAAGGAAATATAGGGCCTAGGTACCTATAGGGGGAGAAAAACACAATGGCCCCTTTCTGCTGAAAGAAGGTTTGCTTCTTGTTAGCTCACTCACCCAATGTAACCCCAGCTAGGACTTGAACTCAGATCTCCCACATGATAGGTAAGAACACTGCCACACTGCTTTCTAGGGATCTTGACCTTCCCAGAGCCCCGGCCTCACATTAAGTTGCATGGCCTCTGATTGGAGGAGCTGGAAGCAGAGCTGGGACCCCCTCAGGTCGCTGCTCAGATCCTTGCTGGAGTGGAGGGGAGCCTCTCCTGCTGGCTGCAGCCTCTCCCAGGGGATCCTGGAGCCTGGTGGGGAGTCTCTCCTGCCGGCTGCATGCTGCGCTGCGGGTCCCCCACTGCTACCTGCAGGTCCTGTTCTTTCAGGCTCTTCTGGGGCGCTGCTCCTACCCTGCTGGCTCAGCTCTTGCCAGCTCTATAAAGCTCCTTCCTTGCTGTCCCTCACTGGTCTCCTCTGAGTCAGCCCACGCTGCCCCTTTTATCCTCCTCCAGGTGACCCAAGGGGCCAATCAGGGGACACAGGGAGAAGGGAGGGAGTCTCTGGGGCCTGATTGGTGCGGATAGGGAATCCCAAGTCCTCCAATCATCTTTTGCCCTTTCAAAACCCCTGGGCTAGGTCACTGCCAGCTAGCCCGTCACAGGTGTTTTTAATTGAAACCCACCATTTCAATTTTTCTATCATGTTATAGGAAGGGGCCTAATCCTTTTTTTAAATTATTTTTTAGTCAGAGCCAGAGCCTACCTGCGGCCAGGGGGTGAGCTGCTGGCAGGCCAAAGAGCCTCTGAGCTGCAGGGGGCCCCAGTCCTTGAGCCCCAAAGAGCCCCTGAGCTGCAGGGGGCTCAGGGAAGAGTTGGATCAGGTCAGCATGGAGGAAAGGATCATGATCTACCACAGCTCAAAAGCCACTGGCAGCCCGCCCCCCACAGCCACAAGAGGGGTGGGCAGGCTCCGCCGAAAAAAAAGAAAAAAAGGATTGGGTTGTGACTACTTCTGCCTTCAGCAGGCACCTGTGAGAGGCCTGATCCTTTTTCTCTGCAGTCTGCCCACCTCTCCTGTGGCTGTGGGGGTGAGGTGACAGCTGCAGCGCAGTGTTGCAGACTAAACTACATCCAAATCATCTACATCCAGACCATCATTGCAATCTCATCTAAACCCCCCAAAACTTTTGCATGTGTAATGTGTGATGCCATTAAGTCACACAAATGACATTTTTGTCATGTGTACATCATGACAACCATCACATGTACAAGCACCCCAGGACAGTAAGAGGCTTTACAAGGACACAATCTCCAGCTCCTTCATGAAGCCTTGCTAACATACAAAGATATCCCATACAAAGCCAACAGCAGGACTGAGGCCTTAGCAGGCATGTGAATACATAACAATCACATGGGGTCTTCAGCTGATGTACATCTCTGTCACTTCCTTAAAGTTCATGCAACTATGACAACATGTATCCAGCTGAGCGTCTATCCCAACCAAAGCACCAACACTGCCTGACCAAGAATATTCTGTTGTTTAGTTTTAGTCGTAAGTCATGTCATCATGTAGGTTTAGAGACTGAGGCCTTTAGGGGTCATGCAGTCTGGCCTGCACGTAACACAGGTTACAGAATGTCACCCTGTAATTCCTACATTGAATGCCGTAATTTGTGGTTGAACTGGAGAATACTCTTTAGAAATAAATGTACTGTAGTAAACCATATAAAATAACAGACTTAACAGTGCTCATCAGGAGAACACATGTGATAATAGACTAGACCTCCTCTGGCCCTTGAAGGCAAAGCAGGGCAATGCCTTTCCTAATTCCTATTTTAAAAAATAATCAAACATTATGGTTTCTCCTGGGGTTTTAGAAACAAAGGATGATTCTCTCAGTCCAGCAAGGCTAGGTGGGGTGCAATATTTTGATGCGAGAGTTAAAAGTAACAAGAATGGAGGTCAGACTGACTGGCCTATAATTACTTGGATCCTCCTTCCTCCCCTTCTTCAAAATAGGGACCACGTTGGCCCTTTTCCAGTCCTCCAGGACCTGACCCGAGTGCCACAAGCGCTCAAACAGCCGTGCCAGTAGTTCTGTTCTTACAAAAGGTAAGAGTCTCTTTTCTTATAGGTTGGCTGACCTCCTATGTCAGGATTTAAACTAAGTAGGACGGGGGACAGGGAGGCAGGAAATGGAAAGAGTCTAGAACCTACCAACTGTGAGACATGCAGCAGTACACCCCAGGTAAGTACCAAAGGGTCCTTGGGGCATCAGAACAGGGGGACATCAAAGGCACCATTTGGAGGGCTCAAGTGCCTCTATGCTAATGCTAGGAGCATGGGGAACAAGCAGGAAGAACTTGCATTTCTGCTTGCAGTTAATAACTTTGATTTAATGGAGCTAACAGAAACCTGGTGGGACCCTACTCGTGACTGGGTGGTACACATTGAGGGCTACAGGCTGTACAGAAGGGACATAGTAGGGAGGAAAGGGGGCGGGGTTGCTCTCTATGTAAAGGAGCATTATACATCTACCCTAATCAAAATGGGATCAGAGGAGGAAAAAGTTGAGGCATTGTGGGTTAGGATGCATGGAGGTCGAGGGAAAGGGACTTGGGGGAGGGGAGGGTGTCTGCTACAGACCACCACACCAAGGGGAAGAGCTAGTTTTGGAATTCTTGAGGCAGCTCTCAGAGGCCATGCGGTCTACGGACATAGTTGTCATGGGGGACCTAAACTACCCTGACATCTGCTGGGAGGAGCAGTCAGCCAAATCCAACCGTTCACATATGTTCTTAACCTGCATGCAGGACCTTCACCTAATGCAGGAGGTATACGGTCCCACTAGGGGAAATGCCTTACTGGACTTGGTGTTGGTTATGGGGGAGGACCTGGCAGGGAAGCTGCAGATTTGTCGTCACCTTGGGGACAGTGACCACTAATCATATTCACCATACAGCATAGGGTGGGTAAGATAACTAGTAGGGTGGAAGTGCTTGACTTTAGGAAGGCTAACTTCAGTGTGTTTAGGAATCTAGTCAATGATGCACTGCAGGAAAAGAGTATTGGTGAGACGGGAGTCCAGGAATGGTGGTCGTTCCTAAAGGAAGCGATCCTTTGGGCACAGAGGGAGACTATCCCAATACAAGGGAAAAGGGGGGAAGGAGCCAAAAAACTTCCTTGGCTAAACAGGAAAATCTAGGGGAGACTAAGAGCAAAAAAGAAGGCATGTAGGCAATGGAAGCAGGGCGAAGCTACCAAGGAGGAGTATACCTACTTGGCCTGCACTTGCAGGGAGGCAGTCAGAAAGGCCTGCAAATACAGAGCTGAGGGTGGCAACACAAATTAAAGACAACAAGAAGGGTTGTGTTTTTTTGTTTTTTTGTTTTTTAGGTATGTAGGGAGTAAAAGGAAGGCACTGGGCAGCATAGGACCACTACTGAACATGGAGGAGCAATTGGTGACAGAAAGAGGGGACAAGGCTGAGCTATTCAATGAGTTTTTTGCCTCAGTGTTCCTGAACAGGGGTCAAGATAAGTCTCCCAATGAGTTCTTAGACGGGCATCAGAGGGACATCATCCCACTGTCAATGCTGACTTGGTGCAGAGTCACTTGGATGGACTGGATGTGTTCAAGTCAGCAGGCCCGGATGAGCTGCATCCAAAGGTACTGAAGGAATTGGCTAGTGTCATAGCAGAACTACTGGCACGGCTGTTCGCATGCTTGTGGTACTCGGGTCAGGACCTGGAAGACTGGAAAAAGGCGTATGTGGTCACTATTTTCAAGAAGGGGAGGAAGGAGGATCTGAGTAATTATAGGCCAGTCAGTCTCACCTCCATCCTTGTTACTCTTACAGTGCACAACAGGATGCAATACAACAAGGACAAGTGCAGAGTGCTGCACCTAGGGCACAAAAATATCCAGCACACCTACTGGCTGGGAAGTGACCCTCTCAGCAGCACAGAAGTGGAAAGGGATCTCAGAGTCATGGTGGACTCCAAGATGAACATGAGTCATCAGTGTGATGAAATCATCAGCAAAGCTAATCGCACTTCTTCATGCATCAGCAGATGCATGATGAATAGAACCAAGGAGGTAATACTTCCACTCTATGAGGCATTGGTCAGGCCACAGTTGGAGTACTGCGTCGTTTTGGGCGCTGTACTTCAAGAAGGATGTTGATAGACTCGAGAGGTCCTAACTCGTATGGTTAGGGGCTTACAGGACAAGCCCTATGGAGGAGAGACTGAGGGACCTGGACCTCTTCAGCCTCCGCAAGAGAAGGCTGAGAGGTGATCTTGTGGCCAACTACAAATTCATTACAGGGACGCAGCAAAGAATTGGAGATGCTCTGTTCACCAGGGTGCCTCTTGGGGTAACAAGGAACAATGGTCATAAACTGACAGACAGCAGATTTAAGCTAGAGATCAGGAAAAACTTCACAGTAAGGGTGGCTAAAATTTGGAATGGGCTTCCCAGGGAGGTGGTGCTCTCCCCTACCTTGGGAGTCTTTAGGAGAAGGCTGGATAGGCATCTGGCTGGGGTCATCTGACCCCAGCACTCTTTCCTGCCTAGGCAGGGAGTCGACTCCATCTGCTGAGGTCCCTTCCAACCCTAGCATCTATGAATCTATGCCTCTAAGCAGATTTCTGGGCTGATGAAAGCCCACGTGTTTCTTGAATAAATAATGAGTGTAGACTGGGCAGAAAAGCAAGCTTAGCTTGTTGGACTGTTAGTGTGTTCATCCACCTGGCAGCCATCAGGCCTCTCTATTTCAGGACTGTGGCATCCTGAGCTACCAAGAGCACTGCTTGGTATTAGTGCACCATGAGGTTTCTTTCCTTCAGGCAATCTGTTTGCAACAGTTAGCAGAGTAGGGCTGCAAAGAGAGATTCTCCTCATTCCACACTAAATATTTTTATGGAAGCACAAAGCCCAAGCAAACAGAGGCCCAAATTGCAGCCCTGACAATTTGTAGTACCAGTTTGCTCTGTCTTCTTGGAGCTAGTGTCTGTTTGCTTATGGTGAGAGAGCATTGGCAGCCCAGGACTGGTTACCCTCTCCAGCCACCCCAGCCAGACATTTCTGAGGCTTCAGAAGCCTGAACCTGCAGGACAATGGTCCCAGGCACCTGGCTTCAACACAGGGAGCACATCTGCAGTTGCAGAGCAAGGAACCCCATGGGCTTCCCTGCTCTGCACATCCAGGGAAATTCCCAGGGTGCACATTTGTAGGTGTAGAGTAGGGAATCGGGTTTCCCAACTCTATGCTTGCAGATGCATGACCTAGGTCTGGGCATAGAACGGGGGCCATTGTTCCACAGGATCAGGCCCCTGAAGCTATGGGAGATGTTGCTGGGGACCCAATAGCCCCCAGCAATGTCCGTCTCCCCCATCTATTGAATCATCTGTGCCGCATATCCTTTCACTGACACCATCCATGAATCTAAGACCACAGTAGTTTCACCTCCAGTGATCACGTCACAGTAGTTTCCACAGATTCATTTAGCACTTTCAAATCTTTATGGACTAAGCCCATGATACCTGAAAGATTTTTTAAAAAGGTCATTCAGTCCTGACTCAATACTTCTGCTGCACACGTGCTTAGAGAGATTGAGGCAGGCAGTCTTCCTTCCTGCATTCATTAGCCAAGGCAAGAGAAGAGTCTTGAAAGTGAAGCCTTGCCTTTGGGTATTTAAAATATTTAGGTCCCTGAGCCCATGTTCTTATCTGGCAAGAAGAACAAATAAAAACTCACTCATTTGGAATGAATACACATGTAATTTTAATGTAACACACAGTGCCCTTATATTATACTGGGCTTATGGAGACAGGACAGGCGCTTTCACATACTAGGGTCTATACACATGTGTTTTCGCAAGATAAGTCATAGACCCTCTCTTTGATATATAGGAGGGGGGAACAAGCATGGATGTAGCAAGCCTGACCCCTCTGTGCACCTCTCAGTCACTGCCTATAGCAGGATGCAGTGATTTAAATCAATTATTTAAATCCCCTTGATTAAAAAATAATTATTGACTTAAATCAGATTAAGTCTTCCCAAAGCTAATTTGAAAATGCTGCTCTTACAACATAGGATTAGCATTTATAATCAGCTAAATTATAGTGACTCTTTTTTAAAAGTGATGTCAGAGGTGGAATGTTAATAAAACTGCCCTAGGAGAAAGCCAAAAATAATGACAATTACAGGCCTGGTCCTGCAAACACTTCAGCAGGTAAGTAACATCACATGGACAGATGTGCTGAAATCCATGGGATTAATCATGTGCTTAAAGCTATGCACATGGCACTGTATTTACAGCAGAACTATCCAACTCATGGCCAATGAGTGACAGGTGACCTCCAAGAAGTCAGTTTACAGTGCCTAGGGTCCCAGTCCAAGCACCACTTCCCCCATCGCTCTCCTGCTACTGCAATTTCCAGGCCTTCCCTCCCTCTTCCAGCTTCTGCTACCTGTGCCGGCCTCTGGGGGTGGGGCATCCAGGAGGGCTGAGAGGGGGACCTAGGGCCCTATGCAGTACAGTGGGGTGGACCCCACATGGTGCTGGGGGCAAGGAGGGAAGGACTGTGCAGCATGGTGAGGGGAATGGAGCGAGCACAGGGCAACTGCAGGAGGCACACAGCATGGTGTGGTGTGGCACTGCATGCAGCCTCCCCACCACTCAATTTGGACAGCTCTGATTTACAGGACTGGAGGATAAAATTATATTTGTCAGACTCTGATATTTGGTTATCATTTATTCAGCCCAGAAAAAAGTGTATCCACCTGCAGAAATATCCAGCACCCCTGTACAGCTCTTTTGAACATCATTTGACAGATGGGCTCAGACCATTCAACAAAGCCTCCAGAAACAACACAAGCAGAGAGATGTGAAATGGCTTAGGCTCAAACATAGTAATAAGTTGCCAAATCGGGAGATCAGATCAACATATCACTACACTGTATTTCACTAAACAAAAAGATCATCTGTTTTGTTATGCTTACTTTACTGTGAGTAACCCTCACAGAGGGAATAGAGACCCTGGATGCAAACAAGACTGACAATGAGAGAAACAAATATGCTGAAAATTGTAAAATAGGCTGCTTTTTCCAACAGGGAAAGCTCATGAGGACTGGGAAGAAAGTGATGACAATTCAACAGCTAGGAAGGCCAGAACATGACTTAACCTTCTTTTCATCAAGTGCAAGATAATGTTCTTTCACCCCTCGATGCATTTTGAGCCCCATGTTATCCCAATCTTGGCAGCTACTGTACAAGTCAATATGGAATGGATTAAAACCCTCAGCTTTGTCCAAACAGTTGCAAACATGCTAGCATCGTGCAGTGGGAAAAGAAGGGCAGAGCGATGCCTTCTATAAATCTGACAGAAGAACTGATAAAAGGATGTCAGCGACACATTTTGGAACTCAAGCTGTACTAAGGGGAAAAAGCAGGCAGCAGAAAGAGGATTTGCTCCCATTAAATCAACTCCATCCATGGATGACTGGGTTGACCACCTCAAGGCTTAACATCCTTCTTATTGACAGGATTATCCACTCACTCTCAAAGGTTTCACTGACATAAAATAAAATGGCTTCAATTAATGTGGAAAAAAACTTATTGGAGAAATGAAAGCACCAGAGAAAATCCAGACAGGAAGGTATTAACTATGACAGAGACCGAGGTTCAATTCCCTGTTCTACCATGCATTTTGGACGCTGGGGAACTTTGGTCTCTCTGCCTTGGTATGCCATCCATGAAACAGCAATTATGCATTCCCGCAGCTTACAAAGGTGTTAGGAGAAAAGTATGTCAATGATTTATATGGCACTCAGACGCTAAGTAAAAGGGAGTGAGATAAATTTTATCACAATGGAGTGAACAATCCTGTATTGACAAGGAAAACAACAAGATCCTTCCATGTCTTTCCTCATCCAGTTCTGCTAAAACACACAGGACGTGTACCTCGGCTCACTGACTTGGACAGTTCCTTTCAGAATATACAATTATGATTAGAGACGGGCACACTGCTACTATACATTTTGAACAACTATTTGAACTGGACAGAACAGCTGGAATTACTCAGAACTTCACCACAGTCACGTGACCAGATTTCCACTTGTTTGCTTGCCATATCTTGATCACTAGTGTCATGCTTTGTAGAATTATTTAACCCCTCTTGTATTAGAATGAGAGGCATAAATCAGATGGCCGCCACTTCCCTGCAGCTCTTTCAGAAGTTGTGTTAGGCATGGGGTAGCAGGTATTCTTCATTTCCAGCATTTTAAAAACCTCCTTGAGAAGATGCCAACAGCTGCATTCTCAGTGGTTCATAGAGCATAAGTAGCAGACAAGTTGATTATAGTCAGCCTGGTTTTGTTGCTCTGACTGCACTATGTCAATTTTTGGGTCTCCCCTCTCTCTGGTCTGCAATTTGCAAAATTAAAAGACGTTTTAAAAAGTCCTCTGGAATGAGCAGCGTCCTGTCCTGCCCAGCCACAGGAAGGGTTGCTTCATGCACAGGCACTGAAGGAAGGAGCTAGGAGAGAGAATATTGGATTCTGGAAGACTGATAACAAGAGTGGAACAAACAAAAAATGAGCACAATTAAAAAAAAGAGACGAGCCAGAGACCCAAGAGGCATATGGGGTGCAAGCTTAGCTTTTAGAACTAAAATCTCCTCCCTAAAATGGGGAATGAGATCACAAAAAAATAAATTGCAAAGGGACCAACTTCCTTTTCTCTCACCTGCAACAGCATCTCCCTGTGGCCCACAAAGGCTTTAGATTGGTCTTGGCTGTGGCAAAATGCTGAACAGATGCACAGCAAGCTCAAGCCAAAGACTGGAAATTCTGCACTCATTTACACTGAATCTATTGTCTTGATACTAATGAGAAAACCACCACAGTGCTCCTCTTTATAAAGGCAAATGTAAAGTTTTATGGGGTAGGTTATGCCAATTTAGAAGTTGAACAGGTTGGTGGTACCTGTGTCTCACATGTTCATTTTTCTGTACCATGACAAAATCTTGCCAAAGTCCATACCTGTCATTTTATTTTAAAATGTAAAAAGAATTTATTAAAAAGGAATGGAAATATACTTACATGCTTTTGGAGGCCTAATTTTTAAGCGTCTTTTATTAATTGATATTAATTTGCATAAACCATGTAATTTCCTTTTTAAATGATTTATACGTTACAGTATTTTATTTGTGACAAGAAAAAAAAAAGTGTGCGTTTATCTTTCATTGTAAGAAAGCCCAGCATTACAATGAAGTAGAAGCCCTCAAAAATTGGAATGTTCATCGCATGGGAAACCCCAATCTTTCAAAATGTGTTTTTGTTCCAAGAAAGCCTGAAAATTTCAAAAATCTAATTTTTTCACAAAATTGAAAGTTCTAAAAATGTGATTATCTCAAAATATTTTGCTTTAATATGTCATTCATTTGGGTCCCTCAGAGCTCTCCAATGGGAGATGTAGAATGTGGATTGCTCATTCTACCATGCTCTTCCATGGGAACAGACTCCCTGATTACTCTGTCTCTCAAATAATGCAGCATGGTCATGTGATTCCCAAGATCTACTATGGTGATTCAACCACAACCACATGAAAAATAATGACTTATTATGGCAGATACAGCTCAAACTAGGAGCCAAGGCCACAGAGGAGAATAGGATTATTAAGGCACTGTAGCACATTGAGGTCCCAGGGGTAGCCGTGATACCCCCGGTGGCTCCGCAACTGTGTCCCACTCTGCCCCTAGGGTGCTTTCCCTTCTTGTCTGCCACATTTTGATGGAATAATAATAATAATATTAAAAGGAAGGCTGTCCACAGGGCTTCGTGTAGGCCCCAGTCTAAATGAATCCCTCACTGGGGTTCCTTGGTACCCTATCAGCCTCTACTGTCCCAGGCTCCTCATCAGGCCTCTCAGGTCAACTGTGCCCTGCAGGGCACTTAAAAGCCTTAAGAGCTGAGTGCATGGCTCCTATCCTTCCCTACACCATGCCCCGACCCTCACAGGTATTATTTTAATGTTGTTCTCTCCTATCTTTACTCTGTCTAGGCGTTCTAGCACAGGCCCACTGTGTTGGATCTGGCTTTGAGGCACTCTCTCTGGTTTGGCCCTTTTGGGCACCAGGCCCCTGTCTGGCAGGCCTCAAGGAGATTGCATACCCCTCAGGTACTAATGGGACCTGTGTATACCCTTGCTGTATACCCTTGCAGTGCCCCCTTGCTGGCTGCTTCTGTCCTTTAAAGGAACAGAGAGCCCTGGCTCTCTGCTACAGGTACCCAAATTATTGATTACATGAAGGACCACAGAAGTTCTGAGGGATACAAATGAATGTCAGATTGACCAATACACAAATATTTCTCAAACAGCACATTTTAAAAAATATCAACATTTCTCCCAAGGAAAATATATGGTAACTACACTTTTTGTGGGCCCCTACACAGACAAAACATTCCTGACCAAATGAGTGGTGCAGTGTGCATGCACAAGAGAAGATACAGATTGATAAGAAAATCTATTTCAGCATCAGACTCTCAAGGGTGCACTAAAAAGCAGTAAAGCAGAACAGGATTATTTAAAAGTATAATTTGGCAGAAGATACTTAGATGTACTTAAAAATATTCAAATTCCCAGGTAATAAGGAAATGAAATCAAGTACTCCTTGTTCCTGTCTGTACCAACCATCCCTCTGGATTCTGCCATTCCAGATCACTCCAGCGATGTCTGACTGTGCCAGGACCTCAACATTGCTCAGGGCCTCCTTGTCAGTTTCTGCTATGTTACAAAAGCTTATTTGCACATTTACATTTCAAAACTGCTCATTTTTCATTAAAAATTCATTGTACTTCACAAAAAAAATTAGGACACAAGCAAACTTTTAGTGTCACGAGAGAGGGATAAAAATAAAGCTGACATGCTCCCAAGCAGAAACATAGCCCTCAGAGCAGAGAAAAATCATACACCAAAAACAAGGTTCCCGTACATATGATGTGGTAGTTTGTAACTACAGAGTTACAAGAAACACCAGGATTTCTTTTCCCCCATTCAGGGCACAGGAGAGACACTGATCACTGAATGGGCAACTATTCAATATTCTGTTTTGTCTTTGTGGCCTGACCTTCTTCACTGAAGACTGCTCAAACCCCACCCTGACTGGAGAAGTTACGTTCTTCCACAGTCTTCCAACACATCCTCACTGTAATATTTTAGTACTCCACAAGGATTATCTATAGAGATCTACTGAAATTACAGTTCCATAGATTTTGCAGAAAGAACAATGAAACAAAACAAAACTTACTAAAAATAAAATGCTGGCTCCTTGGGGGGGGATGCCAGCATGAAGGGGAGCTCAAGATAGCTATTGCCCCCACCCTTTGCTGCTGACTGGCTGAGACGGCTGCCTGTTGTGAGGCCCTGTCCTACTCCCATTGGCAGTGAGGGGTGGGGCTGTATGCCCTCACAACTGGACCATACACCGGTCAAATTTCTGACCAGCGGAGAAGCTCCAGGAAGCTGTGGAGCACCTCCTGCCTCCTAGCCTGGAAACTGCAGGGAGGCTCAGAACCCCCCTTTCCCCCCACCAAACACTGCACTTCTGTCATGTTTAAGAGTGCTGTAAAATGTGCATGGAGTACTTCTGTACACACCCCAACACACTTCCACAGAAAAAGTGAGCTCATAAGCCAAACGCACTTGGAATGCAACCAGTCATTAAGCAAGGTGACTCAATGTGCCCTTTCTGGGACTACCAAGAATGTTTGTATATAGCCCTTAATATGCCATGCAGTTCAATTCATGTGACTCCACAGACACACACCCACACAACATGCTGGAGGCTTCTGTCTCAAATGGTCTGGGCGGGGAGGAACTAGACAATGAAAACTGAGACCTTCCCTGCTTCAAGCACTTGGTATTGTGCCCTGAAACTTCAAACTTTACATCCAAAAGCTTTGCTCTTTTAATCCCCTATTTTAACAAGAGCAGGCAGAACTCCAGGCAAGCTGCCCTTTTCAACTAGCAAGCTGTGAGCTGAAAACAGGATGCATGCCTTCAAAGTAATAGCCAGTGTGGAATTTACATTCTTCCTTTAGTGGACAATTCCCAACATTCCACCCACCCATACAGGACATGAGTTCCCCAACATCCTCCTCCTACCCCATCTCACCATCCTCCTTTGTGGACACCATGGTCAGAGTCATCTAGGTAGGAATCAAAACTTACCCTGTTCCAAAGTCTGGAACTTGTTTTATTAAGTCCTAGAGCAGTGCTTTGCAAGTTTGAATTCCAGCAGCAATTTTAAAAGCCTAGAGAGGATTTTCAAGGCGACTGACAGAATCTGGACACCAGATCTCCATTAATTTTAATGGTAAATGAGCATTCAAAGCCACCAAAGGGATTTAGGAGTCTCAGTCCTAATGAACTTCATGAACTACTAGAATTAGAAATAAATCCTGTGCATCTTTGGAAAGCCCTGTTTGCTAGTTTTGCAGTAGCATAAACGGTCTTTATTTCTATCCGAGTCAGGAGATAGTGGAAATATCAGGAGATAAAGGAAAAACTTCTTTACTGTCTGAGTCTCCAGAGTCTGAAATAGACTCCGCACAGGAGTGGTGCAAGCACTTACTCTGGATACGTTCAAGAAACACCTGGATGCTCACCTTACTGGTGTGATTTGATCCCAGCTAACTTTCCTGCCCTTTGGGCAGGGGGCTGGACCCAGTGATCTCGCAAGGTCCCGTCCAGCTGCTAACAACTATGGAATTAAATCCTGGGGTGGTTTGGTAAGTAACTGGGATGGTTTTTCCTGCTTATTTCCACACCAACCTGATTTTTCCTGTTTATTTCCACACCAACCCATCTCATTTTATGAAATTAAGTAACTTGGAGCCCAAGCTTATAAACCATGTTGTAACCACTCTGCTGACTCGCAGCACATCAAGACATTCAAGTCAGTTTCACACTAAAAAGAAGAAAGAAAAAACAATATGAAAGCTTCATGCCTTGTTAGCATAAATGGCTTTGTTCACATGATGCACACCAGCCTTTGAACACAGGTGAGCAAAGAGAATTCTTGGAATCCCCTTTTTCAGGAATCCCAACCCAAACACCAAGTGCCCAGTCTTTAGAGAGCAACCCTGCATCAAGAGTTGACTCTAGCTATCGAAGAAAAGTCAAAGAACAACACCCTCCTGGCTGTAGATCTCCCCAAACAGGGCAGCATCACAAAAGGGACACCAGAAAGATTTCTTTAAATAATAGATAGCGCTCTCACACTAGAAACAAAGAACTTGTAGCAATGCTATCTGGTGACTCAGCATGGCAATAAAGTTGAAAGTTTAATATTTGTAAATTTTTTAAATCCAAGCAAAATTGAAATGAGAAGAGCAGAAGAAACCAGTTGAATAGGAATTATATGATGAAATTAAAACTTCAGGTTTTATTCCACATTAACAGTTACACAGTTTATGAACCAGCAGCCTTTCCTGCCCAAGTGCATGGAGGCTGGACCCAATGATCTGTAAGGCCCCTTCCAGCCCCTAACAACTATGAAAATAAACGTTTTCATCCTCCAATTGTTATTACATGTCAACTTTGTAAACAAGTTAATAATTCTTTAAAACAAGATTTACATACACATATGTCCAAATACATGCACCCCTCCAATATGATCCCCCATCCAAGAAGTTGTTTCAGCACTCTGTTGCAGGCATCAAAAGCAGGACCCACCTTCTGCTTTCAAGATTTTCCAGCTTCCCAGTAAATCTGATATGTTCTCCCCCTAACTTTAAGAAAAGTCTGTATTTTTTTTAATTGGGTCACCCACCACACTAGTCTGGGAGCAACTTCCGTAGGGAGTAATCATATTAAATGCATTAAATCTATCTTTCAGCCCTGCTGGGACTGAAACACTTAGTTATTAATAGGATTTTTAAAAATAATATACATGTGCGTATATTTTACATACACCTGCAAAATATGAGGATGCCAAAGTGCTGAGAGCATTATTGTAGGAAATTTAAGTAGAAGACACAAGTCGGGAAATGGAAACAGTGTTTGTCACTCAGATTTTGTCCTAGCAAGTTTCACTCTCCAGCTCTTGGAAGAGAAGTTCTGTCATCTGAAGATAAGGAGTAAAGGTGTCATGCAGAAAAAGGCGTTAATGCTTCTGTTTTAACTGCAGTGGGCAGTAGTAGCTGTACATGGCCATATGGAGGCAATCCAGAGGCCTGAGCATTAGAAGTAAAAATACTTTGAAGGGAGAAACATTAACATTTTATTTATATTTCTGAAAGTATTAACCTTTGTAACTTTGTAAAACGTTAACAACAACAAAAACTTCTTAACAACAGGGTGACATTCTTTGAAAAGATTGCTTCTAATGCTGTCAGGTCATAAGGCCTCTAGGGGATGAGTACAAGTGTTAGCATGACTAACTTTTTCTAAGAAATTTTCTTGGACTTCATTCTGTTCAGCAGGAAAATAAAAACAGCATCCCTAGACCCACTGCCTTTAGACTTACCATCCTCCAAGATGCCTGTAGGCAGGAAGCTTGCTTTTAAGAAAACCAAAGATCTGGAAAGAAATCAAAGCGACTTCTTGCAGCCTTGGGGATTTGGAGCTCAGTCCGCTCCTACTGCACATAACTTTTTAATGTCAGCTATTCTTTGCATTAGCAGTGTTTTTCTGTCCTAGATAAGGGGATGGGAATTAGATCATCCATTTTCTCCATTTTAAACCAGGATGGCTGTCTTCAAGTGAGGACTGGTTTCCTACTTCATGTCACAGAAATCTGACATGTGAGGCTAGAGGGGACCCCAAGAGGTCATCTGCTCTCAATCAGACTGAGGCAGGATTGAGTATACCTAGGCTATCTGGGACAGATATTCGGCTAAGCCTTAGCAGGGGTGGGCCAAATACAGCCCGCAGAGGGTCTTAGTCTGGCCCAGAGTGGGTCCCTCAGTTCTACTTGGCCCAGGCACCGCCTGGCCATGGCACGTCCTATGGCCCCCTGGGGCGGCTCCATGGCTGGACTGCTTTTCTAGGCAGCCCAGACAGCAGTAGGTCCTTCCAGCTGCCACTGGCCCCAGCCCCACAGTACTTTTGGGGACCCACGTACAAAGCCCTGACCTAGCCCACCCCACGTCTGCTTTAGACTTGCCTGTGCTGAGCAGTAGTGGCGGCTGCGCAGAAACTGTTGCTCGGCACAGGGGAAAAATGGCCCCTCTCTCTCACCATAGCCAGGCCCTTCCTGCTGCAGCCGCCCAGAGCCTGCACTGGGCTGCCTGCATCTGCAGCCATCACCACTGCCTCTAGGCTGTCCAAAAGGGCAGCAGTGATAGTGCAGAGCAGCTGCAAAGCAGCCCAGCATGGACTCTGGGCAGTTGCAACAGGAAGGGCCCAGCAATGGTAATGGGGGAGGAGCCACTTTCCCCCTGTACTGTGTTGGCTTAGAAATGGTATTTAAAGGCCTGTTTTTTGGGAACTGCCTTATAGATATAGATATATGCATTATAAGGGGTCAAAATGGGCAGCAGGTCCGGAGCAGCCATGGGGCAGGGCTGTGGCTGTGTGTTGGTGGTGGTGGGGATGCGCAGCAGAGTGCACAGGCTCCGGGCTGTTGTGGGGTAGGGGTGGGTGCTAACCAGCTCAGGGGGACGTGCTTGCAGAGGGGCTCCTATGCACACCACACCACGCCTGCACACCCTTCCCTGCAAACCCCACAACCACACCCTCCCCCCCCCACACAATCACACATTCCACAAACACTGCACGCACCCTGGACATATGGGAATGGCACAGGTGACACATCCTACTTGGCTCCAAGCTGTTACAGCCACTAAAGTAGCGTGCATAAGTTTGGGGGCGACTGACGAGAAGCAGCGCCTGCTGCCCGGCCCTGTCCCACCTCCACAAAAACACTTGCCCTGCCAGCACACTTGTTACATGGGATTGAAGTGAGCTCTCTCCCCCACACGGGGCAAGGAAAGCTGGGCTGGGCTGAGGAGCCAGTGTGGGGAGGGTGACCAGTATTGGACCAATATGAGGAAATTTATGTTCTCTATTCAGCGATCTTTCCTCCCCCTTGTGCACACAGGTCACTGTGGACACAGGTAGACTAACTGTACGATATGAATATCAGTAGTTTATTATGAGATACCTGGTTTTGTTTTAAAAAATAAACGCCACTTTTTTTTAAAAACAAAAAAAAAGTTGGGGAAGCGCTGAGGTCCCAGAGGGGAGGGGAGCCAGGTGTCCAAGGAGAGTGGTCGCTCCTTAAGGAGACGATCCTCCAAGTCCAAAAGAAGGTAATCCCAATGAGAATCAAAGGGAGCAGGAGAGCACACAAGCCTCCATGGCTCACCAAAAGCATCCGGGAATGTCTCCTTGCTAAAAAGGAGGTGTACACCCAATGGAAAGAAGGGGTCATCACCAGGGAT
>NW_017729024.1:162774436-162783766 GCF_001723915.1 Gavialis gangeticus | reverse complement strand
CAGGCCGCAGCTGGAGCACTGCGTCCAGTTCTGGGCGCCGCACTTCAAGAGGGGTGTGGACAGCATGGAGAGGGTCCAGAGCAGGGCCACTTGCATGATCAGGGGACAGCAGGGCAGGCCCTATGAGGAGAGGCTATGGGACCTGAACCTGTTCAGCCTCCAAAAGAGAAGGCTGAGGGGGGATCTAATGGCCTGTTATAAACTAGTCGGGGGGATCAGCAGGCATTGGGGGAGTCACTATTCCCTCATGCACTGCCAGGAGTGACCAGGAATAACGGTCACAAGCTGGCAGAGGGTAGATAGGCTAGATATCAGGAGGCGAGAAATGGAGGCTGGGGATGCTGTTACAGCTGAAGCAATGATGGGGAGCAGCAGCTTCGGGGGAACCTGGAGGCTGCAAATCAACCCCTCATGAACCTCATGCAGCCCGTGTGCTGTCAGTTGGACAGGCCCCCACTATTTATTCTGGATAACTGATAGACTAGTGCAGGGATGGGCAATTAGGGAGCTCTGCCGAGCTGTTGCAGGCTGGGTCAGCACCCCCACTCTCACCCATTCAAAGCTCACCAAAACTTCCAGACTCTGCCCCAGGGCCCAGCCCCATGCTGTCACTTCCCAGCAATGCTGGCCCCAGCCCCAGGGTCTCCATGGAGACCAGCCCCAAACCGGCACAGACAGGAGACACTTGGCCAGGCGGATGGGATGGGGCTGCGGACAGGTGGGGAGTGGTGTCGGGGAGCAGGATGGGCAGGCAGGGCCAGGGCCAGGATTTTGGGGTGGTGAGAGCATGGGGCTGAGGCCCAGACCAGAGCTGCAATGTACCCTGGCAAACCCCTGCCCACAGAACTGGCCCCTGTTGCAGGGATGTGTGGGCAATGGATCATGGCCGTATTTTGTCCACCTGGTTCTACTACATATGAAAGCATTAAGTACTAGTTTCTCCAGGCACTTGTACATGTGATGGTTGTCATCATGTACACATGACAAAGTGTCGTTTGTGGGGTTTAATGGTGTCACACATTACACGTGGACCAGTCTGGGGAGTTTTAAATGAGCTTGTACTGTTGCAAACTAAACTACATCTGGATGTAGTTTAGTTTGCAAAATGCATGGAACTGTCAGCGTGGCCCCCCGGCTGCGGGAGAGGCAGGCAGGCTCCAGAGAAAAAAAAAAGGATTGGGGCCCTCACTTCTTCTGCAGGCATCTGCTGAAGCCAGAAGTGGTGAGGGGCCTTTTTTTTGGTGGACCCTGCCTACCTCTCCTGTGGCCAGGGGGTGAGCTGCCAGCAGGCTGAGAGGCCCCTGAGCTGCAAGGGGCCTGGTCCTTCCCTCCACAGCAGTGGTGCCCCCCAGGGCCACCTGGGCAGGCTGCTAGTGGGCTGGGTGCTTGGAGGCAGCACCCAGGCCAATCCAACTCTTCCCCAAGCTCACCCACTAGAAGGTCACTGGGTGCAGCTCCCCAGGAGGGCTCAGGGAAGAGTTGGATTGTGCCAGGAGCTGCCTCTGAGCTGGGGCAGCACCTGGCCCACTGGCAGCCCACCTGGGCAGCCCCAGGGGTGGCACCACCATGGAGGGAAGGATCAGGGCTGCCCGCAAGTCAGGGGCTGCTCAGCCCCCTGGCAGCTCACCCCCCAGCTGTAGGCAGGCTCTGGCTCTGACCAAAAAAAAAAAAGAAGATTGGGGCCCTCACTGCAATGTGATGGAAAAATTGAAATGAAAAGCCCACCATTTCAATGTAGGGGGCATAGAATAAAACCCTGAGGACTAAACCCCTGTCATGTGTACAACTGCCCTCCCATTCAACCTTTGGATTGACCTGTTTCTTTTTCTCATTTCCAGGCTTCCTCAGAGCCAGAAAACAATACAGAACCAGAAACAGAAGTTGCAGGGCTTAGACAGTATTTGCTAAATGTCTGAAATGGACCATTTTAGTCTCAGTTGTGCAAGATCAACTTTTACTTATTTTAAATCCTGACATTTGGCAACACCTGACCTATCAATTTCATTGAGACAAACTAATAAGCTGAGGTTTGTGTCATTTACATCTGTAATTCTTCTCAGATACTCACCAATGATTTTAAAAAAAGAAAAGATAGCAGATTTACTTTGGAGCCCTGGAAAAAACACCTGGGGATGGGGCCGGTGCACATGATGAATGATGCCACCTCAAATCAGTCTTCCCAAATCCAAAGCTTTTGGTCTAATAAAAACTATTATTGCTCTTTAACAAGTTCTTCAGCATTTAAAAATAGGTTTCCCAATTTCCTGCTCCACTGAGCACCACCTTGACTTCAAGTCAAATTATTCACAACCTCTCGTATGCCAGCCCTGGGGGACAGAACTCCTGTGTTTTGGGGCTAAGTACTTCTTCGACAGCTGTGAGAAGTGCTCTGAAGCAGGAAAGAGCAAGGAGTTTTTGACAGCAACGGACGTCAGAGTTATTTCACCATTTTATTTTTTCCCACCGTTGAAGCTAATTGTTCTTGGTTGACAGCCAGTAGGAGCAAAAGACACTTTTGTTCTCAGAAATGATTCTCTGAAGTAACTTTTATCCTTAGAAGCAACTTACATTGGAAGTAATAGTATTCAGGAGTCCATTGAGGAGATTCATTTTACCTCCTAAACAAGACAGAGCAGGGTAGGCCTGCTTTATGTTCCAGAACTCCACCCCGACCCTGCTCTTGCAGGAAGATGCTGAGGATATAAATACTGATCTCTACGTGCAAGACAGCAAAGTAACAGCGTGAGAACCAGCATGAAGTAGTTGATCATGAATTTCATCCGGCAACTTTTAAAGTTAGCAATCTTATGGCTGGTTTCATATCCCAAGCAAATGCACTATTCCTGCAGCAAACATTGCATGATCACAGGGATCTACCTATGTAATACTGAAGCTTAAAACTGCCCCTATTATAATCTGCTGTCAGAAACTGTACAGTCACACAGGCTGAAATTCATACATGGGCGCACATAGCCCCAGCATCACTTAAGTCGTACCAGCCAATATTATAAGGAAATTCTATTTTGTAAAGACATTTCTGTTGGCCTGAATCTCAAACTATCCAGAACTGGCTCCCATCAAAACTTCCCAAGGGTTTGGTTTGAAGGATGTTTGACCTAGTATTTTATATATGGACCTTTTTCCAATTTAGCCTGCACCAAAGAGTATGCTGCTGAAGAAACATTTTTCTACATCTATCTTTCTTTAGACAATGTTTTTACATTTTCTTCTTCATTCCTATTACAAATATAACTCACCTGTATAGACCATAAAGGTCCTTGAACACTTCCACAATTTCCCTCACTTCTGCCAAAAGCAAATTTTCTTTGTTGCCAATAATTCAGTAAGAGCAATTAGATCTTGCTCAATATTATCTGCCTACCTTCTTCAAATGACATTCTTGGAGTGTTTTAAAGAGATGCTTCACAGGTCTTCACTGGTCATCCTAACAGTGCAGCCAGCACACTGCCCACTACATTTACTACATCCATATTTATTTAGCTCACGAAGTTTTTTAAAAACAGATTATTCTCCCTAACTGGATCAAATATCTATTTCAATGCTTTACCTTCAGTGGAACTTTGCCATTCTTGGTAAGTGCACAGGTTTCAAATGCATATAAAACATTATAATATGCAAGACCATTACAAGTGTGGTCTCTCCCACTATTTATCTGGAGCTAAAAGTTCTCTGTAGAACAAAGGAACAGTAATTCCTGCTCTGTACTAATGCCTAAATTTCCTCCTTCCTCAAATTATTATTAACTAATTGTTTCTAGGTATTTTAAAAAACCTAACTTGCTCACATCATTGGTCATTGACTGATAGATAAATTTGTTAAATATCTTCTTATTGATTTACAACCATATATTGGTTTTATCTTCACTGAGCTTACATTACATTTTTCCTCCCACTGCCTTAAAAATCTCAATACTGTACTATCTGTCATGCTGTACATCTGTGCCTCCTATGTTAGCCAAATCTGAGGGTGCTGTTAGACATCACCTTTCCCATATGTTAAAGCTCTTAAGACAGGAGTGTCTGGAAGTCAAGGCAGAAAAAGACAAGCTAAGTGCTCTCCAAGTGTCTCAAAGTTACAACACTTCAGGACGGATTGTGTGTTGCTGCCGGTGTTAGGCAGCTGGTGTTTTAGCTCAAGTCAGAGCTGTGCATGTTAGAGAGACTATTAATCCTTAAAGTGAGGCTGCTCACAACATGTACTAACTTTAAAACCACCTAACATGTCTTAGGTAGCACATGCAAATTCTAACAGGTAACAACGCCCTGAGGCATATCCAAAAAGTTGGTACAGGCCATTTAAATTCATCCCATCCTGACAACTGCATTACTCCATCGCTCCCATTGCAAGGAGGTAAAAAAACTTCCTTGTTGTTCTGCAGTGAAGTTTAAAATCCAAAATCGGCTAAAATTCAGCATCTTCCATGTTTCAGGTGTTTTTTTACCCCCCTGCCTGCCATCTGACACCTCCAGGGAAGGAATTCTACCTGATCAACACATCAAAGAGCTACTCAACACAGCTCACAAAGACAAAGACACTCTCATGGACCCAGAGGGACAGCCTTCCTTCAGCTCCCCGGTGCAAAAATGAAGTTTATTTCCTACCTATGGGGACTTTTTACCATCTTGTACCATCGACACTTTTCCCAAAGCCTGACAAAGGGACTTTGATCCCGAAAGCTTGCAGAAAGGACAATTTTCTCGCCACTTTCCAGTTGGTCTAATAAAAGGTATCATTTTGGAGCCTAGAGTTCTAGTTTTTTGTATGTCTGTTTGTTTAGTTCTTTTCATTCATGCCTGAGTGTCTTGACTGAATGCAGTGATTACTACAGTACTAATAATATTTGATCCACAATATACCTATTTTTCCAGAATTCCCACTTTCTCACTGCCTCTTCAGTATAAGAGACAAGCCTGCCATCAAGTTATTAAAGATCAAAGGAAGGAGTTACCAGAAAAGTCCTTGTATGATATTTTATGCCCCTTTTTCCCTATTTCATCAGAATTTTTTTCAAATTTTCACTTTATCAGGGTTTTTTCAAATTGTTTTGAAAAACTTGCCTCTGACATGTTTTTAAATTTTAAACACTGAATTAAACAATTTACACCATGAAATTAGTTTATTTACCCACAGCTTCCATGAAAAATCATAAGGAGAGTCTGCTTCTCTCAGGTTTTTCCTTTTTGTGAAAAGGAATTGGATTATATACTTCCCTTACTTTTCCCTTAGTCTTACTCCAGACTACAGAATCACAGATCCAAACAGGGAAAGCCTATAAAATACATGATTTATTTTTTGCATAAAATATAAGAGACAGGATTTGAGTTGATTTTTAGACTTGTTTCCTACTTTGCTTGAGGACAGATGTTGTCTAATGAGGTTATAATGGGACCAGATGAGGTATTTTGGATTTCCATTTAACTTCAAACTTTTGTTTAAAACCTATTTTTTTTGATAGTTCGATATATTTTGCGGATTGGAAAACTTTTTGTCCACGTTGTAAGAGCAGAAAGAAAGGACATCCTCAGACAATCACTTATATAGCTGACTTTTTATATTATCGGAATAGTTTTTGTGTATACAAGAAGATAACAATCTGAGGAATAAACTTGCCTACACTTCAAAGGAAAAGCAGTTTAAAAATGGCTATAATAAGGCTAAAAATGTGGAGGCAATAAGGCTAAAGATTTTTTAAAATAAGATGGTTTAGGATATAGCTCCTATTAATCACTGCAGACATATTAAACTCCTTACGTGAACCTATTCCCTAACCTCCTACACCAATACTGGCTTGATCTTATTATGTGTTCTAAACAATTTGGATTACAGCCACAAAGTGTCTTTGCACTGCCTTTATCAAAGCTTTCCAAAGTCATTAGAATCCACTGACAAAAATATATTGTTGCTGTCTCATGGCCAAGGAACAGACCCTATTTAATACACTTCTAATTTAGTTAATAAATTGTTCCATAACAACATTCATCAGTAAATTTTAACCCTTCCTCGACAAGACGTTACTTACCCCCATTAACTAAATATAGCTTATAAATTACTGCATGTTAATAGTTTGCCACAAATGAACAAGCACCATTTATTAGACATTCTAATAAATGCTGCTTGTTCATTCATGGAGCAGGATAACATACATACGTGTGAATGCCAACTGGCATCTAAATAGCATAACAGTAGTCAATAGAAGCACAAAGGCAGGTCAGGAGAAACACGTTCTGCCTAGCAGAAAATACAGGATTAAAACGGGCAAGTTTCCTAGTTTGGGTATTTAAAGCTACAAGCAGCTTCACATGACAGGTGCCTGCCTGCCTGCACAATGGAGTTAATGTATATACCGAGGTGGACAAAATACAGCCCACAGGCCATTCTATCCAGCCTGGAGGGCTCCTAAAAAATTTAGAAAATGTATATTTATCTGCCCCTGGCTGCCTGTCAAAGATAACAGGAGCCTGGGACAGTAGGACCCAGGGGAAGCCATGGCGGGACCCTCCAGCAGCAAGGCCCAACTAGCAGAGGCTTCTGGCCTGGGCCCATGGGGCTGTTTATGCCTGCCTGTGGCAGAGCAGGAAATTCAGCAAAGATGGTGGGGGAGGCGGGGGGGCCAGGCAGGGGAGGACCACTGGTCATTGCCCCCGCTCCTTGGGGCTGAGCCAGATCCTGCTGAGTCCCACAGTCTGGCCACACAGCTGGGAGCCACATGGTGCAGGAGTGGCCATCAGGCAGGCAGGAAAGAGGGGAAAGTGGCAGCAGAGGAAGGGGAATAGAAGCAAGCAGGCATGCAGGAGCGTGGGGCCTGTACCAGTGTCCTGGGGCCAGCAACAGTGGGGCCCAGAGTGGGGTAGCAGAAGCAAAGGGCATAGGCCAGCAGGGCTCTATGGAGCTGGGCTGGGCTGCCCCAGCAGGGAGAGAGGGGAGCTGGCCTGGCTCCACAGACTTGGCTCCCATGTACCCACTCACTCCCAGGCAAGAAGAGGGACCACTTTCCCCTGCCCCAACCCCGTGGTACAGGCAGGGACCAGGCCACGCTTACCCATCTGGGATAAGCAGCGGCAGCGTGGGACAAACTGCTGCTTGGCGTGGGGGGAAAGTGGTCCCTCCCCCTCACTGGCGCTTGCTGGTGCATCTGCTTGGAGCCTGCAAGGGGCTGCTCTATATCTCCACTACATCACTGGCGCCTCTGGGCTACCCTGCAGGGCAGCAGTGGCAGCACAGAGCAGCGCTGAGGCACCACTGATGGGAAGGGGAAGGGAGAGGAGGAGGAGGGGCCTGGCTCAGCCTGGGTCCCAGTGCCAGAATCACCCCTCCAGACTGAGCAGCAGCAGCAGCTGGGAAGAAACTGCTCCTCAGCACAGGGGAAAGTGGCCCCTCTCCCTGCCACCACCAGGCAGTTTTTGGTGCGGTCGCCCAGAGCCTGCACTGTACCGGGCTGCCAAGCAGCTTTGTCACCACCACCTCTGAGCTGTTCAGTGCAGCAGCAGTGACAGTGCAGAGCAGCCACAGGGCAGCTCACAGGTGGTAGTGATGGACTTGCACAACCACCTGGTGTAGTGTGGGCTCCAGGTAGCTGCACCAAAAACTGCCTGGTGGCAGTGATGCAAAGAAGCCACTTTCCCTCATGCCAAGCAGCAAGAGTAAGACTGCATGTTGAGCTATTATGCAATCACTTCTACATATACAGCACAAATGCATAAAAATCAGAACAATTTTTGTTTAATTAAATTAGAATATATTATTACAGGTGTTTGATTTTTAGTATATAATTTGGTTTTTTTCCTGTTCTAAAATGGCAAACCCTCTTCCCCAAAGGAATACTTCCAAGTGCAAGGGTAAGGACTTCCAGTGGCAAAAGTAAGAGGTTGGGGCAGGACTTCCGATCCCAAGATGGCTACCAGGGGGTGTGGCACTTGTCAAGGGGAAGGGCTACCCATGTGCCCTCAACAGCTTGCCAAAACTCGGTAAGCAGCCCTCCGGCTAAAATTATAGCCCACCCCTGATATATACTGTAGTTATTTAAATCCAAGAAAAGGCTTTTTCCTGTCATTTAACATGAGGTAGTTGAGTACAAGGAGGTGGAGGGAGGCTGCTGCAGCTCCAATATCAGTACTGACCCAGAGATAGAGTTGTAGCTATAGCGGCAGCCTGTCCCCTCCCCCAGCAGCCTTTGCCTTACCCCCTGCTGCTGGGGGGTAAGGCAAAGGCTGCTATCCTCTGGCTCTATCCTCTGGCTCTGGCCCAGCTCTGGCACCACTCCAGGCCCAACCCAGCCACATAGCAAAAGTGGTGATGTCTCCAGCCCCAGCTCTGGGGCTCAGGGATAGAGTGGCCACCACCACAACAGCTGGTATATGGTCAAACTGGGGCTGGAACAACCATGTGCTCCATGCCCTGAGCTAGAGGGAAGCAATAGCAGTGCTGGAGCTGGAGCTGGAGCTGGAGCTGGAGGGTGGCAGAGAGGGAGTGGGGCAGCCATTGGGGGGGCCAGGGACCAGACACAGGGGAGGGTAGGTGGAAGGGCAGGTACTGGGGGCACAGACACTACAGAAGGGTTAGCTAGCAGGGAGGGCTAGGCAGGTGGGTGCAGGCTTGTTGGGGAGTGCACGCCTGTTGGGGAGTGCACCAGGGAGGAAGGGAGGCAGCCAGGGATGTAGGCAGCAGAGAACAAGGTGTTGGAGGGGTCAGGGTCAGGCCACTTAACTCTGGTGACTACCTCTGCCACCTTCCCCTTTACTACTTTCCTCACTGCCTGCCCTCCTGCCACTGCTTTTCCTGTTACAGTGATGGAGGGACTAATTTAAGACAACCTCCAATAATAAAATTATAGACATGGAAATTATATTATATTCCATGTCTAGAATCCAATTACTGGGAGGGTTTTCTTAAATTCAGAGTCACCTTGGATTCAGGTAAATATGTTATTAATAAAGTAGACTCACAACACAAGTGTTTCATTAAGTTGTAATATACGTTTACAATACATGCATTTGCAAAAATTTTAAAAGTGTGAACAAAGTGCCATTAATTACCAATATCAAATACAGATATTACCAGGGATCTGGGTTTTCCATCTTCCACGGAATAATAGAAAAAAAATGTGGATTTTCCCTTTTACCAAAGAAAAATACAGAATTTCTTTTTAACAGAGAAACCCAGATTTTAGTCTCTTGCAAAGAGCTCTCTGCAGGTGGGCAGAATTCCAGCAGGAAGGAGGGCAGTCAGGCTGGGGGTGTCATATGCATGTACATGGCTGCTAGGCAGTCTGGAGAGCAGCTACCACAAGTAAATCTGGTGGGGGGGGGGGGG
>NW_017729024.1:162770428-162774227 GCF_001723915.1 Gavialis gangeticus | reverse complement strand
TGGGGGGGGGGGGGGGGAATTGAAGCCCCCCATAGGGAGGGAGGGAGTTGGGCAGGGCTAGAGCTAGGGCTGGGGTTGCTGCCCAGCCAGGCAGCGTGTAGGGCTTGGGGCCTGGGGCTAGAACACGCAGTCACAGAGCACCGGTGGGGGGGAGGGACTAGGCCATGGGCGGCTGATTCAGGAGGCCAGGGAAGGTGGAGGCTGTCTCCATGCCACTGCATGAACTCCCAGGGGCCAGAGGGAAACTTTGCTCCCAGATCTGTACGCAGGATAGAAGTGGGCTGCCCACTGTGGGCTCAGCCTTTCTGCTCTGCTACCCTCCCCCAGGGCTTCTGCAGCCTGGTGGGCAGGACCCAGCACTGCAGGGCAGAGGAGCGGGAAAGCTTACTGCAACCACTGTGAGCCCTGCACTGCCCTGGCAACATGTCCTCTGCTGCCCCAGAGTAGCGGGGGCAGCAGCACAGGGTTGTGCCCCTCACTGCTGTGGGGTGGGCAGAGGGCACATCACTAGGGCAGCACAGAGCTCGCAACAGCAAGGAGCTTTCCCACCTGGCCCTGCTCTATCCTGCTGTGTCGGGTCTTGCCTGCTGGGCTACGGAGACCCCACGGGGAGGCAGCAGGGTGGGGAGCCTGAGCATGTAGCAGGCATACACACCAACCCCCAGTCCCACCTAATGCACAGATCTGCAGACCCACCCCCCCCGCCTAAGCCCACAGCTCAGCCCCCCACAGGCCCCCCTCCGGCCATGTTGCCCATGGGGGAGGGAGAGCTGGGCTCTGTGCTCCACTATGCCGGGCAGCAGCCGGGGCTTGGATGCTGCTGCGGGAAGCAGAGGACTATGGACCCAGGTCTATGCCCCCGTAGCCCTGGTAGCTGGAGGACCCCTCTTGCAGGAGACTGTGAGTTGGGGAGTGAGGGGCACCAGCTGGGCTGGGGACTGTGTGGGGGAAGTGAGGGGCCTGGACCTGCATCCTGGTGAGCTAAGGGGGCAGGGGGAGCTCTAATTTTCCATGATAAAAAACCCAAAAAATCAAATACCAAAATTTATAGGCATTTAGAATGTATTTTACTATAGTGGTTGCGGCACTCATAGGTTTACAAATTGCTTTAAAATTGTAAATATATGAATCAAACATTGTGTTCAGTTGGTGTGTGTGTGTGTACGTACACACACACACACACACACTATGCCATGGGACACAAATATATATATAGTAGCATTTCATTTTAATTGTGGATTTGGGGGGCTTTAATCACAGAATTTGCAATGTTTATCAGGGAAAACCAAGATCCCTGGACATTACCAATGACTGTGTGCATCTGCTCTCTGTCAGGTACCATATCTCTTCAGGTATAATATACTTTTATTTTTTTAATAGGTTGCTGCTTGAATTACAGTAAAAATAAAAAGGTTTTATATGTACAATAGAGATTTTATCCTTATAAATACATCTTTAGTTGAGACTTTATTTTTTTCTCTTAAAATTAAAAGCTAGAAAACATGAATGTATCTTTAATTTTTAAGTGTGACTTACATTTGAAGGAATACAGCAATCACTTCGAATGTAGGTAAGGGGAAAGACGAAGAACCCAGACATAGTTAAAGACAGCGGTCCTCTACACTCCATTTAACAACCCATGCTTTGTGCTTATCCTGGGAGACAGAATAAATTCAGATTTCTCTGTTTCTAGACATCTACGCCCTTATATTGTATGCTAAAGGGATACTAAACTCCTTTAGACACAGAACCATTAGGGTGTCAGATACAAAAACATGTAATTCATTGGGAAGCACCAATGTCACACAACAACTAAAACATACCAATTGCAATGCTCTGTTTATTGGTAAAGTATTATTTCTAAGGCTGGTCTTGTCCTTACCCTGACAACGTGCTGTGTGTAGGCAGAGCCCCGAATGGGGTCACCTCTCATTGTCACTGGCCGAAGTTTGGTCTGAACGAAGATAATACATTCTGAGGCAAACTCAAGGAACCTGGCAATGTCATATTTAAAGAGCATTAATGCCCAAGATTTCATGTAGAATAAATTTTGGTCCCAGAAAGGTCATCACTGCCAATGGTGACATATTTGCCTACTTAGTACATTGCAGCATGTGCCTAGTGCTCAGTCTACTCTGCCACGGGACACAAAGATCATTGTGAACCTATAATCCCAGTCACTGCGTGTAAGCCACAAAAAAGCCACAACTGAGAAATTTGCTTTTAACCTTATATTTTGGTTAAAATCTTTAAATCTTAATTTGATTTCATTTTGCAATTAGACAGAAGCACCACTCTTACAATTAGCGTTAAAAGTATTTTGCAACAAATTTAAATCAGCATTTCTATATGATCACTGAATTTGCCTGAAACTAAAAAGCAATGACCCAGATAACAGTCTTAGAGCCTATTCATTTCTCTCTTAGCTATTATTTCTCAATTTCATCCAGGTCCTCCACATTTCCCAGTCTGTTTCATTTGCATTGCAGCTTTAACAGCAGGGAAACACTGCCATCCTTTTATATAGAGTAGGAATCAATGTGGTTACCTTGAATTTACGCAGGAGCTCTGCCATTAATGTTGGCAGGATCACACACAATTTAGCATCTTGTATTTGCTTGGTGTCAGTTTATTGGCAGGAAAATGCACAATTAAGCATATTGTATTTCTTCAGTGGCTGTTTAACTGCACAATCAGGTGGCTGGGAGGGGCAGGAAGAAAAGAGAAGTTATATTATTGCATTCAGTTTTCTAAACTTCAAAACAGAAAGGTGGAATAAAAATATCAGTCACAATTTCAACCTAGATTTTAAACCCCTAAGGTTTGGGAAAGTTTGTGTCATGGTGTTACTTACAACCTATTTAAATATTTACTATTACAAGGAGATAACATGACCGTTGGATAGATTTTTTCTGAGGAACAGAGAGAATTTAAAGTCATAAGATTATTAGAGATGTTGTTTCAAGCCAAAAGGAACACAATAATATGTATTCCCCACCTCCCAACAATCACACAACTGGCACTGTCTATTCTATGTAAAGGTTTCAGTTAAATTTGCATCATAATCTTTTGGTTGTGCATTTTCCTAACTTTTCATACATGGTCTTTGGAAAAGATCTTTTGCTGCTGTTGTTGAGGAGGAAGAAAAACAGTTTCAACAAAATAACCCTTGTATCATGGAGAAAGTGAGTTGGGAGGACAAAAGCCATTTCCCAGTTGTCCAAAAAATTATAACCACAGTCCACTTGAACAAAACTACAGCAAAAACTCTTAGAACTGAAGACCAGGGCCATTTCTTGATTATACAGGGATAAAAAAATGAACCATTGAGCTAGGACAACCTATAAGACTCCCCACAAGCCAGGAAGAAGCTAATGAGCTGTGGTAACCCCAAGAAGCACTACCTGACTTGGTGGCAAAGCTACTGAGAAAAGGGGCAAACGCCCCAGACACAAACTTGGGGTGGGGGGCACCAGGGTGAGATAAAAGTGGCTTCTGCCACCAGGCACACGATCACAATCATGATTGTAGAGGCCACCAGAAGTCGCTGGTGCCTTAGGTGCTTGGCTGTGTCGCTACGCTGCTGGCCTGACTACACCTGTACAAGGTGGCACTGCTGAAGGGGAGAATACTGCTCACAGGGAAAGAGGACAGCAGGCATGAGGTGCTTGGGTGGAGCTAGGAGCCAGCTGAAGGAAGCAGTCTTTTGGAGACTGCTTGACATGCAGACTATTAAACTGATTTTGCTACAACAACCTGCTAGTAGAAGAAGAAAAGTAAGCTGCCAGACTGGGGCCCA
>NW_017729024.1:162758916-162765428 GCF_001723915.1 Gavialis gangeticus | reverse complement strand
AGGTGGCACTGCTGAAGGGGAGAATACTGCTCACAGGGAAAGAGGACAGCAGGCATGAGGTGCTTGGGTGGAGCTAGGAGCCAGCTGAAGGAAGCAGTCTTTTGGAGACTGCTTGACATGCAGACTATTAAACTGATTTTGCTACAACAACCTGCTAGTAGAAGAAGAAAAGTAAGCTGCCAGACTGGGGCCCACGAGAAAGGAAAGGACTTGCACTGATGGTGGCCAAGGGACGCTGCTACTCCGGCAGGTGACTTGGTCTAAGGGACAGGCCACAAACACAACCGAAGTAGAACAAAGACCTCCTTGGGAAAAGTGAGCCAGAGAAGCAGCAGGAACATGTGGAGGGCCTGTGTGAAGAAACGGCACGTTTGCTATCACCTGCTCAGACACCGTTTTTGATTATTAAGACAGATCAACTAAGTACTTCCTCCCTGTGACCTCAGAGCCTACTCACCTGACCCTGACCAGGTGGGTGGGTTCCCTGCTTTCAAGCTGCTGGCAGGACGTATTTGTACAGAGGTGTTAAGTATTCTACAGCACAAACAGGAGAAAAACCAAAATATGGGAGGAAAGAAATTAAAGGGTGCTGATCGTGTAATTCTATGAAATTCAAATCCTGCTTTCAAGCAGATACTAACATTAAAAGGAACGATATGTTTTGTTTTATTAAAATTAAGAAGCAGGTAAATTAAAGGAGAAATCTGACCTATGCAAGGTTGAAGCTGGAGGAGTAAAATTAATTCAGCCATAATTTTTTCTTTTCCTGCTTCTTCTGTCAATATGTTAAATGCACATAACATGTATACGACAGCACGCACGGCGTGGAATGCAGCTAAGAAATGAGCATAACCTAACACGGACACTTCTTATACATTCAGTGACCGCACTCTGTTCCACACCAGAGTCTGGCTTCCAACCATCCCGAAGGGTTCATCGAAAAAGTCAAGCCCTCATGCCACCATAATTCTACCTTAAACCCAATGTTATAAGTAAAATGAAATACAAAAGGGTGCAGTGACTTGTCCATGGTTTATAAATAAATAAGTTACAAAGGCCAAAATAGAAGCCAGTTCTCAAGTGATAGCAAATCGCTTCAAACAGCACTGGTTCAAATTGGTTCAAACAGCACCAGAAGATCAAGAGAAACTATACACAAACTTACTATACACCAAGGGTAGCGGTTGACGACATAACAGTAGAGCCATTTTATTGTTAATAAAATGAGAGTTAAATGCAAAGAAATAGAAAAAGTATCATAGGGTACAAACAATAGAAAGATGTGTGTAGAGAGATGCTTCACTTCCTACTACAAGTGAAACTGCACTACAAGCAATATCAGTTTGGCTCAAATTCTTTCAGCTAAGCAAGCTCTGAGTGTATTTTTGCTTTCTTCTTGGATGTTTTTGAATACATAAACTGTTCTCTTTGACATATACTTAAGGTCAGCCTGAGGTTAGAATGTACCTTCTTGGAAGAGAGATGGGAATAAGCCTGGTTAAATTACTGCCGCTTGTTCCACATGCAGAGCTCAACTCAGACTTCCAGCAGTGATTTATTCAAATAACTTTCAACAATTCCATCACACCTTTACAAAAAGATTACACAGGCTGAGATTTCCCAAGCAATCCACAAAGAATTTGGATACTCAATTTCCATTAACAGGACGGACAGCCTACTCCAATTTTGAAAACCAGAGCCATAGCTTGGTAAATAGTACGTTTTGGAGAAGACAGATAGACCTGAGGTTAAGATGCTGGGCTTTGAAAGGCTGGGCTTCAAGTCTTTCTTCAATGACTATTTTCCTGTGTGACCTGGAACAAGACACTTAGGGCCACACCCAAAAAATGTTGAGTTTGGGAGAAATGTTGCAAACTGCAAAGCTGCAATCCTGAGAGCCCCTGCTTAATCCTAGAGGCCCCAAGGTGCCTCATTTTGTCCTTAAAGTTCCCTAGACAACTAAAGTTGAGTTCTTGCACATATTGGGTAGATCTACAAATGCAATTAAGGCAACTCAAACTCTGGCAGTTTGCACCAGAGTCAGCTGCTCCCAGGTGCAACACCTGCACATGCACCTGGGACCGCAGTAGTTTGAGCCAGGTCGGAGCAGCCCCAGGCTGGCAGCTTGCTCACGGGATCAGCCCCAGGGTCTGGGTGGCAGTGTTGGGACCGACTGGGCATGAGAGTGCTAACACGTGGAGCTGTGAAGCAGGCAGCCTCCCCCCGCCTAGTCCTCATCACCATCTATATGCTTGTTTTGGCAAAGTAAGTAATTGCACTGTAAGATAAGATAGTACTGTTGGGGACAGTCCTATGGCAGAGTTAATTTACTGCACCCTAATACCAACATGTGTAGATTGTGACACTCTACTGAGGAGCTAATTAGTCAACTCTGCAGTAAAGCACACGTGTAGACGCACCCACTCAATATCAACTCAGTTTTCAATGGGCTCAGCAGCTCAGCAGCTAAGCAAAACTGAGATCCAGAACCCAGACAATTCTGGACTTTGGCCAAAATCCAGGCAACCCTCTCCAAGCAAGCCCAGCACATCAGAAGGACAGGGCTCCACAGAAAATACAGTGGTGGTTCCCACTTTCTTTTAAAACAGAGCTGGTGACACCTCCCTCTCTCCATTCTTCTCGTACAATAACCTACTGGTTAGGGCACAGTGGTGGGGAAACTGGGTTCTAGGGCTGTAGCATACCTAAACCACCAACCTCTAGGGCAGGGGCAGGGGAAGGGCACTCTAACGCTGTATCACTGTGCAGAAAGGAAAGCAAGAATCATTGGACTACAGGGAGCAGTGCCATAGCAACCAAGTTTTGCACCTGGGGCAAAGCCCACAGCAGCGGCCTGCCCTCACCCTGCACACAGATTTGAGGAGCACCCCCTACCCATGTTTGCCTGGGACTGCACGCAGCAGCGGGAACCACCCTTCCCCTAGGCAGAGGGAGAACAAATTATTTGGGGAGGTGGGGGTTGAGTATGCAATACAACCCCCACAGCAGGTAAGTCTGTGGGGGAAGGGGCAGGGAGAGGGGAAGAGGCATGAAGGGCAGATCAAGGCTTCCATGGTGAGGAAGGGAGTGGGGCAGAGGTATGGGCAGGGGCTGGGGTGAATGGGGCCCCAGTCAGGCTGGCTGGTGGGACAATCAGAGCCCTACCCGCTGCCCCATGTTTGTGGGGGGCTGAGCCCCTTTAGCCGCAGCCTTCCACCACCTATGGCCCTTCTTCGCCCTTGCGCCTCCCCCAAACGAGCTGCTCACGGCTTCGTCTCATGCTTCACCCCAGCTGGGGAGCACCTGTTGGCACCCCTTCACTTCAGTGCCCCGGGTGGTCGCCCCACTCATTCCCCCCCCCGCTACAGCATTGACAGGGAGCGCACAAGAGAGAACCTAACACTGCAGTCCTCTTCCTAGGACTGTGTAGACATTTTGCTTTAAGCAATACTAGGGGAAAGGGGATGAACAATCCTGGGAGCAAGGACAGAACTCACACCCCTGACCCAGGGGGTGTCTAACCACTTGGTTTCAGACAGGATCCTTCTTGTGTTCTCTCTCTCTCACTCTCTCTCTCGACCAGCAAGCCTTGAATTAATTTTGGCAGAGCTTCCTCAGGAATGGTAGACTACTTCTCCCCCAGCCTTGCCTTTAACTTGGTGCTAGGTAGGTCTGGCCAGAACAGTCCCAGATTTTGGAGGCTGGCAACTGGCTGGTGAAAATTAAAACAAGTATCCCAGGCACAAGACAGGGAGGTGGAGAGGCATGAGCTGTGAAATAGGAAGCAGACAGCAAAACTGCCCTAAAATAGGTTAGCTTGTTTAGTGGAATGACTATAAAAAAGGGGAGACGATTGTTAACACCTGTGAAGTAAGGAACAATGGGACATCTATGGGGTACTGACTCCCTTAGCTTCCTGAATAGCAATACCAGAGCTGTACCACGCTGTACTGCCCCAACCTCTGCCTGCAGCAGTGCTGGTGTGGAGGAGCAGTCCTAAATTCCACATTTTCCCATATGGTCACCCTAGGGCAGGGGTGGGCAATTATTTGGGCCCACAGGCCACACAGCAGTTCTGAGGAGCTGCCAAAGGCTGGTCAGCACCCCCACACACCCACAGCAGTCTGGAGCCCATGCACCACCACCCACAGCAAACAGCCCCAGCCCACCCCGCCTTTCTAGGCAGCCCAGGCAGTGGCAGCTCCTTCTGGCTGCCACCGCCACTGGCCCCAGCCCCATCATACTGGAAGGGATCCGCATGCACAGCTCTGACCCCAGCCCACCCTGTGCCCACTCCAGACTCAGCCCAGTGGAGTGGACCAACTCTGGCCCAGCCAAAACCCATGCACACAGCCCCAACTCAGGCCACCCCGCACCTGCTCTGGACCACCGGCCCATGCTGAACAGCAGCAGCAACCAGGCAGAAGCTGCTGCTTGGGGTGAAGGAAAAGTAGCCCCCCCACTTCGCCACAGGCCCCTGCCAGTAGCAGCAGGCTGGGGCCAGTGGTGGTGGCAACTGGAAGGAGCCGCCGCTGCCTGGGCTGCCTAGAAAGGCAGTCCTGCTGTGGAGCCACCCCAGCCTCGCTGCATGCCCTGAGGGCAGCAGGATGGGCCAGGCGGGACCAAGGGACCTGCTGCGGGCCGGACAAAGTCCTTCCATGGGCAAGATCCGGCCCATGGGCGATATTTTGCCCGCCCCTCTCCTAGAGCTAAACCACTTTCCAGGAAAGTGAGATGTGCAAGTTTACACTTCCTCAGGCACAGAAGGGAACCAAGGCCAGGCTCCCACATGCTGGGCAAGTTCTCTCGCCATTAGGCTACTGCATACAGAAAGCACCACCGCTACCTTCTCCTCCTCCAACCATGCAGCCTGACAGGCTGCCAGCACCTACTTCAGGGCGGATTCTGGGCTGTGCAACCCAACCAGATGATCTACCTGACCAAGTAATCTGGGACTGGTAATCTCCCTATCTATTGTTTTTAGAGGTACACCGATATATTGGTCCGATATTGGATTGGTACTGCTATAAAGAAAGTTGGCTGTATTGGGAATTGGTCCGATGGAGCTGATAATTTGGCTAATAAATGCCTGTGCCACATGCAGCACTCAGGCAGCGAGGAGCAAAGCCCAGCAGCATGGAGAGCTGCCTCCAGCTGGTAAGTCCATTGCATTGGCAATGGGGCTTGGTGGTGGCGGCCACCACAGCAGAGGCGGGCTTGGCTGCCGCCGCCTTCTTATCACAATGCTTGTGGTGCCACTCGTGGGAGCAGCCACTACCACCGCAGTGCCTCTCCACACCTACTCCTGCAGCCACTGCCATTGCTGCCACAATCACTATTGTTCCTGGCCACCACAGGCACCTCAGCCTGCTGCGGGGACAGCCCCAAGTGAAAGCGGTACTTGGCCAGGGCAGCAGAGCCAGAGCAGCAGGGGCAGCCTGGCCTTGTCACCCGGCAGCAGCAAGGTGGAAAGGCCCTTGCAACACCCCTCGGGGCTGTTGGCATGGTTCTGGCGGCCGTGGCAGAGGAGGAGGACAAGGTAGGCTCAGCCACCACCACCTTCTCCTTGTCACCGTGCTCACAGTGCTGTGCTCCACCTCCCCACGTGGCTGCTGCTGTGGTGGTGGGTGGCTGCCACTGAGCACCTAGGCTGGGCTTCTCTGTAGCTGTGGCCAAGCACCGCTGTGCTCGGCGCCATCCCTGCAGCAGGCCAAGATGCCCATGGTGGCCAGGAACAACAGTGATTGTGGCAGCAGCAGTGGTGGGTGCAGGGCCAAAGGTGGCAGTGGCGTGGGGAGGCAGTGTAGGGAGGTGGCACAGAGAGGCACCATGGGGGCAGCGACCGCTCCTGTGAGTAATACCACAAGCACCACCGTGAGCATGGTGACAAAGAGAAAGGTGGTAGCAGCCAAGCCCACCTCAATCTCCTCCTCTACTGCAGCCACCACAACTAAGCTGGCAGCCCCGAGGGCACTGCAAAGGCCGCTCGGCCTCGTGCAGCAGGAGAGAGCAGGAGGCCAAAGTGCACCACAGCCGGCACAAAGACACCAAGCCATCAGCCAGCTCCCTTCTCTCCCTGCTGGCGCAGCCCAGCCTGGCTCCATAGACTCCTGCCAGCCCTCATGTCACTCTGGGCCCTGCTAGCACTGGCTCTGGGACAGCAGCACAGGCCCCGTGCTCCCGCACATTGCTCACTTCCATTCCCCCTGCCCACACTGCCACTTTCCTGCCCACCTGCGAGCCGCTGTGCACCACATGGCTCCCATACCCAAAATACCATACCCAAGGGACTCAATGCAAGCCAGAATCTGTGCCATAATTTGTGTAAGCAATGCCCTATTGCTGTTGAGCCTTTAGCCTCCCTTTTTCAAGGAAACTGCCATGACCAAGAACACTGGACAAGCAAGCTGAGGGAAAAAAGCACAGTAGGAGACTGGAGGGTGTTCATAAAAACTGGTCAGGGTGAAGAGAGGAGACAACAGGGGAGGGTTATCAAGGACATGCAGTATTTA
>NW_017729024.1:162747699-162755492 GCF_001723915.1 Gavialis gangeticus | reverse complement strand
ATCCTTTGCACGCATGGCCTCCCCAAGCTGCCTGGAAAACTCCCAGTCCAGTTCTTCCTCCTGATGTGGTGGCCTGTAGTAAACCCCAGCACCAGATGGCAGAAGGGAGAGGAAGTCTTGCTCAGGCAAAACACTGACCACCCTAACAATAATTAGACTTACGCTAATGGTAACTCAAATGCATTAACGCAAGTTGGTGAAGTTGAAGTTAATAACACTGATGTCACAGTTGCAGCATGTGCCCCTGTCCTCTTTCTAATCTCTCGGGGTAGGCCCACGCTGCATCCCTGATACTGCTAGGACAGTTACTCCCACACATGCTTCATCCTTCCACTCCAGTACTGTACATCAAATACAGAAATGCAGTGGTGATGCTGCTGTGCAGCGGTCCCTGACAGTTGCTCTCAAGCACTCTAGAGACAAAGCTCCCTAGAGGGGCTGCCTCGAGCAACTTTCCTGCCTCATATCCAGGTTGGTACCTAAAAGCAGGAGTATACAGGGCAGGCATGCTCAGGAGGGAAACCATCTAGCAGTGTGAGAAGCCCATCATAGACCTACCCAACCAGACCTCAGGACCAGGGCCTTTTCTCTCTTGCCTGTCTTGATGCATAATCTCTGGGATTAAGTAGACATGGAGCAGTGTACCTTGCCTGCGACCCAGGTACACTGCCACATGTCTACCTACCATGCACAGCATGTCTGATTGGGCTACAGGCATTTACTTCATTCCCTTCATGATCCTGTGACCGGGAATGTTACCAAGCAATGGTCTTAAAATTGTCTCTATTTAGCAGTTACAACAAAGCATTAGACAAAAAATGATTTTAAAAACAATAACAGCACCCACCCATGCAGCCTCATCTAATCCAAGATTTCACTGTGCTTAGTACAGAGATTTTCCTCTTAAAGGAAAGGAACAGAACTCACTTGCATTTTCTTAGCAAAGGAAAATCCTTAATCCTGTGCATTTGTGGGGTCTCAGTCTGGTTTCTCCTTCTGACCCAGACTAACCCAACTGTTTCCACCCAGGCTTCAAAGCATACAGCACAGCCTGCCCAGGAGAATGCCCACACATCATCTGGACAGAGGCATCCATTCAGTGCAGGATCAGCAGGTTATAAGCACCGTCTCTCCCCTTCTCCCCCATGGACAAAGCTACTGAAAGCGTCTTCACACAACATCCTGGAAGCCAATCGCAAGCCACTAGCAGGGAGGTAGATCAAAATATACCACTATGCAGACACATATGGTCACTTTTCCTCCCAAGAGATGAACAGTTTCCCCAACAGCTAAATCACACCCCAGCCCAGACCCCAATATTACGCCCAGAAGCACATTCTCACGCTAACCAGAAGCCCTGTCAAAGAGCTTTGCTGCATGCACAGGCAATTCAGGCATTTCCAGACCAAACTGAGAAAATGATGTTCCAGCTTCCCGGGGCCATCCCTGAGAAGGCTTTGACAATAGTTTTGCCCTTTTTCATGCGGCAGGTACAGTACTGTTAACTGGAGCCATAGCAATAGGTCATAGGGACAGAAGTCTCCAGGCCAATTACGGCTTTCCAAATGAATACCAACATTTTAACTTTACCCAGAAACCAACAGCCAGCCATTGCAGACTTCCTGTTGATCCTGCATGACATCACTGCTCAGAAAACCCAATCCATAAATCAGCTGCAATTTTCAACACCTGCCTCATATCCAAATGGTTTTAGCCCCATATAGTGAATACAGTCTGCCCAAGGCACAGACATGGACGACAGTGATAAGACCCAATAAAATTCTAGGTATTGTTAATTGGCTGACCTTCACCATCAGCTTCCACACAGGCAGGCAGCTCTTCAGGAAAAATACCAGAGTAATAGTCCCCTGGTTTTTTCCCATCCTTCTAAGAACAGCGGTCAGTCGCAAGCAGCTGTAGAAAAGCCAGTGCATAGATGGGTAGCTGCCTACTACAAGCTTTGGGCACTACATACCAGCAAACCAATATTTTTTTTGTTTGCTTAGTGGGTGTAGCCTGGGAAACCTACAAAAAGAAAACTTGAGGCACCAATCAATCTGCCTGTAGCTCTGAATTAAACTTGTAATTAATGCTAGCCATCTATAATTTGAAGACAGTCTATACCACACCACATCACATATCACAAACATCCTGCCATGTGGTCCACACTGAGCTTTTTATATACAGAATAAATATCAGTTTCTGCTCAAAAGAATCACTCAAGCTACCTAAATTTTGTGCAAAAAATAGTATCACTTGCTTCTGTTCATATGAAGCACTGAGATAGATTTTTGCTTAAAAGTTGCACCAGAATTTATTGCTTGAATAAGCTATGCGTCTGTGCAGTGGTTTCAAAATTTTCTTCCCCTTCCTCATTACTGTTGTCAACAAGATATTCTGTGTTCATCAGGAGAACAGCTAAGACCAACTGAGTGAATTGGAGCAGATTTTCTCCCTCAAACCAGCAAATATTTTCTTTTTCTTTTTAATTTTGCATCTTTCATAATATATTGAAAGAAAAGAGCAATTTTCAAAACACTCAGGGCCAGATCCTCAGCTTCTGTAGCTCCACTGAAGTTCACGTTCCTACAAGAGCTTATGCTTTGCCCCAGATTTTATAAAATTATTTTTTATATTCTGGGAGATACGTTATTTCTATAAGGAGGATTTGGGCGATGGGGGGAGCAGGATGAAAGACTGGTTTATGATGGACTGAATGTTTAGCCTGTGCCCTCCAGAAGTGTGAAACTCAGGAGTACATAAAAACCAAACTTCTTACATAGTTATGATGTACATAACGATGTTTACATCCTTACATTAATGATGTGGACACTGGAGTCAGAAGTGCACTGGCCAAGTTCACCAATGATACCAAACTCTGGGGTAAAGCATCCACATCAGAAGGGCGATCCACGCTGACCTGGACAGGCTCAGGAAATGGGTGGACAAGAACCTGATGGTGTTTAACACCGAAAAATGCAAGGTTCTCCACCTTGGGAGGAAAAACCTGCAGCATGTCTATAGGCTGGGCAGTGCTACGCTGGTTAGCACTACAGATGAAAGGGACTTGGGGGTCACGATTGACCACAAGATGAACATGTGCCTTCAATGCAATGCTGCAGCTAGTAAAGTCAGCAAAACGCTGGCTTGCATCCATAGATGCTTCTCAAGCAAATCCCGGGACGTCATTCTCCCCTTGTACTTGGCCTTGGTGAGGCCACAGCTGGAGTACTGCGTCCGATTTTGGGCTCCGCAGTTCAAAAAGGATGTGAAGAAGCTTGAGAGAGTCCAGAGAAGAGCCACGCACATGATCAGAGGTCAGGAAAACAGACCTTATGATGACAGGCTGAGAGCTATGGGGCTCTTTAGCCTGGAAAAGCGCAGGCTCAGGGGTGATCTGGTGGCCACCTATAAGTTTATCAGCGGTGACCACCAGGATCTGGGGGAACAGTTATAAACTCCTGCAAGACCGTTTCAGGCTGGACATAAGGAAGAATTTCTTCACTGTCTGAGCCCCCAAGGTCTGGAATAGCCTGCCACCACAGGTGGTTCAAGGACTTACATTGAACACCTTCAAGAGAAATTTGAATGCTTATCTTGCTGGGATCCTATTACCCCAGATGACTTCCTGCCCCTGGGGCAGGGGGCTGGACTCGATCTTCCAAGCTCCCTTCCAGCCCTAATGTCTATGAAATCTTATGCTTGTGCTGTGATTATAGCAACAAGGGACTTTCAGAAGGTTCTAACATGGACAAGGGACTTGAGATCCCTTGTCAAGCCTTTGTCTGGTTAAATTCACAGCAGATACATCTTGGGAAGCAACCTTTAGTCAAAGAGATTCAGAAAAAATAAACCTACTTAGCAGTATTCTTAATATCTAAAAAAAATTGACATCACAAATGGCAGTAGACATTTCTTCATGAACTAGCTCCAAAACATACAATTAAACACTTGCAAGACTACTTGCAATCATTAGTGCTACTGGATGACTCCCAACAACATTACTTCTGAGACTGAAATTATACTCCATGGTTATATGCTCCTGCTAGGAAACATTGAAAGGACCAGGCTTGTTTAGTCAGGAATAGAAAAGATTGAGGATGGACAAGTAAGAGAATTCAGTATAAAAAGGACTGCCACAATCAACTATTCTCCATATTCATACAAAGTAAGACTAATCTCCTGTGCACTTTAATTTGCAACAAGGAAAATTTAGATTAAAAACTAGGAATCTTAGCTCAATTACAGCTTAGTGCTAAAGATGCAGCTTTAATTCTCCGGTTGCATAAGATGATCTCGAGGTCCCTTCCAGCCTTACTTCTTTGATCACATTTTCTAAGTATGAGTAAGCGTTGGAAGAGCCTATTTAGGGAAGTCATGAAATCTCAGCTACTGCAGGTTTTTAAGAGCAGGTTAGATAAGCATCTGTCTGGGATAATCCAGATCTACATGCCTCAATGTAAGGACTAGACTGGATCAGTGGTTCTCAACTTTTTAAGACTCAAGGCACCCCTTGAAAATGCCAGCTCTTAGTTTTCACTCATTTTTGACTACAGAAAATAATACAGCAATTCTTCTGTGACAAAGAGCTCAGAATACTAGAGCAGACCAGAACGGTTTTGACATTAAAGATTCCTATTTGATATTTCTGGGCTAATCCCATGAAACTTACAGGCTAGGGACAGAAGTTACACATAAACAGGTTTAAGTGATCAGAAACTGGTTTAAACCTGTAACCGAATAGAAGTTCAGTGCACATAAACCACTTTCAAAATGGCTAAAACTGGTTTAAGATAAACCTGGTTGAATCTAGTGTCACACTTAACTGATTTACGTCAAACTTCTGTCCCAGACCCCTTCCTGGTTCAAGTTAAAACAAAGTCCCCCAGCATCCCAGCATTTTGCAGCCCTGGGCTGGGCTGTGCTGTCTTCTCCAGAGAGCATGGCTGGACCTGGCCCTCTGCTCCCTACCTGGTGCAGTGAGGGCTGGCTCACTGGCTGTCTCCGGGCAAACCACTGCTGGGGTCTAAGGCCAGGGATGGGGGTTAAACTTTCCTTCCCCTGAATACGCAGCTGCCCTGCCCTCCTGGCTGACTTAGAACTGGCTGTGACTGTAGACTACAAATCCCAGAGACACCCAGAAGCAGGAAGAGGAGGTGATGAGCAACCCTAAAGAGTCCTGGTATTGTGAGTCTGGAGTGCAAATCCCAGAATCCTCGGGGGCAGCAGGAAGAAAAGCAAACACACAGTCCATGCTGGTTATGGGCCAGAGAGCTGTACTCTAGCACACCGCGGTGTCTGGCTTGAGCCCCTGCAGGCATGTGGTTGCATTTCCTGAATCAAAAGTAAATGTCTGCTCATTTTCTTAACAGTTCAATCTTTGCAGCTTGAATTAACCTGCAAAGACTGAATCAATTCAGCCTCAGTGTACTTGGCCTCATAGTGGTAATATCACATGGCAGCCCATGGCACCCTTAAAAGGACATCATAGCACCCTGATTGAGAATCACTAGATTACACTAGCCCTTTTTTATTTGTAAGATGGGGCCAGGGGGCTTCTGTTACTTTAAAGGGAGAGACTGCAGCAGAAAGAGCCCCATGTAGTTGAATAGGGGTTAGCTGCAGGAGGAAAGACACAGTAAGCTGCCCATTAAGGTGAAGGGACACACCTGACTTTAGTCAAAAGCACACCTGACCAGAAAGGAAAGGAGCCCAGGGCATATAAACCTGGGTTCCTGAGGCAGAGGGGCAGTGCTGCCTGAAAGCCTGCTGTGAGAAGAGTTCCTGCCAGCTCAACTGGTGGGGAGTGGGAGCCAGAGAGTGGGCAGGTGGCCTGGCAGCAGTATGACGACTTGGAGAGGGAGATTTTGAGTTTAAAGAGGCTGCTTGTGAGTTTGGTTTTTTTCCTAGTTTTAGAAAACTAGAAAAGCTAGACTGGAGGGCTGGGTGTGGCTGATATGGGTGGACCGGAGGCTGCAGGGGTGCTGCAGATGCACCCAGCATAAGGCCCTTCCAGGGTCTGGGACCCAGTGAGCTGTGTGGGACAGAAGCCCAAACACTTTAGCAGGGAAAACAGCCTCACCCTGGGTCAGAGACACCAGGGAGGGCTGAGTTAAATCAAAAGCAGCCTCACTCTAGGTCAGGGCTGAACCAAAGCAGCCTTGCCCCAGGTCAGAGACTCTAGAAGGAAGCTGAGCTAAACTGAGAGCAACATTTCCCTGCTGGGTCAGGGATGCCAGGGGGGGCTGAGACTAGGCATAATACAGGGCTGAGGGACTGGAGACCAGGTACCCGAAGAGGGCTGAGACTGAGAGAGCCAGGCCTGAATCAGTGGGCCAGGGCTAGAAGCCTTGAGAGAGAAAAAGTGGGGGTGGAGTGGGGGAAATCGAAGCCAAGAGGGCTGAGGCCTCTACAGAAGCACTGAACTGTGGGTGGAGTAACATCTGCAAGGCATAGGCATGGCTTTGGGACAAAAGGAGGTTATGATTAAAAGCCCTAAGGCTTTCAGGATATAGGTGGTAGCCACTAGACACCAGGAGGTCTGCTAGGATGACAGAGACACCTGTGAGGAACTGCATGGTTTTGGCTAGTGGGCAAAGGGCCCAGCAATTACAAGAAATAAATTGGGCTAGGCAATGCACTGGTAAGAACACCCTGGGACTCGAAGGCAGCCTCCCTATTAATATCAAAGGAAGATCAAGGTGTGGCAGGTGAGATGACGGAGGGCATGGTAATAGAGGACTGGGAGTGTGAGCAAGAGTAGGGTGGCCCTTGGGGGCACCAGGGCCACCACAAGGGCCCTACTGCTACATTATTTTATAACTCTTCTATTCCAAAACTCATCTCATCACCACTACTTTATAAACTTTATAGAATGCAGACTTCCATTCTGACTTGGCATTTACCTATGTTGCACTTACATGTGCACAGCAAGAATGCAGCTGCATCTGACAGTCCCCCTGCCCACAACACCAGCAAACCTGCATGGAAAATGGGCAGCCTTCTGAAGCAGACACATTCAACACTTGTTTCAAGAAACTTGAACCTTGATAAAACAAAGGGTCAGCAGCACTTGCTTTCACAGCTGCTAAATGAGATTCCCTACACCCCCATGTGCATTAGCAGAACAGGAAACTTCCAGCCCCTGCACAAATGGAAGTTTTGGAGGGAGGGTTGGTGTATTTCACAGTCAAACATACCAGTTTTCCCAAAACAGGCATAGCCAAGAGATACAAAAAATGGTTGGAAGGAGTCCAAGGAAATAAAGATGGGTGGCCGGTTGCTCCCAAGAAGCAAAAGTGTGACACGGTCATGTTCTCACGGGTACCACTTTAGTGTGGGTTGTTACTATCTGAGATGCACCAAAGAAACTCTGCTGGGTTGCATGTACCTTTATTGAAAATTCTTCCACAAAATCAATGGATAGGGTGGTTCTGTTTCCTAATCACTAGCCAAGTTCTCTTCTTAGGCTACAGCTTGCTCGTTCCTTCTAGGGATGGGCTTATGCCTGAGGTTCCCAGAAGTTTCTGAAATCTGGAACAGACCATATGGTGCCAAATGATAAGTATTTTCAACAGAAAACATCCTGGACCCATGAGCGCCACCCATGTTTCAGGTACATGTGTTAAGCACAGCACTGTACTGTTAAGAGACTCAGTATGGGCTTTTTCTGTAATTAAGCAAAAACATTTCTGGCAAAGTGAGCTTCAAATACATGTTCTTTTGCCAAATGGTGTCTGCCTCCCCTCTGGCTGTGGTTATTAGAAAAAAATTATTATTTTTTTTTTTTTTTT
>NW_017729024.1:162741369-162747650 GCF_001723915.1 Gavialis gangeticus | reverse complement strand
TGGGGACTTCTTCCCATCTTTAACTTTCCCTGAGCCTGATGAAGGGCATGTGAGCCCGAAAGCTTGAAGACATTTTTTTTTTTTTACTTATCTAAGAAAATACGCAGAACATTAGTTCTTCATCCACCACCTCTGAAAATGCATGCATTCCTGGGATGTTAAGGACACTATGTGGGATCCCTTCACTAAACTACCAGTACACCATGACTAATACACTCAACTGAATTAAGACTTAGAAAATTTTAGGTTAGTTGAAAAAACAGAAAAGGATAGAGCACACTGAAGTGTCTTGCCTAAACAAATGGAATTAATGTGTGTGAAGTGCCAGGCACAGTTCTAGACACTGTATAAGAAATGTCACTGGGGTTCGGGAAGGGGTTTGAAGGCACTGAGTTTGGTAGCAGCTACTGGAGGAGCTCTATATAAGCAATAAGTGGTAAGAGCAACCCCCACATACTTTGAGACACATTAGCTAAAGGAGAGAGATGTTCACAGCACTGAAGGAAGAAAGGACTCCTCATGATTTGAGAAGGTAAGGAACTGTCATTTGCTTCACCCTGATGAAGACAAGGAATATATTCTTACCTTGCAAACCAAACACAATCTGAGACAGGGCACAGCTCTATAAGCAAGAGTTTAAACATAAAGTGTTATCTTTCTAGCTGCTAAGAAAAGCTAGTCAATTTATAAAAAGTGAATAAAAAGAGTTTATAGGGCCTCAAGGATCCACCCGCTTGGCCATGTTGGCTGGATACACCAGCTTCCATGAACACTGATTCTCACTCAGCAAAATGTTGATGGTTAAAGTACTTGTTGCTCTGTTTTGCTTTTCAGCCTTTCGATTTTTTTTCCCTATGAAGTAACACTGCAGTGCCTGGATGCTGAGCACAGCATGGTTTCCTTATGGAAACTGGTTATGTATTTCTGAAGTGGATGACACAGATGGGCTTATATTTTGTTTTGAGCTCTTCACTGATTGATTTAAGTCTGTCATAGAACCACAGGTTGGAAGGGACCTCAAGAGTCATTTAAGTCCAACCTCCTGCACAGATGGAGAATTCACTGTTTGCAAGCCATCCTAGATAAACACCTATCCAGCCTCTTCCTGAAAGCCCCTGTAAACAGTAAAAAGTATGCAATCCATATGTTTTCATATTCCTAGAGTTCAAGGAAATTCGCTCCAATCCCAATGTCCTCACCAGCATTCCAGTCCTTACTCTGACCCTAGTCCCTTTTCTGGCTTTGGCTTAGTCACTTAACTATTCTGCCTTGGGTCTTCCATTGACGCAACAGAATTAAAACTTTCCTTTGGGAGACTAGCTTGGTTTTTTCCCTTGAGCATGAAAAGCATTATTAAAAACCCTAAGGCTTAATGTGGCCCTAATACTATAACAAGCGCCATGTCATGCAAACACAAAATGCAGGAGCATGGCTATTGTCCTCACTCCTGATTCAGCACGTATGTAAAGCATCAGACCAGAGGTGGACAAATATGGCTCACAGGCTGGATCCGACCCACCAGCTGATTCTATCTGGCCTGCAGTGAGATCTTCAGCCCTGCCTGGCCCAGGCACAGCGGGCAGCCCAAGCTGTGGTGCATGTGGCCAGTCCCACTGCCCCTGGGCACAGAGGGGCTACCTGGTACAGAGTACAGCCTGTCTGATCCCCGTGTGTGGCTCTCGGGCACACTGTGAGCTGTAGTTTGCAGGGCTAGACAGCATGGCAGCAAGGCGGGAGCAGCATGATGGCCAGACGTGGTTTCCTGGTAGCACCTGTGGAGGTGGCTCCTTCTGGTTGCCACCGCCAGCGTTTCCACTGCCGCCATAGGACCCAGCCCATCTGCCCCACACCCTCTGACTGGTGGTGCAAAATGAAGCAGGTGGGCAGGTGAGGTCCCCATAGAAACTAGCCAAGTATCCCTGCAGGCAGGGCGCACTCAGCCGGGCAGATGGGATGGGGCCACAGGCAGGCGGGAAGCATCGTTCAGGAGTGCGCCAGGGCTAAGATGGTGGGGCAGTGACAGTGTGGGGCCAGGTCCTGGGACAACCAGCAGCTGGGTCCTTCAGAGGGGTGCTCTGGCACTTGGCCAGAGTGTCTCTAGTGTTGTCCTATGGCCCTGCTGTCCCAGCATGCTGCCTCAGCATGCTGGAGCAAATAGGAGCGGGGCAAGGCTGCAGCAGTGGATCAGACCAAGGCTCTGTCCCAGGTAAGTAGGGACATACACACATGACTGCTCAGGAGGGGTGGGTTCGGGGTTCAAGCAGTACATCCACCCGCCTGCCACACCGCCTTCCTGCACGGCTTGCTCACACTGCCCGTCTGCATGGCACACAGCCCCCCCCTGCCCCCCCCAGCAGCAGCTGTTGGAATGCTTATGGCCAGCTGCAGGCACAGCTCCCCAGCAGTGCGCAGTGCCACCTCAGACCTGGGGGCTGCACATGGCGTGGGACCAGTCTGCTGGCACATGCCCTTGGGCAGAATAGGGCTGCTCTTGCTGTCCCCTGGGCTGCTGGCACTGCACGCAGGGAGTCTCTGCCAGGAGCAGGCCAGAAGCACCCTGATGGCTGCTGCTTCTGCTGCAGGGGGGCTGTGAGCCATGTGGGGGGGGCAGGGGACCCACCCTCTTCAGCAGTCCCCCCATACCCACAAACTCCGCCACAATCCACCAACAAACTACCCCCACAGACCCCCCACCCTCACAAACCCCTGCATAAGTCCTACACCACCCCCACAAACCTCACCCCTCCAAACCCTACATCCACGCACAAAACCCGCCAACCCCTCCCACAAACCCCACACTCACCCTAAACCCCACATCCCCCCCCAAATCTCACACCCTGCATGCCCAGCTGCCAGACGAGATAGCACAGGACCTTCTGGTGGGAGCCGCAACTGCCGCACTGCAGCCCTGCCCCATGTCCACACCACTGCTGGGACATGCAGCCCCAGCCCGGGGGGATTCCTGGTCCCAAGAACTACTTGGGTGTGATGGGACGGGGGGAGAGGCCGAGGTAGCAGTAGGGGGGTGCGAGTGTGAGAGAGACGGGGGTCAGGGGTAGAGGAGCGCTCTGAGGAGGAGCGTCCACCAGTGCTCGGCTTAGAGGCCCCTTGTCCCACCCTGAGCAGGCTGTACAGGTGGAGGCTGGCCTAGAAGGGAAGGGGCTTGCCCAGCCCAGTTTCTGGGCCCCAGTCAAGGACTTCCCAGGAACAGCATGGGGACTGCCTGGGGCTGGCACTACTCAGAGTCACAAAGCAGCAGGTGGTACAACTGCAGCTGGACTCATGTCCTGGTGCTGGGATGGAGCTGCAGCCAGGAAAGAACTAATGGGGGCAGGCAGAGGCTGTAGGTCAGGAGTGAGAGGCACTGGTAGGGCAGGGCAGCGGCATCTCAGTGCTGCTCAGCACCCCACATCCTGGTGAGCAAAGGAGGCAGGGACAGGCACTGGCCCCAGCCTCTAGCTCCCTCTGGCTGAAGATATGGGAGGAGCAGGGCAGGGTCAGTTTGCCCCAAGTGGCACAACTTGCCCCACACCAAAGTGCATGTACTGAGGCACAAATCTCCAACACAAATTTATGCTGCTGCAAGCGCGTATGCCTACATGTGTGGGTGTGCCCAAGCAGAACAAACAGTCATGACAGGACTGGGACCAGGGCTGGGTCAGCCCCCCGTTTCCCCCACCCCCCTCCCCAACGCTCACCAAAACTCTGGGTCAGCACCCCCCCTCCCCCAGCCCTCAACAGCTCACCAAAATTCCTAAAGTGGCCCTCCAGCCCAAATAATTGCTCACCCCTGCATCAGACTGTCTTTGGAATAGAACCTCCTCAATCCCATTTCCTTTCCTTTCCTTTTCTTCCCATTAGCTGTGTACAAAGCCACACAATGTAGCAGTATGGCATGCATCTTAAATTACTTAAGAAATTATCCAAAAAAAAATTGGCATTCTACCATTCGAATAAATTATAAGTTTTGCCATGCAAAAACTGGAGATAAACTGAAACTGTATATCATTTAATCTTGGAATGTTTTGCCCTGAACACCTGCATGTAATAGATTATTCTCTTCCATTATCTATATTACTGTAGTGTTCAAGAAGCCTCATCATGGACAGGGACACCATTGCGCTAGGGCAATCATTCTCAGCTAAGACGCCATGAGAACTTTCTAACGATGTTGTGTTGTTCCACTGCTGCTGCACAATGGAACTGCTTCCCCCAGCCTGTTTTCAGGAGGCAAAGCCAGTCTAGGAAGCAGCACTACAGCTCAACCTGACAGGAGGACTGCCACAAGGCTGCTGCTGCTAGCCCACATGAGAGCCCAGACTGGCAATGCCACCACCACAGACAGAAAATGCAGAATCCCCCCTGCATTTCCTAGCAGTTAAGGGGTACTCACTGGGTTTCATGTGTCAAGGTAAAGGTAGGGAAGCATATCTCCTATGTGCAAGGAAATGGGCAAAGAGGGAAGGGAATCCCTCTGCCCCCATTAGCAGAGGGTAATGCTATATGCAGAAAAGTTGAGGAGGCAGGGTTGCCACCTGTCTGTACATTTTTGGACAGTTCATTAAAAAATAATAAAGGCTAAAAATGCAGGTCCATAAAGTCCATAAAAATTGAGCTGTCCATAAAAAAAACTAAGTAACTGGAAGCTTGACCGAAGCTCCATTGTCAGAAGGAAGTTGGAGCCTCTGTACCCCCTCTCCACCAGCCACGTGCTGCTGCTGCTGCATCCCATTACCTGCCTGTAACACTGCTGAGTGGCATACAGACAGGAATCCTTGTTTCCATACTGGGATGGCCAGGGGCAGTATGGTGTGGGATGTGGTTGGAAGCAATAGAATTTAGGCGTAAGTAAGGGATCCCTGAGGTGGGACAACATGGTATAAAACTATTGCTGCAATCAAGCAGGGTTGCCAACCTATGCAATTTTTAACAATAACCTGCACGCTTTTTTACTGACAATCGCACTTTTTTCTGTAATTGGTTTTAAATCTCTAAATTTGAACCCAAACCTTGTCTAGGGCCTGGCAGAAAGATTATGTAAAGTACATGTCAGTAAAAAGAAAATTTAGTTGCTGGTTAAAAAAAAAAAAGTCTTGTGCTGGCAACACTGGGAGGGGACCTGAATTCTATCCCAAAGATTTCAGAATCCAAGTCTAAAATGAGGCAACAGACAGGTGAGCACCAAAAGCAATGAGACTAATATGAATCCACATGATCAGCAGCAGCATTAACAGCTTAAGAATTTTAATATGTTTAGAATGCATCTCATTTTTATTTATCACTTAACAGCTCTAGGATGACAGAGGAGACAAGATTATTTGGCACTTTAATTAAAGTCTTTGGTCTTCACTAGAAGCAATGCAATACCTGCTTCTTTCTACTGAACACTCAGCTGGGAGGCACCATACAGAAAAAAAAAATTGTTCATTGTAAGTGTATGTGCACATGTGCTTTACTGTGGAGTAGACTAATTAACTCTGCAGTAAAGCATCACCATCTACGTGAGCTCTGGTATTAGGGCACAGTACATTAATTAACTCCCTCATAAGATGATACTGTCAGGGACAATACTATCTTATAGCAGAGTCATTTACTGTGTTATAATGCATGTATGGATGGTGACTGGGACAGCAGCACTCTGAGTAGAGGTGGACCAGCCCCAGGCTGGCACCAGCTTGAGCGAAGAGAGGTTCAGTGACATGGCTTAGCAGTTTTGGCACTTTTATGCCCTAACCAGTCTCTCCGCCACCCAATGCTGCCACTCAGAGCCTGGGGCTGACCCTCCAAACCTGCTGCTACCCTGCAGCTGCTCCCCCCAGCTCAAAGTGCCGTGATCCCAGGCACACATGTAGACGCTGTACCCAGGAGCAACTAACTCTGGCTAAAATGCAACCACAATGTATAGCTGTGCTTTAAGAACATGTGTGGATGCACCCTGTAAGCTTAACTAACACTCTTCATGGAAAACAACAGACTACCTCATTAGTCTAGCCTCAAAACCCTATATTCAAATACTTGAAGAGACATATGGACCAACATCTTCCCTCTCCCCCAAGAAGATGGCATGTCAGATTTAATTTAATGTTATCTGCTTGCAAGGAGTTGTCCTGGGGTCCTAAAAATGCAGACACATCTACTGCAAGCTGTCAGGGACTAGTAGGCTTCAGATGCAAGAGACCAGACAGCTGATCAGCTTTGCTCTTATCAGCCAAATTCACAAAAACTGATTATCCATGGTTAATCCTTTTACACTGGTGGATTTCCAAATCATATAAAAGAAA
>NW_017729024.1:162724752-162736369 GCF_001723915.1 Gavialis gangeticus | reverse complement strand
TCCTAAAAATGCAGACACATCTACTGCAAGCTGTCAGGGACTAGTAGGCTTCAGATGCAAGAGACCAGACAGCTGATCAGCTTTGCTCTTATCAGCCAAATTCACAAAAACTGATTATCCATGGTTAATCCTTTTACACTGGTGGATTTCCAAATCATAAAAAAGAAAAAAACCTTTTAAGATGGAACTTGACATGATGAAGACATGTCTATACAGATTTACAAGGACATCTTGAGGTAGATGAGAATATGTCATTTTGCTATTGCCAGAGGTCTCTGGCTGTGTAACAGGATCATCTCCAAGTGTGTTTGTACCAGATGTTCCAAAGCAGGAGCTCTCTAGCCCTTTCAACTTCTTTCAAAGCTGTCTTTGAAGACTAAAGAAAATAAAGAGAAATCATTTAACTAGTTTTCAAAAAAGACTGAGGCTGGAGAATACTTACTCAGTTAGTTTACTCACGACTCTACATCTTGGAATCCAGCCATTAAAAATAAATGATGCTGAAGAGTCGATGAGAAATGAGAGATGGTAAACACCTTTAAGGATCAGACAAAAGCTACTGAAAGATTATAAGGTTCTCATTCAGATTCCAGCTAAACTTCAGCAAGTATTCAGCTAAACTGAACATTATTTCTTCAGTTACTACCCGCAATCTAAGAAAGAAGAGAAATCTAACAACTGTATGAAAACCCATGTGTGGAATTGAAATAGGGTTCTTTCTACGAATAGGATATGTGACTAATGATAGACTCAGGTGTAACAAGGATTCTGCGCCTCCAACATTTGGACCCCAGCCAATTGTGAAGCAAGAAAATACCTACTCTTGTCAACATCAGGCAGCGTGCAGACATGCAGAACAAACCAGGAGCTCATCTTAATGGTTATTTCCTTGTTTAAAGGATTGTTTCTCAATCCTAGTAGAAGGCTGACATGCTACATTTAATGCACACTAGAGCTTATGCTTACTTTGATAGCTGTAGCAGAAGACAGCTGTCAAACTGGGGAGGATCTAATATTAATTACATGGTTGTGGGGGGAAAACAGCATCCCATGTTATTGACAATTATTTAAAAAGGGGGGAAAAATTTCAAATCATCTGTTCTTTTTAGCTGTGCTGAACCATTATACCTAGATACATATATCCAGGGAAATTTTTTCCACTCTCATGATTGGAGCAGAAAGTTGTGGGGTAAAGTTTCCGAACAAGACTTGGGCTCACGCTCCCAAATGACACTGCAGATTGTTTTCTGTACTGATCTAGAAGCACAATCCTATGGGTGACAAGTTCAGCCAAGGTGGTGAGCACATTTCCAGAGCAGAACTGATGGCACTTTTCAAAAGAGCAAAATAAACCTGAAATGCTGACTAATATTCAGACATGGCTGCAGTATACTACTGGCCTATGCTGTATTGTACTGTTAGTACCCAATTTGCCACTTTCTTTATAAATGGTATTGGGCCAAATGCTTTCCGTAAATTATTCCACTGCCTGAAGGAATTTGACTTAATGTAATTATACTAAGGATCAATTTGACCTGCTGAGCATGTGAAATGCAGAATTAGATTTCTTTTATTCCATTAAAAAGATTCAGAAAGGAAGACAAATTTATATTTTACGGACTGACATGGGACATAAAAATACAGTTCTAAAAATACAAAGGTATATTTTTTCTACCTAAATCTTTTAAAAATATTTAGAAAGGCTATCAAGTTGTGTGCATTACTACACAATTTTAGATACCTACAAAGAAGGAAAAAAATTAATTAAAAAAAGATTTTTCCCTTCTGATTTCTGGACAAACTAATAATTTTCCAGACAGATGTTTTGTTAATCAATGAAGCTGCAGAATAAAAAACTACTGCCCCAGAAAGGAAAGAAGAATAAGCTTATATACAATATCATGCAACACATAAAACCACAAAAGTAAAGTTAATATGCAATCATTTATTTTTTCTGTTTACTGAAGTGAAACCTTGGTGAATCACTCATGCTGAAGAATTTCAAGTAGCTACAATGCAAGATCACGTTACCACCTTTGTTCCTTTATCTTGATGTTTTCTGAATATTCATATTTTTTTCACAACCAGGTGAATGGCAGCCTTTAAAATGACAGTGAATAGACATTGTTCATAAAACTTTAAAACAATCCTTTGAAAGTTTAAATATGAGATCTGCTCTCCTAACAAGCACTTTCTGCTCTGGGTATGTATATGTTTGTTACTGTAGAAATGATTGCTGAACTGTTAGCATTAGTTTGTTTTTTGGAGAGAGAAAAGACTAGCAAAGCATTTGTTTTGAAAAATAATATCAGGGAACTACAGTACAGTGGATTTTATCAATACAGTAAAAGCAGTGGAAAAGATACTACTATGTTAGGTCAGCAACTGTTAGTTTCCTTTCAGCTGTGAATTTCCTGGCTTTGTCTGTCTAATCTGTCCTATAAAGGTTCTTGTACCACCCTCCTCACCAGAAAACGTCACTGCTTTGCAGAGTGCATTAAGTGGTTTGAACAACATGTCATCTTTTTGTTCATTTTCTCCCAACCGCTTCCTAATGGGAGAACTGCGTATTCAGTGGAGTGCTTTAATTTAGGGATTTGCAGGGGGGTGAAGGTTGTAAATGTATAAGCTGCTCTCTATTAATATTAGAGAGCACAGCTTGAAAAGGTCCACTTAATACTTGGAGAAGAAGATTGTGCAGTTGGCAATGTGATATTATTGTCTGTTATACACTTACTATCATTTAAATACACTCCCTCCGCGCAAAATAACGTTTAATTGATCTACCAGTAATCAGATATTACTTTACTCATTCTTCAAGAAAGTATGCAACTAGGTCCTAATAAGTACAAAAACACCTTGCCAAAAAAAAATCCAACTTTTGCCTACAACAAAACAGCTGTTGCTATAGTAAGAAGATGTACCGTCAACTGCTCTCACACATAATTAGCTAAAAGCCAATCTAATATACTGTTGGCATGCACAGCAAGTGAGATAATTATAACAGTCCATGACTAGAAGACAATTAAGAATCTTTGTTTGTAGGAATGTGCTCTGTAGGAGTTTTTCAAGTGCTTACTTCAAAAGGAAGTAGCACTTTACTGCAGCTGGAATAATTGTTTTTCATGCACTAACACTTTGTGTGGTGCTGTATACACAAAAACAATGCATGCACCAAAGGATTTACAGTCCAAGGCTTTGATCCCTCACATACTTGCCCATGTGAGTGACTTTATATATGTAAATGATTCTAGGGCCAGTACCAAAAATCAGAAAGGTACAAAGGAGTTCAGAAACAAAGCTCTAAATGACAGCCCAATCTCAGGGTTGGTTTTAAGAGAAAAGAGGGACGGCTTCTCCCAGTAAGGGAAGATGATAACACGGCAGCTTTGTGCTTATTTTTCTGTCCTCTTTTCAGCATCTGAAACAATGTCAGTGGGAAAAAGAAAAATGCTGCTTTTCTATAAATACACTTGAAATATTAAGACCATGTGTGCTGGGGACAGTTACTGCACTTGCCTTCATTTCAGGGAAAGATCTCCAGAGAAAAAAAGAAGCCGGTGGTCTGTCAAAGTTCCTGTGCATACACATCACAAAAACCACCAGACGTTTTGGCACAGCTCAACTCAATTAGCAAACTCCGCTCTAGAGAGTGAGCAAAAAATAACCAGGGTGGGAAAATGTGCAGAGCACCTACCCACACAATTTCTAACTCAATCAATGTAATTTGTACTAATTTCCATGTGCGCTCCATTTTCTGTGCTCAGCACTGAAGTTAGTTGAAGGCTTGAAAAGAGGAAAAAACTTTCACTGCTAGAGCAACCGCTCTAAAATAATTCAGATTGGCTGGAAAAAGATGATGGACAGACAGCCTTTATGGGCTACATGGCATTTGATCTTTGCAAGATGCCTTGAAACATATGGCTGTGCTCTTTTTTCCAGTCTCATTTAGAGTAGTTTTCACACACTTCTCCATATACCAGGCCAGAGTAGATGGGTTGTGTGTGGGAACTCCATTAACCTATAGCAAGGAAGGGGCGGGAGAAAAGAGCTGCAATACTGTCCATGCCACACACAAATCCCGATACAGGGAGGATGAACCACTGGATCCATAAAAATACGGACTGGAATACCGCCATGCCTAGGGTCAGGAATGACCTAATTAGGGAATTGTTGGAGGGGCTGGACGTGTTTAAATCGGTAGGTCCAGATGCTCTTCACCCAAGGGTGATAAGGGAATTCACGGGGGTCATAGTGGGGCCCCAGCACAGTTTTATGAGTGCTTGTGGGGCTCTGGCCAGGTACTAGACAATTGGAAAAGGGCCAACGTGGTCCCCATTTACAAGAAGGGGAGAAAGGAGGACCCAGGTAACTATAGGCCAGTTAGTCTCCCCTTGGTCCTCGGGAAGGCCTTTGAGAAAGGTATCAAGGAGCACATCTGCAAGGGTCCAGTAGGGGAGGTAATGCTTAGTCCCTGGATGAGAGTGTCGGGGTGGATGTCATCCTCTTGGACTTTAAGAAGGCCTTTGACACTGTTTCCCACCACATTCTCTCAAAAAACTAGCTGGCTGTGCCACTGAAGCCTACAGTCAGATGGGTGGCAAATTGGCTAGATGGTCGCACCCAGAAAGTGGTGGTGGACGGGTTGTTTGCACCCTGGAGGGATGTGGGCATTGGAGTCCCCCAGGGCTCGGTTCTGGGGCCTGTTCTGTTCAACATCTTTATCAGCAATCTGGATGTGGGTGTAGAAAGCACGCTGTTCAAATCTGCTGATGACACCAAGTTGTGGGGCGGGGTGGACATGCTGGAAGGGAGGGACAGAATCCAGCTAGATCTAGACAGGTTACAGAGGTGGGCAGATGAGAATAGGATGGAATTCAATGCAGACAAGTGCAAGGTGCTGCATCTAGGGAAAAGGAACCAGCAACACACCTATAGGCTGGGGAACGCCCTTCTTGTCAAAACAGTGGCTGAAAGATCTTGGAGTCATTGCTGACTCCAGGATGGACGTGAGCTGCCAATGCAAGGAAGTGGTCAGGAAGGCTAACCGCACTCAGATGGTCGGGGCAGTGGGTCAGGCCATACAAAGAGACGCGAAAGGGCCTGAACCTATTCAGCCTCCACAAGAGAAGGCTGAGAGGGGATCTGGTGGCTGTTTACAAACTCACCAGGGGGGACCAGCGGGAATTGGGGAAGTCTCTGTTCCCCTGGGCATCACCGGGGGTTACTAGGAATAACAGCCACAAATTGTTAGACAGAAGGTTCAGGCTAGACATCAGGAGGCATTACTTTATGGTTAGGGCTGCCAGGCTCTGGAATGGACTACCAAGGGAGGTGGTGCTCTTTCCTACCTTGGGGGTTTTCAAGAGGAGGCTGGACAGATACTTGGCTGGGGTGTTATGAGCCTGCACTTGTTCTTGCCCAGGACGGGGTCAGACTTGATGATCTGTTTAGGTCCCTTCGAACCCTAAGCACTATGAAACTATGGAACCAAATCACCACCCCAGAAAAAATCTGTACCAGCGTGGGAAACGGAGACAACCCCTCAGCAGAGCTCCTCCTGCAAGACACGGCTCTGAAGAACATTAGGGGAGAAAAAGCCATAGAGAAACACAGGTGAGATTTGCTTAATCTTTAGAGAGTGAAAATGTGACATACAGTGGCATGGAAGAGGAGCTACAACTTGTGAAGAGGAGACAACTGCCCTAGGTCAAGGGTGGGCTCACTTTCAGAAGCAATTTGAAAAATTCAGAACACAAGAGCCAAAACCCCTTGGCTGTAAATAGCAGTCTCATTTCATGCAGGACTGATGATCCCAAGGCTTGACCCAGATCAAAGCATACGCGACACAGACCTCCATACATATACTTCCCTTCCACACTGCTTCGCTGCTCCTCTGCCAGAGGGGTGCAAGCAAGAGCATACAGCCTGGCCAGCCGGTCCCTGGAATGACCCACAATAACTAGAGGTCTATCTATACCACGGGGGGGACATACCAATTTTTATGGGTTGATAGTGGTATAAAGTTCTTATTCCGCGTCTCCTTACCGTGGTCCTGTCCCACGGCGCTGATTGGCAGAGAGGCCCAGGGAGGGGAAGGAAGAACAAGGGGGCAGCTACCATCTTGATTGCTGGCTGCCCTTCACAACGTCCTGCTGCTCAGCGCTGATTGGCTGAGAGACCAAGGGTGTGAGGGGGAGGGATGAAGGGGTGGCAACCATCTAGATTGCTGGCTGCCCTTTGTGCAGCCCCACCCATTGGAGAGCCAGCATTTTATTTTTATTAAGTTTTTTTGTTGTTGATTTCACAGACAATCTCAGATTTCACAGTTTCCGCAAAATCTGCAAAATCCACAAAACCGTGAATTAAGTAGGTCCCCAGCAATAACCCTACAGACATACATGGCCATGTCCCAGGAGAGAGAGATGACACACTGTATCCTGCATATTTCAGAGGGACTTGAAGCAGGATAACAGATGTGTGTATTTATAGGATCCCAGGACAAAAGGGTTTCTCCCAGGACAGATGCAACATCCATTCATGGACTTTGAAGCATTGGGGCTTGTCTATACAGAGAAGTTGATTCAGATTAAAGTGGGTTTTGAATTCAAGTCAGAAGAACTATTCCTGATTGAACTTTTTCAGCATAAAGTACTCGTTTCAGAATGAGAGCATCCACCCAGGGACGTATGCAGGAATAGACCGCCCTGAATAACTTCATGTGGACAGAAGCCCCTAGTTCCCAGGATGCTAACTTGCCATTTTTTTTTTTTTACTTGATTGCAAAAATTGAGACAGCCCCTTCACGCTTTTCTGCCTGACGCAAATGCTTCCTCCTCGATACAGACAACCACAGGAGACAGGCAGGGAACAGGCTAAAAATATGCCATGGGGCAAACCCAAAGATAACTAGTCATCCTCCTCCAAGGAGGCTTTACAGTTCTGTGGATTGTCTCAGGAACTCTAGTCCCAAGGCCTGAGTAATCCTACCACACTAGTCCCCTGCACCTGCCTTCCCTTCCCCTCCTCTCCATATGCAGAGGAGCACCTTCACTTTAGTTTAGTGGAAAAATTTCTACTGTAAACCCAACTTTGTACTGCCCTCCATCCCACTCCTGCTAAATTCTACACAAAAAGGTCAAACCAGGTAAAAGACAAGCAGATTAGAGAGAGCTGATGATAGAGGTTTTTTCTGACAAATTTGAAGAGATTCAGGTAAATCAGCCCTAACTGATACCCTAAAGGCAAGAAGAAGGGACTCCCCATAGCAGGCAAGCAAAAGAACAAGGGCAGTTCATAGGCATTGCTCACGGGTCCACAACCAAATTTCACCAGTAATAATCAAGATTCAGGATGTCTGTACAGGTTTGTTATTAGCAGCACTGTGGACCATTTGCTCTGGCAACCAGATAGGACCTTCTTTATTTAAAGAAAACAAAATGAGTTTGTAGTGACAGGAGAAAAGGGACAGCTGACTGGGGTAGTATGTGGAGGGGGAAGCAGCAGCAGGATGGGGTGCATTCTATCCCTCCTGAATACTTACTTCAAAGAGATGTGCATCCCACACCATATATGCCCCATGTATGTTGCCAGCAAGCCTCAAGAGTCACACAAGAGCACCCCAATTTCGACAATTTCCAACACGGCTTCATAAACTGGAGAGGTCCCTTGCAACTACTCTAACTTGCTGGGAGCCTTTTCCAAATGAGCCTAAACAGTATCATCCAAAGTCAGAGAGACAATCTTAATTTAGCTGCCTGGGGAAAATCCCCCAAGTTTTCTAAGATTTAACAGAAAGTAGAGAGATGCCTGCCTGCCTTGCTGAACCCCACCCAGGGCCTCAACTTGACCATGGCACAAAATAAAAACACACTCCTGAATCCTTCCTCAGCCCTCTGGGAAGGGAACCTTTGCACCTGCTAGATTTACCACATCTGCAAGGGGAAAGCTGGAGAGAGTAACAGCACTGGGGTATGAGGGAGATTTCTACTTTGACTTACCTGACTGCTGGTGGGATCTGGGCCCCCACAACCCTCCCTATCCCCAAGAACAACTTAGGACCCATGGGAGAGAAGCGTAGGTAACAAACCTGATAGGGCTACTGAGTGGCACTAAAAGCTCAAAGGGTTGGATCCAGATTTTTAGAGGTATAAAGGCACTGACTGCAATCAGCAGGAGCTATCCGTGCACCTAAATGGCTTTGAAAAATATCTGGACATCTTACAGTCCCCTCTCCTAAGAATCATGGGCAGGTTGCGTTAGTTAGACTCCTCTCTGGCTCATCTGATGAAGTCCAAAGGATGGGTAGATGGGATGCTATTTCCATGCCCCACAGTCCCAAAGTGGAACAACTTATTTTGTTTCTAAATAATCCCATATGAAGAACATCCACAGGCCACTGAGGCTTGTGCACAGCAAGGCAGAACTTACAAGGTAATTTAGTATGGTCGTCAGACTCATTTCCTGCGGTACACCACAGGCTCTGCTGCCCACCAATTCTCCAACTGTTACTGCACAAACTCTGTCCTCTCCTTGGATAAGGTATTGCTGTGGGCAGGGGGTTGTTTACCTGCACTCTGATCGACTTCTTGGCAAATATCTGCAGGAAGTTTGCCAGTCTTCAGCTGAAATACGGAACTAGAATGGCTGCTCCATCTTCCCTTTCAGTCCATCATGACTGCTGTGCTCACACAGAGGGGCTCACAAGTGTTCATGGGCAAGGTACACGTTCAAAAGCTACACTCTGCCCTTCTGCCGCCCTGGGGACCTTCCTGCCTAGTACTGCTCTCTTCTGCTGCCCGTATACTGCACCACACTGGTGATGAGAATTTTTGGCCCTTTCATTGCTTAACACTGGGATAGAGAAAGAACTGAGAAGACAGTTTTCCATTCAGCAAGGTGTTTTACTGGGCTCTTGTAAATCCTTTCCTTTGAAACATTTCACAAGCTTGTTTTCAGCAACGTACCAGGCAACACTTGGAATAATATCACCTTTAGAAGCCAACTGTTACAAGGAGCATCTGTAGCCAATACTTCACATACACTTTAATATCCCTACCAAAGGATGCAAACAAGTGCTTGTAGGACCTGGCTTAGGATATGCTGTGAATGAGTACATGCCTTCATTAGGCTGGGTTAACCCATTTTAGATCACGTTGACTCAAGCCCATCTAAAGTTAGATCACTTCAGGCACGCCATTTTTAGAGCAACCCAAGCCCCATGAACACCTGCATCACATCCCTTGTACAGTTCCCAGAGACAGTCTTTCCCTGTACTGATGAAATGGACAGACTTAGCGGGATCATGAGTTTACCAGCAAGAGCATCATTCAGTTAAGAACACATCAGGGCAACAGACCCAGGCTTGCAGACAGAAAATCTGAGGGAGGACTTGACAGACAGATTCAATAAAGATGTATTACACTAACCAACAACTTAATTTTAGTTTCCCTCTCCCTTTTCTCTAATGTAATTTGATCTGTTAATATCAGCACAGAGGCCCAGGCCCTCCAACCCCATGTTCCTTGAGAACGTGTTCCCCGCTCGTCCGCCCCCCCGAGTATTTGTTAAACACCATTATGCTCAGCACTACGCAAGTGGCTCCTTAACCCAATGTACAGAGGGGGGCAGAATTCTCAAAAGCAAGGTAAGGGTGTGAGGTTCCTGAAAACGGTCCAAACTTGTGCTGTTAGCTCATCTGCCTGCTCCTGGAAATCATGTTCTTAAAATCCGTGAATACAAAATAGACTGGGACACCCAAGTGAAGAAGCTTTAACCCCTCTCTCACCCAGGGTGGGGTTAGGAAGTTCTACAAACCAGGGCGTATCTTAAGTATAATTATGTTGCAAATATGTTTTAGATTTATATTAGGGAAGTAAAAGTGGTTTGTAAATTGAATCCTACTTACAGCAGCCAAAGAGCAATTGTATTTGCAAACTTGCAACACGTGCCACACAAAACCCAGTGTAATTAACATGGAGCTGGGAAATTTTGGGGATGGGAAAAAGGGGCAGGGGTGAGAATCCAAGATTTCACTGACACTTGAAACAAGTGAAGGCAGCCTGCAGAGGGAAAAACTAGCCAAGAGTTCACTATAATAAGATGTCCCAAAGTTATATCTTATGAGTCTGCCCCCACTATTCTTCCTCAATCAAACACATATGCGGGAAAAACTTACCTGGTGAAGCTGGGAGGCAGCAGGACACCGCCCAAGACAGCAGAGCCGGCAAAAGTGAAACCGTGGCAGGTGGAACCACTGCAGCAACACTTGAAAGGGAAAAAAAGCAGACAAGCTGGAGGGAGCCGGGAATGGCTTCCGCATCGGCCTGGACCTGCTTTATTCAAGCCTGCCGGAGCCGACTGGCTGGCCAGTCACCTGGAGCCAGGCCAAAAAGCCCGGCAGAACTCCAACTGGAGGGACTGGAAGTGGCGTCCCCAGCGCAGCAGGAGGAGCAGGAGCGCACAGAAGATCCTCCTGGGAAGCCCTGGTGGGCACCCCAGGAAGGGGTTGCCCCAGGGCCATACAGACAGCCTCAATTGGAGGCATTGTCCACAGGGCCACTGTGGAGGGCTGAGACCTCCAGCGAAGACTGCAGCCTGGCAGAACCCAGTGGAGCAGCAGATCAGCCGCAACCAACTGAGACCCAACTATGACCTCCAAAGGGGGGAAAGGCACCCCACAGCAGGGCAGTGTCAAATGCAGTTGCAAGATAGCCAAAGAAAGAGGGCCACTGGAGACGCCTATGAGGAAGAGCGGTGTTGCTATGGTCACCAGACCTGGTGGGCTAGAGCGGGAAGGAATCCCAGAACACCATCCTTGACGACGAACTATTCCATCACAGTTGGCAGTAGGCAGGGTGTAGGGGAGGCGGAGCCCCACAAAAGAGCCGCAAAGGAAGTGACCCAAGGGGAATCACCAGGGGAAGTGGGACTGAAATATCATCCTCCCAAGTGAAATGAACCAATCAAAGATGTTTTTGATGACTGGTTCATTTCATTCAGGAGGACGAGTGATGCACCAAGGCTCCTGGTGCATCACCCTAAAGTCACTCAGAGACTAACTCTTTCGTCCCAAAGAAGTCATGGCCAAGCTTGAGCGGAAGTCACACACACAGCATGGGAGATTACAACATACAAAGGCCAAGTCACTGGAGCTAGGGACAGAAGTTACACATAAACCGGTTTAAGTGATCAGAAACTGGTCTAAACCTGTAACAGAAAAGAAGTTCAGTGCACATAAACCAGTTTCAAAATGGCCAAAACGTCTTAAAGATAAACCTGGTTGAATGTAGTAAGTATCAGACTTAACCAGTTTGGGTCAAACTGGTTTATGGAACTTTTGTCCCAGAACCCTTCCTGGTTTAAGTTAAATCAAAGTCCTCCAGCATGCTTTTCAGCCCTGGGCTATGCTGTCTGCTCCAGAGAGCAGGGCTGGCCCTACCCCTCTCCTCCCTAGCCAGAGCTCCAGAGATGGAGACTGGAGGCACAGCAGAGTCTACCTGGCTTCCTGCCCCACCTCCAACTTGCCACTCAAGCAGGGATTCCCCCCACTCCCTCCCTCCCCTCTCCCACAGCACGGATCCCAGCAGCACAGACCCCAGACGACATCTGGTCATGG
>NW_017729024.1:162709075-162719752 GCF_001723915.1 Gavialis gangeticus | reverse complement strand
AGCACGGATCCCAGCAGCACAGACCCCAGACGACATCTGGTCATGGTCACTCCATCCCCATGCTAGCTAATGCTGAGAGATGCCTCTGTGTGCATGTGTGCGTGTGCATGTGTCTCCAATTTTACTGAACAGTGTCTGCTTAGGGCTGTTTGGAACTAGTCAGCAGGTTAGCTGGTAAGCAGGTCAGCAAGTCCCTCCATTCCTTCCTTGGAAAAAGCTGTTTAAGAAGAGCTTGAACTAATGAGAGAGGCTTTGTTTTTCTGATGAGCTGATAAGCTTTATATTATCAGCTCCCTGCTGGTTTGCTTGCTTCAAAGGCCACAATTTGTCAGTGTTCAAGAGAGGACAAAGAGAGGTGTGAGAAATGACCTGGTTTGCAATGAATGCAGCGCCTGTCAGTTTGCTGCAGACAGTATGAAGAAGCAGAGAGAGGAAGACTGAAAAGCTCCATATCATCAACAGATGCATGCACTGCACACATGCAGTCCTTCCCACCCCCCACTTTGCTCAGAGTTTTAGCTGGAGGCTGTGGTCTGGCAACACTCTCCACCCCTTGAACAGCAAGCTGGAAAAAGCCTGGTGAGGGCTGCTTCCCCCTCCCCCTCCAGGCACACCCCAGTTGGGACTGTGTAGGCCAGGTTGAGGGTTTAAAAACCTCTCTAATCATAGCATCCTGCCAGGGCCTGGCCATGTTTCCCCCATCAGCTCTGCACTGCGGAAGGGAAGGGAAGGCTGCTCTAGCATCCCCCAGCTTCTAGCCTGAGCCACTACAGGCATGTGCCTGCATGTTCTGATTCAAAAGAGAATGTATATCGACTTGCAAATCAGTTCAACCTCTGCAGGTTAAATTAACCTGCAAAGATTGAATCAATTCAGGCTCGGGCTTTGTGAATGTCTGTCCCTAGCCTGGGAGTGAAGTAGATTCCACAGACATCTTCACTGTGACACCTGGAACAAACTAACTCAGAACCTCTTATCTATCAGTTATGATATTTTACCAGTGTGGTCTGCTGGCCCACCCATGAAGCCAGTCACACCCTCGTCCTGATCTCTGGTCTCAGAGTGGGCTTCAATACTCCAAGACAAGAAAAGAAAATATCCAAAGAAAATATCTACTTAGGAAACCAGTGTAACCAGGGATGGGTGGAGAGAGCAGTTCTTGTACAAACTGAGCTCTGTAATTATGTGCTCTACATCTGCATACTATTGTAATGGACAACAGACACCTTTCTGTCTATATATGCAGTAGTAGTTGTGGATTTTTTTCTGTTAGAATACAAAAATTGCATCTCAGGCAAATCATACGAAAGTAGTTATGAATAATTCATTTTTAAGCAAAAAGGATGTCAAATTAAATGCTTGTTCAGCTTATATTTTGTTATTTTGTGTTCAAAGTTTTATTTGGTATTTTTATTACGGTGTTTTCTTAGGGTAAAATATAACAAACAGCAAAGTCTACACATGCTAAACACTTGTATATCTATGCTACATTTAGTCAACTCTACTAAGCAACTTCCAAAAATAGTAATTTACATTTTTAAATTAATTCATTTTGACTCCATTCACATGGTTTTGTGCTTTCTGCAAATACTACAGCAAACAAATGGAGTTTACAGAACAGTAAGTGCTAGAGAATAGTTCCAAAAACCAAATTTCAGATTTGTAACTAGCAGTATTCAAAGCAAGAGTCTCAGTGTCACACTCATCCAATCAATGAAACCTACTTTGTGACCTACTGTCCCAAACTGCTTCATTATCAAATATGTGCTATTAGTTACTGATGAACAATTCCCAGATCAAGGATTGTTCCCAGAAATTTAGGGAGTAGGCATGAAAAGAAACAATCCTTTCTGAAGTCTGAACAATTCATACGTAAACAGAAAGAGGAAAAATTCAAACTACTGAGTTGCAAATGATTCAGTCTAGTTTCTTCAGTTCTCATTACTGAAATGCTTTGGCAACTTTGCTTGTAATACAAAACAAGAATTCTCTAATCTGTTTTTTCTTTGCCATGCTTTTGTTTCACCGGTGGTATCTACCACTTGGTCTTTATTCTCTGCTAGTCAGACAGGTAGCTACTAGAAAGAAGCCTTTTGATGCCCTTTAGCTCTCAAAATCCCTCTTGCAAGATACCATTTGTCTCAGTTCAGAACATCTTCCCGGAGGAGCGTTTCCAGCAGAAACACAGGGCAATCAAAAGAGGCTAAGTAAACATTCAAGAGCTCCTCAGTCAATGGGACTTGGCTGCCTTTGAAAATGGGAACATAGGCTTTTAAGTCACTGAAGCTTTTGGAAGTTTTACCTAGTAACTGAACTGTTAATAAAACTCCAAATGTTACTACACACTCAATGAAGTATTATATTCAGAACCAAGAAACTACAAGACCTATTCAGCAGAGTTTTGGAGCTGAAGATGTCAAATCTGGGCTGTTGGTTGCCCAAATGACATGAAAAAGGGCCCAGCCTGACAGCTCACTTCAGTCAGAGCTCAGATAATTTTTTAAATACCAATACACTAACATGAAATGAAAAGGATTGATCCCTGGGGAAAACTAAAACTGCTGCTGGCTGTCATGATTATCTTGCCCTTCCCAGGCAATTACAGAGTATGAATCATGTGTGGATCAGAGGGGGGTCTCAAGAAAGCAGTGAAACTAACTTTAATGGTTTCAGAAGCTACCACTTCATTTTATAGGAAGGGACTACCTTGTGATATTTATATAAAATAATTTAGAAATATCCATTTCCTGGTGCATAAAATACACAAATTACTCCAGAATATACAAAGATGAAACCTTTAATCCTTTTAATCCAGGCCAAAAAAAAAAACAAACCACACACCACAGACAGACATCTAATCTATAGAAGAGGGCATGCGACTCTAGACCACAACAATTTGTTCAGAAACTCTAACTGAATATGAAATACTGTCTTTTAGATGAGTTGGTATTTTTATCTGCAACTCTTCAAAGCTTCTAAGTGACAATTCCTCAATCTGAAACATACAGCAAGGTGGAACTGATGAAAAATTTAACTCTTTTGACTTTATATGTACACTAATTTATATGTACAGACTACTAAATTTCCACATCTTCCCTGCTGAACAAGAGTTGCCCACCTACTGATACAAAGCTCATTTTCTCTTGAGAAGTAGTGATTCTGCATAGCTACTACTGGGATTATGTATCCAGCATATAAACTAACATCTTCAGTAAATCGTTGGCAGTGGGAGACCTGCAGGCTGAAGCTAATTAATTCTGTACTCACTGACATTTGTCCTGATGTTAAAGGCAAATTGTGCTTAGCTCCAGAAGGTACTCTTGACATGCAGAGAAAACACAGATTTTTCCAAACAAGACTAAGAAGCGTTCAAGGCAGACAAATGATCCAACAATGACACAAAGTAATGGCAGAAGAGAAATTTCAGGGCATGTTAAGAGAGCTGTAAGACAGCTACTGCTTGTCTTAGACTATAAGGAAGAGTTTAGTTTACTGGAATAAGATTCAATAATTTCCTATTATTAGAATGAGTTGAACATGGTAGCCCTAGGATTTGAACTGATTCAACCCCCTTAAAATAATACCTTGACTTCAGCGGTCAGATCTTTAAAACCTAAGGCCACAGTACAGCAAGATATGTAAACACACATTTAACTTTGAACACGTGCAGTCTCAATGGCACTACTCAAGTGATCTAAGTTAGGCACTGTATGTGTTTAAGGGCATTGCTGAATCATAGCTTTTATGAGCAGCCCAGTCAAAATATAGATTGTTCTCTACAACCTGCATCACTTTCCTATGGACTTGAATCCAAAGAGTGTGATCACTGATAACTTAGTGAACTGTAAAAGCATACTCTCCCCACAGTGCTCTAGGGACTGTAGAGAATCAACAACAACTAAAATCCAGGTCTATTTTGTTTCCTGGTCTGGCTTTCTGGGCAACCTTTCTTTTCTATGCCTATACTTTTTTTTTTCAAATATAAGCCACTCAGTTCTGAAACTGTCAGTTTTGTCATGTATTGTATTGTTAATACCGGGAAAATAAGACACAACAGAAGAGTTAATGATAGCGTTGAAACCCAGTTATCTGCCCTACATCATCTGAGTACCACCACATCCTCCCTGCCCTAGTAACTTGGTCTCAGAGGCATTTGAGAATACTGTAGCACTTCCTAGTTCCTTTCCTCATTCTGATGAGAAATAGCGTGGAGCGACCTAAACTCTCTCTTGAACAGAAATCACATGCGAGTCACATTTCCTATGCTACTCTGCTCTGCCAGTTTACACTGGTGTCTGTGCTATACTATCGTCTCTCCAGACCTGTTCCTCTGGTGTGTTTCACAAATGCTAGACTTGCATAAATAATTCTCATAGTGCAGAATGCCCATGGCAGAACTGCTCATTAGGTCTGCCAAGGGAAAGGGCCCCAAAGCAGCCAGAAGAGTAGGTTACATAAACAAGCTGATGCAAGGAAAGCAGAAAAAGAGTCACAGATCAAAGATACGGATTATGCCTGGCTTATATATTCGTGCATTGGCCCCGAGGAAGAGTGTACGGAACCTGGCTGCTCCCATGCCAAAAGTCGCTCTAATTTTTGTCCCTGCACTCGTACTGTTATGTCAGATGAACTGAGTACTGTGAATGGCACAAAGTAGACCTCACCACTGCCTGCTACCAGCTGGTCTCCAACCCCAACGTCTAAAGAGGAAACAAAGAACAAGACCAAACTTGTTAGCATTTCGAATTCAAACCTCTGGTTACCTTTGGAATTAAAAGAGCTAATGGATGAAAGAAAAGTTTAAGAGTTTAAAGATGGATAATTTGTAGCTTCATTTCATGAAGCAGCATAAGGCCATAAAAATCATAGGTGTCTCAGTCTATTTCAAAGAAATATAGGATCTGCTTAGATCATTTTGGATGCCAGCACTTGCTTCCCCAATTCTATACAGAAATTAGTCCCTACTTTTGCATTTTTATGAACTCCATCCTGTTTCCACAGAAGATAGTAGTGGAAATGAAATAGGGTCAGATCCTCTCACAATAAGGAGACCGCGCTTGCATCTGCAGAAAAAAAACACAGACAGACAGACTGCAGCAAGAAAGCAATACAGTCTAGAGACCAGAGAGGACTCAAGTTCAGGTGCTTATAAAGCACCCAGCCCAGAGTTAAAGGCTCTAGTCCATCAGGCAGCCAAGTCCTCCACTAGTCAATGTTCACACAGCTCACAAAACTTCTGTCCTAAAGTCTGCTTCTCTTTAGCTCCATAATTTCAATTTCATTTTAGCAGCCAGTATGTTATGCATATTACAATTAAAGATTAATGCTATAAACATGCTGAAAGCTAGAAATCCAGAAATGAGGTGCCAGACACCATTCATTTTTAACCCTACTCTGGTGGCTTAAGAAACCAGACTTACAGAAGGGTCACTTGTCCCCCATAGACTACAACAAGCTTTCTCCCCTTCAGCTGCTAGCTGGTTTTGTGGGCTTACATTTTTCTTTATTAAATTATTCATACTATAATACATGAAACAAAGCAGCAGCCCCTCCTGTCCTGAAGCAACGAGCCCCGAGTCCTTTAGACAACATCACAAGCAAGCTCAAGAGTGAAAAGAGAGCAGAACTTCCTAGAACAAAGGAAGATAAAAATGAGACGTGCCCCAAAGAAGCTAGAAATAACGATAAGTAAAATAGTACACAACTTGCCAATGAAAAAAGGAGAATTTTAAAGTAGGTTCCATGGGGAGCGGTGAACAAAACCCACCAGCAACATAGCATGAATTTACTAAGAACAAATTATGCCAAACAAACTTGACCTCCTTCAACAAAGCAAGTACTTGGGTGGATGAAGGTAATGAAGTGCATACAATGAATTGGGACTTCAGCAAACAAACTTCTACATGACCTTTTTTATAAACAACATGAAGAAGACTGGGCTAGACTAAACTACTATAAGGTGAATAGACAACTGGCTCAATAGCAATAATCAAAGGGTAGTTATAAGTGGATTCATGTCAGACTCCCAACAGGTTTCAAGCAGAGTCCCATAGGGGTCTGTCCTGAGCTGCAGTGGCAATGTGTACCTAAGAGTGCTGGTGCACCCCCTGACCACTTAAGTGATGAGCAGGGTGGCAGGCAGAGGTGGCAGTGCCCCCCCTGCAAGTGCCATTGCAGGATTGGCTGTGGGGGTCCCCCCAGGCAGCAAGATCAGTCACAGGGGGACCTCCTCCCCATCCCCCTGCCTCCACCCCCAGTTGGCAGGATAGGCAACCTAAGGTGGTACCAGTTGCCCATGCTGGGCTCAGTGCTGTTCAACACGCTAATTAATGATCTGGATGCTGACATAGAGAACTTCTTGAGCAAATATGCAGATGACATGAAACGGAAAAGGATCGTGAACATGTGGGAGGACAGGAGTGCAACTGAGAAGGATCCTGACAGAGTGGAAAGCTGGGCTGGAGCTAACCGGATGATGTTCAGTACTGAAATCAGGAAGAATAATCAAACACACAGATACAAAATGGGGGACACCTGGGTAGATGAAAGCACTATGGGGAATGATCTAAGAGTCTTGGTAGATCACAGGTTCAATAGAAGTCTGCAGTGTGATATAACTGCACAAAAAAAAGACACATGCAGTTTTGGGCTACGTCAATAGAAACATTAGATGCAAAATGCAGGAGGTGATGTTGCCTCTACTTGGCACTGGTTAGGCCTCATCTATGGTACTGTGTGCAGTTTGGGGCTCCACACTTTAGAAAGGGCATAGAGAAGTTAGTGAGGGTCCAGAGACGGGCAACAGAAATAATAAAGGGATAAGAAGGCAAGTCATACAAGGAAAGGTTGAAGGGAATAAGTATGTTCAGTTTGCAGAAAAGGTGCTTAGAAGGGATTGAAGTTAGAGGTTTTGCTCCATCTGAATCCTCAGCTCATTCATATACAACAATTAGAACATAACTGTTCCTTATGAACTATTCCTCTTTTGAAAGGGCTCTATATATTCACGCGTCCACATGCAAATAATACTGAGTTTTACATTTTCCCAGAGGCACTAAAAAAAAAAAAAAATACCTTTCAGTAGTATCTATGCTCTAGAAGAAAAAGTAAGATTGAAAAGACACCATAGAAAGACGTTCCAAGCAACAATTTTTATACCTTAAAAGACTCAGAAGAGTTTCTGTTCTTCTTGTTTAACATCGTTTCCAATGACACCGAACACCAAAGATCTACAGTACTGGTTTTCAACCTGTGGTCTGAGGACCCCTGAAGATCCCCAGATTATGTCTAAGGGGTCCACAAAAGATGACGATGATCAAACTTGTGTAAATACCTGCACTTATAGTTCAAAAGGGTCTGCACCTCCATTCAGAATTTTAGGGGTCAGCAAATGAAAAAAAGCTGAAAACCACTGATCTAGAACATCCACCAAATGACATCGCACTAGCCTCAAGACTCCAAAGCACCATCCTAATATTGTATCAAAACATCAGAATGGTGTCATTATCAAAACAGAACAAGCCAAATTTGATGATTTTCTAAGTATGCTGCAATATCTGCTTGCTTTAATGGGACATGGAAGGATGAAGGTTCCTAAGAATAACAGTAGGTGAGAGCCTTTTCTGCAATGTTTTTTTTAATTTTTTGGCTCAGAGGTAAAGTTATCTGTTTGATTACTTAAAGCTGTTGTTCTGCAGACTTTATCTCCATATTAGTAGTTATTGCTGTGGGTGGCTGGCATTTTGTAAGTGTAACTCAGCTTTTTTCATGGGCATGGATTGTTTTTTTTAATCTAGATAAATAATGGCAAAAATCCATACCAGCATTACACTGCAATTGTTTTGTAGATCCATTTAAAATGAGAATTCTTTTCACTTCCTAGCTAACATATGAAGAAAGGATGTATTCCTTCTCTTTCCTGTCCCAGTTTCTCAGACATCTCTCACATGCACATATACACATACACCACTGACTGTTTGCTGAATGTTTTGCCTTCTCTCTTCTACTTTGCATACATTAGACACCACAGTGTGCAGTGTTTCAAATGCAACATGTCTCATCTCTGCCCAATACCAAAACACTAAGGCTAAAAGAAACCCAAATAAAAAAACCCACTGAGGTGCATCAACTCTTACAAACTCCACTACACCTAATTCTAACTAAATGTAGAACTCTAGTAAGGAGTATGGCCAAATAAGCATATTGAGCAAATGTTTAAACTACAAGAACTAAAGAAGAACATAATGAAACATCATTTTTACCTACCCTTGTAACTTGCTAATTAGCTTAAGTAGTGAAAACTGTCTGCCCATCAGCATCTGCACATTTTGTTCTTTGTATTTAGGGGAAAAAGTCAAATTGCTCACTTTACCTAGCTGCTAAATACCAGTCAGCGTCTTGGGCATCCTAATTCTGACAAAGGGAGATTAAGAGCTGGGATGCAATCCATGCAGTGCTGCACAGATTTCAGACTGTAAATTTTATTTAAAACTGACATCAGCACCAAGGAGAGAAAAGCAGTAAGCGATGCCACAAACCATGAAAATGCAAGTGACAAGAAGCAGAGAGTCATACTTGCCTGTTAAAGTCTATATCCAACAACAAAGCAGAATATCTTTAGACAACAGTCTTCCTCATGGCTAACCTTTCATTTCTGTTCTCAGAAAGAAAGAAAAGAAATGGAAACGTAATTTTACAGTTGGGAAGGAAGCCCACAGACAGTTTCTCCCAATTATGCACACAGCAGATGTATACATTCCACAACTGGGTTTGCCACAGCACTTAAACCCACGCTGGTGTGCACTGGTAATGTGTGTGGAGTCATAGCAACTACACAATTGTTTTTCATGCAATTAGTAACATCTCAAATGAGTCAGAAATCCTCCAGCAGCTGTTACTAGACTTATGAAAGGACTTGGGGCTTTTATAGTGAAGATAGTTTTCCTTTTAAAAAATAGCAATAAAATCACTGCCATCTCAAACGCTCTGTAGCTAAAATTTCTCACAGGATTACTTCACCATGAACTATTGTGTCCTGCTTCATGAAGGCTGATGCAGCATTGCTTTCTAACCGAGGCCTCTTCCAATCTCAGAGGCTCTACCTGCTGTGCTTCCTACCCAAACCCTTACTGGATTCCCAGGTCACAAATCTTTTAACTATCTCTCACCCTTGCCGCTCCCATCCTCCCTCGCCACTCACGTCATTATAGTAAGTGATCTATTGGCAACATTCTTTATGTGCATTTCTCAGTTTAATAAGTCACAATATAGAAGTTAAATGATTTTTTTATTGTATATTTCTCTGTATTTTTACTGTGTATATTTCTCCCATCAGCAAATCACTGTCAAGTCACTGCTTCCAACGACAATTTTGTACAAATGTTTGGAAACCACCTCTAATGCAATTTATTTTGAAGCTCTTTTTGCAAGTCACTATACAACAGCTTTCCTTATTTATTATATTAAAAAGTTCTGTTTTATTGTCTATATAGAATCATATAAAATTAGGGTTGGAAGTGACAGGTTGCTCCATAAGCGGCATCACAAAGGAAGGCTACGCCCCTTACGGAGCAAACTCCCTGACCAGGATCTGTTTGCAGAAGCCCTCTGGATCAAGGAAAGAGAATCATGGAATGTCACAAACAAGTTCCTTGTGACAAACTCCACTCATCAACCTGCTGGCTTTGAACTAACATGGTGCAAGTGGTCCCTGATAAACAGATTCAGGACAGGCCAAGGTCCCTGCACAGCCAACCTTAACCGCTGGGGCCTTAGTGCTAACCCATCATGCACTTCTGGAGAGATACAAACAATGCTGCATGTCACCAAGGAGAGTCCCCTTTACAAACTAAGAGGTGGATTAATAACTTTGAATTCAGTTAACGAGGAGGTTGTTGCTTGGCTTCACAAATTTGCATTCAACAAACAAACAGAGAACAGTCTCACTGCATCCTCTTTCAAAACCCTCTTCAGGTAGTTGAAGGCTGCTATTAAATCCCCTTTCAGCCTCCACTTCTCTAGACTAAATAAGCCCAGTTCCCACAGTCTTTCCTCAAAAGTCTTGTCCCCCAGCCCCCTCACCATTTTTGTTGCCTTCTGCTTGACCCTTTCCAATTCGTCCCCAACCTTTCTGTAGTCGGGGCCCAAAACTACTCCAGATGTGGCCTCACCAGTGCTGAATAGAGGGGAATAATCACTTCGACCTGTTGTCAACACTCCTACCAATGCATCTCAGTATGCCATTAGCCTTCCTTGCAACAAGAGCACATTGCTGGCTCATATTCAGCTTAATTGTCCCCTATAACCCCCAAGTCCATTTCTGCAGAGCTACTGCCCAGCCAGTCAGCCCCCAGCCGGTACTGGTGCATGGGATTGTTCCATCCTAAATGCAGAACTTTGCACTCATCCTTGTTGAACCTCAGGAATTTTCTTTGGGCCCAACCCTCCAATCTGTCTGGGTCATTCTGAATCCTAGCCCTACCCTCCAGCATACCTACTGCTCCCCACCCCACCCCCCAGCTTGGTGTCATCGGCAGACTTGCTGAGGGTGCACGCTATGCCATCTTCCAAGTCACTGATGAAGACATTGAATAAAACCAGCCCCAGGACTGACCCCTGGGGCACTCCACTTGATACCAGTTGCCAACTACACATCAAGCCATTGATTACTACTCTTTG
>NW_017729024.1:162691753-162704075 GCF_001723915.1 Gavialis gangeticus | reverse complement strand
GATGATCCAGCCAGTTTTCTATCCACCTTACAACCCATTCATCCAGCCCATACTTCCTTAGCTTGCCTGCAAGAATGTTGTGGGAGACCCTATCAAAAGCCTTGCTAAAATCAAGGTACACCACATCCACCTGTCTGCTCGCATCCACAGAGCCAGTCACCTCGTCATAGAAGGCAATCAGGTTGGTCAGACATGACTTGCCCCTGGTAAATCCATGCTCTCTCCTCCACGTAAATCCATCCCTGGTAAATCCATCCCTCCCCTCCAAGTGCTTACAAATGGATTCTTTCAGGATCTGTTCCATGATTTTTCCAGGGAATGAGGTGAGGCTGACTGGTCTGTAGTTCCCTGGATCAGTCAGAAGGCCCCGAGAGCGGGCCGCCAGAAGGCCTCAGAGGGAGAGAAAGCAAGAGAGACAGACAAACGTCCGGTCCATCAGCGAGGCTTGGGGCATGGTACAGGGACAGTTGGAGCCACGCATAGCCCATAAGGTGTGGGTGTACCTGAACACCCGTACTGAACACTGGTCTGGCATACCGCAGGGACCGTAGCCAAGAGGACAAAGGGCAGCCTCCCTATGATTTAGAAGATCAAAGACGTGGCAGACGAGATTCTGAGGGTGCTTGGAGCATGCTTGGCACGGTACAGAGAGGGGACCTAGGGGCAGCATGGCGACCTTAGGACTCCATCCTTGCTACAGTGGTGCACTGGCCGGAAAACTCGGCCATGCATTGAGACAGACAGTAAGAACGGACTCAGCGGCTAAGTGGAACGAAGGACGTATTTAAAGGACGGCAAGGGGACCTCAGTTTGTAAGGTAGGGCGGCAGGAGGTATACCCATTGCCTGGAGTCTTCGGGAAAAATTCTGAGGCTGATCCAGAACAAGAGGGTCGGCATAATGAGTTGGCTGGGGAAAAGTAAGAGAAGATGTAGACCAGGCAACTGTACCTGGAAAACGAAGGGAGAGAATTTGGAAGATGTGGTGATGAGGCTAGAATGGGAACTAGAAGACGCAAAGGCCCATTGGGAGCAAGCAGAGGCAAGGGCGCGAGACCGGCAGGAGCTGCAGCGAGAATTAGAAGCCACAAGAGCTCAGGTAGGAAAGCTCCAAAAACTATAAGGGCAGGAGAAATGAATAGGAGAACTACAGGAGGAACTAGAGAACTGGAGGTGGAGAGGTACATGTGCAGAAGACCTAGTACAGGAAATGAAGGAAAAGATGTTGGAGAGCCATAACCAGGCCAAAGAGACGGATAAGAGATTCCAGCGGGAGTGGGAAAAGGTGAAAACAGGCATAGCCAACTATAAGACGGTGACTGAACAAAAGCTGTCCCTGGAAGGGGAGCTAAAGACCAGAGAGTGGGAGAATGACCAGCTACAAGCTCAGCTACGGAGTGCAGAGCAGGAAAAAGAACAGCTGGTGAAATGAGCCCAGTCCTTTGAAGCCTTCCAGGAAAGGTTGAAGGATTTTGAAAAACTCAGCTAGCAGAGTACAAGGGGGCAGTTAACATTGAATATCAAGAGAGGGAAGTCCTGAAAGAGTCCCTGAAGGAGGTAGACATGTAGCTGGAGAGTACCCAGTCTAGGATTGTGACAGGACTTGAGACAGAGAGATTCCCCAGGGACCTTGGCCCAGAGGGCACTAGGGAGGAGGTTGGACTAGAGTTGTGGGGGAGAGATACCATGGAAGAGGGCTTTGTGTGGGAAAAACCGGGGACCCTATATATGAAGGCCCTGTTAACTCTCTCAAAAGAGTGGAACCAGAGATGGGAACAGTGGCAGAGTCAGAATACCAAAGAAATGGATCAGCTAAGACATCAGTTGAGGGAACTATTCCTGCCACAAAACAAGGAAGGAAGTACAGCGCCTGGCCAGGGGCAGCCAGGGGTGGCAGACCCGGCCAAAGCGGAGGTGACTGGGGGTGATGAGCTGGTCTCCCCAGGGAGCGAGACCTCCTGCCCAATTGGCTCAGATGGGACACCAGCGGTCAGGGCCCCAGGGCAACAAGGGTCCAAGACAGACCCGGCAAAAAGGGAACCAGTGGAGCCTGGCAAAAGAAGCTGTGCCGAGGGGCAAGAGGCGAGGAATAAGAAGCAACCATGCAAAAGGGGACAAGAGCAAGGGAAAAGACCGCAGATTTATATAAATAACATCCCTGGACAGGTTAGGTGGCGGATGCTGAAAAACATTAACGGAGAAAAGGCAGGAGGAGTAGCCTATGTCAAGATCTATAAGGGACCTGGAGAAAGACCCACTGGACAGGGAAAGGTCAAGTTTTGGAAGGCAAAGTAAGCCCAGAGAGCATTAGACCAACAGTGGGAGTTCTGGGGAAGGCTCCAGGATCTTCAGGGGGCTATGGAGAGGCAAGAAACCTCACAATTTGCCCAGAGAGAGCAGCCAGGGTATATCGGGATGGGATATGAACAGCCCAGAGGAGAGAAAGAGAGAAGACCACAAAAGGCAGGCAGGAGCTCAACCGGAAAAGGGTAAAACTTACCAAGATCAGCTAGTGTGGGTGGACTGCTTGCGGCGAAGCAGCTCCCATAAAATCCCACATGGTGCGCCTTGGGTAAAAGGTGAGTGGGAGGTGCCATAAAAGCTCCACCACTGCGCGAGTTGAGATGGTCAAAGAACAAGAGCCCGGACCCGAGAAGATGGTGATACGTGGTGCTGCAGATAAAATTCAAGACTCAGCCTGGTGAGTTTCAAAACTTAAGGCGGGAGGTGTGTAGCAGGGCACTAAGGTGCCTGCTACCTGAAGAGTAGGAATGGCCACCCAGGTGCCGGTTGCTGGGGCAACCAGGAGGTGCTAGGGGCTCACACCTGTTGAGTCAGCTGACCGGAAGGGGCAGGCCGGGCTCCTATATAACTCCCAGGCTGAGGCCAGGCAAGGGAAGGCCCCTGCCTGCAACCAAAGGAGAAGGAGCTCTGCCCTGACTGAAGAAAGGGAAAAGCCTGAATGTGGGTGCAGCTGGTGATACAGGTGAGAGAGGGAGCACTTGTGGTGTGGCTCAGAGGAAGTTTTAGCCATGAGGCCTGAATTTAAGTTATAATAACACAAGCCTCTGCATTATACCAGAGGACCAGGTGAGGCTATAAGGGGACAGAGGAGGCCTCATATGGGAACCACGAGAGTGTGGGAGCCCCAGCCCCAAGCGTGGGCGGCCAGGAGGCCCGGCGAGGCAGTGGGCAATGGAAAGGCCCCAGAGGGAGAGAAGGCAAGAGAGACGGATGAACGTCCGGTCCATCAGCGAGGCTTGGGGCGTGGTACGGAGGTGGCTGGAGCCAAGCATAGCCCATGAGGCGGGGGTGTACCTGAACACCCATACCGAACACTGGTCCGGCATACCGCAGGAACCATAGCCAAGAGGACAAAGGGCAGCCTCCCTATGATTTAGAAGATCAAAGACATGGCAAGCGAGATTCTGAGGGTGCTTGGAGAAAGCTTGGCACGGTACAGAGAGGGGACCTAGGGGCAGCACAGCAACCCTAGGACTCCATCCTTGCTACACTCAGGATCCGGTCACTGCTGCCCAAGCTGCCATCCACTACTACACCCCCCACAAATACATCCCTGTTTGAGAGTAGCAGGTAAGAAGAGCACAGCCCCTAGTTGGCCGCTCCAACACTTGCACCAGGAAGTTGTCCCAAACACTCTCCAAAAATGTCCTGGATTGCCTGCACACTGCTGTATTGTCCTCCCAGCAGATAGTTTCATAGTTGGTAGGGTCAGAAGGGACCTGATCAGATCATCAAGTCCGACCCCCTGCCATGGGCAGGAAAGGATGCTGGGGTTAAATGACCCCGGCTAGGTGATTATCTAGCCTCCTTTAGAAGACTCCCCAGGGTAGGAGCAAGCACCACTTCCCTTGGAAGTTGGTTCCAGCCCCTAGCCACCCTGACTGTGAAGTAGCGCCTCCTAATATCTAGCCTGAATCTACTCTCCGTCAACTTATGGCCGTTATTCCTTGTTACTCCCAGTAGTGCTTGGGGGAACAGGGACTCTTCCATTGCCTGCTGGTCCCCCTTGGCAAGTTTACAGGCGGTCATCAGATCCCCTCTCAGCCTTCTCTTGTGGAGGTTGAACAGATTCAGGTCTCATAGCCTCTCCTCATAGGCCCTGCCCTGCTGCCCCCTGGTGATCATGCAAGTGGCCCTGCTCTGGACCCTCTCGATGCTGTCCACATCCCTCCTGAAGTGCGGTGCCCAGAACTGGACGCAGTACTCCAACTGTGGCCTGACTAATGTTGCATAGAGGGGGAGGATCACCTCCTTGAACCTGCTCGTGATGCATCTATGGATGCATGACAAGGTGCGGTTGGCCTTCCTGACCGCATCCCCACATTGGCAGCCCATGTTCATCTTGGAATCAATAGCGACTCCAAGATCCTTCTCTGCCTCTGTGCTGATGAGAAGGGAGTTCCCCAGCCTGTAGGTATGGTGCTGGTTCTTCCTCCCCAGGTGCAATACCTTGCACTTGTCAGTATTGAAACCCATCCCGTTCTCATCTGCCCACACCTGTAACTTGTCCAGATCTAATTGCAGCCTGTCCCTCCCTTCTATTGTGCCCACCTCTCCCCACATCTTAGTGTCATCCATGAATTTGAACAAGGTGCTTTTTACCCCCTCATCCAAGTTGCTGATGAAGACGTGGAACAGTGCGTGCCCAAGGACCGAGCCCTGGGGGACCCCACTACCCACATCCCTCCACGTCAAAAATGACCCGTCCACCACCACTCTCTGGGTGTGGCCCTCCAGCCAATTAGCGACCCATCTGGCTGTGTAGGCATTGATACCACAGTCGCCTGATTTTTTTTTTTTTTTACAAGAATGGGGTGAGAGACGGTGTCAAAGGCCTTCCTAAAGTCCAGAAAGACTACGTCTACCACGACACCTGCACCCAAGGATTTTGTGACCTGGTCGTAGAAGGCCACCAGGTTGGTCTGACAGGACCTGCCCCTAATGAACCCATGTTGGTTGCCCCCAAGCATAATCTCCCCTGCTGGCCTCTCGCAGATGTGCACCCAGATAATTTTCCCAAAGAGCTTCCCCAAGACTGAGGGGAGACTAACAGGCCTATAGTTCCCTGGGTCCTCCTTCCTCCCTTTTTTGAAAATGGGGACCACTTTGGCCCTTTTGCAGTCCTCTGGCACCTCGCCAGAGCACCACGAGTGCTCGTAAAGCTGTGCCAGGGGTCCCGCAATGACTTCTGCTAATTCCCTCAGCACTCTGGGGTCGAGATCATCAGGGCCTGCTGATTTGAACATGTCTAGTCCCACCAGAAGTTCCCTGACTAGGTGCACACTGACCCTGGGCCTGGCTGTGCCTCCCCTCGGACCATCGGGGATCCCGGTGCAGGGGATGACTTGGGCCCTGCTCAGAAAAATGGAGGCAAAGAAATTGTTAAAGAAATTAGCTTTGTCATCTGGTGAGACCACCAGACTTCCTAGCATGTCCTGCAGAGGCCCCACATTACCTGGTACCTTCTTTTTACCCCTTATGTATTTAAAAAAAGACTTACTGTTATCCTTGTTCCAGGTTGCTAGTCCCAGTTCCAACTCTGCCTTAGCCTTCCTAACAGCCCCCCTACAATCTCAAGGAAAGGAGGTATAATCCTCCCTGGTGATAGCTCCTCCCTTCCATTGGGTGCACGCCTCCTTTTTTAGCTTTGAGACATTCCTGAATGCTTTTGGTGATCCCTGTGGGCTGTTGAGCACTCTTGCCCCCTTTGATCCATGTTGGGATTGTCACTCTTTGGGCTTGGAGGATCCTCTCCTTAAGAAACGACCGCTCTTCTTGGACTCCCAACTCCCCTCTCCTCCGGGACCTCGGAGCCTCCCCAACTGGTCTTCTTACCTCATTGTAATCCGTCCGCCTGAAGTCCAGGGCTGCTGCCTCACTGCAGACACCCTGCGCTGGATGATGAATTCCAGTAGGTGACGATCGCTATCGCCCAGGTGGTCGAGCACCCACAGTCCCCTCACCAGGTCGTCGCCTGTGGCCAGGACCAGGTCCAGCAAGGTATTTCCCCTGGTGAGACTGTGTACCTCCTGGGTTAGATGGAGGTCCTGTAACTTGGCTAGAAACCTACGTGTGCAGTCAGACCTGACTGACTGCTCTTCCCAGCAGATGTCCGGATAGTTTAGGTCACCCATGATGACCACATCCTTTGACTTAACTTCCTCCATAAGCTGACCTAAGAATTCCCAATCTTCTTCTCCCTGGTTGGGGGGGGCCCTGTAGTAGACACCCACCGTCAAGTCCCTTTCCCCCTGACCCCCTTGTATTTCTGACCCAAAGCACTTCAGTCTGCCCCTCCTCTAACCCAGTGTTGTTTGTTGAGGACGTGTATTGCTGTTTGACAGAATGCCACACCCCCGCCTTTCCTCCCTGTTCTAGCCCTCCTGTACAGCCTATAGCCTGTATGTTCACCACCAGGGTGATGTCAGGGAGATGTCAGGGTGATTGAAGTCCCCCATGAGAACCAAGGCCTGTGATCAGAACACTTCTGCTAGCTGTTTAAAGAAAGCCTCATCCACCACTTCCTCCTGGTCTGGTGGTCTATAGCAGACCCCCAGCATGACATCACCCTTGTTGCTCTCCCCTCTGACCCTAACCCAGAGACTTTCAACAGGCCCATCTCCATTGTTATACTGGAGCTCTGAGCAATCAAATGGCTCTTTTACATCTTCTCTTCCTTGCGTGTCCTTCCTGAACAGTTTGTACCCACCCACGACAGTGTTCCATTCATGTGAGCTCCCACCAAGTCTGTTAATCCAATCACATCAGTTTGGTGACTGCAAGGACTTCTAATTCTTCATGCTCATTTCCCAGTTTCCATGCATTCATGTACAGGCATCCGAGGTAACTAGTTGATTGCCCTGATTCCTCAGGAAGTATGAGAGCCCTCCCCTGAGCACCTCCCCTGATTGCTCTTCTTCCAGGTCTCCCACTTTCCCCACTTACCTCAAGGCTTCGGTCTCCATCCCCCAGCAAACCTAGTTTAAAGCCCTCCTCACATGTAGTATCACAATGATGGAAACAGAAAAGGAAAAAATATTTAATTTATTCTTTAGTAGTGCAAAGAAGAAGTTTTATGAGGGCTTGATTACAACTTGTCTTAAAATTTCACAGAAAATCCTAACAAGTTTGCCTTACATTAAATGGACTGCTCCAATACTAATAATGCCACAACTCTTCACTCATTTTAAGGCACACTTGTTTAGATTATCGAAAAACAAGTAATAATGCTTGTTATTCATAAAATATTTTATTTTTTTCATGATATAAAAAATGGGACCTCTACCTTCAAATAAAGTTATGAGGATGAACACCACAATGCTTTACTTTATGAAAGTCTTGGAGGTCAGGATCACCCTCTGAACATATAAATAATCTCTTTTCTGTTTAAATGTAAAAGAAATACCAGGCAGAGAATATATGGAAAGTATTTAAACAACAGCTTTGGCCTTTGTTCGTCCTTGTCTCTACTGGCTTGATGAATTTGATTCCTTGCAGATAAGGAGCAGACAGTGTACATAAGAATGGAGACAGATTTTTAAGACAGCATATTCAATGCCACAATGTTGGTATCAGAATCAAGTCAGGAAGAACAGAGTTTCTAAAAGCCAAGAAAATTTCAAACACTGGATTACTGAATACTAGATAGAATTAAGAACAAATAAAGGCTCTAATCTTTTCTATGGAGCACTTACCTCAAACAGGAAGAACAGGTAGTGGTTTTTCTCACCCCTAAATACTTTTTTTAACTGTCCTATTGACAGATAGTAAAAACATAGAGAAGCATGGCTTAAAAACACTTCCAGAACAGATAACTGGGCTCTCTCGCCACTTGAATTTCTGAGAGCACAAAGCACATGAGGAACACTCACATACTTCATTATCACTAACCCCTCATTCAAAAAACTGTCCCTCTGACTTTTCATATCATTTTAGTACTGTCTTCGTAGATCCAGCACATTGAGCCCATCTAAGGCCATGTCTACTGAGCTTCCATGCCAAACCCACTGCCCACTCATTCCACTCCTTGGGTGCCAAATCCCAGAAATGAGGCAATACTGACTTGCGTACATGAAGCTGTTTCCTCCTGAATTAACTCTCTGAGGCCCCAACTAATTAAATGGTTAATTGCTCAGTCAACTGAAATCACTACATATGCACAGTAGCTATCACACTATAAAAAGGTCCACCCTCGGTACAGAATCAAAAATGTGTACTAACTTTCTAGCTGGTTGCTATCCAGCTTAATTTGCACATGTAGCAGGGTCTGACCCTGCAGCTAGGAGCCCCATCAGGTGACCAGGCTCCCAGATGCAGGGATGTACCATGTGCATCCAGGGCTGGGAGCTCTGCAGCTAAAGGGACTCAGCCCTGGCAGCTGTGGGACACTGCTGTGATCGCTAAGCCTTGGGAGTGCATGGGGCACCACCGCAGCTGGAAGACTGCAGCTGCTGCAATCTCCCAGCCGTACAGGCACCCCATGCACCCCCCCAGTTAGAGAACATAGCTGCTGTGATCTCCCAGCCACAGGGGCCCCAGGCACCCCTGGAACTGGGAGATCCCAGTGGACTGACCCTGCAGCTCAGCAATTACATCAGCTGTGATCTCCCTGCCTGAGGGTGCATGGGGCACACTGCAGCTGAGAGGTCTCCCAGTTGTGGGAGCTTGCATCTTGCTGTTGGAGGGGAGAGCCCAGGATCAGGCTTCCCCTGAACCGACAACAAGGAGCACTGGAATCAAATATGCAATCCAACAATCATACCTCTTGCCATGCACATGTGGCATGGCAGGAGGTGCAACTGTGGATCATGCATTGGATCCCATCATCCCTTTACCTGCATGTACTCCTCAGATTCAGCCCCTCCCCTCCATCCAGAGACCATGCCTGCAATTTTTGTACAAGCCCTCATGATCTCATTCCCCAACCTCCCTCCCTGGCTGGGATAACTGCCCAACTTATATCTGTTTAAAATGCTGCCACAAAGAACATTTTCTTGGCTCTTCATTTCAATCAGGTCACTAGGCTCCTTGCTCCCCCCTTCTCCAACACATCAGGCAGAAACAAACTGCCTCCATTACCAAACACCTTTCAAAGCTTGTCCTCGCCATATCTGTAGCCACAGCTGAGATGTGGACCCCAGGCTATGCTCCTATCATGACCTCAGTCAGGACTTCCAACAAGCACTTTTACAGTCTCTCTGTAGCATCATTTAGCTTGGGAAGAGCACCCTTTAAGCATATGCAACATCAATATATTGCACCCTTTCAACCTCCTCTCCTCTGTGCCCCAATAAAGCTTAAAAAAGCAATATGTTCTGTGATTGCTGCTAGTGCACTAACTAGAACAGCAACCTTGTTGCACTGGCCTCCCCAGCTCTCTCTGCTTGTATTCACCTGTTCTGTCTTCTTACACTTACAGGAAAGCTCTTGAAGGCTTTCTTTGTTATCTCTCTAACAGAGTCTTTGTCTTCTAGTTGCTACCATGATGGAAATAATAATAAACTTCCCTTTCTCCAATTCCACCCCTGCCCCCTCCTATAATCACTTTCCTCTTTTTCATGTTTCTAGCCTGCCAAATCAAATTGCAGTGACGTTCCAAGGGTAACTTCATTTCACAGCACCAAAAAATGTAATACAGCTTCTCTCTCAGGCAGGCATACAGCCCAGCCAGGGACACAATGAACAGTCACGTAGTTCAAGCAGGTGTGCCATTATGCCTAGAACTACAACTGATAGAATATGTTCATTCCTTTTAAAATATCATGGCTGTGACTGTTTAATTGGTGCATGTTGAAATTTCCATGGTACTGCACTTTGATCCAGATGCTGTACAGACTGAGCCCTTAATGTGAGAGCAGAGTGCCAACAGCAAAAATGAAGTGACACTACAAGAAAGAAAAGATGGAAGTGGGTTGGGGGGGGAAACCCCAGAGACAGGGAGGACTGAGAACTACAGCACTTAAAAATTAATACATATGTTGAAAATGGAATGCAACTTCTTGGAGGTTTTATTACATTATTAATTCATATTATTCCAAGCTGCTTACAATTTTAACTGCTTTTAAGTGAGATTTTGCCCAGTGACAGAGTACACATGTAGGACTGTGTGTTGAATTTGGCAAAAAGGTGTGTGGAAATACCATATTTACCTGAATCCAAGGTGACTTTGAATTCAAGAGAACGCCCCAGTAATTAGATTTTTATACAGAGAAAATTATAAATTAGCTGTGGCCAGAAAAGCAGTGGTGGGGCAGATGCCTAGACCCCACTCCTTGTTCCCCTCAGGTTTACCCCCCTGTGTCTGCCCCCCCAAATCCGTGGCCCCCAAGGCCACTTGCCCCATCTGCTGCCAATCTTCTGCGATGGCTCTGGCTCCAGGAGCAGTGGTGGTAGTGGCAGCCCCAGCTCAGGCCCAGCCAGAAGCAGCAGTGGCAGACCTGGGCCAGGCCTGGTCGACATGGGGGTCAGAGCCGGAGCAGAAGATAAGTGGCACAGGGGAGACAGGCAGCAAGGGGAGCAGGCTGTGCAGTCTCCCCCATGCTCTTCTGAAGTCACACACCATGAGTCTCCCCTACACTCTTCCACACCGTACAGTCTCCCCTGGGTGCCCCCTAAACCATGGGTCTCCCTTGGGTGCCTCCTGCCACCACTGTGCAGTCTCCCCATCCTCCCCCACTATGCAGCTCTTCTCTTGCAGCATGACACGCTCTGGCCCAGGACAGGAAGCAACTTGGCTCTGGCTTTGCTCCAGGCCCATAACCGGGGCCACAGCAGCCTCCTACATCAATTGGTATTTGAATCATCTTAGATTCCAGTACAGTATTTTTTTTTTTATACGTTTCCGAAAAGAATACTTTCCAGAAAGAAAAAAAGAGTCATACTTCTGTCTGAAATACATAACCACCCACTATAGGTACAAACAAGACTAATTAAAAATATCTTTTCCCCTGCCTCCACCTTCACAGATCGTGGAAAGCTACTTCAAGCGTGTCCCTGTGCAAACTTTACCTAGGCACAAACAGAATGGAAGCATTTCATCAGATATTCTTGCTCGCAGTTAGTGGAATTCTAGTTAAGCAAGAGGTTGTTTAAGAAAGAGAAGAAATAACAGCTGGTTTAATGAGAGTTCTCATTTTTGACTGTGAGCTGAGAAGTAAACTGAATCCCCAAGGAAGGTTTCCCTTGGGAGAGTAAAAGCAAACTGATCCAGCAGTGCCAAGGGCATGCAATATAAAAAGGCAGCTAGCTAGTAGCTACAGCCTTCTTTGGAGGAGTGACTGCAAGCCCTGCGTGCTCCGAATCAGCTCTTTCTTCTGCCATGCAGCACCTGGCACAAAAGCAGGGGTTCTGGTCCATGACTGGAGTTCCTAGGTACTACCCTTATTTTGTTTGCATAACAGTAACCAAGGAGTCCCTTACAAACAACATTAGAAATACAGTGACTCCCTGTTTCAGCAGCCTGCGCAGTTTAGGCAGCCAAGAACACCACAGAAATTGAGGCCTCTGTCCAGACTAAACGTTGTTATAGCAAACATCACACCTCTCGCAGACCAGCGCGTGGAAGTGAAAATTGCAGCAAAACAGTCCTGTTTTCAGTTAAAACCTACTGATACAACAGGTGGAGTGGAGAGCATTAGAGGAAAGACACTGATTCAGAGATTGCCAATTATACTCCACCAGCTGCTGCCACAAAGTACGCTTTGAGCTCGACCGTACAGAAATTCACAGTAGTTTCACATAGTCCACCTTCAAATTCAGTGCTTCGACCAACAAGAACAGCATCAGATTTAACAGCTTACAGAGATTATTTTTTAAAAATACATGGATCAGGTAAGTTTTCTGTCTGACATATTCAGAGTTCTGTTTAGTGCCTATTAGTGCACATTAATGCTGTTACTCGTAGGTAGTATTGATAAAGTAACCTTTCCTACTACCTTTATTTCCAGTTAGAATGTAAAATAGAAGTCTCTGTTTTCCCCTTATTTTTTTGTTTGATACAAAACATTAGTCTTAGCTAGTACACACAGGGTGCATCTACGCAAGACATTTACTGCAGAGCTGACTAATTAGCTTCACAGTCAAATGTCACCGTCTACATGCGTGGTGCTATTAGGCTGCAGTAAACTAACTAATTCCATTGTAGGATAGTACTGCCGGACACAAAATACTATCCTATGGTGGAGTTATTTACTCTGCCACAATGCACTGATGGGACTGGCTGGGGCACCAGGGTGCTACAGTGCAGGGTCTGTCTATAGTGCACAGGCTGTCTAGCCCCGCACTACAGCCCCCTCGTGCCCT
>NW_017729024.1:162679314-162686753 GCF_001723915.1 Gavialis gangeticus | reverse complement strand
CTACATGCGTGGTGCTATTAGGCTGCAGTAAACTAACTAATTCCATTGTAGGATAGTACTGCCGGACACAAAATACTATCCTATGGTGGAGTTATTTACTCTGCCACAATGCACTGATGGGACTGGCTGGGGCACCAGGGTGCTACAGTGCAGGGTCTGTCTATAGTGCACAGGCTGTCTAGCCCCGCACTACAGCACCCTCGTGCCCTAGCCAGCCCCAGGCTGGCAGGCTTACCCCCTGGGCCTCCTGCCAGCCAGGGATGCTCTGCCCTGGCTCAACATGCTGCAGTTCTGAGTGCATGTAAAAACATGCTGGCCAGGAACAATAAACTCTGTCATGAACCGTGCTGGAGTTTATCGCTCCACCCTAATTGCACGTGTAGCCTTGCCTACTGGGTTCTGCTCTTGCCTCTATTCAGTTACACAAATCCTATTACTATTACTGGAAGTTAAGCTCCCCCATATATCAAATATGCCTGCTTCAATCAGACGTAAAGGAAAAGCATAAGATAATAATGTTCTGTCATACCTTTCTCGCAATAATAAAAATAGTTCTTTCTATGTTTATTGTTACTTCAGAGAATCTCAAAGCTCTTAACAACAAAAAAAAAAAAAAAAATCAGCCTCTATGTTAGGTAGGAAAGTATTATCCCTTTTTTAATAGGTAGGTTACAAGTGATGTCCATAATATGTCAAGGCCAGATCTTCTACACACTACCCCAACTTTTCCAGATTTTTCACATATACACAGAATGGATGTTTGTTATTTTAATAAGAAAACATTTTGTGGGAAGGAGAAATCAGAACGCTAGGTCTGTATATCAGTGGCGTTTGTATAGAGCCACTGGTCCAGCATCAGGCACCATCTCTGACACCTGCAGCTGCACTGGAAGCACAGCTCCAACAGAGAAACATGAGCTACACAGCTTAAGATGAATCATGCAATAATAGGACTGAAAAGGACCTCAGGAGGCCATATAGTCTAATCCTCATATTCAAAGAAGGATTACCTTGGTCTAAACCAGCGGTTCTCAGCCAGGTTTCAGGGGGTCCACCAGGCCAGGTCCAGCCCAGCATGGGGAGGAGCTGCCTTGGCCCCCCAGGGCTGAGGCAAGTCCTGAGGAAGGGGGGAGGCAGGCCTGCCTTCCCCAGCCCCACTGCCTCCATCTTGCAGGCCATGCTGCAGGTGGGCAGGCGGGGTGCTGAGCTGCTGCTGCACAGGTGAGTGGGGTCCTGGGGCTCCCTGCCACCGAGCCTTGCCCGCTGTGCCTGGGGCCATACAGGCAGGGCAGGAGAGCCAGGCAGTTGTGGCACAGGGGAGCCATGGAGTTTTTACAGCATGCTAGGGGAGGCCTCAGGAAGAAAAAGCTAGAGAACCCCCTGGTCTAAACCATCCCAGACAAATGCTTGCCTAACTTCCACTTGAAAACCTCTATGAGAGATTCCCACAACTTACCTGGGTAATCTGTTCCAGTCTTTTACCACCCCCGTAGCTAGAACGTTCTTCCTACTACCCAGCCTGCGTTTCCCTTATTGCACTTTCAGCTCTTTGCTTCTCATCCTGTCCTCTGAAAACTGAGCAACTAATCACCATCCTCTTTAAAAGGTCCTTTTTGTACTTGAAGATCTATAAAATCCCTGTCCTTACTCTTCTTTTCTCCATACTAAGTAAGCCAAGAACTTCCAAACTTTCCTCATGTCACAGTTTCTAGACCTCTAAATAATTTTTGTTACCCTTTGCCCTCTCTCCAATTTGTACACAAACAGGACCACAGCACTTCAGAGGAAGCCTCATTGCTTCCCCTGACTTTTATGCAACACTCCTGTTAACATCGCAGTATGCTATATGATGTTTTTGCAGAAATATTACCTCAATGCCTCCTTTTCAGCCTGTGAGCCTTTGACAAGTCAGATGCACCAGTTCACTGACAAGTTAATCACCATGGAGTCCTGATTTCCCCCCATACACATATGCATATGCACTTTGAATAACTTAATATCCTAATTACTTTGAAAAGTTCAGAAACTACTGAAGAGGTGACTTTTCCCTGTTATGAACTGAAGTATTCCATCTGTGATCAGGACAGAAATTAAAATTAGCCTCATTACACTTAACAAGAACATTCTTTAATTCATTTATCAGCACAATCAATCATTCATTTAAAACATACTCAAACTCAAGAGTAGGTATAAAACAGCAAACACTTCAGCAGTACAGTCTGCACTAATGCACATAATTCATCACTAGAAGTCTCAGGTCCTCCAGCAATAGGGCAAAAGATTCATTCACAGTTATATTTCTAGGCTCAAGACAAGGCTGTTGCTTAACTATGTATTTACATGTTACAGTATTCCAATATTTAACTCCAAAGGGCACAGATATGGGAGGGATGAAGAAGGAAGCAGATCTAAGTGTACTGGAAAATAAAATTACATGTCTCTTTCAAATTATTATAAGGATTGTTTTCTCAGACAATGCAGAGGACTGAGGAGATGAGCTAGACCCAGCAAATCATTTAGGCTGCAGTACAGATGTGGCATTTGTCACTGAACAGAGCACTGAATACCATGGTTGGCACACAATTGCAAAAAGAAAGAGGAAGTGGTGGACCAAAGCAAGCCCATCAAAACAAGCCAGGCACAGCTGTTTCAATGCAGCCCAAGACCTGACAGCAGCAGCAACAACATATGAGCCAAGGGTGACACAGTCCTTAAAAACAGTGCCTCGGGTTTTCTGTACGCTTTGTTTGTTCCAGATGGGACACAGGAGACAAATCAAGTGTATAATATTTGTATTTTTGCTGTGATGCAAAGAGATGGGAAAGGGCAGGAGGATTAGGTTGCTTGGTGAAAAATCTCTCTTATCAGAGAAGATAGTTTTCTGCTGGATTGGGATATATCACATTCCACTTGAGTCCAGCCCCCATTGCAGCAGAGATCATGTTCCTCCTAGGCTCTTAATCTCAGTGGCAGGGGTCCCTCCGTTCCATGAATGTGGGAGGTCCATATATGCAGTAGGTATGGGAAACAATATTCAGAGTAACACATGGATTTGGGGGAAGAGGCAGGCCTATTTGAGAAGAGGAACAGTGATTAAGGCTGGGAGGGAAGTGGGAGGAAAGAAGAGTTATCAAGCTTTCTATTTTGTTGGGGGCCTGGATGCTGTGCTGTTAATGGGCATGTCAACAAGAGACATTTACTGCAAAGTAGACTAATTAGCTCCACAGTACATGTCTCAGCATCTACATGTGTAAGGCTAATAGGCTGGAGTAAACTAATAAACTCTACAGTAGTGTAGTATTGTAAATACAAGTACAGTCTAGACACTGCTGTAGCTGGTTGGGGCATGAGGGTGCTTCAGTGCAGGGGCTGCCTGGAGGCTAGCCCCAGACTGGAGCACCCTTGTGCCCCAGCCAGCACCCCCCTGCAGCACATGGAGTCAGGCAGAAGCAGCCCTGGGCTGCTCTAACCTGGGTCAACATGCCATGTCCAGGAGCAACAAACTCTGCAATAAATGCCAGAGTTTATTGCTTCACATTAACTGCATGTGTAGACGTGTCAAATTTTTCTTCTTCAGCCTCCCTCACAGATCTCAGCTCAGTTCAAGTGAAGCAATTAGGCCCAGAGAACTGAGCAACACAGCTACAAGTCTGGAACATAAAGGATCACTGAAGTAAGGAAGTCACTTGTGGGAGCACAAGGCTTACAGACATGTCATAGTGGGAAAAGGGGTGAGAATGCAAGAATAGGATTAATAACTGAAAGAAGAGAAGACTTTAATACCAGTCACACTCGTCCCATCTGAGCACAGTTCTCAGTTTGCAGAATGTCAAATGATCAGGGACTTTAATCTTTGGCTCAGTATTTAATGTAAGTTCAGTGGCCATCAAGGTTACCGTTGTCCCCACTGGAAGCTGAAAGAATGACAGCACACTCATGTTGCTGATGCTGAGCTGTCTGCTGATGGTTACTCTCAGCAACATAAGCTGAAGATGTGGCAAGGAAACAGCTGACTGCACAGTTTGCATCTGACCTATAACTTTGATCCCTCCAAGGGCTGTTTTAATTAAGCATGGCCACTCTTGCAAGAATCCCAGGATGGAGAGTCTCTCTACACAGGGCACCCTGAAGTCCTTTTCGGGTCTTTGATTTGACTGTTTTGGTGCCAATTGTACTGGATGAATTCAGCTATCCATACAGATAATATGTCTAAGTTAGCTCAAGATTATAGCCACTGTTATGTCAAGCTTAAAGTGTTCAGATAGATGGACCTTTTCAGCCTGCTCTGGCTGTAACTTCTGCTCTAGAAGTGAAGGTGAGACACATGTTATTTCCTTTTTAAGGCCTAATCTTGATTCTGATTCTTATAATGGGGTGAGGTGGTTAGGCACAGTAGCGTGAAGTCAGGCAGAGTAGCACATTAGACACTAGCTGGTTCAGAGGTATGAGTGTTCAGAGGCGACAGCATTCTTTGTCAGAAACTACAAATGGACTGGCAGAAAGAAAAGGTTATATATAAAAGGATTAAGAGACAGGAGGAGGGAACCCTGCTACGAGATGTCAAAATGCATTTATATTTGATCAATTGAGATGAACAAGGCAATTAATACCTTGGGGGACACTGGAGTTAACAGCTAATTCAGGAAATGGGATAAGAATCCATAGTCCCTGTTGAGACCATGGTTAACACAATCCAGTCTGTGGATTTTTTCTCCACAATTTTACATTCAAGTTGGTTTCTAAAGTTCTTCTCTTTAAGCACAGTTACTCCAAGGTCAGTGATGGAGGTCCTGGGAGGTTAAAGCGTTCTGCCTCAGGCTTTTGTGTATTTCTGGAATTGATTTCAAATTGGTGCCTGTTCATTGCAGGGCCGGACACAGGCATGAGCGAACCGGGTGGCCAGAAAGGGGGTCCCCAAAATGATAATTTTAAAATTATCATTATCTCTGGCAAAGGGGGGCTGGATACTAAAAGTTCACCTGGGGGTCTAGGTATGGTGTTGATTCATTGTCTACACTGGCCAGGTGCATTCATTCTTTTATATAGGAAGTGTCCTCCAAGCCAGGGTAGCCAATGTAGACAGCAAAGGGGCACTGTAAGCAGGTGATGGAGTACATGATGTTAGTAGCAGAGTAATTGAATCTGTTGTTTATTCCAGTGAGAATGTGGTCTGGTGATGAAGGGGCACAGCTGGCATCTGGGTCCACAGCAAGACCTGGTAGCTTGGCAAGAACTGGCATTAGGTAATTGCCTGAGACCAGCTGTCTGAAGTTGGGGAAATGCCCGCCCAGTGGTGGCAGCACTAATCCCAGTGAGTGCCAGAGCTGCTGCTTCAGCACAGCACTGGAACCCAGGGGGTTAATGCCTCTGCTGCTGCTTGTCCTCCCCTTTTCTCCTGATCATGTTAGTTGCCAAAAGTGACTAAAAACCCTGATTTCAGGGCCAGATAGGTGGAGGAGGAGAGATAGAGGGCACTGAAACAATGCTAAATCAGCAGCTTCGACAGCCACAGGGATTAACAATGTCACCGCAGGGGCTCTCCAATGAGCCCCACAGGCTGCAACTGGCCGACAGAGGTGGGAGAAGTCTAGCCTACAAGAGGCCTTGTGGGCCAAATGACACACCTCTGTAGGCTAAATCCAGATCTAAGATGTTCAAGCTGGGGCTGTAAAATGACCAGAGGGATTTTGTGGTTCTTGCCAAGGGGTTGTTATAGTAGCAGATCAGAAGGGGTCTGAGTCTGGCTGTGGTGATCTGGGCAGCTACAGTTTTGGGATTGTATCAGAAGTGTAGGAAACCCTGTTCTCCACACCCACGTACTGCTCGGCTTAGGGCACCCTATTGCTCCCATCAGGGCGGCAAGGGAGCAGTAGCAAACAGTACCGGCTGGATTACATGCATCTTGAAATATGTCTGTTTGCACGATGGACTATTCCATGCTTGACCTAGGAAGATGTTCTAATCTGCTCTTCTCAGGAAAAAATACGGAAGGGTCACAGTGTTGATAACTATCTCATTGTCACTGACAATGAAATAACTTGCAATATGTTAAGCAGGAAAGCAAATTATACCACTGCAGTTATGAATACTTGAGTCTGTTCCCCTGCTCCAGACATCTGGGACCTGTAGCACAGCTGAGCCCCAGCTAATACAGTGCAATAAAGCCCACATTTGTTATATTTCTAGGCACACTGCTAAGCCTAAGTCTATTTACCAAGGATTTTGAGGAGGGGGAAGAATGAGTGGCAAAATTCTCCTTCATTTTGTAGGTCAGGAATGCTTTATTTGGCACAGCATCAGTTCAAAATTATTCTGCAAAGTGCACTTTAATTTTTTATTATAACTGAACCGAGAGTCTTTGATTGGTTTATTATTTATTTCAATTTATATCATGAATCTAAGAATCATGGTTTTCTGCTTTCTATTGCATACATGATTTTCTCCCAGATGACAAGTACTAAATGCATTTATGCTCTAGTTTCACATAATGCATGTCACACTGAAATATCATCACAGAAGATGATATTCCAGCTTTATCATGATACTTTAGCCAATGACTCAGATTTCAGTTTTGGATGAACGAGGGACAAAAAGATAGAACAGACAGCCTGTGAGAAATTGGATTTTAAACAGTGAAACCAAAGCAGATTGCAACATCAGTTTCCTTCTAACAGGTATTCAACATTATCTGGTAAATCAAACTGAACAATCAATGCTTCCAATACAGAAAATACCACTTTTCTGCAAAATGGAAAGAGGTTCAAAGATGCTATGTTTAGTTCATAGATTCACAGATGCTAGAGTTGGAAAGGACCTTAGTAGGTCATCAAGTCTGACCCCCTGCCCTGGGCAGGAAAGAGTGCTGGGGTGAGATGACCCCAGCTAGGTACTTGTCCAGTCTGCTCTTGAAGACCCCCAAGGTAGGGGAGAGCACCACCTCCCTTGGAAGCCCATTCCAGATTCTGGCAACCCTTACTATGCAGAAGTTCTTTCTAATGTCCAACCTAAATCTGCTCTCCATCAATTTGTGGCCTTTGTTCCTACTTACTCCAGGGGGTGCCCTAGTAAATAGAACATCTCCTATTCTCTGCTGCCCTCCCCAATAAATTGATAGGCAGCCACAAGATCACCTCTCAGCCTTCTCTTGCAAAGGCTGAAGAGATCGAGGTCCCTCAGTCTCTCCTCACAGGGCCTTGCCTGCAGGCCTCTGACCATACAAGTGGCCTCCTCTGAACCCTCTCAAGATTCGCTGCATCCCTCTTGAAGTGCTGCACCCAAAACTGGAATCAGTACACCAACTGCAGCCTGACCAGCACTGCATAGAATCACAGAAGTAGGGTCGGGAGGGACCTTGTAGATCTTCAAGTCCAACCCCCCGCCTGGGCGGGAGAAAAAAACTGGGCTCAAATGATCCCAGCTAGGTAGGCATCAAGCCTCCT
>NW_017729024.1:162667642-162674314 GCF_001723915.1 Gavialis gangeticus | reverse complement strand
GATGTCTAATCTAAACCTACTCTCCAACAACTTGTGGCCATTATTCCTTGTTATGCCAGCAGGCGCTAGGGGAAACAAGGTCTCTCCCAAACCCTTCTGGTCCCCCCTAGTGAGTTTATAGACTGTCACCAGGTCCCCCGTCAGCCTTCTTTTGTGAAGGCTGAACAGGTTCAGGTCCCGCAGTCTCTCATTGTAGGGTCTGCCCTGTAGTCCCCGGATCATGTGGGTGGCCCTCCTCTGGACCCTCTCAATGTTGTCCACATCCCTCCTGAAGTGGGGCACACAGAACTGGATACAGTACTCCAGCTGTGGCCTGACCAGTGTTGCAGAGGGGGACGATCACCTCCTTGGCCCTGCTAGAGATGCACCTGTGGATGCACGACAAGGTGCAGTTAGCCCTGCCAACCATGACCTCGCATTGTGAACCCATGTTCATCTTGGAGTCAATAATGACTCCAAGATCCCTTTCTGCTTCCGTGTTCTCAAGAAGGGAGTTTCCCATCTTATAAGTGTGCTGCTGGCTACTACTGCCCAAGTGCAGCACCCTGCACTTGTCAGCATAGAGGGGAAGCATCACCTCCCTGGACCTGTTCATCATGTATCTATCTGCTAACGTATGATAAAGTGCAGTTAGCCTTGTTGATCACTTCATCGTATTGACAACTCATGTTCATCTTGAAGTTAACTATGACTCCAAGATCCATTTCCACTGCTGTGCTGCTGAGACAGTCTTCCCCCAACCTGCAAGTGTGTTGGTGGTTCTTTTTGCTCAGGTGCAGCACTTTGCACTTGTCTTTGTCAAACTGCATCCTATTTCATCCTGCCCATTTTTCCAACCTGTCCAGATCTGCCTTGATCTGTTCCCTACCCTCCAATGTGTTAACTTTGCCCCATAATTTGGTATCATCTGTGAACTTGGACAGGGTGCTCTCCACGCCCTCATCTAAGTCACTGATGAAGACACTGAACAGCACAGATCCAAGGACTGAGCCTTGCGGGACTCCTCTGCCCACATCGTTCCAGGTCGATATTGACCCATCCAACCACCACTCTCTGGGTGCGACCCCTAAGCCAATTTGCCACCCACCCAACCATGTAATCATCTACATCACAGCCTATCAGTTTATTTACAAGAACAGAATGCGATACCGTACCAAAGGCCTTCTTAAAATCTAGGCAGATGACATCTACCTCGACTCCTGTGTCTAAGCATCTTGTGACTTGGTCATAAAAAGAAACAAGGTTAGTAGAGGCAGGATCTACCTGCAATGAATCCGTGGCTGATTTCCTTTCAGCATTATTTCTCCTGCTGGGCTCTCAAGTTCAAAACTTGATTCGAAAAAAACATTTCCTGATTTTAATCATTTCCATTCTGTAACTTCTCCCAGGACAATCTTAGACGGGGCTTCCAACTTTTAGTGATATCACTCAGGACACTCAACATTTTCCTATGACAGATCTGAAAGCTGTATGCCCATTTGTCTCAACTTTCCTACTTCACAAAGGTTCACACAAGACAAAGTTCAGAATCAGACATTCCCCAAGGAACAATGGAATATGGATCCATTTTGTTTTGAACCCATTTCCGAGGTTTATACCATGAACAATTAAATACAGTAGTATGCTTAGAAGTTGTTTAATAAGCACTTTTTATTAGTTGGGGGGAAGGGAAATAAACTTACAAAAGACAATTTCTAAACTAATTTTGAAAGCAAGTCTTATTTGAAGCACAGAATATTCTAATCAAATCTCATAGCACAATATCTTCACAATTTATAGAATTCAGCCTAAATGGATGATGCCATCAAAACCAAAAAAAAGAAAGAGAGAATGAAAACACCACACTGCTGGCCTTACAACAGCACTCTAGCAGTACAAATCTTATTTAAGTAATTGTGCCAAAGGCAAGCCATATTAAGAGTAAAGAGTTTTAGACTGAAGAGCTACAATGCTCTGTTCCTCCTATAATTCTACCACCTCCAATATCCTGTTCAACTTTGTTAATTCAAAATAAAAAAGTTGCAAAATCAGTGTGTTGATAACAAAAAAAAACCCCAGTCATTTTACTTTGGTAATTTGTTCCCAAGAATTTAATCAAAGATGATGAAATTAACTTCATGTACCCTAGCCAACCTTATCGCTGTCAAGAAGCCACTGCTGAAAGATTAGACTACATAATTGGGTTACAATCGTCTGCATGTGAACACTGGGATCCATACTTGAGTAACTGTAAAGTTCCATGACATAGAAGATGTCAAGTTAAATTATCTAACAGTTCTTTCTGGCCCTTAAATTCTATGACATACAGATTCAGTGAACTCTGTTAAAAGCAAACACAAATACATTTTTTCTTCTTTTTTTTTTTTAAATTTATGACAGTTGCTAATGTTAATGAGGTCACTGTGGTCTACTGCAGATCTAATTACCTAATGGCATGACTGGCTGGGCTGCAATACTGCAGAAGAGGACCTGGGATCACAAACTGGATGAGTCAACATTGTAATATTACTTTTGCCCAAAAAAGAAAAAGCTAATAGTATGCTGGGATGCATCAACAGGAGTATAATGCAAGTTACAGGAGGCAATTCCTTCACTCTACTCAGCACTGGTGAGGTCTCACCTGAAATACTGCATCCAGTTGTGGGCACATTTTAAGAAAGATATGGATGAATTAGAATGACTCCGTAGAAGAGCAACAAAAATTATCACAGATCTAAAAGGCACGGTGCATGAGGAAAGCTGGAATAACTAGAATCATTTAATTTAGAGAAGAGACGATCTAGGGCAAATATAATAAGAGTCTTCAAATACAAAACAGGGTGTCCTCAAACCATGAAGAGTAGTGATCAGCTGTTCTTTGCATCCAGAGGGCACAGACAGTGTAGTAAGTAGCTTAACTTGTAACAAGATTTAGATGGGATATAAAGAATAACTTTCTAACTATGAAGATGGTTAAGCAACAGAAGAGAAGTTATGGAGTCTCCATTATTGAACATTTTTCCAGGCAAGTCAGACAAACATTTGCCCAGGTTAGTTCAGACAGAGATGATCTTGCCTTGAGCAGGAAGTTGAACTAGATGTCCTCCTGAGATCCCATCCATTTGTTTTTTTCTATTACTCTAATTTTAATATTGCCTTTACATAATCATTTTCCTGTGTAATCGAGTTAAAACTGGCCTGAAGTATTATTAATTGTATGAGTGGTTTCAGTCTTCAGGTGATATTACCCAAGGGTATGCATGAAACTTCATTATGACTTTCTTAGGCACAAAATGAAAAGGGCCAGTTCTAGCACAGCCAATTTACAAAAGCCAGTGTGCTGCAGGACTTACTGACCATTGCAACTGACCATTTTAGACCAGAATTATAAACAGTAACAAAAACCAAATTACTCATCCACAGATGTTATTTTACTTTATCAGCAATCAGTGTTAGCTAATACTTCCCTATGAGTCAGTGGTGAATATGTTCCCCAGAATGGCATTAGGGGGCACTCCACTGTTGTCAACTTCAGATGACCTAAAAAACCAACCACAACATGGTTCATTTGACTGAGTCCAGTATGAAGTGTTCTCTCTTTTTCTGCTTTATAAGTTACACACTTATTCCTGTTTATGTCATAAGATGCATGCCATAAAAAGAAAAGAAAGTACTGGCAAGATGTGCAATGCAATCTGGAACTTCAGATTTTGCATTTCCTGGCTTTTAGATTTCAGTTCAGCATTAATGGTGCATTAACAGATGTTTGGGGGATTTTTGTGCATTTATATAATGGATTTTGTAAATGGGCTTTGGAATTCCTTGGGATAAAAGCACTATATGCATTATCTGGAGATGGGCACAAAAACAGTTAACAGAATTAAAGAACAACTCCTATATTGACAGCAGGAGTTATACGTTAGAGCAGCATTTCTCAATTTGTAAGTCACAGCCTAAAAGTGGGTCACAAAAATATATAAAGGGTCGTGAACAAATTTTAAAACTGGATCAACACCATTTAAAAATGGATTTAAATGAGAAAAACATGGGAAAAACATGGGAAACTGGCTTCTCCTTTGTAGGCTGGCAGAGTTCCAGCCTGTAAGGGTCTGCCTGGGCACCCCCATTACCTCACACACCTCTCCTGCCCCAGGGGGTTGGGGCCTGGGGGTAGGGAGTGAGGGGCACTGGGTCAGGACTGGCCATCAATGTTTACAAAAAAGTCCTGGTACAAAAAAGGTTGAGAACCACTGCGTTAGAGCTCTCCTGCATCATAAGACTTCTTCCTCTAAAACTCTGTGGTTAATATTCACCACTTTTAACTTAGAGCTCAGCTGGCCTTTCAAGAAGTAAAAGATGTTTCCTATCAGGATTACAGTTTAAACAATAATTTTAAAAAAACAAAATTACCATTACTCATTTACAGCTGTTATTTTACTTTGGTTTTGAAAGGAAGAACTTTACTTTTTTTAAATTAAAGAGAGAAACAAATGAAGATTTTTAAAAGCATACTACAAACCTTGGCAAGGCTGAACTAAGCCAGGTCTTAGATGGTCCTTACCCATCTTTCAGGGAGGACCCCAGAGTGACACTGGATAGCTGCATGTGCCCCAAGATGGACATATGTCCATCACTTCATCCATCTTGTTTCACTATACGAGACTTGTGGCCCAGATTGGGAGGTACTGGCTTGGCCGTAATACTGTAAGCATTCAGACTGGATGCCAACCATTACTGAAACACCTTTTTGTTAGACACCAATGATCCAGGGACACCAATTTCATTCAGCATGACTGACGTGTGAGCTTGGCCTTCCTAGAGAGTTTTGAAGCAATTTAGATGGGAGGTACTATGGTCTAATGGAGGAGACGTGTCTACGACCTCAAAGCTCAGGCTCCCTTGCAACCTTTACAAATTCACTCTGACCCTGGCTGTGGACCCACATAACTTTAAGCAGGAAGAAAGGGATAACTTGCCACTCAGAGTATGGACGCGCATACGTCTGGAGCCGATTCAAAAGGGAAGCAGCTGTTATGTTCCGACTGTGAGGTCTGAACAAGCTGAGAGCCCTATAGATGTAGGGAAACCACTCCAACTTCAACCCTGGATGAGGCAGTGTTAAAGTTAGGTCAGTTTTGTCATATCTGTATCATCCTTGGCCTGCTCAAAGGTAACAATTCAACCAGACCAGCTGCTGCCCTTTTGGAATGGCTCCAAAGAGGGGTGTGTCTATATCCCCAGCTGTAACGCCTGTCTACTCCTACACACTAAACCCCTGTAACTTTATAATAATGAAAGAAACAGATTTAAAGTTAACATTTACAGCAGCCTCAGTTCCCTATACCAGTATAGAATCAGACAGGCATAACAGATTTTATTCAAACAGCTATACCTATAATTTAATGCTGGTATCATTACTGTATCTGTCTACACCCTCCGTTTCCCAGATTCCCGCTGGGATACTGACATGTACACACTCCCCCAAGAAGTGTATTGCTGAAGAATAAAGGAAGAACAATTTTACCAGATGCTAAAATTATCTCTCTCTTGTGGGTGAAAAAAAAGTTTGTTTTACTAGCTTTATGGGTCAGCAGAGAAAATACCCCTTCACTAAGTTGTTGCTTCTTTCTTCCATCAGCCTAACTGAGGAAAAATCAAGTTCAATCTAACAAGTTGCCAGCTTTTTTTCAAAAAAACAAATTTTAGTTGCCTTCATGTCGGTGCTAGAAGTCTACCGGTGCTTTAAGTACTGTACTGTGACTTGAACACGAATGTGGCAAGTTGTTAAAGAGGTACAAAAACCTTGGACACATTGCAAAAACCTAAAACAGAGCCATTTTGAGCCTGAACCTAAAAAGAAAATCAAACAATCAAGTCAGCTTGCTCACAAGACTTTTCTAGTTGCCAGTGAGCATTATAAAACCTCAAACCAAACGGGGATTTCTGTTGGACTAAGCACTAGCAGATGAAGGCGCAGCGCACACAGCACATTGCGAGTCCACCTTGCACACAGACTTGTTGTGCACTTTGGTTTCCAGAGGACGATTTCTGTAGGACTGAGGTAAGACTCTCCCCTCCATTCGGGACTTTACCTGGCCATGAGAAAAATCTTCCAAAGTAATAACTGTGTGGGATAAGCCATCAGAAAGATCTGGATGAATCAGAAAGAGTCCACAGAAGAGCAGTAAAAATGAGCAGAGATCTAGAAGACAGGATGCACGAGGAAAGCTGGAAGACTGGGGATTATTTAACCGAGAGAAGAGAGGATCTAGGGCAACTATAGTAAGAGTCTTCAAATACAAAACTGGTGGGGGGCTCGGACCACGCGAAAAAGTCGTGATCATCTCGGCAGCCACAGGGGACAGGAGCTTAAACTGCAAAAGCAGGAGGGCGGCGGGATCCCGCGCGGGGCTTGCGAGGACACGCTGAGGACAGAAAAGGCACGTCAGGGACGGGAAGAAAGAAACACCCTCAGCCGCAGAGCCCCAGCAGCTCTCTCTCAAACTTGGCAGGTCGGCCCCGCCACAGCCGAGGGGGGAAGCCGCTTTCTGCACCAACCCCCAAAAACCAAACCTCACGCTGCCGAGACCTTGCAGCCCGGAGAGGCCGGGGCCGCGCGCGGAGCGAGGGGCCGGGGAGCGGGGCCTGCTCCGCACTCACACACTCACCTCCCCGCACGCCGGCCGCGGGCGC
>NW_017729024.1:162662746-162667476 GCF_001723915.1 Gavialis gangeticus | reverse complement strand
CCGCCCAGCCGCTCCGCAGCCGGGGCCGGGGCCGGGGCCGGGGCCGCCAGGCGGACCTGTCGTCCCCGCGCTCCTTGTGGGGCTGGCGGCGGTGCCCTGTGCTCTGGCCTCGCGTCGTGCGAACAGTGCGCCTCTCACTCAGGAGTCACCGCCTCCCTGCACTGGCTTGGGGGCCGCTCCTGCTGAACCCAGCGTCCCCGTTTTGTCTTCTATTGATCCCGCAAGTTCAGCGGGCACGAGCCGATAACCCCCTCCATTAACGGGGCGCCAGCCCTTGCCCTGTGGGCAGACGGCCTGTGTCCCGATAGGCGTCCGATAGGCCCGCGCGTGTCCCGCAGCCTGTGGGCATCGTCCGGGCACTCTGCTTTGTGCCGGCTCTTGCCGCACTTCTTTTGAAACTAGGACTCGCTCCTACTCCTGCTTTCTCTTCACTTTTCCCACAAAACCGATTGACTTACACCTAATAATGCGGGGGGCATTGCTCCACGAGTGTTAAGCCCATGTTAACCCTATGTGTTAAATAGGCCTGGTCACACAATCCCCTGGCTCCTTGGACTCATCTGGGGCCAGTGGGCACTGCCCCGTGTACTCTGCTCGGTTCGCCACCTTGGCCCGCTCATTCTGAGCCTTGGACCAGCACTCCCATCCCCGTTTTGCCTTTTCCTTTCCCAATAAACGTGTCGTTATTTTCTGAGCGGCAGCCCTTTCCAAGGGAGGCTTATAGTTCTTCCTGGTGGACAACGAACGGCCCATGATCCCTTGAAGGTATCAAACAGTCCTGTGTCAAACAGTGGCAGAGAGGGAGGCTGAAAAGGACAGTGAAGTATGTCTGACAAGGGTTTTTTTTTCCATTGTCCCTCTCTCATTTGCAGCCTCCAGCATTTAAGGTGTAGGAAGGTCTAATTCAAAGAGAGAGATGTGGGGAGGGGGCAGTGCTAGGAGAGGAAAGCATTAAGCCCAGAGGAACAAAGGGGTCACAAATTAATCCAGGGAATGTAATAAGAATCCATGTCTGTATTGCACTTAGACCATCCTCAAGGCACATAAAATGCCAGCATCTGCACCTTAAAGCTTTTTAACTTTTACTAAATGCCCTGAGCGTCTCAGAGTTATGCTACTGCAGATGAGGGTTCTCTCTGGGCCATGCTACCTAGCTCGTGTTAGGTAACTTCAGGATCCTCCACAGGGATCAAATGAGCAATCTGCAGTCCTCCAGCATCTCAGGATGCACGGCCCCCAGCCTCCCCTCATACCCAGAGCAGAGATAGCGGGAGCCCTCTAGTAGCAAGTCAGAGCTGCTCAGGGAAGCAATGGTGTTAACCCTTGATATGCAGCCGTTCCCAGCACATTCTGACTCCAGGATTGCTCAACCTTCCACCGAGTTAGTGCCGTCTAAGTTTACCGTGTAACTTAAGTCAATGCACGATTGCATCCAGTCTTTTGGTGACTTAGTATCACTAAGCCAGGAAAAGGCTAGATCATGCTAATCCTCTTTAAACTGTTGCATGTCACTCAGAGGGCGCATCTACACGTGTATTAATGTGCTTTTCCTAATGCACATTAAATTTAGCACCTCCAATGGGAGGCACTAAATTAATGTTAATTAGGCTGCCTTAATGTGCAGTAGTGCCAGCACATGCTTTTGAGGTGACACTTAATGCACAGTAGCTTATTTTACTATACATGATCATATTAGCACTTTTTTTACGCACCGCTTTAATAAGCAGTAAAATAAGCTATTTTGCATTAAAGTATATGAGTAGACATACCCAGAAATATTTACTGAAGCCCCCCCTGTTTCCGCAAGGCCCACATGTATATTGTGGGGTGTCATGGTTTCATAGGCTCAGAGTTATTTTAGAGTTTTTACAGATCCTTGAAAAAGTCTCTTTCACCTTTCTTTTATCTTCTGCTTTACCCTCAGAAGGGATCTGGGTGTTTAGGAAAGATTGTCGAAGTCTGAAATGAACAGCGACTTATGTTCTAAGCGTAAGTTAAATTATACCTTACCTAAAATAGTCTTGTCTTCCTTCCCTGTTTTATTACTAACTTCAAATCATTCAAATTGAGCATCTTAAAAATCCAGTTTGATTTGTGCTCTCTGATTTTTGCATTTCACTCCTTCTGGACACTGAATCATAGAATTACAGAAAAGCAGAGTTGGAAGGGACCTCGGGAGGTCACCTAGTCCAACCCCTTGCATAAGGCAGGATCATCCTTATTCAAACCATCTTACACAAATCCATTGTCTGAACTAGTAGACAAATTATAGTTAACCTTGACACAACCACAAGACATGACACTTTAACCTGCCACAGGTAAAGCACGAGGAACACAGGAAAGGGAAATGTCCAGCTTTATTTCATTTCTAGTCAATGTCTCTTTGTGAGTCTCATGCACTAATACACCCACAACGTACTAGGATTTTCAGACGCAGACAAGGAATGTTCAAATTCAAAAGAACTGAGGCATGCTAGTGTCCCTTAAATGTTTTCTTTATTAAAACTATTTTAGATTGATTGCTTTTTAGTCTCTCTCTCTTACCAGGTAGTGCCTTATCATACTTTGAGGGTGATGGTTTATGATTGTACAGTCTAATAATTTTGTCAGAAAATTGATGAGGAAAGTTTAGCGTTTGAACCAGTGAGTTGTCTGGCAACACTTGTTGCAAAAATAAAAATCTCAGCATAAATCCATAGGAGTTAGGATTGGTCTACACTTGAAATTCAAAGCAGCTCAATTTGAGGTATAATCTGTTTAAGTACCACGTATCCACAAACGGCCTTTCTTGTTCTGAATCAGATGGTGATTGAACAGATGGAAAACCTGGAAGATGAAAAACATGAAGGAACCTGGAGGAAAAAATTACCCACAATGAAGTAAGTGTGGATGCTTCTTCAGCTCATGGCAAGTGTTGCATGTCCTCCAAGACCTTCCAGTGTCCAATGCTGCCTTACTAGCTGTCTGGATCACCTGCCTGCATATCATCTATTCCTCTGACTGGATGGCCCCAGCAAATTTAAAATCTGGTACATAGCAAGACTCTATCCTTTGTAAGCCCAGCTCATAGGGAGTCCAGGTATGTCATACTCCTGATTAGTCACTGCTTATGCCTTGCACTATGGTCCCATACTGAGATGCTTCTGTGAAGATGAGCTTTATTTTGTCCACCTAACCAATGGTAACACAGCACAGGTAATATAAACAATATGACAAATGCTGAGTAAGGAGCCCATAGGGGACAGTTTCCAATGTCGCATAAAGGCAAAGGAGCTCCAGCTGGCCTGCATCACTGCTCAGTGCACTGTGACCTTAGAAAGAACCAGCAGTCTGCTGTCACCATAGGGACTTTGCTATTCCAATATTCCACCAGCACCTTTTGTGTGGAACTTCTGGAGGCTAAAAAACAGATGCTGGATTTCTCCCGGACAAAGCCTTTTGTTCTACGATCCTACAGATGTGCAAGCCCACTGTCCCACTTTAAGTGCCTGGGAAGTACCTGTGAAGTATCAAGATAACACTCCCCCCTAAATCACTGCTGATTTGAGTTACTTGCTATTCAGGCTACCTGTGTAAATGATTGTCTTATGCAAGGCAGAGCCTAGGACCTTGGATAAACCCAACATCTAATTTTTAGACTTAGTGATCCAGAAACCCCACATCTCATCAAACCAGTGAATCTGGTAAACCCAGAGCAGGATAGAGTGACAGAGCACCTGAACCATCTCAAATCACAGGCGGGAGATAAACCTGAAACACAAGCAGAGACCAGACTGTGGATGGGACCAAATCTAGTAAATATTGAATAATACTTGGAGATATTTATGGAGGTGATATATATAAGCAGTCTCTGGTACTATAAAGGATACCACCATGTTGCTCTATCTTTTCTGTACCTCATGGGCTTTTAATCCCTGTCCCCACCTGCTGCTTATTGTCATTGTTGTACCAGAGACTGGAGAAACTCTCCATTTATATTAATATGCAAACACTATGTAACTTTGTTGAGCCTCACTCCTATTCCCTCCTTCAGCTGACTGATCCCATACACCTCCAGAAATGATGCCATTGCATGACATAACCAGGGCATGGTTCTTAGACAGGCATGTTTATTAGAGCAACACATTCAGAAAAGTAAAAGCCAAGCATCATATTACCAGATCAAGTCCTAGATCCAGCAGATATGCACTTGTAATCGCTGGTCTGCCTGCTACAGAGGTATCCCATTGATGTAGCAAAATCCCCTACCCCGGAAGCCAATCCAACATTATGTACTCCTTTTCCCATGTTGGTAGTTGCTCTGTGGATACCCCTTCACACCACAGATTCAATGGGTGTTATATATTTCTTCCTTAGCTTTCCCCCATAGTGCTAACATATAAAGAGGGGCAGAAAGAGAAGATAGGAAAACAAAAATAAAGACAATCTTGCTGGAGCACATGACATTCATAGTTTGCACAGCATTATGAAAGCTCCAGAGAGTACCTTCTAATACTAATATCTTTCAGCTTTGGGTATTGCTATGTATTGATTTTAAAAAATAAATTTGAGATTTCTCTGCATTCATGGTTCTGAATCTTGAATCCTACTTGTAGCATCACTGCCCTGTCACCTGTGTTGGCAGAATATCAAAGCAAGTGCTAGATTACAAGTACTTTATTACAAAGTATACATAAGGGATCAGAACTTGTGGCAGAGGTGATCTTTTATTAAACCAACTAGATATTTGC
>NW_017729024.1:162654257-162662648 GCF_001723915.1 Gavialis gangeticus | reverse complement strand
AAAAAAAAAAAAAAAAGATTGCCAAGCTGTTGGGCACACTCACCCTTCTTCAGGCATAGGAGAATGCAAATATTGTAAAATTTCTCATAGGTAAAAATTAAAATTAATATTTCACAGGAGAGCTGAAGGTGTTGTAAGATCTCCTAGTTGGAATACTTCATTCCGTGCAAATTAAGCTTAGATGAAAGTTAGAACAGTCTGTTTACCTCCACGTTGTCTGATGGTAATTGACTATGTTTCCTTCTGGTTATGATGTTTCATATTACACAGGAGTGTGGGGTGATGGATGCTCTCCTGGAATTTCTCTTGTGTTCAGGCAGCTTTGAGCTCTGTGAACATGCAGATTTAACTAGAACAAAAGCAGGAGCCAGGGTGTCAGCTTTCAGGTTCCAAGGCAGTGAATTTTGCTTCAGATTCATAGGTTCATAGATGTAGGGTCGGAGGGGACCTGAGCAGATCACCGAGTCCAACCCTCTGCCCTGAGCAGGAATGAATACTGGGCTTATATGACCCCCACTAAGTTAAGCTCATATGACCCCAGCTAGGTAGTCATCAAGCCTCCTTTTACAGACCCCTAAGGTAAGAGCCAGCACCACTTCCCTTGGAAGTTGGTTCCAGATCCTAGCCGCCCTGACAGTGAAGTAGTGCTTCCTGATGTCTAGCCTGAATCCACACTCAATCAACTTACAGCCGTTATTCCTTGTTACTCTGGGAGGCACTCAGGGGAACAGGGTCTCACCCATTCCCCTCTGGCCCCCCCTGGTAAGTTTACAGACAGCCACCAGATCCCTTCTCAGCCTTCTCTTGTGAAGATTGAACAGATTCAGGTCCCATAGCCTCTCCTTGTAGGGCCTGCCCTGCTGCCTCCTGATCATGCGAGTGGCCCTGCTCTGGACCCTCTCCATGTTGTCCACATCCCTCTTGAAGTGCAGAGCCCAGAACTGGACGCAGTACTCCAACTGTGGCCTGACCAATGTCACATAGAGGGGAAGGATCACCTCCTTGACCCTGCTCGTGATGCATCTGTGGATGCATGACAAGGTGCAGTTAGCCTTACTGACTACGTTCTCATGTAGTCAGCCCATGTTCATTTGGGAATCGATAATGACTCCAAGATCTCTTTCTGCCACTGTCCTTTCAAGAAGGGAGTTCCCCAGCCTATAGATATACTGCTGGTTCTTCCTCCCAAGTGCAATACCCTGCACTTGTCAGTATTGCATCCCATCCTATTCACATTCTCCCACCCTTGTAACCTGTCCGGGTCCAGTTGTATCCTGTCCCTCCCTTCCAGTGTGCCCACCTTGCCCCAAATCTTGGTGTCATCAGCAAATTTGAACAGGGTGGTTTTCACCCCCTCGTCCAAGTCACTGATAAAGAAATTGAACAGTGCGGGCCCAAGGACTGAGCCCTGGGGACCCTACTGCCCACATCCTTCCAGGTCGAATATGATCCATCCACCACCACTCTCTGGGTGTGCCCCCGTAGCCAGTTTGCAACCTATCTGACTGTGTAGGAATCAGTGCCACAGTCACCAAGCTTTTTAATGAGAATGGGGTTGGAGACAGTGTCAAAGGCCTTCCTGAAGTCCAGAAAGATTACATCCACCGCAACACCTGTGTCCAGTGATTTTGTGACTTGATCATAGAAGGCTATCAGATTGGTCTGACAGGACCTGCCCCTAATAAACCTATGCTAGTTGCCCTTGAGCATCCTCCCCCCATGCTGGTCCCTCCCAGATGTGCTCCTGGATAATTTTTTCAAAGCTTCCCCAAGACCAATGTAAGACTAACAGGCCTATAGTTGCCTGGATCCTCCCCACTCCCTTTTTTGAAGCTGGGGACCACATTGGCCTTCTTCCAGTCTTCCGGCACCTGGCAAGAGCACCACAAGTGCTTGTAAAGCCATGTCAGGGGTCCTGCAATGGTCCCTGCCAATTCACTCAACACCCTAGGGTGGAGTGTCTGGACCTGCTGATTTGAACACATCCAGCCCCTCCAGAAGTTCCCTAACTCAGTCCTCCCTGACCCTAGGCCTGGCGGAGTCACTCCTGAGTCCATCCTGAATCCTGGTGGGAGAGAAGTTCCAGTCCCTGCTCAGAAAAATGGAAGCAAAGAATTTGTTAAAGAGGTCAGCTTTTTCATCTGATGCAACCACCAGATTGCCATGCATATCCTGCAGGGGCCCCATGTTGCCTGGTGCCTTTTTACTCCCTATGTATTTAAAAAAAGGACTTTTTGTTGTCCTTGATCCTTGTTGCTAGCCCTAGTTCTGTCTCTGCCTTAGCTTTCCTAACAGCCTCCCTACAGACTCTTGCTATGGAGGTATAATCCTCCTTGGTGACAGCCCCTCCCTTCCATCAGGTATATGCCTCCTTTTTGGCTTTCAGACACTCCTGAATGCCTTTGGTGAGCCAAGGGGGCTTTTGAGCAATCTTGCCCCCTTTGACTCACATTGGGACTGTCACCCCTTGGGCTTGGAGCATCATCTCCCTAAGGAATGACCGCTCGTCTTGGACACCTAGTTCCCCTACTCTCTGGGACCGCATTGCTTCTCCTACCAATCTCCTCAACTCATTGAAGTCAGCCCTCCTGAAGTCAAGGGCTACTGCCTTGCTGCAGGCCCTTTACACCCTGTACTGGATGGTGAATTCCAGTAGGTGATGATCACTATCACCCAGGTGGTCAAGGACCTGGAGTCCCCTCACCAGGTCATCGCCTGTGGCCAGGACCAGGTCCAGCAGGGCATTCCCCCTGGAGGGACTGTGCACCTCCTGGGTTAGGTGGAGGTTTTGTATCCCAGCAAGGAATCTACGTGAGCAGTCAGACCTGGCTGACTGCTCCTCCCAGCAAGTGTCCAGGTAGTTTAGATCACCCATGACAACCACATCCCTTGATTTAACTGCTTCCTCAAGCTGACCTGAGAATGCCCAGTCCAGCTCTTCCCCCTGGTTTGGTGGTCGATAGTAGACACCCACTGTTAAGTCCCTTTCCCTGCGAACCCCTTGTATTCTGACCCAGAGCATTTCAGCCTGCCCCTTCTCTGATCCCATCCTGTTAGTTGAGGATGTGTATTGCTCTTTGACGTAGAGTGCCACACCCCTGCCTTTCCTTCCCATTCTGTCCCGCCTGTATAGTCTGTAGTCCTTAAATGTTCACCGCCCAATCGTGGGCTGAATCCCACCAGGTTTCAGTGAGCCCCACTATGGGTTTGTACTAGCTATCTGGAGGGCGAGTTCCTCCTGCTTATTTCCCATACTTTGAGCATTAGCGTAAAGCTTCCTTCTTGTAAAGTTATGAAGTTCTCATTTAAAAAATGGCTACATTCGATATCTTCCATCTTTATTCCATGGAAGATGGACTTTACCTTATCCCCAGAATAAGATGGGATAAGGTAAATTTTACAGTCTTTGCATTCTCCTTTGCCTGAGGAAGGGAGAGTGTGCCTGAAATTTGCAAATAAAAAAAATTCTGTTCCAAATATCTAGTTGGTCTAATAAAAGATATCACCTCTACCATGAGTTGATTCCTTTTGCCTGTAGACCAATACAACTACAACCTGTATCCCTGAAACTCTACATAAAGTATTCTTAAAAAATGCATGTTAAATTTGATGCTATGCATGCATGCAGTCTGGTTAAATCTCTGTATCAGTACGCCTCCACAAAAAGGCTTGTGTAGTAATAAATGCCTTACACAAAAACAGATTTTTCACAAATTGCCCTCAAGACTTAATGTCTCGCTCCACCTGTGCCTCAAGATTAGTTGCATTATTCTGGCCAGGCCTTGACTGGACAGTTACAAGTGTACAAGGCATTGGCAATAAAACCTTGATTGTGGAATAACAATGTGCCTAACAATTGCTCAGGCACCAGTCACTTAACATAGATATATAAATGCCTAGACAGTTTCAAGGTTTGATTAGAGCAGTTATGTAACAAGGCACAACCCCAAGCACCGAGAAAGCACAAGATTGATGGCTGCTGCATCTTCTGTCGCAGCACCACTACTGCCCAGGACACAACAACTGCTTGCTACACCTCTGCACCAGACTCTTTGTTGCCTTCCTTTCCATGCAAGATTAGAAAATTTCTTCAGATGAATTAAAAACTTTTACATTTCCTGAAAAACAGTGAAAATCTGTTAGGAAACAGACCCACAGCCAACTAAAATATTTATCTGAACAATAAAAAAAATGCCATCTAGATGTTATCACTATCAAAAGTGAAGTACTGATCAACATAAGAAAAGCTTTAAGTTACTTAGTACAAACTCAAAAAATTCAAAACTGTTACCCACTTCACTTAGGGAAAACATTAATTCATATAAACCAAGGTTTAAGATTAAATATACATATACACACACACACACACACACACATAAATAAAAGACCCACAAAGACACATTTCAGCTAAAGGGCCTGCAGAGTTTTAAGGCAAAAATACATTTAGTCTATGCATTCATTTGGTCCAAACTCTGCTACTTTAGGGTGATAGAAAGTTCATAGTGGTGCATCTACATGTGCAGTAGATTAATTCTATTGTATATTAGCGCGTCATGGCCATAACCGTGCTAATGCACTAATGCGTAGTAGAATTAGTTTACTGTGCATTAAGCATCATAAAAAAGACCATGCGCCATTGCTACTGTGCACCTATGTAGTACCTCATATTAGAGGTACTAAACTTAATGCTCAGTAGCAATGGCTAGACATGCAGCACCCACGGCTCCATCCTGTGCCTCATCCTGCCCTAGCTGGGCAATGCCTACCCCTGCCCCAGCTCCTTTTCCTCCCTCACTGTGGGGGCCTCAATCTGCCCCCCACAAGCCTCTTCCCTTCCCCATACCCCTTTCCCCATCACAGACTTACTGGCTGGACGCTGCTTTACCAGCTGCCTGGCTGCATATCACCCATCAGATCAGTAATGGCTGATATGGCTGGTTATCAACTGGCCATCAGTATTGGCCAAAAAAATCTTTATCAGTGCAACCCTAGCAACAGTGCATTAATGTACAAGTATATAGTACAGGTAACTGCAGACTGGATGTGTCTACAATTTCAAACTAGACCCAATGCATAGAAACCTGTCCAAATGAATGCCCTCAGCTCAAGAATCCTCCATAACATATACCCAGAAGTGCCAAATGCAATTCTGCTGTATTTTCCTTAGAGGACTAATGCAACAGCTTTTTTCAATCCTTTGAGAAGCTGATAATCAGTTTTTACTGCTTTCCAAATCCAAAAAGAAGTGTATTTAAAAAAAAAAAAAGCCTTATTGCTCCACCTGACAATATTTTATATTTTAAAAGTATAAATTACATTAGCCAATGCAACCATGTATCATAATGAAATGTTCTATATAATCCAGGTGTGGTCAGCAGAGTCTTAGCACCTGCCACAATACAATCTTTGTCATGGCCATTTTATTTAACAAAGCAGAACCATGACCTTAACACACAGTCATAGGGTTCATTTGTCTGGCAATAATTCTAATCATAATCCACCCCTTGGCTAGTTTCATGAATATAATATGGGATTCCATATAACTTCACAGATAGCTATTGGCATGAAATAATAACCAAAAGTTATGCATGTATGACCATTAATTTCAACAAGAGCAGGATGAGGGCTAGTATTACAAAAAATATTTGCATTCATTTTTCAGTGTTCTTCTTGTGTTAAAGATCTGCAGCTTCCAGATAAGCTATACAGTGCATCTCTGATAAAGAGGGTATATTATGCCTGAATCCCCCTCTCACTCAAACCAGGTGTAATTCCCCTCAACTTCAGAATTACTTCAATGTAAAACTGGTGTGAGAAGGGAATCAGACCCTACTTTTTTCTCTCATGCCTCCTTGTCTGATAAACCAGTCATTCAATCTTTTCAGAGTCAATCATTTGCATAAACATTGCCTTTTGATTAAAAGTAGCTAGGACATGATGCTGTAAGAGACTAAGCCCTCTCACTTTCCACTAGATGAAGTTAGAATTGAGGGCACTCAGCACCTGTCAGAATTATGCACACAATATTGAAACTGATGTTCATAAAGAAGCTATTCCATTAAGTAGCATCATAGGCAGCCCCTGGTTCTCAGTTTCTAACAGATATAAAGGAAATTGTAAATCTGTCATTATTTACATATTTTGATATGAGGCTAAGTGAAAATGTTGGAAATGATCCATTCCCATTGTAAATATGCTGGGGTTACTTCCTCTGGGTCCAGATCGAAAGGTCATCCTTATCTGCAAATGGAATCAGCTATCAACAGAACCTTGCCAGCTGCAACTTTCAATAATCTTTAATTCTCACAACTACAAAAGACTTTTGCTTATGTTTTTTTCTTTTACCTTTTTATAAAAAAAAAAAAAAGTGCCAATGGCAATATCTGAACTAGAAGTAGGTTCAAGGGACTGGTGGCATCTCTAGCAGTTCATAGATTCTGAAATGTCTGCAAACATCTAGTAGATGGGCAATAGGGTCTGTTCAGTAGGGTGTGTTTTATGTTAGACATAGATAGACTGGGCATGTCTACATGAGAAGCTTTACTGCTTATTTAGACTACTCTAATGTGCAGCAAAGTATCACCATCTACATGTGCATGGGACTTAATGCACAGTGAATTAGCCTCTGTGGTTTGCTAGTATCAATAAATACAGGTACTAGATTAACCACACATTAGCTACTGTGCAGTAGCACACATGTAGACGGCAGCAAGGAGCCAAAGGGGGTTGGGGAAGGAGGGGAAGCTGCTGTCCAAGCTGCTGTGCAGAGCTTGGGGTTGCAGCCTAATTTGGCTGTGCTGGCTTGGGGTGATGCTTGGTAGCCAAGCAGCAGCAGTGCCCTGAGCTCTCCCTCTGCTTTGCTTGCTGAGGGGATGGAGGAGCTCTCCATCCCTGGTCCCGGCTCAGCTCCTAGCTTCCCGCAGGAGTGCAGAAGCACCAGGACAGGGGAGCTCTCTGTCCCCAGCAGCAGAGAACTTCCCCAGCACGGACGCACCCAGGAGGCTCTCACTTCCCACTTGTGCCTGAGGGGAGCTGGGAGTTCAGCAGTGCTGGGTCTGGGGGGAGTGCCAGGACTGGGGGGGAGCCATGGGGAGGGTTAAGCAGTGCTGGGACCAAGGGAAACACAAGAAGGATAAGCAGTGCTAGGATCAAGGGCTGCTGTGGTGGGGTAAGCAACAGTAAGCCCCACTCCCCCATGGCTCCCCCCCACAGTCCCAGTGCTGGTTACTCCTCCCCCCACGGCTCCCCCTGGTCCCAGCTCTGCTTAGCCCCCCTGCATTTTCCCTTGCTTACCCCCACCACATCTCCCCAGATCCCAGTGCCATTTCCCGCCCTCTGGATCCCCCTGGTGCCAGTATTGTTCAACACCCAGCTCCCCCCAGGCACAGGTGCGGAGCAGGAGCTGACTGGGGTGTGTGCTGCACAGCCAGCAGCAAGGCTAGGGGGGCAGCGCAGCTCTCTGTTCCCAACCCAGTGCTGCAGGAACAGAGAGCTCCCCCATCCTGGTTCTGCTTCTGGGGGACCCAGGTGGAGCACCACTGGGCCCAGGGACAGAGAGCTCCCCATCCCCACAGCAAGCAAAGCAAAGCAAAGCAAAGCAAAGCACAGCACAGCACATGTAAAAAGTGCTGCTGCTGCTCAGCCACAGGGCATTGCCCCAAACCAGTACGGCTGACCTGGGCTGCAATCCCGAACTTCATGTGGCTGGGAGCCCTCTTCCACTCCAGAAAAGTTCTCCCTGCTCCCCAGAGTGAGGTCTTACTCTAGTGCCCCCTGCCAGCCCGGAGCTGGCACCGGGGGAGCTTGGAACTCCCCTTGGCTGCTGCAGGGGGACAGAGCAGAGCAGGGCAGGGGGCACGAGTAGCCCCAGACTCAACTGCTGCCATTGGGAGCAAAATTTGCTTCTGACATGGGTGCACATGTAATGCATTCCTAGGCATAGTTTACTATGCCTTATTTTAATGCACAGTAACCTTAAGATGCATTAATTACACATGCAGACACACTCACTGAGTATATGCCTTATAAAGTCAGGTATGGTTCTCTTCTACAGCAAGCTGCAGAAACTGTGAGAACAAAAATGGCTGATTAGTCTGGAATAATTACTTTACTAACAAAGCAGATGAATAATATCAGGATAAAAATTACTTTAATTCTGAAATAAGATAGGGGGTAGTCTAGAATAGCAATGGCAGAACAGCTTATTCCACAACATTTATACCAGTCAATTTCCCTGCATAGACAAGGCCTTAGATGAGGAGCACAGTGTGCGTGTGCGTTGTAGAATGCTGCAGAAACAATGAGAAACAATGGCTGAACTCTGCACATTAGGAGAGAGATTTCTTAAAAATCTGAAGCTACAAAACACAGAATTTAAAAAAAAAAAAAAAA
>NW_017729024.1:162651788-162654107 GCF_001723915.1 Gavialis gangeticus | reverse complement strand
AAAAATTTAAAAAAAAAAAAAAAACAAAAAAAAAAAAACAAACCACATACACAACGCACATTATAAAAAGTCATAGCTACACACACCATAACCAAGGATCTGGCAGAAAAAAAAAATTAGTGTCAGCACCATTAGTTGTTATCATCATTCTGGTTATTTCTTTGGACAGTACAAACTAGAGGTAGGACAAAACAGACTGATTCTGATAGTTTTATTTGCTTTTGAAGTTCCGCTATTTGTTTACAGTAAAAGGTAAAATAAGCTAAACAGCTTGTGTCTGTCAGTGTTGAGTGCTCTTCATTTATAATGCCATGTCTTTCCTCCTGTGTTTTTGCAGGCTAACTGCAGGATTTAGCATGATGTAAAGTTCCCTAGATACAATGAACTTCTCACAGAGCACCAAAGTGGATAACCATTAAGGATCACTTAGTCTAAATTAGCACGAAACATAGAAGCATAATTTATTATCTAGTGTAAGCCTACAATGGGCCCCGAATATGCTCTGGTTTTGAGCAAACTTTGTAATGGATACATGTATGGTGCTTGGCTATTATTACTGGAATCTGAAGCTAGATACCACTGGTAAAATATTTATTTCCTGCAAAATTCTAAGTTGTATGCTCTATAAATTTTACCCTTGACAGACTAAAATTGTTTCAGATTTAGACACTGAAATATGAATCCTTCACACAAACATTAACTATCCAAGGCTCTTGAGAGGAAAAACAAAATCGCTGAGGTTACTTTGGAATTCAAACTTAATAAATGCTATTCTCCAATGAACCTCTTTCATGTACTGCAGTTGTTTGGATACGGTTCTTAAATATATGATGGCCACATATATCCTTTAGGTGAAAGGATTACATATGTAAAAAAAAAAAAAGCATATACTGCAATTCCATTAAACCAGCATATAGATCTCATCCTGTGAGACTCTGGCTTTGAAGATCCAGTGGAACTTTTCATAAGAATAAAGCTTTGCCCTGTTGTCTCTGTCATACAACTTTTCTTCCCATCGGCGTGTTGTACAATAGTTATCAGACCTACTCCTGTGTTATGCCCCAGAGCCGAGTTCACGTCAATAATGAAGTGATTTCTGATGTGTTTGGAAATCTTTTACAGACAGGTGCCATATCCAGAGAAGATGTTAGTACTGTACTTACCCATATTATTCTCCCTTTGTCCAAAGAGGTATTCCATTGCTTTCATGTTTCATCAGATTTTACTATAAAATAGTACATTTTAATTAAATGCACAGGACAGAACTTAATCTTCAAAAACAGCCTCTCAATTTGCATCCATAGTTTGCTTGCAAAGCCTCCATAACTGCACAGGGAAACAATGTTAATGTAACCTGGACAGTACTCCAGGAGGTACCCCCTCTCCAACTGAAGAGATCAAAGTAGGTGCACAAGCACTGTGGGAGGTGTAGGTACTCTCCTCCCCTTATAGAGGAGAGCCAGATCACCAATGGGGCCTTCACCATATACCTTTTAATACTGGGAACATAACAGGCATAAAATCAGAGGGTGTAGTGGACACAAAAATGCCCCAAGGAGGCAGGATTCAACAAATGTTAAACACTTAAAAACACTAAAAAAAAAAAAAAAAAAAAAAAACAGGGTTAACAAAATATAAAATACAAACAGCAGAACAAACCATACAGGTTGCTGAACTATAAGAGGCACAAAATGCCAAATGCCAAGGAGATATAGGGCCTTGGTACCTGGAGGGGGAGGGAACACAATGGTCCCTTTCTACTGCAAGAAGATTTATTTCTTGTTATCTTACTCACCCCAAGTCACCTCAGCTAGGACTTGAACCCTGATATCCCACATGGTAGGTAGGAACACTGCCACACAGTCACTACTGGTAGCATTACTCCAACCTGCTAGGAGTCTTGACCTTCGTGAAGCCCCAGCCTCACATTGAGCTGCCTGGCCTCTGACTGGAAAAGCTAGAAGCAGAGCTAGGAACCTCTCAGGTCGCTGCTCAGATCCTTGCTGGAGTGGAGAGGAGCCTCTCCTGCTGGCTGCATACCACGCTGCTGAGGATCCCACTGTTGCCTGCAGGTCCTGCTCTTTCAGGCTCTTCTAGGGCACTGCTCCTACCCCACAGGCTCAGCTCTTGCCAGCTCTGTGACCCTCCTTCCTTGTTATCCCTCACTGGCTTCTCCTGAGTCAGCCCACACTGCCCCTTTTATCCCCGTCCAGGTGACCCAAGGGGCCAATCAGGGGACACCGGGGGTCGGGGCGTGACTCTGGGGCCTGATTGGTGAGGAAAGGGAATCCCAAGTCCTCCAATCATCTTTTACCCCTT
>NW_017729024.1:162636285-162646788 GCF_001723915.1 Gavialis gangeticus | reverse complement strand
GGTGCAGAAAGGGAATCTCAAGTCCTCCAATCATCTTTTACCCATTCAAAACCCCTGGTCCAGGTCACTGCTAGGCAGCCCGTCACATTAACATAGGGGTATTAAATGGCTAGGTATTGTTTGAGAGGCTAGTAGTATACTTTGCTTCTAATAATGGCTGAATTCTCTAGGTGCTGTCTCAGCAGGGATGTTATAAAAAAGCAGTAAGGGAAGCCATTCTTGCACAGAGCTGGCACCAAGGGTTTATAAATAAATTCCTTGCAATAAATTTCAAATGCTTCTTAAAGGATGTTCCTTTCCAAAGTAATCTATCTCTGGGGTAATGTACACATCTTTAATACACAAATAGCATAGGATAGCAACTCAGTCTGCCAAGGTGCTTTATCAATATTGCATTAATCACAGGCTGTGAGGAGATACAGTTTTGAAGGGATTAGCCAAGATCTTGAGAAATGGTATAATATAAATAGGCAGCCATATACAGTTATCTGCATTCTGCAACTGCTGTGCATCAGGGGTACTCTGGCTTTCCCCAATGAAGGACCACGCTGACAATTTGTAAGGAACTAGAGTCTTCCACCTAATTTATATGGAGTGAATTAAGATTTCAGCCACCCTAATCTTAATTACTACAGAAATGGGGTGATGAATCCCAAATGTGATGTTCCAAGCACAGCCTGCTAACTGTGACTAGGGAGGTCCATACATTTTTCAGTGAAGTATGTGTCATGTGTTAATCATGGCAACTTTTTGCACTTGCATAGTTTTGTTCATCTGATCTCAGTTAACAAATTTAGCTTCAGCTTAATTTAAACTCATGTAGCTTTTGCACAACAGTGAAGTGCAATTGTAACTTAACACAGTTCCTAGAACTGAATGTGTTCGAGCACGTAAAATAGCAAATTACTACTTCTGTACTTTGATGATACTTGAATAATATAGCCTCCCAGCCCAGCCATCAGTAAATGGGCTTTGAACTGAAAAAGTAATTGTGATATTTTTTTTCAACCTACATGACAAGAAATTAAAATGCCTGCCTGACCAGAATAATTTAACTGTGTTTATTCATACAGCAAAAAGAACTGGAACAGTTATAACTGTGACCATAGTGCAGACTCCTTAAGTGTCCTGGAGTTCAAATCCTGAACCCCTGACTCCTAACAAGTAGCACCTTAGAACGTGTCTGTACTAATAAATTACAGCGCCCGGCATCGCTTTATCAAGACACATCCCATGTATTCTGTGTACCCAACTTTCTGAAACAAAAGTAATAAGGCCACCCTAGCATGGACTTGTGCACATGCCAGTTAGGTCTGCCTCTTCGCAGATTTAGCATCCTGAATCAGTGGAATTACATACAGAAGCAGACCATGTTTGATGTGAATCAGAGGATCAGAATCTGCTTTTTACTCACTTGATACCACAGTTTCATCTCATGCTAAGTGGAAATGGTGGTGCTTCTCTACTTCATCTAGGTGTTGAGAGGATAATGCTTTTGGAGTGCTTAGAGATCTCAGATGTAAAGTTATAGAGAAGGGCAAAGAATTAATATTACCATTCACAGGAGGAAAGAACACTAGTTGTGTGACTTTCAGATTTAGGCCTGTCCAGAGCTGTTATGCAAGATAAAGTGGTCATAATGTCATCTCTTGTTTCTACATGGAATAGCATTTCTTCTGAATTTCCCCATGCTCATCCTTGATTCTACATTTGGGATAGTCACAAATGATCAACAATAAAAAAAGAAAAAGAAAAATACTTGATTGGGCATCAATCTGGCAGTAACAGTTGCATTTCTTTGTTTTCAGATATCCGTCTCTGGAAGGCAGCATAGATGTATTTTACCAGCCTGTTTACGCTTTTGTCCTTTAATATTTCCTTTTCTATTACAAGTCCTCACTTGCTTTAGTAAAGATCTGGACTGACAAATGGAAAAGGCTGCATGCTTGAATTTTATAATCACCAGAGCATGTGATGCAGTCCTGAAGCAGCAAAGCTTCTCTCATCAGCATCCCTATGATCTTGCTTTAGTGGAGACTTTTGAAAGGATCCCTGTCTGTTTTTATTTTTTCAGTAAAACACATCATTGTCCACTCACGGGTATGTGGTGCAGACAGCGTCAGGTGAATAAAATAATTACAAAGTTGTATGTGGAGTTGTATTTTCCATCAAATGCAAAACACTGAAGGGGGACTTGTTACTTAAAATTAAAGTATTTCTATGCAACTGAAGCACAGATGTATCATATAACACAAAAAAATTCAAAGGGCTAAATAACCAAATAAATCAGTAAAAGTCCTGGAGGAAATGGAGAGAGAGACCCACCAACCTAGAAAATTAAACTTTCTCTCCAAGTTTACATCAGCAAGAAAATCTTGAAAATAATATAGTTGAAAACTTTCGGGAATCAAAATGTCAAATACTAATGCAGTTCAGCTATATAAATCCCATTACAATGACATTAAGGACTCAAAATGCAGAAAATCATCTGGCAAGTCAAGCACTGGGAGTGGAAGAAATAGCTAAGTGGCTTAAGATACAAGATTCAGCTGATGGACAGAATTAATAGTGGCACAGCCAGTTATGTTCTCCAGTCTGAGTTCACACATGGAAGTGAGCTGGCACACTAGCCTGCTTATATTTATATCCTCCATTAATATTTTCCCAAAAGTGCTAAATGAAGTCTTCAGCCATGGCCTTCAGTGTGCCAGATTTAATACAGAAGTAAGTCTGATTTTGATTTTCTTTGCTTGGAGAAAAGGAGCTAAAAAACCATGAACTGTTCCAGTGCTAAAGGAGACTAAATGAGGATTTTGCAGTCAGAACTTTGTTTCAGTTTTATTTTGTGCTTAGTGTCAGCATGTTGTCCAAATAGATGCCTGAGACACATGCTTACAGGGCCGAATATAACATTGCCTTGTGACATAGTCTTTCAGTGATGGGGAGATGGGTCTGGATGTGAAGGCTGCCTCTAAAAATGCAAATGATCATTGCTCAGGGCATGCTAGTGAGCTCCACATGTGCCTGTAAACTACAGGTTTCCCTCGCTTTATGCTGTACATGTATTCCTGGAAAACAGCGCCTAATTCAAATTCTCATAAAGGGAACACACTTTACAATGTAACAAATAGGGATTCGTTCCAAGACCATGACCCCCAGCCCCATTTCTACCACTTTTACTAGACAATTTTGGTACTCACCAACAGCAGACAGTACACACAAGCACAGGGCACTATCATAATGGGGACAGCAACTACAGAAACATGTCGCAGACAACGAGCGAGGAGCACAGATCCACACGGGAGACTATATTTTGGTGCGCATCACTCCCACAATGCACCACACAAAGCAGCTGACTGCAGGCTCCTACCACACTGATCACATAAGAGTGAATTTACTTCGCATATAATGAATCTTTGATATAAAAAGGGTCATCTCATAAGAACGAATTTGCACATAGAGAACCTGCATAAAGTGAGGGAAACCTATATATTCATGGTTTGGCTTAGTCCCCGCATCTGTTTTTGTCAGCAGCAAGCAGAGTGAAGACAAGACAGAGAAGTAATTTAATTCTTCAACAAGAGGCTGGTAGGGACATATTCTACATCGGGGTGGCCAACTTATGGCATGAATGACATGGGCAGCCTCTGTGTGTGGCACATGACATATCAAGGAGGGGAGAGGCAGGGGATCAAAGTGGCGTTCGGGGGGGTACAGGATTACTTTGTAGTATACCTGCCAAAAAGCTTCGTTCCTACTGTTCTATGTTAGCATTTAAATGGCAAGTTCTTTATTGTTTTGGTCTATACGGTGCCTACCAATACCTCAATATATTCTTATTACCATCATTATTATGTATTATACATATTTTATATGCTATTACAAACAGTATACATATTATTATTATTAACTATTATTATTGTGTCAGGTGAGACCAAACAGCAGCTGTTTGCAGTGGAACAATCTCAAAGATTGCAAAAATCACTGGTGTCTGTAAATCTGAAGGGACCTGGAAATATCTGTGACAGATTTAACAAGCAACGAAAACGAAGAACCAGCTCCTTCATACACTTTAACTCTATAACGCAAGCAGCAAGAAAATGGTGGGGTGCTTTGAAGTTTGGGAAACTGAAGAGGTCTCTTCTTTTTTCCCTTCACTCCGATTCAAGAGGATTCTGAGTCCAAGGAGCGTGAATCTTTCACTGTAAATACGCTTCAGTGAACAATGATACATTAAATACAATTACATTTTCCTTGCTTAACCTAGTGAGTCATGGTCTTGGGGCCCCAAGTACTCGTGCAGTTTAGAGAACAGAATGCCTTATCCATAGATAATGCAGCCACAAGAGATTTTCCTTTAATTCACGTGCGAAGCGGAGGGAGCAGAAGATTCTGAATTCTGCTTCTGATTCCAGCCGACAAGTCCCCCCAGGCATTCTGCACAGAACTGGGGGAGCCTCTGCAATGGTGACCAAAATCCTTACACGGAGCGGAGAATTAATGGAACGTGTTATTACTGGAATTACAGCTTCCATTAAAGAAGCTATTCTAATGCATACACCATGCCAGCACATGGTAAAAAAGGAAATACAAACAAGTGGCCCAAGACAAATCATTCAAGGCCACAGCACTATTTGTCATTAAGCCAAGACAATGTCCGCAAATACGGTGATTAGGTGGGTAATTTAAATGTTCTGTTAAATATAGGGGTTATGAATGCTGTAAAATTGTAATAGGTAACAATATATAGGGGGTAAACAGGGTCTTTCCCCCCAAACTAGGCTTTCAGCTGATGAAACTTGCTTCCCACAGATTCCAGGGAGTTTATTTATAGATAATAAAAAATATTCAGTGCCCTTGTCAGCAAATATAAAGAGAACCTGTCGACAATCTGATGAAAGGAGCTCCAGTACACAACACTTTCATGGTCACACATCCTTCATACATTTCAGAACATGGAAAGTGTTGACAATGCTCACCATATGCTAGCACTGAAGTTGAGGTCATTTTGTATTTTTATTAGAAATGTATCTTTTGGAGACTAGTGAATCAGTCAAAAACAAAAGTTTTTTATTAGATATGTCGTGGTTCCTTTTAAAAGCAGAGCTGACAACTAATGACAGTCAAGAAAATCTCTTGAAAGCAAGGACTTTTTTCCAGTTTCAAGGTTGTTACACAGATCTTATGACACTGAGAAAGCAAGATCCTCTTCAGCCGGTATATTATCATTAATACCATCAGCTACAGTCACAGCTGCTAAACTGTGCTGGTTTGTGTGCAAGAGAGAACACAGTTGCACCAGGGCATGTTTTAGTTCAGGCTTGTAAAGTATTAGTAGGGAAACAGCTAAAGGAGGTAGCTTTCCCCTTCAAGATGCTAGCTAGTGTCATACAGACAGGCTCCAAGCAGATCCAACATGGCACTGCCATGTTCCTGTCGCATTAATGTAACCGGATCACCAATTCCATGGTGTTTCAAATGACAGAATTTACCTCATTCCTGTTGATCTGAGGGATGCAATTACTGGGAGTCTTCCCAGCCAGCATCCTGCCTGATGTTGCTCTTGGGGTCCAGGCCGCTTGGGTCGGTGTGTTCTCAGAGGCAACCAGCCTCCTGGAGCCCAGGTGTGATGCAGAAAGACCTACATGAATTCATGTTCGGTGGCAAAAGCTCAGAGAGGTATATTGTCTCGTGCAGTACGCTTGCGCTCTGTATAGTAATCAGCCCAGCTCAGTGAAACTGCTCAGACAATGGTAAGCAACACATTATGTGCACTGATGCCCTCTAAGTCAACACAAAAGGACAAGCCTCATAACCCTGTATTTATAGCTGAGATACCCCAACCCCATTCCAATACTTCTCTCTCTCAAGATGTCCCTTTTCTTACTTTTCTCTTTGCCATATTCACACACCTGCAGCTCATTCCTTGCCAACTGCAGCTCCCCCTTGCCAAGTTTGGGCATCTAGGGATCACTCCCTGCTGATTTCAACTTATTTTGAATCAGTGTTTTGGCTTCCTGCATCTTTTATCAGGTCATCCAGCGGTCAGTGAAGCCTGCTACTCCCAAGGTCTTTTACAGTGCCTTAGCATAACTACAGCCTTGCATGACCAAAACTCTACAATTCCACATTTAACGTCCTCAGATAAATCAAAATCAGGGTCATAAAGAAACTAAAAATTAATATTTATTTGTATTACAAACGTTTGTAAGAGCTGCAAGATCATACTGCTAGATACTGATAGTTTACACAAGAGACAGTTCCTTCCTTGAAGAGTTGGCATTCTAATGAGACAAGTCAGACAAAGCAGAAATGATAGGGAATACTTATTCCCATTTCACAGAGGAAAAATGGAGAGAAAGAGAGAGTTTACATAAATCGGCCAAAGTTACACAGGAAACCTGTGGTATAAACAAATATTAAACCTAGTCCAAATCCTAAAGTCAGATACCTGAATAAGGAATCAATGATTAAGGGAAGAGAAAATGAAGATCTGTTGTAACATTATAGAGCTTGCAGATGCACACGAGTGCACTGCAGATGCTAACACTAAGAGCAAAGTTCAAAGGACGGACTCACATCAGCTACTAGTAACACCAGCTGATACTCCTGCACACATACACATTCCCTGGGTAGGCAAAACTCACCTCCAGCATCTGTTATGTATAGGAGTTCACACCTAGTAATTAGACCACAAGTGTAACTTGCCCACAGCTGCACATTTAGTTCATAATTATTATTTACGTGCTTCACTGCCCATAAGGGCTTTCAAAGGAATAAGCAAGGATGGGAACCTGATATCCAAAAACATGATCCTACCATTTGAGCTAAAGGAGTCTCCACTGGCTGCAGATGTAGTCCTGTCTTCTGGAGAAAACTCCTAAGCCCAGCACACCTTCCATGCAATGATGGAGGCAGCATTCAGGGGGCCAGCTGTTCAGAGATCTGCGTGGTGTGTCACCCAGTGGAATTCCCAGCCCTGAGTTAGGCTTCCTGAAGAGTTCTTGGTATAGCAAGAGGTACCTTTGCAAAAGCAGGCCAGTTAAGTGCGAAGCTGCCTAAGCAATCCAGGAGGAAATCATTGAGAAGACCAGGAGTTGGTGCAGAGAGAGGAGAGGGGCTCAGCTGCTTCTGTATCTGACCAGCCAGAGCAGGGGTGACAAAGACCATGGAAGGCCTACCAGACAGATGACACAGCTCTGTGTACCGACTGGGCTCACCAACTGGCACCACACCACTCATCCAGATTGCAGACAGGCCCTGCATGCTGGATCCAACCCACAGACCAGTCCTATGCTACTCATGCAGCCTGCAGGGCCAAATAGGTTAGGCACCACTGAACTAGAGAGAGATACCTCCCTTGACTTGGGATCCTCAGTTATGAACCCTCACTTGAAAGGAGGCAACTTAGGACGTCAATCACAGACATGGTCCAGGTCCTAGCAGCTGAACCCTCCTGTCCCTCATCCTCTTTTCTGCTCATTCGTAATGCCTCTCTCATATTTCCCTGGGGCCCAGCTGTCTTTTGTGCAAGTGCTATGTTGTGCCTCTGCCTTTCAGGCCTGCATCTGGCTCTTCTACCCCAAGGTTTGATAGGAACCAGATCTAAGGCATGTTCAGAGCACAAGCATAGGATCAGGCCATGCAGGATCAGGTACCACTGGCAAAATGAGCATTCCCCTTTCTAGTTGAGGAATCCTCCTGGGGATTCAAGTATAGCCAATGCTCTGAGAAGCTTATTAGCTGGGGGGTAGAAATGCCTAGGATGCTCCGAAAACGCTGTCCTAAGGGAACTGGGCACCTGAGAGATTAGACAGCACCTAAAAATGCCAGTACCACCAATGTGATCAATTTAGGCACCAACCTCCTTAAATCCCCTTAGCTATATGACTCACAACCTCTAGCCAACAGTACAGTCCCTATGCCAGTGCTGCTCTTACTTACACTGTAAGACACAGTCGTATTTCTCTGAGATGTAATAATTACTCAGTAACAATACTGAGAACAAAGCAAGTGCCCCAGTCCTCAGGACCACAAGACAGATTTACATTACAGCTCTCAGCTAACAAACAGAAGCCTCCCTTGCCATATGGCAGTCCCCTCAGACCCAATGTTTCAGCAATATTAGCTGGTTGTGTAGGTTTAGTTCAGCATCTGTTTTCATCAAGACTCTTTTGGGGTTTGGGTTTTAGATATTTTTGGCAGGATTTTCTCCTAGGAAATTGGTGGTTAGAACCTCTACATCACCACAATTTATACTCCTAGTCCCATTATTTTTAATTGGAGTTACATGTATGCTATGTCTCTGGAGTCTCCTGGGGTGATACACCTACTAATGTCAGTGTAATAATTCTGCATCAAAGTAAGTAGTCCTTCTCCACAGCAAGTTTGCCACTAAAGTGCTTAGTCTCTTGAATTTTTCATGGCTGAGATAGATGCCTGTGACTAAGGCACATGGAAAAACTTTTAAAATACAAGTTAATCTGTTCTTTCTTTTGCTCTGCGGGGGTGCCACTTTACACTTACTTCAGTATCTTGTGACCTACTTTCCTTCTACCATAGGCAATGGTGAACTTCTACATCTTTGTTTTTTAGATTTTTTTTAATTTGCAACTAGTAAAAAACCCCATGGCAACACTGTCTACTAATTTAAAGAGAATTAGTCAATAACAACATGGGTAAAGCAGTTTAAAGCAGGATCTCTCAAACTCTGTTGGGACTACTCAGTATCTGTATGAGACCTGGAAATCAGAAAATGCCAGTAGCTGCCTGGGATTTTCAGTTGGATTTGGGTGCGACTTGGTTTCAAGTCCCATTAACGTATATGCCAAGCACCTAGCAAGGCTGAAGAAACTGAGAAAAGATTTTTGGGAACTGACTCCTGCTTTATTCCAGAGACACAGGAAAAAGAGGTAGCAGCTTTGGGCTATGGGCTTTGACACTGCAGCCCCTTTGGAAGGGGCTTGAGCTAAGCCAGGAAAGCCATTTTTATTCCAGAAAATCTACTTGGGGGTTATAATGGTATAAGTATGCTTGTGTAATTTTGCCAGGATGACTAGTAAGCCTGGTAGCCAAGTCCTTCAGGGAGCTCAGTCTAATTAATTAAAAAGAAGATTGAGAAATGACTTGATTATGGTATGTAAATACCTACACCAGAACAAAATATCAAGTGGCTTTTCAGTTTAGAGAAGAACACTAAAACAAGAGTCAATGGCTGTAAGTTAACCCAGATAAATTGAAAATAGGAACAAGGCACATATTTTTAATGGTGATGCAATTAACCGCTGGAACAAATTACCAAGAGACTGTAGATTCTTCAAGTCTTGAAGTCTTCAAATCAAGTCTGGGTGGCTGTCTCAAAGATACATTTTACCTAAGCACAAATCATTGTGATTAATACAAGAGCAACTAGGTCAAATCTTGTGGCCCGTGCAAGAAAGGAGATTGCACTAAATGCTCCGTTCTGGCCTTGAAGTCTGTCATTCCATTAACAACTGTTTTAACTGAACCTTTACAATCTCAGGGCAGAATTATATTTTTTCTGTACTGAAGTCAGAAATTTTCTAATCCAGAGAATGAAATTTTGGTTTGAGGTTTAGTTACTACCTGCTTTCTTATGCACAAGCACCGGAAAATGCTGGACTGTCGGCATTAATATTCAGCGTGTGTTGTCTTTTTGTAGATGATTAGAAGTACCAGGAGGACCCTCCCTGACCCAGAGAGAATGCTGCATGTATTCTCTTTGCTTTATGGGGGGAGATCTACCATCTCGTAGCTCAGGAATGAAAGCTGACATGAACCAAAGATCAGTTATCTAAGGAAAAACAGATCTGCAGGTGACAGGCCAAGATTCTTTTCTTAACTGCCTGAAGCACAAGATGCATTCAAATATGATTTCACTCCTTTATAAAAACTTGAGTAAAATCCATCCCGTGAATTACAAAATTCATAATGCAAATTAGAAATTTCATAATGCAAAGTTCAGACCAGCGCACTATACAAGTTTATATAGAGCACTATACAACAAGCTTGTCCGACAAGCTCAGTGGACAAACAGGTAAGAGATGGGGACAAGGGGAATGCTGGGACTAGGGGGTCACTAACCACATCTACAAGAGGCCTGAAATGCCTCTACACTAATGCCCGTAGCATGGGGAACAAGCAGGAGGAACTCGCCCTCCTGCTGGCTGACACCAGCCCGGACATTGTGGGGATTACGGAGACTTGGTGGGACTCCAAGCATGATTGGGCGGTGAATGTTGAGGGCTACAGGCTGTACAGGAGGGACAGGATAGGAAAGAGAGCGGGGGGAGTGGCACTCTATATCAAGGAGGAATACACGTCCTCGCTAATTAGCAAAGAGTCAGGGGAGAAGCACTCTGAAGTGCTTTGGGTTAGGGTTCAAGGCAGAAGAGGGGAAAGGGACCTATTGGTGGGAGTCTACTATAGACCCCCTACCCAAACAGAGGAGCTTGACCAGGAATTCTTGGGTCAGCTCACCGA
>NW_017729024.1:162623301-162635472 GCF_001723915.1 Gavialis gangeticus | reverse complement strand
GGAGGGAAGGTTTAAGTTGGACATCAGGAGGCGCTACTTCACGGTCAGGGCGGCTAGAGTCTGGAACCAGCTTCCAAGTGAGGTGGTGCAGGCTCCCACCCTGGGGGTTTTTAAGAGGAGGTTGGATGACCACCTTATTGGGGTCATTTGACCCCAGTGCTCTTCCTGCCATGGCAGGGGGTCGGACTAGATGATCTGCTCAGGTCCCTTCTGACCCTAGAAACTATGAAACTATGAAGTTTGTATAATCAGCACTCAGACCTATGCAATACAGGCCACAACATTTCAGGCAGTTACCATGTACTGAGTATCCATCAGCATATTAACTGATCTAGATATTGTGCAGATTTGCATCAACAGATATCTTAGGCATCTAAATATACTATTGGTTTTGAGAACTCTATTGAAGTGTTCTTTAAAACCCCTTTTATTGTTATTTGTCTCCCTCCAAATAAGGAGCACACATGGAGCAAGAGTTTCAATTCAAAATTGCTAATTTACACAATTGAAAGAGATTGATAGGTATCTTTAAACCAGCCATGGATAGTGCAAACCCCCAAATATGGGCCAGTTGTAATTATTATCAGTTTTAAAGCAAATCGTCTGTGGGTTGTGAAAAATATACTACTGTATTAATGATCATTAGTTGCTACAGGATTACAGATTTTAAATTGTCACATAATTGTGTTCTGATACAAGTTTTGGTCTAATTTTCTAGTCATTATGTTGATGAAGATGATCTTTAAACTATTAATTAAATATAAATCAATGCAGTAATGTCTGCCTGTGTTTGCAGACAGCCTGAAACAAGAATTTGAATAGGTAAATGACATTTTTCTTAATTTCAATGCACGTGGGCAACCTTAATGTATTGTAGGCAACCATCGATCCTCTGGGTCATGCTGTACACGTAAGAGGTCTAGTCAGATGAATCTGTTTGTGATGACAAGCCCACTTCCAGAGTGACACAGCTTGTTACAAGTTTCACAGATTCATGTGTTGAGTTGGAGTCCAAGTTTAGAGCACACTGCTTTCTTCTTTCTCGCTTTGCTTCCATCCTCTGGATCAAAGCTGCTTCATGTTGAGATCTTCCCTCCAGATTGGACCAAATCCTGTGTGCTCCTCCTGGCTTCCTATGTTGATATTCAACGACTTCATATAATTTTTGCACACTTCATGCTACCACAGAGGGTGATCCCACTTTCTAGAACCGTCTCAAATCTCACTACACAAAATATTCTTGGGGATATGGTCTTCTCCCATTCTTCTGACCTGGCTGATTCATCATAACCTCCTCTTCTTGATAGTGGTTTCTAAGCATGTCAGTCCTGCATGCTCCAGTATTCTGCGTTTGGTATTCTGTCTTCCCACTTTATTTTTAGGGGCTCTTACACAGACATGTCACAGGGAAGCTGTTCAGTCTCTTAATGATAATTCTTGAAATGTCTATATAAAATTAATTCACTGCTGATCATTTCAGCAAAAATGTTAAACTAATAAGTGGCAGGTATTTACTAGGGCTGTATGAAGCTTCGGTCCTTGATTCGATTCGGTGGAGATTCAGTCCAATTCAGTGACTGAATCATCGAATCCAAATCAGCACAGGAGGCCCTTTAATCTCTCTGAATTGGAACCCTCTGAATTGATTCAGAGAGATTTGGAAAGATTCGGCGATTTGGACATAGACACAGCTTTAAATGTTTTTTCTACATACCTTGAGGTACCAGGAGGCCCATGAATGCTGCGATGCTGGGGCAGATGGAGTGTCCCACAGAAGCAGGGGTGGCTCCCCAGCATGCTCGGTAGTGGACCCAAAAGCAGACCAGAAGCATAACCGGTCCACTTCTGGGTCTTCCAGGGAGTGTGTGGGGGGGGGCCCCTCTAGCTCGGCGACTGGTGCCTCCTGGGTCTGGGGGGGGAACTCGGGGTCCCCCTGCAGCCGATCATGCCCCCCCATGTGCTTCCCAGTGGACCCAGGGAAAGTACTTCCAGTCCACTTCTAGGTTCACCGCTGAGCACACAGGAGGCCCCCCCCGTGCTCTTGTGGGATGCTCCATCTGCCCCAGCTTTGCAGTGTTCATGAGCTGTACCTGGTACCTTGAGGTATACAGAAAAAACATTTAAAGCTACACCTATTCTCCAAATCAGCATCTAATCTTCAGATTCAGATTCAGCCGAATCAAATCGGGGACAGTGATCCAAATTAATGAATCAAATCACTGTTCCCAATTTGGGCTGAATCCGAATCGAATAAGGCCCGCTTCGCACACCCCTAATATTTACTATCAAGTGTTGCTGGTGGGAGAGACAAGAAAAAAAACTCACACCACAATTCCAAACTTAAGTCATAGTTTCCACTGATAGAAAAGAAGTGAAATATTTTGAATGCTGGTGAGAACTGCAAAAATGCAAATTGACTCCTGAAACTTCTTTAGGCTTGATGGTCCCAATTGTGCCTTATCCAGCTATGGAAACAGTCTGTCCCAAAAGGATCTACAAGATAGTTATGTGCTATCAATGCACCAGCCATGGAAAATTGATGAGTAACATAATATAAACTGAATTTAATATCCAAACACATAACTAAGGAGATAGCATACTGGCTGTACTGGGCAGGGAAAGAAAACAAGGAGGAGACAGCTTGGGACAAGATCACAATTCCATGATGTGCCAGGCTGGTACCAGACTGAGCAATTTGTATATAAATGAGTGTTTTTGTGCTTTGGGTTTTGTTCCTTATAGTCATAGGAAGGATTTGAAGTAAAGATTTTGGGGATTTCCTTTGATTAATAAGTGCCCACAAATGTGGGCAACTGGACTTAATGGCCTACTGGAAGTCCCTTCCAGTCCTATTTTCCTATAAATGGTCATGACATGCTATAATTAAAGCTGTCCCTATACAAAAAAGCCAAAAAGAAAGACACTAAGAAACGATGGGTTGATTCTCAAGGGCACCAGGCCCTTGTAGATCCTACAGATTTCAGTGGGCGAGAGCCGTTCAGCATCTTTGAAAATCAGGTCCTTGGGTTTCAACACTGCTACTCCAACCCTTCGTTTCTTATCCAGTTCTCCTTTCCACCTTCAATGAGTCCAGACCCACACCCCAGCATACACATCACAACTCCTAAGAGCCTCCCATCTCCTAGTAGCAACTGTATCTCAATGACTCTGCTGTACAAAACTGGCCTTGAAACTTTACTTTTCTCTCAAGATTTTATTGCTCTTCATTAAGGCAGCTTCAAAAAACTGACTCAGAGCCAAAATGGACAGCTGGGGGAGACACTATTTTTAATCCCCAAGCAAATCAAAATGACTGCATGATTTTTAACTGCATAACTAAAATACATAGACTCATATATTGTGACCACAGTTGTTAGTATAAAACAGCTACTTATCACACTGAGACTATACTTGGGTTTTATTTTAAGATTCTTTTCTTTTTCTTTTTTTTAATATACATTATCTCTGTTAATCTTTCTATTTACAGAGCAATATTGCAAGCTGGTTATTTCTAAGAAGCACTGACTGTTCAATTTTGAAGTGATGCTAACCTTGCTCTCCTCCAGAGGTAGGTCATATGTATGTTGCATCTTGCTTACTGGCCTTGGATAAGAAACTACCAGAAAAAGTTAGGTAGTTCCAAATGGAACAAAAAAGAGATGTGCTCAGGAATAACGCTGGTGGGTATAGCAGAAATGAGAGAGGACAAATTAGAGAGGATTCTCTTAACCAGCTGGTCAAGAGAACCATTACAAAAAATAAAGTGCATAATACAGTGCTGGATGCATCCATTCTTAAAAATTAGGTATATATATTAGCAGTTTATTTTCCCTTTCCATTGTGATGGAAGGCCAATTGATGCAAAAATATGTAAAACCCTCTGAAAAGACTTGCAAAGATGCTATGTAAATTTGGCATTTCCTAGAAATGTACTGAAAGGTCATATTTGCCCAACAAGATAAATTATTTCCCTTGCTTTGCCTAATATTGTTCATAGTAAGATCTTCTCTTCAAGGCAGCCACTAGATCTAAAGCGTCAGAGAACTTCAGGAATAGAACTCACTGGCCTCCAAAAGTTTACAGTAATATCAAAAAACCAACACTTGAAGACCCCAGTAAAGGGATTTAGAGCCTTCCTTTCATAAGTGCTTAAACCCCACATGACAAATTAATATGGTAAGCAGTTTGTGGTTCAGCATTCGGCTGAGAGCTGCTTAGTGCATTTTACATACTCTTCATCAGTATGGTAAGAAAGTTTTCTTACAAATTATGTCTCACACCCTTGCCTTTTTGATGGCTTCCCTGGTGGTCCATCAATGCAATTGGTAACTGAACATTTTGAGCAGCATCCCAGGAGCAACTTGTTGAAATAACCGAACCATTTTTCTGCAGTTGCAATGATTCTGAGCGTTTAGGACAAGAAAAACCATTTTGCTGGCCTTCTCTGCTCTAATGCACACAAGCTAAGAGCAGAACATTTCCCCCTCTCTGTTATTCCTTTAACTTGTAGAGTTGGAAAGTTGTTCATAGCTTAGGCAGTTACTTGGGCTGTTAGGAGTAACAGCCCAAGCCATGAATATTATTTACTATAGACTGTCTCCTTTGATAATGGAAAATCTGCAGTATCCTTGCTCTCTCTCTTCATCTATGCCCATGTGGCATAAGCTGAATGCAGGAAGCCACTTATGCTTGCAGACATGGTCACGTGGGGCTTTCAGTGCTTTTTGCAAGGCTACAGGGAGAGTAGCTCCAGAGGCAGCCATGACAAGGCTTAGCCTTGACAGTTGTCACAATTTTCCCTGCCATAATACCTCAGTACATCTCCTGAAATCTTCAAGTGGCATATTTGCAAATTTTGAGACAGAGACATTTGGAGAGCTGAGCTGGGTTCACAGATTCATTTGGAGTACAACAAAGAACGCAGGGTAGAACTGATTCCATTAATTACCATAACCCCAAAAGGTGAACACTCATTTTTTAGCTCTTTTCCTTATAGTTGAACAAAACCTGAAGAAACCGTTGAGAGCAGGATAGTCACTAACCTACTCTTATAAGTTGTCTCCATCTGAGCAACCCTCTCCTAAAGATGCACTTCAATTAGAACTATAATAATGAGGCCCACTTGACAACTCCTGCCAGTCTCTTTCCTCTGCTGCACAGAAAAAGTGGATGACATTGGTTAACAAGTGCCACAGACATTTCTGCTGTTCACAAATCTGTAACCCTTGTGGTGCTGCCGCTTTCCTAATCGCAAGTCAAGTATGTCCTTAACTGGAAGGTCTTTGTATTCTGCAGTTACAGCAGGGCAGGGTGTTTGTGGGGGTGAGGGGAATGGGACCCAAAACCTTGTATATGCTGATAGAACCAGAGTAAGCCCACGCCTTTTCCCTCAAGGAAAAAACCCCAAAAACTATGTGGTCAGGAGACTAATTTTAAGTGTATCCATATAAATACTACATGCACTATTCTCTCTCTGTCATGGGTAAGACAGCAGAAGTGACTCTATATATATTTCACTGAATGCCAGTTTTATATCAAGCAAAAATATAAATACATTTAGAACAGGCTATCAAAAAAGAAGCCATAAATAGATAGCTCCTAATGTCAGACAAACTCTCGGCAGTACAAGAACATATCTCCATTTCCTGTTTGCAAAGTATCCACAAGCAGCCATCAGTTGTTATTCAAAATTATCTTCTGCCCATTTTATTCAAACAAATTCCAGTGCATGGATGCTTGCGCACACACACTCTTGCCTAAAGGGGAACCGATACCTGTGTTATATGGTGTTTTCAAGGTAAAATTTCCTCCCCTATTAAAGTGGTTAAAAGAGGGTGAGAATTGACACCCAAGAGTGAAACAGCTGCTACAATGTAACTGTTAAATCTGCACAATCTGGTGATACTGGTTAACTAAACTGTGGTAACTTTAACTCTGATTTAAACTTTACTTTGCCAACACTTGCGTTACTAAAAAGCCTGCGGTTGTAGCAGTTACATTGCAACCGTTTATACTGGTATCACTCGATAGCAACACAGTTGTTACTTCAGTCTATAGCCTGAACCTTTTATGAATAAGTCACAAATGACAGAAAGCACCGACACAAATTTGCATCCGTATTAGTGGGCAGGGTTAAGGTAAAAGGAAAACACATGGAATCACAGCTCCTTCCTCTGCCAACAGAAAAATAATTCTCTTTCCTCCTATTCCCATGTTTAGAGAAGACGAACTACACCTGAGATCTCTCTCCACTGGCTGATGACAGGTGGATCCCAAAGCAGGCCTCCTACTCCTCAACTTGAGACATCCTTATCAAGAGGTTCGTGGGCTCCCATGCTTTCCACCAGGAAGAGCAGCACCAACATCTAGTCTAGAGAACTTTGGCTGCCAAAGAGTCAGAGCCAGGCTGCATCTAGAGACCTGTTCAGACCCAGCTGGGTCAGAAGGCAAGTAAGATCTAGAAGTTGGGTCAGACTGGTGATTGCTGCAACGCAAGCATAATAGTCCTTCATAAATTTCACTGAGGCGGCAATCATTCCAGACAGGGGCTACAAGCAATCTCTCATGCCGGTTATTAAATATTGATGCAGCACGATACCTTTTCCAGAGCACTTGATATCAATAGCCCCCACTCATAACTTCCGACTCAGAGCTCACCTATTGGAAAGACGACAGACACAAAAAGAGTATGAAAAAGTACTTAAGATGTGGGAACCATAAGCTATAAGCCCCTTAAGCCTCTCTATAATAAATAAGTGCAATATTTTTAGGTTTAAAAAAAATGAGGAATCCCTAGAAGAAAACAGGTCATGCAGATCAAGGCACAGGAAGGCAATGGGGCTTTGAAAGAGAAACGTGAAGGAAATGAATACTCCTTGGAGCATTAGCTCAGAGATGATCAAGAGAAAAAACAAAGCCAGGGGTAGGTGCAAGCCCAAGCCAGATGGTAAATCAATCAATCAATCAAGGGTAAACGAGAGAAAAGTTGAAAGAAGGAATACCTTTGGTCTCAGAGGAGGAGGAAAGCTATGACTAGGAGGCAGCATTAGGACTATGCATCCACATGAAAGTGGAAAAAATAATCTAAAACATAGGTAGAGAGGCAAGAGAGCCAGGAGTGCAAGTCAAAGGAGAAAAAAAAAAGAACTATATTGCATTATATGAAGGCACAGAAAGAGGGGCAAGAAAGAAAAGTGCCTAATCCTTCTTTTCTCTAGACGGTGGTTTTCAACCTGTGGCCTGCAGACCCCTGGGAGTCCACAGACTATGTCTAAGTGGTCCACAAAAATGACTATGATCAACCAAAAGCAAGTGAATACCCACATTTATGATTCAAAGGGGTCTGGCACCTCCATTCATTTTTTTTTATGGGTCCACAAATTAAAAAAGTTTGAAAACAACTGCTGTATGCCACTCATCACTACTTCCTTCCTTCTTCAAAAGAGTGTTTTTCTTTGCCTACCCATCTGAAAGCTAGCCTTTCTTCTTGCTCACCTGTTCCAGTCACTCAAGTCTTTCTTCTCCAGACTCTGGACCAGGAAGACCTCTGTCCTCCCCAATCTCTTCTTCAAACAAAACCATTTACCCACAAGCTTCTTAGGTAGAGAATTGGGGACAACAGCCTAAAGCCAGAGGATCATAAATCTGGTTCTTAAGCAGAACTCAATACACATAGTACAGAAGAGTCCTCCAAACCCAGCCTGTCTTTCCCATCCACCTACTCAAAAAAGCCACCTTCTAAAGACACAGGGGAAAGCCTAAAAAGTCTTTTACTTCCAAATTGGTGAGAGTTTTGAATGTCCAATTTCCTAAATCAAACTACCACACTTAAATGGTTGAATATAGATTAGTGCTTTTTTTGCAAAACTGGGCTTGAACGTACCAGATATGAACCTAGGCTAAAATGACCTAACAGTGGGATTTAACTGGCCAAATTGTTTTCAAAGACAGTTCATTTGAAAATGAATTTTAATAGAGATCCTTAAATTTGCTCCTAACTCAGCACAGACAGGGACCTTAGGGAAAATACCAAAAATCAGTGAAGAAAAACTTCATGTAGAAAAATCCATTCAGATGAAGCACAAGTTTATCATTTGAGGTGAAAAAAGGTTATTTTTTAGTTAGATTCAGTCCATTTCACAGAGAACAAATCAGTTATTATATTTTTTTGTGGGAGAGACGAATACTCAAGTCACCATTTTATACTACGAGCTTAATTTGTGCCGCTTGCACCTGGAAGTATTTAATAACCGTCTACGGCCATGGAACAAACCTTGGACTAATGCCATGTGTTGGGATACTGTAATTTTGATGTACACCTTATGTAGAACAGGAGTCAAACTCTGCATATGAGACACAATATTAAATATCAAAAATTTGAAGCTGATAAGAGGTCCACATCTGGTCAAGCATATTGTCTATACTTCATTTTTTCACATTCCTAATAGGAAAGTTTGTTTTAAAGAATAAATATTTAGGGTCCTCTTGAATAAGATATATGGGAGTGCCATTGCACTCCGTCCCCCTCAGCACTGAAGTTTTCAAGTCATGGTGAGCCACTACATTGAATACATTTCTACTGCTTCATTCCCACAGCTGAGCAGCACCTTTCTTCCCCATTACCAGCAAGTCCTGTTTTTGAACCAGCCTTAAATGCTGGGCAAATATCAATGATCAGGGACCCAAACAGCTTATGCAGAACCCCTCTATTGCCCCCTCACCCAACTTGTCACATATGATTAGCGCGGTCTCATCCCCTATGAGATAGAACAGGGTCAGGCTGCAGAGCCTCATCTGCATATAAATTTTTGGAGCATCCAGGACTTGTAATGATAGCATTTGGTTCCAGTCATGAGTGGGGGCTAATTAGCACATTTGTGGAATGTATCTGGAGTACATCCACATACTGAGCAATGCTGAGTTGTGGGGTCGCCATGGCTTGAAACACTTGTCTGCTGGGTCCCAGCCCAGTGGTAAATTATAAGCCTTTTAGCTTTGGGCTAATGTCATGCATAGTTTATATTATATACAAGCAGGCATAGAAGTGCTGCTTAAAAGTGTGTTTATGGAGTACCTGTGCTAACACCTACAACAGTTTCTACAAGTATGTTTATTTCTAGGTCAGTGTTTTCTTGGGGGCCTTGGGGAGCTACAGGCGCAGCACTCTTGCACCTGGGAGCCTGATCGGGAGCAGAAGTATAGCTCTGGCCAGCCAGGCTCTGGTTTGGGACAGTGCACGCTGCCGCCACATGCACCATCCTGCTTTTCCTTTTTTTTTTTTGGTGCGTCTTTTTTTTGACCCTGGGATTTCCCAGGGTCAAAAAATGCCCCTGGTGCTGCAAAGCAGCAGTGTGAAGAATGCCTGCATGTGTGGTGTGTGGCACTGCAGACGGGTATGTGGTGCCACATATCACACATCTGCGCTTGTCTGGACATGGCTATTGGTGCTATCTAGTACAAAAAAAGTGTATATCCTGACAAGTGCAAAACCCTGCAAGAGTAAACTTTATTTTCATCTCAAATCTGGAAACAAGTTTGACAGAAGTATAGTTTAGGTTCATGCCCCAACAAAATTTAAACAGCATCTTTCAAATAATTCAGAAAAGAAAAAAAAAAAAACAACCAAAACAAAATTATGTACTAATTACAAGTCTTATTTCAGTCACACTGGCCAAAATTACTCATTCTAAGTTCGAAACATATTAGTATGACTTAGATTTAAGAGCTGCAAGAACAAAGGGGCATTTAATATTTCGGGCTATTTTTTTTTGAAAACCCAGTCTCCATTGATTCACTATGAGTTGCAGATACAATGGGGTCACTTAGGATCTATATTTATTTAACTCATTTTTTTAAAGACAGCCATCTATATATCTAAACTTAAACTGTCAGTGCAGAAAGTTAAAGTGAAAAATAAAATTGTGCTATCAAGGGTGAAAGATTTAACAATGAAAGGTAAAACTGCATGCTCAACCGGCCTTAGATGGACTTAAACCAATCAGTCAAATCTGCGAGGCAGGAGACACTGACACTAGCAATAAGACTTATCATCACTTGATTCACATCATAAAAGCTACCTCTTCTAATAAGATGTATCAACTAAGAAATAAAAAGTCTAATTAGCAACATAAAATACAAAATGAAATGCTTGGTCTATTTCAGGCACTTTCAAGATCATAGTTTATTTACTGTAGGTAAAAAGCTAGTATACAGATTAGGGATCCCTTAAATTATAACTCTATTGTTATACACCATCTAGTATTTTTGCTCTGAATGTTAACCATAAAGTGTCTAAACACCTGTAACCCCCACTGTAAGTTTGCACTGTTATGAGAAAAAAAAGAATATATATAGAAATCAGGGTTTAATTTGTTCAATGCATAATATTTACACTGTGAAACAATGGAGATAATAACAAGCAGTGGTAAAGAGGCAATAAATTTTAAAAAGCCAAAGTTTATATTTTTTTTTACAATAATGTGCTAATCAGCATAATTGTATATAAAAATTAAAATATCGTAGAGCTTCCCATTACAGAAGTTTTAATCATCTGAACTGTAGTCATTACTTGTTAACAATTTACATGCAACACCTGCTAGGACTGACATTTGATTTTTTTTTGTTTAAGTGTTAAGTAGAATATGACATTTAAGAGACAAACATTAACTTGCGTACAAACAAAATTAAAAAACGCACTCAAGAATTGTACTGGTCACAAGCCTCTTCCATACAGAAAAAAATATAAACAATGATAGAAAGTGGTCTCCTTCCATATAATAAAGATTATAAAAGGTGACGCATAGACTGAAAGTACCTGGATGGTAAACTTCACAGACATTGGGAACAGAGTTCACACACATGCTCTTTATAAGAGGCCCATCTTTCCACCAAATGGCAATGGCTGAGAGCAAGTAAGGGGCACCGGGTGTACAACTAATTAGATCTTGCAAAATACTAAGATGGGGGTTGTTAATATACAATTCAAACTATATACAGATTATAATGGAATGTATTCCATCTCAAAACTGCTCTGTGAAACAGCTGGACCCTTCTACAGCATGACTCAGCATAGTTATGACAAAAACGTAAGTACACAAGAGATGTATATGAGAAATACAATTTATGGGGCATTTTACATGACTTATTTATGGAACCTTAATGAATATTCCCATTTTAAAATAATTTTGTTATGCACATTGAACCAATGTCTATGTATAAAATGTCCTGACAGAGATTTTAATATTAACTTTGGTGATCTCAAAGGCCTTTTTTTCTTTTACTTTTGTATGAACTGTACTGCAGAATGCTGATGCACGTACACACCTATAGCAACCCAAGACTGGGTTGAGCCAACAGAGCATGCCCATTTCCTTCTTGAGGCGCTTTCTATGTTAAACCATTCCAGTAACCAAAAAGTTGGGGGAGAGGAGAGGGGGGATGTTCTATCAAGAATTTTAGGTAACTTGAATTTAACCAGAAGTGAAATGCCAATATGGCAGTAAACCCTTTTTAGAAAAGGAAGGTCTCTTGTACCAGCAGAATCCTGTATACAGATACACAAAGAAAGAGGGAATACACCACCTATCATTCCCATGAAACAAGCCAATTCATCATATGAGAAGGTACAAATTACAGAAAACATGAAAGTCAAGAGAAGAGAAACAACTGGTTTACATGAAAGAAGAGAGAAGAACACTTCAGTCTGATCGCAGTTATTTTGTGAAAGCTGCTACAACAGCCCACAGGACCTCATTCGTGTTGGCCTTCCCACTTTCAGCTTCAGGGTCTAAATCCAGAAGTTGCCGCACTCTCTTTGTGGCTAAATCATACTGCTCATCCAAAAGAGGGGCAAAAGCGTTCTCAAGGACATCTGAAGCATGGGCTAAGTAAATGAGAGCCAGCAAGCGTTTGTCCATGCGGTGAGGGTCATTCACCCATTTGTCAAGAACTGCTTCTTGAACTTTCTTGATGAGGCGCTGTTTTATATTGTTGTTGGTGAGAGGATGAGTAGTCATGTCAAAAAGAAGGAAGTTCTGTTTCTCTGTTGTCAATACACCTTTTTCCACTAGGTTTTTAGCTAATCGTTCACGCACATTTCGTAACTGGTAGTGTAATTTTAACGGATTCCACGTTTCACCTAAAAAGGTGAGCAAAAAAAAAAAAAAAAAAAAA
>NW_017729024.1:162615630-162618301 GCF_001723915.1 Gavialis gangeticus | reverse complement strand
CCAAAAAAGGTGAAAAAAAAAAAAAAAAAAAAAAAAATCAGTTATTCATGATTGCATCTGTATTCTGACGAAGAATGCACGTTTTCTCTTTTTCTGCTGTTCAGAAATAAAGGCCTGTTAGAATCGCTGCTTACTACATGAAGGTGCTGAAGTCCCATTTGCTGCCCTTCAATCTAAGCTGATGTTTGCCTAGACATGAGGAACACAAGTGCCTCTCTGAACAGCTTCAGCATATTCTTAATATTTAATTTAAAAAATACGCTATTTGTTTTTGCTTTGTTGTAGAACGAATGCAAGCTAAGCTAGGAGTGTTATGGAAGTGACAAATATAATGCCTTATATATGAAAGGGGAAAAAAAAGACCAGTGCAGAAGGAAGAGAGGAAGTATTAATAGCAGGATTCTCAATAAAGAAAGGTTCTTTTCCAGCTTGTCCGGTTGTCCATTTCCAATATATTCATTTGTGAAGGGCAGGGAATTTCCAGTTATTACCATTCTTTCTGCCTCAAAGCATGCCAACATTCATCCAGATCTTTGGGCTTAGGCTCATTTCCCTTTTTTCTAGGCAAATCCAAGTTAAAAGCAACCACTCACTCACTCAATCATACCTTTATTACTGCATCTTTTGGTAGGGCTTAAAGAAATCTCTGATTTTTGTATAGCATAAATAGCACTTCCAAGCATGGTAAAGGAGAAGAAAAATTATTAAGCTTAATTGAGCCATTTCAAAATCTTTGGATTATATTATGTAAATAAGAAGCACAGTATTATAATAGTAATTTAACAGCAGTACAACAAAAGGCAGTTGTGATACCAAAGGCTGACCAGCATTTTGACTTAACGCCTGCTTTAAGTTACAAATGGCTTAAAACTTCCATACTAGGAACTTAACATTTGAAAGAGGGCTACCCTGTTTGAAAGTTGTCTCCCCAAAATTTTAAAAGGAAAATGACTATTGTTTTACCAAATAAAAGTCTTCCTCCATATATTATAAAATCCCCATACCTTTCAAAAGGCTGAGGAAATGAAAATTTTAAATTTGACCCGAGGATGAAAGGCCTCTCAAGAATTTCTCTAAATACCTGTTTGACCCAGTAAGATAGAGGTCTCTGAGAATGCCATTTTCTATACATGCAATGAAAGCAACTCCTTCAGGACATGGCTGAGGAAAAGGGAGGACATGCTATCCCAGGTTACTTATCTAAGCAAAAGCTGAAGTCCTGTAGTGAATGACTTAGGTGCTGTGAACCCACAGCTCCTACGGCTCCATGATACTATCTACTGAGTAACACAGGTCTTCGCAGGAGTTTTGACTCATTCCAAATGACAGCCTCAGGGGGCACTAAATGCAGATATGCCTAAATAAAAATAGGTTGTCGCCAATTATTGTCTAGCTTTCAGCTGTTTGTACTACTCAAACACAACTTTGTGCATGCTAATAAAATCAGTAGTTGGGTGACACCTTGTGACCAAACTTCTAAATTACACAGAAGTTTGCCCTCTAGAGCAGTGGTTCTCAACTTTTTTGATTCATGACATGCCTAAAAAAAAAAAAAGTCTTCAAAATTTAGCAACACTAAAAATAATTTAAATGCCAATATATTATGCATATTATAAAATAATTATTATAACTATATTATTAAAGGAACATGTTAGTTGTTTATTAGTTCATCATAATTATATTATATTATACAATACAATACTATATTATATTAATTTCACCCAACTGCCACTGCAGTCAGGTGGAGCTGCACCACACGCCTCACATCACACAGCCAGATCAGGAAACGACTGTGGCAGGAGCATGTGCTTGTGCTACACCCCTTGAACAGGTCTGCCCCTAAACAGCATCTTCCAGAAAAGAGGGTTGTGGGACAGATGGAACTATCCCACATGCCTTTTCTCCAGAGGGACACGGGAGCCAAACTGAGAAGCAGCTGCTGCATGCGTTACGTTAGGCATGTAAGCATGCCACCTCTGCTGCTGCTCTTCCAAGTTTATCTCCGATGTATCTCCTGGTGCTTGGGGCAGTTCTACCTAGAGCAGGGGCGGGCAATTATTTTGAGCGGACAGCTGCTTATCCAGTTTTGGCAGGCTGTTGAGGGCCTCATGGGTAGCCCCGCCCCTTGACAGATGCCCCACCCCCTGGTCACCATGTTGGGACCAACGTCCCAGGGCCAGCACTGGTGGGGCCCAAAGCAGGGTGCTGGTCCGTGGAGCTGGGGTGGGCTGCACCAGCAGGGAGGGGGGAGCTGGCCCAGCTCCACAGAGTCCCTGCCAGCTGGGACCACACACTCCTGCCACCCTGTTCTGGGCCCCACCGGCACTGGCCCCGGGATACCGGTGCGGGCCCCTGTACTCCCACTGGCTCCCCGCCTGCTCACTTCCAGTGCCCCCCAGCCCCGTGGTACAGGCGGGGGGCAGTGCACAGTCCCAACCCCCTGCTTGCCAGCAGGGAAGAAGCTTGTGCTGCGCGTGGGGTCAGGCAAGAGGCCACTTTTCCCATGGCCAGCGCCCCGCGTTGCAGGCGCTCACAGCTCATGTGGGGTGTCCGGAGCAGGCACAGGCAGCTCCAGGAAGGCTGTGAGCAGCTGCAGTGCAGGGTGCTGGCCATGGGGTGGGTGAGGGGCCACTTTTCTCTGCACAGGGAAGGAGCCCAGGGAAAAGCTGAG
>NW_017729024.1:162595846-162615225 GCF_001723915.1 Gavialis gangeticus | reverse complement strand
CTGGGGGGGGGGGGCAGCCCCTCCCACGCCCAGTGCCCTGCGCTGCAAGCGGGCACAGGCAGACCCAAATGGGCTGCAAGCAGCTGCAGTGCGGGGCACCGGGCATGGGTGGGGAGGGGCCCTCCCTCCCCTTCCTTGCCCGGGGTCCCCCACCCTCAACTTACTGAGCTTCCTGCGCCGCCAGGGCAGCCACGTGCTCCCAGCCTAGAATCCCCGGAAGGGGCTACTGGCTGGGTGGGGGTGGGCTGGGCAGGCCCCGCTGTTGTTGGAACCCGCTGGGCTTCCCCTGGGTCCTACTGCCCTTGGTTCCTATAATTTTTGACAGGAACCAAGGGCAGAGAAATATTCATTTTCCAATTTTTTTAGGGGCCCCATGGGCCGGATAGAATGGCCTCGGCCCATGAGCTGTATTTTGCCCACCCCTGACCTAGAGATAAGTCTCACTGCCACCAGGTAGAACTGCCCTATGCACCTCCATTTTCAGGAGGCATGTTGGAGCCAAAACAGGAAGAGTTGCAGCAGAAATGCTTGCCTCCTGCATAATATAATGCAAGCAGGCACACTTTTCTGCTGCGGCTGCTTTTCAGTTTGGTTTCAATGTACCTCCTGAAAAACGTAAGTGCACAGGGCAATTTCACCCTGCAGCAGTGCCGGCCTCACAGTACTCCGGTGAAGAACCACTACTGTAGAGATTTAGACAGATGTGTGCTGTGTTTTCAGGAGGTGGTAATATTCTGACAAACATATTTTTATGTTCTGTAGACTGCTTTCTTCACCACGAATCACCTTATTTTGTTGTTCTGGATTGACAAACATGTGGCCTTAAATTAGGAGTGGGCAAAATATGGCCTGAGGGCCAGATCTGGCCCACGAGGCCATTCTATCCGGCCCGCAGGGCCCCTAAAAAATTTCAAAAATTATTATTTCTCTGCCCTTGGTTCCTGTAAGAAGTGACAGAAACCCTGCGCTCAGCATCAACTTGTAACCCGCCCCCACTGCCAGCCTAGGCCATACAGTGGCTCCGGGCTTGCCCATCAGGGCTGCATGTGGCAATAGCAGCTGCAGCCCCACTGCTTGCTGCATCAGGCAGTGTTTGCCACTGCAGCAAGCGGCGGGGCTGCAGCTGCTGCCACCACTAAGCAGGCATGGAGCTCAGGCTTGCAGCAGGGCGGGTTATAAGCTGGTGCTGAGCATGGGTAAAAGCGGCCCCTAGCTTGTCCCATGGCCGGCACCCCGCACTGCAGCCGCTCACAGCTTGCATGGGCCTGCCTGTGCTTGCTCCAGACAGCCCCATGTGGGCTACGAGTGCCTACAGCATGAAGCACCAGCCACGGGGTGACCTATGCAGCCCTGGACAGCCTGTCAAAACTGGGTAAGTGGTCCTCTGCCCAAAATAATTGCCCGCCCCTGCCTTAAATGTGCCATTTGCACATCGTGTTTCCTTTGCAAATTGACATAAGTCTTGCTTTCCCTTTTCCTCAATTATAGTATATGCTGCAGTAATTTAGGACTGGATTTGCCATTTTCTAGCAATGGTTTCCAGTCAAAAATCTAAAAATTTGATACCCACACACAGCTGAGAAGTCATTTTTTTTTTTTTAAAAGAGTAGCGCTAAACCAATGATCTCCAAACCCTACCGCCTCCAAACTAGCTATAAAAAAAAATACTAGTATTATGGGTTGGGTCAGTCATCTTTATTTTAAAGCATTCTCTAAACCAAATCTCCTCAGAAAAAAAGCTTAGCAGGGTAGGCTAGGTCAGAAGTGACCGAACTGTGGCATGGGCAGCCTGTGTGTGTGGATCAGAGAGGAAAAAACCAGCACAGTAGCAGATATGGGAGGAAGCAGAAAGCAGAGCAACAAATGTGGAAAGGAGAACAGGTAAGGAAGCAGAAAGCAGAGCAGCAGACCAGGCATGGGAAGAAGGATGGGAGTGACACTTGGAGAGGGTGCAGGGCTAATTTGTGACAGCCCTACCAAGACAACTGGGCCCCTACTGGGCTAGGACATGTACATAATACCCTTAAGGAGCATGTAAAGTGCTGGTGACTCATTAAGTACATTATTTGCACAAGTATTGACCTAATGGGCACAGAGTGGGAGGGAGAGTGTGTTAATATGGAGGATATGTTTTTGATAAGAAAAACAAATCCCTTTTAAGCCTGTAGAAATATTTGCAAAGTTAGTGACAACTGTGGTTAATGGTTCTCTAGAACTGCAAAGTTGCATGGCCATAGCACTTGCTTACAGGCACTGCACAGAACAGGAGGCCAACAAAGGACATCCAGAACTCATGTTAGTCATTTCTCTCTCTCTCTCTCTCCTTTCCTTCTCCCCAACCATTTCTGTATGGTTGGAATGAGAGAGAACTGAATGCAAGTTAAGACATGAAGCAAAAGGAAAAGGAAACAGAGAGGGAGGGAAGAAAAGAATACAATTAAAATGAAAGGAAACAAAAGTCAGAGAGGTTTCTCAGGTTAAGTTTACTTTATACAACTTGCCCATGAGAAAACCCATTCGAAGGGAATACTTTTTTTTATTCATATAAATTCATCCTAGAATTCAAAGGCCTGTTCTAAAGGCATGCTATACTTTTAACAACAGAGTTTTCTCCCCCCCCCTCCATTTCCTTTTTCAGAATATATAGTACAGTTTGTGTTTCTGAACCCCACCTGTATTCCATTCCTCAGCTGGTATACATTTAATTTAAAATAACAGACAAGCAACTCTAATGAGTCTTGGCTTCAGCAAGATGAAACACATTATATATTAAAAGACAATCATCATTCAGTAATGGAATTCCCTTTTCATTTCAGATTAACTGATGCATTGAAGTGGAGACAGACAATTGTCATGGATTTAAGTAAAGAAAATGTTAATTGCCTCTACTGTAATGGAAGAATCCAATTTGCATTCCACTCCTGATATTAATTTGTGGGAAGATTTCAAGGTAATTGTGTCCGAATAATTCATTTTGCATCCCTCATTCTGAACAGATTAGAACTGACTACCCTGATCAGTCAAGTTTGAAAATATTGGCTAAAAAGATGGGTTATGAAAAGTTAAAAACTGTAGCCTTGTTCTTTACCATTCCTTTATAACCTCAAAAAGCCCCAACGTAATTTGTGTTCTTGCGTTTTGTCTTAGAAATTTTGATTCACTTCCCTTTCTTTGCTGGAGAATCCAAAGTGTGAACTCCCATAAGGATGTAACCTGAACTGCACTCTCTTTTCACTCAGGTAAACTGCATCTTGGAACTCAACTCTATTTAACTGATGGTTCTTCCTGAAGAAAGTTGTTGTACATCCAAATATTTAGCTTCCAAAGTTTGAAGAGCAAGGCAAATGACATCCTCAGAACTTTGCATTTTGATCCCTTCTACCACTGCCTCAACAGGATCAACAATTATTTGTACCCTTATACTGCTCAAAGGCTACCAGCAGGATTTACCCTCAGTTTGAGAGATGCTATAAGACTGGTTCTTTCCCTGAAGACCTTACAATTTGTTTTCTAGGCTAGTGATGATAGATGAATAGATACAGAGTTGTATACCATCGCTAGACTAGAAAGTATATAAGTAAATAAAATAATCAATGTCCACATCATACCACTAAGTAGCTCGATCCAGTTCTGCACTGTTTCGGGAGGCTGGGTTTCCTTAATATGCTTCAGAGCTTCGTCAAGTAGAACATCCCCTGTAGGAGCATCTGACTTGCAGATAACCTGATGGGAAAAAGGTGTATTAGCTGATTTTGTTTATACACCTTAACATCTAGAATGAACAAACTGGAAAACTCCACCTGTATTCCCACAACTGGGGGGAATAAAAATACATTTTCCAAAGAAACAAGGTAAATTTGGACTTTAAATACATCTTTCTTATCTTTTTTACATAGATCTATATAGAATTAAACTTGAAATTATGACAACCTGCAATACGACTCAAACATGACTTAATAAATGTTAAGCAACACATTTGTAGCAGAGTTTTCAGGAAACTGACCCAATGAACTGGTGTCTAAAAACAGAACTTGAAGTGTAAACCAGCTTTCGACAACACTGGCCTCTTCTTAAAGAAAACTATTCATTTTAGTTATTTTACTATTTATTTCAACTCTTAGCTCATTCCAAGTTGAGAAACCAAGTGGGAGTTTAACAAACACAAATGCTTTTCCCCTCTCCTTCCAATGTATAAATAAAAGTTAAGTGAGAGAGCTCTACTATTTCTGATGTCTTAAAGGAGACTGACTAAAAACATCAGTTCAATTCACTAACTACAACGAATAATTCCTGTATTTATTAAAACTTTTAATGCAGAACATGTTGGTTTAATAAACCTTTTCCTTGGCAATTCAGAATGTTTTTAGTTAACCTTAAGTGTGCTGGACAGCTGTGTTAAACTGCAGTTTAACCAAGTTTCATTAGCCATCCAAATAAACCTTTGACCCATCAAAATTAAAAAGAAATTGTAAAAAGAAATACATCATTAGCCATTTTCTGAATAAATATAGCTATGTTGTGAGTTAAATAAAATATCTAGATTGTTTCAGCTTGATTAGTATAAAGACCAAAGTTAACGTAAAGGCTAAGATCTATTTACAAGTCAGCATGGTTTCCAAACACCAAGTACTCAACCTCTCTCCCCTGAGGAAAATAGTTTCAAAATATGCAAAAAAATTAAAAAACTCAGCTATTGCCAATTTATATCACAATTAGAAGCACTCATATGGACTGTTTTATCAGTGTATTTGATTTATCGGTTTATCCGGCCCTAAAAACAGGGGTTAGCAACCTTTTTTGCAGTGGGGTTCCACTACAACAGAGGTTAGCTCCAAATGTGAGCTGTTTCCAAACAGGGCCCATACTACTACCACAAGAGCTGGAGCCACCACTTTCCTCTGCTGCCTAGCCTTTTGGCTTTGTGGGCCATATAAAATAACTTTGTAGGCCACATTTGGCCCATAAGCCATAGGCTGCCAACCCCTGCACTAGATGATAAAGAGATAAAAACAGCCATTATGGATTTGTCAAAAAAACCCAAGCAAACAGATCAAGACAAATCAAATTTCCTTCTTTGGTATGTTAACTAACTTAAAAGATAAAAAAGCAGTAGAGTTGATCTTAACTTTAATATGGTTTTTGACATTGTCCCAACACCCACACAACATTTATAAATCAACTAGGGAAATAGGGTCCAGATGAAATTGACACCAGGTAGGAACATAACTTTTTGAAAAGCTACTTAGCGTAATTATTGAGAGTTTGCTGTCAACTTGGAGAACCACTTCAAGCAACATCTAACAGGGATCTGTCCTTGACCCACCTGTATTCAACAAGTAGGCTAAAAAAAGATGGCGGACTGGTGCATTTATAAAGTCTACAAAAACAACAAGCACTCTGGAAAACAGGACCGTATATTAATTTTCCTGTAATTGCAGTGTATGGGAATTGGCAGTCCTTTCATTTTCCTTGCTTTTACCTATGGCACGTTGTTAGGTATTCTTGGGGTTTCCAATTATGTGCATAAGGATGTAAAGGTGGCATTTTTGGTTTAAATGATGATTTTGGAGAATTCTTAGTAAATGGCTCTCTACCAACTTACCAATACAGGGGCTGGACTCAATGGCTCAGAAAGCTCCTTGCAGTCCTATGGCCCTCAAATTAAAATGTTTTAAGTAAATTGGAGAGGTGCCTTTCCCCCCACCCCCCGCCAAAAAAAAAATATATATATCAACAAAATGGAAAGCAATAAAGATAAGTACAATATCCTACACTTATGAAGAAAAGAAAACAAATCAAAAGGCATAAATACAAAATAAGAGACTGCCTAAGTAGGTGACAATATGACACAAAAAGACCTAGTAGTTTTCATGGACCCTAAGCTAATTGAGTCAACCATGTGATACTGTTGCAAAAAAAGGCAAATCTCATTCTGGGATTTATTAGCAGAAGTGCTTTAGGTAAGACCCAAGAGGTAATTATCCCACCCTACCTGGCCTGATACAGTCTTAGCAGGAGTGCTATATAGTGTTAGTTATCCTACATTTATAATAAATTTTATAGACAAAATGGAAAGAGTTCAGAGAAGTTTACCAGGAATGGAGAAAGACTAATAGCTGATAAAAATAGACCACAGTGGGGAATGAAATACTGGTAGTCTCCCATTATTCAAAAAGTTGTTACAAAGGGGATAGTGATGGATTATTTTGCATGTCTACCAGTGTAAGGACAAGAAGAAATTAATTTAAACTTGCCACAAAGAAGATTTAGGTTGGATATTAGGAATATGAAACCTCTCTTCAACTATAAGGGTAGCAACAGCAGTCCTGAAAACAATGGGAGCTAGTCAACTTCAATGTTGCCATCTCCTCTTATTTTCAAGGCTTTTAATAACAACCCAGAAATTAATTAGTTCCCATCAATATAAAAGCTTCTAAGAGCAACTCTTTAACAACCATTTCCCCTTCACCCTCTCTGGCATCAATTATGCAGTTAAATGAAGTTCAACTAAATTATAAAGTAGGCAGTGAAATTAAAAAAATATGCTCTTAAACTTCCTATGATCTTAATCAATATGCAAGTAACTACTTTTTGTTATAGGTCAGTATTTCCCAACCAGTGTACCATGGCAAAAAAGTGTGCAGTCAGAAATGAACATGAGTGCCATGGAATTTTGCCATGGCAGTGAGCTACAATAGGTATGATGAGGATGGGGAATGCTTTAACAGGTGTGCAGTGAAAATTTTTTATTAATGTATGTGTGCCTTGGGCTGGAAAAGATTGGAAAACACTGTTATAGGTAAACACTAGGCAAAAATTAGGACTAGTACTACCTTATGCGGTTAGAGTGAATTCTGAATTTAGATATGCCTAAATGGAGTACATTGTGCAATTTAATTTTTTTAATGGACATTTTAGTAGGTAACTATATTTAAACCTCCTTTGCAGTTTATCACTATCTATGTTACCTTTATTCTGCAAAAGTTTCACAATCTCTTTTAAAAACAGCAATCAGTTCACTTGGCCTTAGATTATCTTTTTAAAAAGGTAAGCAAAGTATGCAGAAATATGTAACATATTACATAAGACTCATCTTTCATTAGTGACATCATGCAGAAGATCTGCATTACAGATACAGTAGCATTTTTAAAATAACTTAACGCAGCACTAACTACTGAGCCATGCATCAATTCAATTACAGAGCGTCTTAATGAAGACCCATTCTCAATGACAATTTTAAATTAAATTTATTGGCATTACATCTGTGGCATTCTTAAAGAAAAGAGTATTTGTTTAACATCTATTTGAACACTTATATGAATGCTGGTAATTTCGAAGTACTTTAAACTAACCCTTACAGAACTCTAGTGCAAAGCAAAATGTTTTGGTCTCAGGCCAAAACCAGAATTAAATATGGAACAGAAATGCACAATTCCTTGCTTCCAATCGCACCATTACCACCACCAGACTGCACAAAAGTGTGTTAAGGCATAACATTACCCCATATCCCAAAATTCATGGTATCCATCAGACAAAAACCCATCCCCTCCCTACAGATCAGGATTCTAGTAAATTTGAATTTACTTCAGATGCTATTCAGCATCACAACCAAATACTAGGTAGACAACAATATTTGGGAAATCACAAAGGCAGTTCATTTTGGCCAGCAACTTTGACACATAAGGAGTGATACAATCCATTGTTTTCAAATTCCCAAAGCCTGGACACGAAGGAAGGATAACCAGCGTGTCTGGATTCTGAGAGCACAATGAACAGAACAGCTTTTTAAAAGCTGAAGATGTGCTATACAGTTAGCTAGCACTGGAGCTGGAAAAATAGAAGGGTGTTTTAATACTGTAAACAGAAGCAAAAGAACTGAATGAAATGCTCAGAAACAGATAGTATAAGACTAGTCTGTCCAATACAAGATTATGATTGATCTGTAGTGGTTTCATCTGAATTAAGATAATTTCTTAATATGACATACAAAAGGCACAGGATTTGATTTTTAACAGGTAAGGCATCAATTACAATAGCTAAATCACCAGCATGGCAGACCAAAACTACATAACATTTTACATTTCTAAAACAAAAAGCCACTAGTTTACAACTGGTTTTGGTTAAGTTGTATTTAATAGTTAAAAAGCCAGGAACATGAAAACAGACACTTCTAGTTTGATTGGTAACATAATTTTGTTTGGTTTCTACAGAATTTTCCATTTAAAAGAGGTTTTCAACCAGCAGGACATGACTGAAGAGATGTGGTTTTGGGTTGATACTTTTCTTAATCTTAACAGAGTTTGTTTCTAATCCTGACAGTTGTATTAATATGATTGAGAAGGCATGTTGAATATAAATGAATATGGTGATGTTTGACCACCACAGCATCTCCAAGAAAAATAAACTACTCCATTCTCTTTCAGATCCCGTGGACTGTGCAGTTCTGGAATCAGGCATTTTGCCAGTCAATTTACCCCCTTTCCTGCAGCTACATTCTTGCTTCTTTTCTTTCCATTATGCTAGAACCAATCTGTAGTTCTTTTCTGCTTACCACCTCTTCCTTCAACCCTTCAGGTGAAAGCTGGATTACAATGCTCCCAGCAAGTTTCCATGGGGACAAGCATCAGAGTAAAACCAGCCATCCTCCCCTTCTCACCTGCAGGGATATTCTGAAGGCATCTCTGCTCACTAATGTACACTGGCTTGCTCCGAATGCTTCTTGCTAGGCTTAGGCTGACAGATTTTTAACTTGGAGATCTTGATCACCCTCTGTACCCTTCTCATGCTGCTACCATAAAAGGATCTGGGGGAAATGGATCACAGCCTTAGGACTGAAACTATTTTTACAGATGGGCAAATCAAAGGGGGGGGGGAGCCAGAGGGGGAAGGGAAGGATAAGAAGATATATATATTTTTTTTTTAGAGATTTGCTAAATTCTCAAAATTTTGGCCTTTAGATAAATCAGAACAAACACAAATGTGCAACAATGTCCTTGCCAATATCAGCATTATTTATCATGCATTAGTGCATCATACACCTGATAGCTGAGTGTGTGCACTTCAGTTTCACCAAAAATCTAGTGATTTTCCACAATACAGCAGTGCTACTCTGCAGCAGGGTGGTGGTGGTAAATATGAAACATCTCGCATCAATTGCTCTTTAAGCAAGTTCTTTCACAGTATGGTCTTTATATTTTGATAATCTACTTTCTGATACATGGTTAAGTCAGAATTGCCAACCTTAAATATTTGCAAATCACAAATCATCCATCCCAAAGTAAATTTTTGTTTGTTTGTTTTAAGTTAAAAGTATTGTGTTCCTGTTATTTACCTTTTGGTTTGGAGCATTTAGGACACAACTGGGTTATATTTTCAACCCTTTTTTTCTCAGCAACAATTAGGGTTGGAAACCTACTTCAAAAAGTTGAATTTTTGACATAATCAGTTGTCTCCAGAAAGGAAGCCATTAGGCAAAACACCAAAATTATCGTGAGGCTTATGAACAGAGATCCTGGTTTCTTGTTTAAAAATCCAAAATTCTCTGATTAAAAACCCCCAAAAATCCATGTATCCAAGGGTGCTGAGGGAGTTGTCTCAGGATGTGACTGCAGAGCTGATGGGCATAATCTCTGAAAATGTGTGGCGATCAGGGGGGTCCCAGATGACTGGAAAAGGGCAAATTTAATGCCCATCTTTAGAGAAAGGGAAGAAAGAGGATCCAAGGAACTACAGACCAGACAGCCTCACCTCAGTCCCCAGAAAAAGCATGGAACAGATCGTCAAAGAATCTATTTCTAAGCACTTGGAAGAGAAGATGATGATTAGAAACAGTTAGCATGGATTCACCAGGGCAAATCATGTCTGACCAACCTGACTGCCTTCTGTGATGAGATGACTGGCTCTGGGGATACGGGGAAAACAGTGGACATAATATACCTTGACTTCAGCAAGGCTTTTGATAGTGTTTCCCACAGCATTCTTGCTAGCAAGCTGAGGAAGTATGGTGGATAGAAAGTTGGCTGGATTGTTGGACTCAACGGGTAGTAGCCAATGGTTCAATGTGTAGTTGGCAGCCAGTATCAAGTGGACTGCCCCATGAGTCAGTTTTGTTCATTATCTTCATTAATGATCTAGAAGATGCGGTGCAGTGCACCCTCAGCAAGTTCGCAGATGACACCAAGCTGAGGGGAATAGCAGATACACTGGAGGGAAGGGCTAGGATTCACAGTGACCTAGACATGAAGTTCAACAAGGACATGCAAAATCCTGCACTTCGGACAGAAGAATCCCATGCACTGCTACAGGCTTGGGACCAACTGGCTAAGCAGCAGCTCTGCAGAAAAGGGCAGGGGGGTTACAGTGGACAGCAAGATGGATATGAATCAGCAGCAGGCCCTTGTTACCAAGAAGGTTAACAGCATACTGGGCTGCATTAGTAGAAGCGTTGCCAGCAGACTGAAGGAGGTAATTATTCTGCACTTGGGAGGCCACATCTAGAGTACTGTGTCCAGTTTTGGGCCTCCCACCATAGAAAAGATGTGGACAAAGTGGAGAGACCAGCAGGGAGCAACAAAAATGGTGAGGAGGCTGGGGAATGACTTATGAGAAGAGGCTGAGGGAACCAGGTTTATTTAATTTGGAGAAGAGAAGATTGAGCAGGTATTTCATACCAGCCTTTAACTACCTGAAGGGGGGTTCCAAAGAAGATGGAGTTAACCTGTTCTCAGTGGTGGCAGATGACAGAACAAGGAGCAATGGTCTCAAGTTAAAGCAAGAGAAGTTTAGTTTGGATATTAGGAAAAACTCTCTCACTAGGAGGGTGATGAAGCACTGGAACAGGCTTCTTAGAGAGGTGCTGGAATCTCCATCCTTGGAGGTTTTTAAGGCCCGGCTCGACAAACTCCTGGCTGGGATGATTCTGATTTGAGCAGGGGGCTGGACTAGATGACCTCCTGAGGTCCCTTCCAACCCTAATTTTCTATTATTCTATGATAATGTTTACTTGATATATTTACAATTTTAAAGCAATTTGAAAACCTAGCAGTGCCTCAATCATAATAAAATAAATTCTAAATACCTATATACTTGGCATTTGATTTTGTTTTAAATCAAGGAAAATCAGAGCTTCCCCTGCTCCCTTCACTCACCAGGATGTGGGTCCAGCTGTGGTTGTCCCCCCTGCCACTTTGTGGCACTGAGCAGCCCTGATATGCTGGTGCCCCACCCATGCTGTTGCCTCCCACTCCCAACCCAGAGTATCCCAACCCCCAGCCTTGCTGGTGCCCCTCACTTCTGACCCGCAGTCTCCCACTGCCCCCAGGTCTGCTGGTGCCCCTCATTCCTGACCTGCTGTTCTCCATCCCCCCCTGGCCCCAGCCCTGGTGTGGGGGAAAGGGGATAGATGGCCATAGGTGATGCCTAGGTGACGCGTTGGGAGGGTGGGTAAAGGAAGCATGTGCCCTACCCAGAGTTCTCCACCCACAGTGGGGCACCAGACTGCAGCCTTGCTGGATCAGCATCAGGCAGCCCAGTGGGTGGGACCCAGCGTGGAAGGGAGTGCCACACCACCTTGGCCACCAAGGTGAGGCACCCCCTGCTGCCTGGCAGCAGTGGGGGGGCACAACTCTGTGTTGCCACCACTGCCAGAACCCCATGCCAGTCACACTGCCAAGGTGAGGCACTGCAGCACTGCAGAGTTGTGTTCCCCTGCTGCTGCCAGGTGGGCAAGGGGTGCTTTACCATGGCAGCATGGCAATCCTTGTGGCGGCAGCAGCACTGAGCCTCCCTGCCCCACTCCATCTCCCCACTCCAGGTCCCATCCGGTGGGCTGCAGAAGCATCTCCTTCCTGGTGCCTGTCTGGCCAGGCTGCAGTCCCATGCCCCGCTATGGCCACAGAATTCGGGGGATGGGAGAGACGGACACGTGCGCCCCCATGTCTCCCTCCTGACACACTGCCCCCTCCCCACAAGTGCATACAGCAGCAGGGAGCCTGCCCCCACTCACCCACCCCCCGGGAAAAGACATCTGTGGCTCGGTCCTGCTGCCTGACTGGGCCCTGTCGCTGCACATTCCCACCGACTCTGGCCCCCACCCCAGGTACTGCCTTGGCTGGGCAGCACCCCCCACCAGCCAACCTTGCCCCACTCCCTCCCTGTGTGGGCTCAATGCAAGACGCCACCTCAATCTTCCCACACATCGCCCATGTTCTCCCCCAGTTCCCATGCATCACTTATGCCCCTCAGACTTACCTGCAGGGAGCTGTGGGAGCTGCTCTCCACCACGTTGCCTCACTGTATTGCCAGCCACGTGCAAGTAGGTAGGTGCCCCCCTCCTCTGATTGCCTTCCTCCTGCTCCCCCCAGCCCCTTGCATGCTGGAACTCTACCAACCTGCAAGGGGAAACTTGTGGTTTCCCACATTCCATGATTTTCCCCTTTAAAAGGAGAAATCCATGGTTTCCATGGGAAACTGAAAATTCGGATGCCTGCTCATGACAAAGGGGGTTGGCAACACCGAGAAGCAAGATCCAGATCATATTCTGCCCTCTTAGTGTCTTAAGCCTACATAGCTCCTTAACCAAAAATAAGTACATATCAGCTTAGGAAAGCAATCCTACTCTACACTGCTCTTCCATTCTCTCGATAAACAGCCTTCCACGCCTTTGGAGCACAGGGGAGTTATCTACAAGCGGCCAATAGGAAATGCTTTGCACAGGAGTGTGGGAACTGTTACCCTTAAGCCTGAAGGGGTTTGACCCAACAACTCCCACTTCCTAGAAAATTGTTTATAAGCTATTACTGTAGACTAGGCTGGCTTGAGTACTCCTGTTCCTCTGGCTGAAGCTGGGCCTCGTTGTGGGTGCTTTCCACCTAAAGTCATGAGTATAGAAGAGCAGCAAGAAAGAGGCAGCCTAAGTCTGTAGCCCAGGGAGGAGCACACTCCCCCTGGGAGGAAGGGAGACCTAGGTTCTGCTCCAAACGTTGTTAATGCATTTTGCACCATCTACTCAAAACAGGGGGTCTCAAAGCAGTGCCATCCTTACTAAATCAAAGGGTCACACCCTCTCTCTTGCTCTTCTTATGGCTTTATGCATGACTCTTGCATTTCTTCCCACTCAGTTGCTCAGCTAGCACAGAGCTGTGCTATGCCACCCCATCTCTGCAGTACTCCCCTCTGTTAAACAGCCTGTTATTCTACTACACCTGCACTCACCCTCACTATAGAGGGGATGGGAAAAAGCAAGCCCAGGCAGCTGGCTGTTCCAGAGGGTGGAAACTTGCAGGCCATGACATCCACTGTAGCAAAAGGTTGCCACCCCCTAACCAAGACAATTCACTCAACTCCTTGACTACAGTGTTTGGGACTACAGGTTTCCAATGCAGTGAAAACTGCCCAAGCAACACAAAATTTACTTACCAGACAACGGCTGCTAGAAAAGGTACATCTTTCAGTTGTGCTGCCAAATGGCTACTTACCAAATCTTACAAGACTTCCATGAAATGTTAGGATTTCAAAATGGCCAATATGACCCTTGCAGGTATAAACAGGGAAATCTCAAATAGGATACACCACCTCTGTATCTGGCATTCATGTGGCTGCCTTTAACATACCATGTCCTGTTCTTATCCATAACTCAGCAAGAATGTTGATAAACTGGAGAAGGTTTAGAGAAAAGCTATATAAATTATTAAAGGACTGGAAAAGAGGCGTTATAGACTGAGCTCCTTGAGCCTGTTCTAAATTTATCTAAGGTAAAGTTAAGGGCAACTTGACCAGTCTGTACATATCTCCCCCAAGTGGTTAAGAAACTTGATAACATGTTGGCCATTTTCAATCTAGCAGACAAAAAGACTGAGTTGAAACCAGACAAATTTAGACTCAAAATGAGGTGCAATATTTAATAGTGAGGATAATTAACCAAAGAATATCTTTCCAAATATGGTATAGGATTCTCTACCACTGGAAATTTTTAAATAGGTATTGTTAGATATAAAGAAAACTCTTTACACAGTTTTGATTCAGTATATACTACAATACACAGCCCCTTTTCCTCTCTTATGCTAAGCAGTTTCTATTTTAAATTTTACTTTGGTCAGTTTCATTCTTTCATATCTGCAAGTAACTACCCAACCCTGATTCTGTGTGAACTCACCAAATCCAAACCCAAAGAAGCTGATAAACTCCCACTGATTTCAGAAGAGTTCAGACTGCCCATCTAGTTTGGGAAGGGAAGACTTAAAGTCTACTTTAGCAGTGAAAGTTGTTCTCGGCTCATACTATATTTATAGCATAAATTAATAGCTAAAGAAAATCCACTGATCCTGCTCAGTTTTGGTATACATCATAATTTACCTGTTTGTAACAAGCCTTTGAAGTTTAAAGCAGATTACTTTCTTCAGACTACCTCACATACTTTTCATTACGCAGTTGCTGGCATATTCTACAAATGCTAAAGAATATGCAAATGGTATGTGTTTTTTAAACTAAAAAGACAGATGAAATTCTAAGCAAGTTGCTCCTGAGACTACTCGAGTAAATGTCAAAATTAGACATTTAACATCAAGTTCTTGGAGTCTTTTGGAGTTTTTTTCTTTTTAAACACTACAAATTAGATGCAAGGTGATGATTTGGCTTTTACTCTTTACTGCATGTGTGCACAGACTACTTTTCTAAAAAAAAAATCCTTAGAATCTTATTTAAAAAGCAGAGTCAGACACTTAGAAAGAAGAAAAAAACTAGACATATTGATCATATGGAACAAATATAGCCTTTAAGAAACATTCTTGAACATCTGACAAGTTGGGAACATCTAAAGTTGGGAACGAGGTCAGATTCTGTGCAAATTAAAGCTGAATACAGCTGAACCAGACTAGCAGAAGCAAGAGCTGTCTGTATGAACAGAAGTCCAATTCTTCAGAAATGAAGAAGGCTGGAAAAGATTTGGAAAAGTTTCAAAAAAGTTGCTTTAAGAAGTTGTGTAAAAATATAATATTGACAGGGAAGTCTAGGCAGAAAAGTAAATTTATTTTGAGGCAAAAGGCAATATTTTACCTTTTCAACCCCAATATCCTGATTTTAGAAGTACCCATTAGCATACTGTGAGTAATAATCCCCAAACAGGGAGACATGACTTACCATAAAGCCTGTAAAATCTAGGTGCAAAAGCAAGTAAAAGCTAACTCAGATTTGCAGCCTAAGGAGGGCCCCAATTCAATAAAGTACATAAGGAAATGCCTGACTCGGAGCACTGTATTTACTAACTTAAATGAGACTGGTCATATGATTAAAGGTAAGTGTGTACCACATTTACCTGAATCAAAGTCAACCCTGAATTTAGATAGCTCCCCAAAAGTAGATTCTCTATATTGAAAATTTATAAATGTTATAATTTTCCAGGTATAGAACCTAATTATCAGGGGGTGCCCTAAATTCCTCTCTCTCTCCCCCTGCTACAGCAGGGAAAACAGTGGCTAGGGGATAGGGCGTTCAGGTGGCCCCCTTACTCCGTGCCCCTGCCACTTCTTTCCCCTGCAGCCTTCCTGACCCACCTTCACTAGCACCCCTCAGCTCCCCAAAGCCTCTTTCCCTCCCATCCCCCAAATCCCACCCCACCCAGTCTCTGCCTCTTTCACTCACCCTCCTCCCCACTTACTGCCAGACACTGCTGGGGCTCTGATCCCTCCCAGAGCACAGCATGTGGAAGCTTAACCCTTGTCAGTCCTGGACCATGCAGCAATGTTGGTGATGCTGACTGGCTAGGCAGGGGACAGAGTTTTCATGTACTCTGTGCCTGGGAGGGAACGCAGCTCTAGCTGGAGCCAAGATACATCTGACAGTAAAAAGGGGAGGGCAAACAGAGGTGGGGCAGGAGGGTGCTCTGGGTCTGACTCTGGCCCCAAACTAGACTCAGGGCCAGAGTCAGAGCTGCAGCAGCCAGTTGCTTCCCTCCCTTCCCGCTATACATGCAAATATAAGACAAGGGGTCCTGTCCCCCCCACCAGGGCTGATTAGGGGAAAAAGCTTGGTCTTAGATTCAAGCAAATGTGGTATTTATGTTCTCTGAGGCTATGACTTTCTTTTCTTTTTAAACGGTAAAAGTCAGTTCTTTAGAGCAAGAACTGTACCCTGGAGCACATAAAGTATATTGTACAGTGCTTATTAATACGCAGCACATACGGTATATACTACACTGAGGTTTTGATTATTTGGTACTCCCTCAGTGCAAATAAAGAATATTTTCTTCGTAGGGCAATTTGCATTTAGTCTATCACTTAGAAGAGTACATAAAAATAAACACTGATTTCTGTTCTTCTTACCTTTCTTGTTAATAAACTTTTGCGCCTCATTCCACATGCCTCCAGCTGAAGTCGCCCTCTCAATGCCAGTTCAATTAACATACAGCCACGCAACCCAGAGGAGATGCAATCATTCCAGAAGGATGTGTAACCCTGCAGAATGAGGAAAAACTAAGCAAAAGTTTTCCATCTGCACCTAACTCTAAAAAGACATGCTGTCTTCCCTAGTCACTTCCTCCTACACTCTCATCCTGACAAAAAGTAGCCATTTAAGCCTCAACTCTATGATGAAAGAAAAATCTAACAGAAAAACTACTTCCAGTTTTTTCTCAATCACCCTGCTTCTTAGAAAAAAAAAAGTCACACAGAACACTGTACTGAAAGAGAGCCAAAAAATTATCCCCGATATACAGTTTTACACATATACACAAGCAACACGAAGAAATTTTTTCTGCAATTCACTTCTCGGGTGGCTTCAGTTTAGACAATTTGTATATCATCATCTGCATTTCCTCCAGAAACTTTACATTCATAAAAAATATGTACTGATGAAACACAAGTTATCAGATTACCATATGCTCTTGCATATAACATGCACTCACCCCCCCCCAATCAGCAGAAGGAAGTTGGGGTGCACATTATATGCAAGAAATAGGCAACCCCAAGGGGCCAAAAATTTGCCACCGGGGAACCAGTAGCAGTGTTAATTGCTGTAGCTCTAAGAGCTCTGAGATCCCCCCAGTCAAATTTCTAGACCCATAGGGAGGCCCTGCTGGCCAGATGACATGGCCCCATGTGCCCGATCAGGCTAGTGCATAGAGCCCATCTGTGGACAGACCCAGCGTGCCACCCAATCCAGAGCATGGGGCTGGCAGCAGATTAAGAAGCAAGCTCTGCTCTCTAGCTGCTGCTACGCAGTTACCACAAAGACTTTTCCCCCCGCCCATAACTACCCTTCAAAAACCAAGGTGCATATTATATACAGGACATGCTGTATACAAGACAAAATGGTATTATTAATTGTAAGATTATGTAAGATCTTGCATAGAATCAGATTCTATGCACCACATTTTAATTTACTGTTTTCAAATAGAAGAGTAGGTGAAAAAGAAAAGTTTCCCAAATCAATTCTAAAGCAATTAGCTATTTTTCTCATTGCTACATTGCTTGAAATACATGTACTCAAATATTTTTTTAAATCTACTACACACAATTTCTGTATGTGCCACAAGACACTTAGAGTGTCCTATGAACTACACCAAGTCCACAATACTGTCACTTAAATTTCTGTGATCTTCATACCATTCTGCTCTGGAAACAGGTCAGGAGGAACGGAAGAGAGATTAAACAAAGAAATCTCATCCAACTTCTAGGAATACATTGTTAGCTGATTACATGCATAACACTGCTTGACAGTTTGTGTCAGGGCTGTCCTATGGGTGGCTTCTGCATGGGGTTAACTTGTGCCCCTCTTCCCCTACCCGACAGCCACTCCCAGTAGTGCAACATGGGGTGGGCAACCAGGACCTGCGTCCTGGGCACTGCCTGGGGGAGGAGTGCCAAGAAGATTGGGGGGAAGCTCCTCCTCACCCTTCTGTCCCTGGCTCTGCCAGTACCTTCTGGCTCAGGAAGCAACACAGCAGGCAGCGTGTACCTACTTGGGAGAACCTTTACAATCTTTGAATCCTCCTCAGCCTGGCAAAGAGTGTTTGGAATCAAAAGTATGCAAAAAATATATTTTTTTTGCTACTATTTAGTTGCTCTAATAAAAGATATCACCTCTAGCCCAAAGGTTTTGGCTGTCATAGAGAGCAAGGCATTCTGGAAGTCACTATTTTATAAAATTCACTGCTGCCAGCAAGAGGGCGGGGCAGGGAGGATGGGACAGACCCCAGTATTTGCCACCAAAATCAGCATTTTTCTCTCCCCTCTCCATATGGGCTTTGACAGCAAAATATGGAGTGAACACTCTGCCACCCTAGAGAACTACAATTCCTAGAATACCTTGCACTTCATGACATACTGCCCTGCTGCTGCTTGCTGCTCATCCTGTGAAGAAATCAGAAGGTACCAGTGGGGTGGGTTGAAGTGGGGACAGGGTGACAGAGGACTGCCCCAACAGCATTTTTCTCATGTTGTGCAGCTGGTCGCTTCACCCATTGCTCAAGTACTCCATGTTCACCTTCCCTCCTCCAGCTTCTGCTTCTTGTCCCCATCCAAAGGGATGCTGTGGCAGGGCCAAGGGAGCTTGCAGCCAGCATGCTGGGGGCTGGGAGCCAGAGCATTCACATCATTTGATGCAACAAGAGCCCACAGCTGGGGTTGGGGGACCAGAAGCTTAGAAGCTGACAGCCCCCATCTGTTGCAACTTTAACGGTATTTCAAAGGGAGCACTACAGGCAGTCCTCGATTTACAACATTTTGAGTTACAGGCAGTCCTTGGACTTATGACACAATTGGTTCCTGAAAACGGGGTGATAAATAGAAACACTGTAACTTGGAACCAATTTTCTCATAACAAACAACGTTATAAATGGGGGATTGGTTCCTGAACCAAGGACCCGATACCTTATTTTCACCAAAAATACCCCAGAATTTTGTACTCAATCAATTTATAGATGCATAATATAGCTATATTAATGTATTTATACTGTAAACAGCAATCCTATTGAGTTGGAAGTACTTCCTTGACATGACTTTGCTGGACTTTTTGAAGGGTTCTTGGCTCGCGTCCTCTCAGAAGTCTTGGCTGCAGGCTTTTCTGGAGTCTTGTCTGCTTTGTTTGAGAAAGTGTCCAAGCAAGTTTGGACAGACGCTCTCCAGGGAGATGGGTGATACCATGAACTTGTTCGCTGGCATGGCATCACATCGGATCAAGCGTTGTAAAGTCGAAATGGATGTCAGAAAGTTGAAACAGGGTGTCAATTTATAAATGCTGTAAGTGCGAAATGCTGTAACTCAAAACATTGTAAGTCGAGGACTGCCTGTGCAACGTTTCATACTTACAACATTTATAAATTGACACCATTTCAACTTTCTGATGTCAGTTTCGACTTTACAACGCTTAATCTGACGTGATGCCAC
>NW_017729024.1:162588346-162590846 GCF_001723915.1 Gavialis gangeticus | reverse complement strand
GGGGGGGGGGGGGGAATTGCCCAGCTGGGGCAGGAATAGCTGCAGGACTGGGCTGGGGAGTGGGACAGAGCCACAGGTGGATCATCCAAAAGGATGGGAGGGGGGCAGCTCCCCACCACTGTGCACACTCCAGGGAAGGGGTTAGGTACCACAGGTGATACATTGCAGGGTGTTGGGGGTGGTATATGCCTGCCCCCCAGATTTGTGAGCCCACAGTGGGGCACACGACTGCAGCCTGGTGCCCTTGCCCCAGGGACCTCCATCGCCCAGCAGGCAGAACCCAGCACAGGAGGGGAGATTCAGTGCTGCCACCACCGCCACCACAAGCCCTGCATCAGCCATGCATCCAAGGTGAAGTCCCCCTGCCCACCTGACAGCAGCAGGGGCACAACTCCACACCACTGCAACCTCCCCCCCACACTGCTGCTGGGTGGGCAGGGGGCACTTCAACTTGGCAGCACAGCTGGCGCAGGGCTTCTGGTGGCAGCAGCACTGAGTCTCTCCACCCTGCTCTGCCCTACCACGCTGGGTCCCACCCACTGGGTTGCGAAGACCCCCCAGCTGGAAGGCAGCAGCACGGGGGGCCCAAGCCCCTCAGTGGGCTGCCCACATCCTCTCCCTGTAACCCAGACTCCACTCAGCTCTGCTCCAGGTATGCCACCTACACAGGTTGGGGGGCCAGGGTTGGGCCCAGCTTCAGCAGCTGTCACCTCTTGAACTCAGCATCCAGGACTCAAGTACTGTTGGCTGGCTGTGGCTGGCGCCCATGGAGCAGAAAGTGGGCAGGATGCAACTGCCAGGTCCTATAGCCCTGATAGCTGGAGGCCCCCTCTGGCAGGGCTGGGGGAGGGGGGCAGGAAACTGCATGTTGGGAGTGAAGGGGCTTGGTGGGAACGGGAGCTGTAGGTCAGAGGTGAGGGACAACAGCAGGGGCAGGATACTCATCCTGATGAGCCATATTGGAGCTGCTCAGCGCCACAGAGCAGACAGGGGGGATGGGACAGCTGCAGCTGGACCCTCATCCTGGTGAGCAGAGAGGACAGGAGGAGCTCTGATTTTCTGTGATAAACAAAATAAAGTGCCAAAATATATAGGTATTTAGAATGTATTTTATTCAAATGACTGAGGCACTGATATTTGCTTCAAACTGCTTTAAAATTGTAAATATATCAATGAACATTGTGTTCGACTGATACATACACACGTTATATGCACAGTGGTGTTTTATCTTAATCGTGGAAAAATGCATATTTTCGGGTTTTTATTAAAAAATATTTTTATCAGAGATTTTATGGTTTTTAAAACAGGGATCCCTGCTGATTAGTTGCTGAAGCTATTCCTTGCCATTCCACAAACTTGGCTGTCGTAATTCCAGTCTATAAAAAGAGTATGTGACTGATGCACGCCATCTTCAGTTTTGCAGGATGCCAAAACACTCTACAAGTACAGTATGCCTATAACTCGTCTGAGCTAGTAAGAATACATACTTGAGTTACAATCATGCCATCACAATGGCTTAATCAAGTATGTGCATCCAGACCCAGCCACTGTGATTCATCATGTTTGTACAGTGCATTTCCCAAGCTTTCCCTAAACTATACTGTATTGTCTCAGCAGGAAACAGACTGCCTACAGGATATGTAAACTGAATGACACCAGGAACACAAGAATACATGCTCCAGGATGCTCTGCCACACACTGAGATGTCAGGACCAGTTAAATTGGTTTCAGAGCCCCAGTTAAGGTCTAATTTTCACTGCAAAAACAATATCAAACCAGTCCCAGGAAAACAACTTAAACCCTACTGGCTTCCATGATTTAACTGAGTAATAGTAATTTAAGTCTGGACACAACCACATTTCAACTGTCATGAAATTAACTGGCACAAACACAGCTAAAAGTTGTAGCATAGAGAACCTCTTTCAAATAAGAACAAATTTGAAGATACCTGTGTGTTTCAGGGCCAGGACCCAATAAGAAAATAAATCATGATTCCTGGCTCTTAATCCATATTTTAGCAGCAGATACTACCTTTTTCTGCCTTGGAAAGAAACAAGTGTAATCAACACACGTTTAGGACACTGACGCGCATTATTTGGTCTGCAAAGTGCACCATATTCTTTCTATATCAAGTTCAGAGCCTCCTAATTTCCATGAAACTCAAGTTTCCTAATGAAACAAATGATATTAATTGTCTTCTGAATCACCATGTCTGTGGTAAAGACTTGCTTTACAAATAATGATTCTACCTGTCCACAGCATCAGCAGAATCGTACCAAACTCAGAAACACCAAATTAGAACACACAGAACAATTTTTCAGGTCTTCCAAATCAGTAAGAAAGACTGGAATGAATGCCTTACTGCAATCTACCCAAGAACATGCTTGACCTTTTCATAACCTCTTAAAATGCCAACTATCCTGTCCTCTGCCTCATTTATTAGCATTTAATGTGTGTGGAACAAGAAGAAAACATAACAGAAGATATGCTCGACTCAAAG
>NW_017729024.1:162581688-162583346 GCF_001723915.1 Gavialis gangeticus | reverse complement strand
TTCCCCCCAGGTCGAATATGACCTGTCCACCACCACCCTCTGAGTACGACCCTTCAGTCAATCTGCAATCCATCTGACTGTGTAGGCATCAGTGCTACAGTCGCCTGGTTTTTTAATGAGGATGGGGTGGGAGACGGTGTCAAAGGCCTTGCTGACGTCTAGAAAGACTACGTCCACGGCGACACCTGCATCCATTGCCTTTGTGACCTGATCATAAAAGGCAATGAGGTTGGTCTGACATGACCTGCCCCTAATGAAACCGTGCTGACTGCCCTTGAGCATCATCCCTGAAGCCAGCCCATCACAGATGTGCTCCTTGAGGATCTTCTCAAAGAGTTTCCCTAGGATTGAGGTAAGACTGATGGGCCTATAGTTGCCCGGGTCCTCTCTCTTCCCTCAAAAGAGCAGGGGAGGCCATCAATTTATCTGACCTACTCTTGATCTTCTCTCCATTTCAACTTATAATTTGTGTTTCCTCTTCCAATTCTCCTCCCTCCCCAACAATTTCCAGCAAAAAGGGGGAAGGAAATAGCAAGTATTCCTCTGATGCAGGCTTTGCCCACATAAGACTTTTTCCCTAACATCTTACACCACTACCACGGGGTAGTGACCCAGACTGTAGAAACCATGGAAATTCTTGCAAAGATGAGACACCAGTGTTTGACACCATGTTAATCAGTGAGTCACAATGTCTGTGGTAAAGACTTGCTTTACAAATAATGCTCCTACCTGTCTGTAACACCAGCAGACTCATACCAACACAGAGAAGTTTGGGAAGGAAGTCTAGCACTGATGATGCCACAGAGAATCCTGAGTCACTCCAAAAGCACCTACTGCAGCCCCAAAATTGGGCACTGCAGAAGGCATGTTGTTTCAGCAGCCCTAGGGTACTCTACTCCATGCTAAGTTTATCAATAATTATAATACACTTTTGCAAGTATTATGTATAAAAAACGGAAGCTGCTTGCCAGTGTCTGGAATAAATCGTATGTTTAAAAAAATATATGCTACAGGAAAGACCAAAAAGCATCTTCTCTAAATATAGATCCCAGACAAATATACAACAATGGCCAGGACAAAGTATGCAGGTAGTGCTTTAGATACCTTTAAATGCAAAGTGCCTAACCTGAGTAGCCCACCTAAACACCTCACTAAACATAACCTATAAGGACATTAGCAAATCCTACTGTGATGGCCATTGCATGGGTGGTTCTTTAAGAACCCCTGACTGAGATTTCAAAATAGTTTTGCATAGTTCAAGACCATGGACAACCATCATATAGCAATCACATAGATGTTCAGTCTTTCATGGTTCTTCGAACAACAGCTTCCTGATAACTATTAAGCGAGTTTCTTAGGAAAACAATTTAATAGCTTGCAAATGGATGGTGGCAATTAAGGCAGCAAAATATCACTAAATCCACCAATTTATAGCCGCAGTCTCAAATATTTACTGAAAAAATGTCTTTTAAAAACAACAGATTACAGATTTAGAAGATACTTTCATCATAGAAGTAACCACAATGATGAAAATATACTTAATACTTGCACAATATTGTGTTCTTAATTTCTAAATTCCTTACCATTCCTAGCTTTTACCCTCCTAAGAGCTACCAAAAATAAAGGCACATTAAAGTTCCCCTTCACATCTACTCCCT
>NW_017729024.1:162566212-162576688 GCF_001723915.1 Gavialis gangeticus | reverse complement strand
CTGCCTTGCTGCAGGCCCTTGACACCCGTAATTGTCCATCCCGATCTACATCTACATCTATATCTACTCCCTCGCTACCTAAAATATTTTGTATTAACTGCTCTCTTGTATTTACACTTTTAATTACGCTGGAAAATTCCACTAGCATTTTCCTCCTCCCAAGAGTGTTCTCTAACTAAATAGCTCCCACCTTGAGCACACAATGGACTTATCTACACGAAACGCTACCGTGCAGTATTTACTGCATATTTATTTAGTACTTGTACAATCAAGTACTATATAAATGCGCAGTATCTGGAGTTACTGAGCAGTAGGGCTAGTGAATGCCTTTTAAATGATGATGCTGGGCAGCAGCCTAATAATATTGTGCAGTAGTGTATTAGCACTGTTGGTGCTGTGACACACTACTGTGCCGTATTATTTGGCTCTTGCACAGTCAGTGTCTTGCGTAGACGTGTCCACCAAATGCAAGATTTCAAAATATAGCCCAGAGAAGGATAGGAGGGAGAAAGTTTGTGAGAACATCATGCAGATTTCCTGTTACGTTTTTGAGCTATAGTATATAAGATGAACAAAATTAAGCATTCATAAAGCTGAGGTTTGACTTTATAAAGCCCAGTAAGCTGAAAATCCTAATTTTACCACTAGCCTAATGGCCCCATTTTAAAGATTCGTCCACCTACTCCCTGGTCTAAGCTGTACAAGCCCACCAGGCCTGTACTCAAGTCCTTCCACTGGCTGTCAGATAAATTTCAGAGCAGTCAATAGCTTAAACCCTAAAAACGTATTAACCCTAATTAAATTAGCTATGAACAATCACAAAGGTGAGTCTGTCCAGAAATGATACAGCCTAAAAAAAGTAGACAGGCTCTGCAAGGGCAGGAGACAGAATTCTTGTTTGAGAGGATCCAGCAAATTCAGGTCTGAGCACCTTTAGGAAATACTGAAAAAAAATATCCTTCAAAAGCCTTTTCTACCATAGCAAAACAACACTTGCTCACAACACTTACACCTTACATCAACCCAAAACACTCACCCTCCAAAAAGAAAAAGAAAAAAAACCCACCAAAAAAACCTACTGCTAGAAAAAAAAAATTAAACCAACCAAGAAGGGATATTTGAATCAGACTGTTTACTAGTTCTAAAAAATCTATCCATTTCAAAACAAAAAGCTAACATTTAAAAGTGACCATAAAATGGGATTCTGAAAAATTACTTAGAAAAAGCTGAAATGACATTTTGTTTCTGTCTTTCTGGAATGTTTCTGAGGCCCCCCTAATCTCTCCCGAGTTGTGGCAGGTGGAAGAGGAGGGGCAGGGAGAAAGGGGAAGAGAGTTGGACAATCGAAGAATCCCAGAAGTCCAGCAGAAGAATATTTTTTGCAGAAATGTGTATTTCCCCATCAGAAAATATCATTTTAATGGAAGACTTCTGAACAGCTCAAAGCTGTCCTCTAGAAGGGAAGAGTCAAGACTCCATGAAGTCCAGCAGGGATTTTGCAGTTAACTATGTTAAAAAGCCCGCCGATGCTGTGATAGTACAAGACATTATAAAATCCCTAAAAAAAGAGCCAGATGTCCAAATTATTCCCTAAGTTCTCCTGATGCAGTTGCATGCACAGCTATCTACCTTCCCCCCACAATAGTTTCTGCCCCCTGCTGCCTCTGGGGCCGTTAACATGTAAATATTCCTTTATCCCTCAAAGGGAAGCTAAAATGTGCACATTCATTGAATAAACATGACTTTAGAGCACTGTAGAGTAAAAACTACATTAGTGATAATTTGAGAACTCTAATGGCTTTCTAAAGGAGAATCTAATATCAGCTTGGAGGCCTGTACTGAAAATCTCTGTATACTTGGAAGGGTTGCAAGGATCATATTTTACGTTCTTTTCAGCAGTAGTTTCAAATAATAAAAAGCTGCAAGTTTATTATTATACAATTGAATCAGATGCATTACAAGAGATCTTATTTATTTATTTCAATGCAACTTCTCCCTGGAGAAACTCCTTCATTTGAAAATAGAGTTTTACTACCATATGCCAAAATATCTTCTCAACTTTAAATTTCTTGCCAACTAAATTTGTAAAATATGAATTTATGAACACTATTTTTGTTGCAGGCTGACTCTAAATATTGTTTTATCTGAAGGTTAAAATTTTGGGAAGGCATTGCAGGAAATAGTTTTAGAATGCTATGTTTACATTATACCGTCTGTTTCTATACAACATAAAGTCTCAGTGCTTTAATGTTGAACACAACGACTACTGTGACCACTGACACTATTAGACCTCCCAACATCCTCAAAGCAAGCAAAAAGGTACTAAAACTATAGCAGTTTAGCTTTCATACACAATGGACAGTTATCATGGAACTTTTACTTTACAGTTAATTCTTATTTGTCAGTACCCTGAATTTGCTTTTGAGAGTCCAGGTTATATGAAAATAACTAATTAAACAGTATTTTACTCACACATCAAGGAGAATTATTTTTTTTAATTAAAACTGAAAAGTGAACTAAGGTTTGAATTTGAAACAAAGACCAAATTTGAACTGTAATCTTACTGAATGCTTTGGTTACAGTATCTAAAACAAGCAGGCTGTTTTTGAGAGGTCTACTCAGAGACCTTTAAAGCAAATTTCCTGAAATTTAATCCAGAATGAACTAGTCTAGACACCCATGCATACCAGGTATTTTTTCATAAATTTACTGAAGTACCAATGCCTTTATTGACTGGGACTTAGTGCCACTATAAGTATGATGGAAACTAAAATCAGAATAGAAAAGGTCCTACTGCTTAGAAATGCTGCTTGTCTTGGGTTCTATCTTCTCAAATAAGAACAGAGGAGGCTGGAGCAGGCTACATACTTTTAGACACTAAAAAGCATTGCATCACAAAGTCAGAAGGTACAAGTGAACGAGCGCTGCCCAGGAACAAGACACAAATGAATGAACCGACTGGAACTTCTTTAGATCAGACTTTATTCTTACAATTGCCCTCTTTTCTGCATTTTTACAGCGCTGTTGACCTCACTCTTCAATCAGGCCCTCTGGAGCTCCCCAAAAACTATCGTTAAACATTTGACATTACTTCTGGAAGGTAGAAGCATGGTAGAAGCAGATGAACAGAATGCAGATGTTAGTCAAACAAGAAAAGAAGGAAAGAAGAAATGTTCAGCTGAACATCAATGAGTATTAGACATATGCAGAGCAGAACAAAGGTCAAGTCCAGAAACAATCTGCTAACCTAGCTTGCTGGATCAACATGGGGAGCTGCAGCCACAACACTCTCAATTTCTGCTCTTGCCCTATCATACTCAGCAGGAGAGTATTGTACACCTGCCTGGCAAAGATCATCATATACACATGTTGCTGATACTCAGCTGAACACAAACATGCGTATCCTAAGTGTAACTTTCCATTCAACTCCCCCCCCCCGGCTTCCCACCCTTGCAAATATCACTCCCACACACATCCGTCATCTGATGATGACCCAAAAGTTGCTCGAAACCATTCATGCTGCATCTTACCTACCTCTCTATGATGACTGGTTTAATCCACCCAAGGCCTGCCTTCCTTTGTGATGCCCCTTATGGAACTACCTCCCTGACCAGGATCTGTTTGCAAAAGCCCTCTGGATCAAGGAAGGGGAATCACGGGAAGTCACAAACAAGTTCCTTGTGACAAACCCCACACATCGAACTGCTGGGTTTGAACTATCACAGCTAGAGTGGTCCCTGCTAAACAGGTTTGGGACAGGCCAAGGCCCCTGCACACAGCCAACCTTCACCACTGGGGCCTCAGAACTATCTCATCGTACATTTCTGGAGAGATACAAAAAATGCTGCATATCAAAGAGAAGCATCCTCCCTACAAAATAAGAGGTGAATTAACAACTTTGAACTCAGTTAACAAGGAGGTTATTGTTTGGCTTCACAGATTTGCATTTGCTAAATAAATAGTGCAGAACAGAAAATGTTGGCTTCTTCTTACTAATGTAATAGATTGGAATCTGGGATGGTATCATACGGAGGGGAAAGCAACAGTTTCAAGATTTTGGGGTACAACATAGGAATCAATGCAGAAAAGCTCACATTAAAATGACTGGCTCAAGCCAGATGATCACTGATGAGTATGGACAGAGCTCAGTGCAAACAAGTGCTTCTCAAAGTACTACACACTAGTTCCACTTTGGACTTGCTATTTTAAATCTCTAAAATCAACACCTCAATTGTAAGTTTGAAATTCCATGTCTGTACCACATTATTTAAATTGAATAAAATGATGACAACGTAGATCTCTCAAATTCTTACACTGGAGGAATCATCATCATAACTGTTAAGTTGCTAGCCTGACTAAAACACTTGAAACAAAGTAAAAAAGTTAGGAGAGTCAAAACCTGATAAACTGAATTGTCAGCATACTAAAAAGATACTCATTTTCCTGGACTAATGGCATTTTATAATAATCATGATAAAAATCTCTTCTCAAATCTAGGAGTTCTTGTTTGAAGCTCTGGTGAAGATAAGCTGATATTCTTAGCAGTGAAAGAAACTCATTCTGAAAGACTTGAGCAGATAAAAGTTTCTGGATCTTTAGAAACAGAGCTGCAGGAAAAAAGAAACTAAACAAAAAAGTATCTACCGATGACTGCATTATAGCCATTCCAAGGAGAGTAAAGATTTCAAATCACCAGGGCTAACTAGCATTTTCTTTTTTATACACACAGAAGATTCCAGTATCAGAAATTAAAATAAAAAAGATGCTAGAAGCCTGACTAAGTAGCTATAATTTATTAGAAGACAGAAATGAAGTGTCAGTTTAGTTTAATTAAAAAAGCATTTATTTATAAATTAAGTAGTATAGAAGAAAATATATTCTTGTAACTCATAACTACATGCTTTTAATACCTGCAGAACTGGCTGCTTCACTGTTCACTATCTCTACAGGAAGCCCTTCAACAGAAACTGTAAATTCCAGCGTTCTCTGCGAGAGCAGATTTCTAGCTGCCACTTTTGTGCACGGACCAGAAACTGATTTTTCAGAGTTGTAAGTGCTGGCACCAATCACCACTTCTAACTAGCAGAGATTATTCTGTTTTAATTTTACCCTGAATTTTGGAAACGGGAAGAACAAGATGACTGAGGGGGACAGGACCAAACTCTCCCCACTCTTCCCAAACCCCAATACCATAAACAATCATTTTAACAAGTTCTATTTCCTTTAAATAATCTCCTGCCCTCTCCGTCTCAGCCTTGATAACAGCTCTGAATTTCTCAAAGCACCAGGAATTATTTGAAATAGCTGGACATAACATCTCTATAAAACTGTGCTCATATACTGCAATGCTGAAGTATGCTATCTAAGATATACTTTGAATGCATTGTAAAAGTTGCTTTAAGTCAAATTCACAAAATTAATTATGTGTTCAACTTTCAGGGAGCAGACATCTAGAACCAGCCAAACACATGCCCTTCCATTCAAGGGAACTATTAAAGTCTCAGCTATAGCACTTGACAACCCCAACATTCATAATGGGTTCTCTCTCTATGAATGGCAATGAAACTTTACACAGAGGATATTTAATAGATTTATTCAACAAATTTGGACACTAGCATTTGAAGCTAATTCTTCAAACTTTTCAAGCGTGCCCTTTTCCACACAGCAGTAAATTCCTACATTAGGAGCAACAATTAAAAAGTATACTTAATTTTATTCTTTACTGTGTTAAAAAAAGACATTCCACATATAAGTAAGCAAGGAAACGCAAATACTTGAAAACGAACACTCGGTAAAAACACTCACTGTACAATCATAGTGCACAGCTTATATTCTTAGGAAAACTAATTATGTATCTATTTTTCTTTAGAATGATCTGTACCACTTAAACCTAATGCAACAATTTAGAAATTAGAGAATTTTCTGCCCAGAGTGCAACTGCAATCGACTACGTGAAAATGACAGGGATAATTATCAGTGTATCAAAAGTCTATTTCTAAAAACTCTTGAAAAACTGAATTCATTACAGAACTGCCTACCTTTTATGAGGACACGTAACTAAAATATTTGTCTGTCTGGTATGCTGAAGCTGCTGTTCTCTGCACTTGCTAGATTTTTACGTGCCATTTAACAAATGTAATTAATGTATGATAGCCATAATTTGTAGGCATGCACCAATAAAGATTTTCTTGGCCGATACTGATAGCTCATTATTCACCACACGTATCAGCTGATATCAATCCAATAACCAATTTACAGGAATGCAGTCGAGCAGCATGGAGAGCAGCACCCTGCAGGTAAGTCTGTAGAAGGGAAAGGGTGTGCAGTGGGCAGATTGAGGCCCCCATGGTAAGGGAGGGAGTGTGGCAAGGGCAGGAGGCACTGCCCACTGGTGGTGAATGGGGCTGGGGTGGGGAGCTAGACAGAGCTGCAGGCGGCTCATCCAGGGGATCAGAGTCCCAGTGCTTAAAAACAGCGGTGGCAGGACTTGAACTAAAGCTTGTCAAATAAGCTTTAGTTCAAGCACCGCCATTTTTAAGCACAGGGATGCTTTTAGGAGCAGAGCCAAGTGGGACAAGGGCATGCTGGCTGTGCATCCCCTGCTCATTCGGCAGCAGAAGGCACAAGTCGGAGGCCCCACTGCTGCCAGACAGGCAGGGGATGCGCAGCCAGTGCATGGCTACTGGGACAAAGGCAGCCAAGTGGAGAGGCCTGAGCCCTCAGCGAGTAGCCTGCATCCACACTGTGCACAGATCTGGGGGGGAGCCCATGCCCCCCCATGCCTTCCTTGGAGGTGCACGTAGCAGTGGGGAGCCATGACCCCCCCCCCCGTGCCCCTAGATGAGCTGCCTGTGGGTCTGTCCTGCTCTCCGCCCATTCGCGGAGAGCGTCCCATTCGCTGCCCTGACTGGGGCACTCCTTCCCTACCGTGAGGCCTTGATCTGCCCCCTCCCTCATGCCCCTTCCCTTCCACAGATTTACCTGCAGGAAGCTGCTCTCCATGCTGCCCAGCTACATTCCTTGCCACATGCATACTACAGCTGCACACTGCATCCAGGGGCCCTAGCCAGCAGGCATCTTATATTTATGGGTGATGTTATTGGCTACACCAACCAAAAAAGGCTGACAGCCAATAATGTTAACTTTCCTTTTATCAGTGCCAACCCAATACAACACTGATATATCAGTACACCTCTAATAATTTGTTCTGATCTACTGTTCACATTTTAGTTTTGAATCAAGTATTTTGCATACCTCATCCTGGTCAAACACAGGCATAATATAATATTTGGAAACTGGAATAATGGCAAACAAAAACTAAAGAGAGATATGATGACAACTTTAAGCTACATCTACTCATTTCTCTTGCAGAAATCTCAGAAAGTCCTAATAAGCATCTGTTTCTCCTCATTTACTTACTAGTCTACAGTGTTCTGTGAGGCTCTTCACTCTCACTTAGACATTTAGCAGTTACCCAAAACTTTGAAATCTTTGGATTTTGTATTCTCTAACGACACCAATGTACAAGTCTCTCTACCAATTCAACTTCCACCGTCACTGAACATAGGGCAAGAGCGCTCAACCTTCACCCCTGCAGGCCAACTATAGCCTGTTGAGCCACTGCACCTGGCCTGCAGGGCTCCCTGCAGGTTAGAAAATTCAGGGGTCGGGGAGCAGTTGCCATTCTCCCCCACTTCCAAATTCCCATGCCCACTCCATGAGGCTGGATAGTGGCCAGACCACACGCACCCTTTCCCCATGGGGCTAGATCGGGGCTGGGCTGCCTCCCAGCCCTCTCCCACATAGCTGGATGAGGTCCTGCCACAGCTACTCCAAGCACTGAATCAGGGCCACCAGCTACATCTGGCTCATAGATGACCAGGGCACTGCCCACTCTGCCAGCCAAGGCTAAGCACCACTGCCATAGGGAGAAAAAAAAAGGACAAAAGCCAACAGAAATAATGGTGGCAGAAGAGGTTGAACATGGCAAGAGAAAAGTCACAGCTGATGCATCCGGCACACATGACAAGTCGCTTAAAAACCTCACTGACTAATGATCAAAGGCAAGCTATCATCAACAAAATGGTTTGAGGCCTTCTGTAACAATGTTGGCTCAACTTCTCCAGCCCTGTAGGCTGGATGAAGGATGTGGGGGCCAGTCCATGAGCCAGATCCAGTGTCAATGCAATCTGGACCACAGTGCTCCTCATGAGTTAAGAAATTCAGGTGGTGGTGGAGTGATGGCAACATTACCTGCCACAGCCATGAAAGCAATTAATGCTGCCACCACTCCCCTGCTGTCAAGTTTCCAGACCTGTAAGGGGTTCCATGAGCCAGATAACATGACTACCTACTGTAGCAATTCAGTTTCCTCCTTCAGAAAGCCAGAAGGCAGTAAATGCCTTTCAGCTACAGCCCTGTGATCCAAGGTGTCGTCACCGGCAAGTTTGACTACAGCATCTGATTCTATACGACACTGAAGAAAACAGAAAATGCAGCTGACGCAGATGATCTTATTTAGGAAGTCCTTTCACATCTTCTGATGAAGCGAGTCTGGGTTCACAGAAGTTTGTGTTCATGTGCGTATCTTAGTGCATGAAGACACATCTCTACCCTTCCTTCTGACTGACTTCAGACTAAACACAGCTAACTACATCTCTCAAAATCTGATGATCATATGACTTTTGTGCTCCAGGGAATTTAAGACTCTCCACTAGTTTCTTATACAAGTTAAGAGTCTGTGTCCTAATCTAGCAGTCTCTTAATGGGCTGGAAATTAGTTACCTCTGAGATTCTCTCATCATCCTTGACCCAGTGAAACAATCCCACTGTGCAGTGTTAATGCAGTTTAAGACACTCAGGATAAGAAACTCAGCTTTTAAGGCAGAATATTCTGACAAGAGTCTAGCTAAAGAGCTTCTTGCCGAAAGGCATTAGACTCAGTCCAAGCCCACCTATTCAGTTCATGTAATGTTAATCTTTGTTGTAAAGCAGCTTTCCAAACTGTGGTCTGCACATTAGGTGGTGTGTAGCTGTTTTAACTGTGCTCAGCCCTGGTCAGCTTTTTTGAATTTTCAATTAAAAGCTTGATAAGTGTGCATCACGGTCCATGAGAAGTTTTGAGGGTTGACAGTAGACTGTTAGTTCAAAAGATTTTGGAATCCCTGCTACATATAAAGCCTTCCCTTGATAGTGGGCTCCCCTCCTTCGTCTCTACCTCCTGCCTCCCAAAAAAAAAAAAGACAAACCCTCAGAAAATTCTGGGACTCAGGAAGGGCAGTTAAAAGATAAGAAAAGATTTTGTTTTTCCTTCCCTTTTTTGTATAACTTAAGTTGATGTTCAGATTCCAAGATTGTAAGTGCCTTAAAAAAACATAAGAACAAATGCTTTTACTTTTAACATCAAATTGTATAAGTTAAATTGGTCCAGGTCATCAAACCGTTTGTTCATAAAAAGATGGGGAGAAAAAAAAAAAAGCTACCTCAGGGTCTCAGTGTATTTTCCTATAGTTTTTGCGCAGCAACATTTACTCATCTGTAAAAAATACTTGTCTGTTAGATTCTGATTTTTCCTTCTTGGACTAAATTATTTTTCACCACGCTGTCAGAAGACTGCTCTTCTCTTTCACCAAATAGCAGTTTAGGCAGTACATCCACAAATAATGACCTTTGGTATATCAAAGCATTTAACTGCAAATGAAAGATTTGCCTTTTGGGACAGACCTTTTAAATTTCTGCATGATACTCTGACCATAGGTATGACAAAAAATGCCATCTATTGACATTCAAAAAAGCTTCAACCTGAAACTTCAAAAATAAGAATCCAAAATGTATTATTTAGTAACCAGTTAGTAACCTGAGAGAAATCAGAAGCCATTATTGTGAAAAATTCCTAACAGAAAGGAGAGCTGCACATGAAGTTGCTGCTAAGCCAAATAAATAAATGCCACATAATTTAAGAGTAAAATTATGGGGAAACCTCATATAACAAGCACTATTAAAACACTCCTTTCATGAATATCATGTCTTTGTTACTGTTCTTTTTCAAAGGAGTTCTGAGATCAACATGACATCACCCTTAAAAGCCCTACCTTTCAAATATTTCAGGAAATGGATTTTTTTTTTTAAAGAAGGCAGGGCTGATTTGCATCTTATAGTTTCATCGTTTCTAGGGTCAGAAGGGACCTGAGCAGGTCATCAAGTCCGACCCCCTCCCATGCAAGCCAATAAACCAGGGGCAGGCAATTATTTTGAGTGGAGGGCCGCTTACCCAGTTTTGGCAGACTATCGAGGGCCGCATGAGTAGCCCCGCCCCTTGACAGGTGCCTCACCCTTTGGTCACCATCTTGGGACGAATGTCCCAGGGCTAGCACTGGTGGGGCCCAAAGCGGGGTACAGGCTGGCAGGGGTCCATGGAGCTGAGCTGGGCTACACCAGCAGGGAGTGGAGAGTTTGCCCAGCTCCACAGAGTCCTTG
>NW_017729024.1:162560158-162561212 GCF_001723915.1 Gavialis gangeticus | reverse complement strand
TGCTCTGGACAGCCCCATGCGGGCTGCGAGCACCTGCAGCGTGGGGCGCCAGCCATGGGACAGGCAAGGGGCCGTTTTTCTACACACAGGCAAGGAGCCCAGGGAAAAGCTGAGTGCGGGGGGGGCCGAGCCCCATGCAGCCCTGGCTGCAGCCTGCCCCATGCAGATCTGGGGGGCACATGCCCCGGGGTGCAAGCAATGGCAGGAGCTGCCCACCACTGCCTAGGCAGCGCCTGCCCCCTCCCTCATTGCAGGGGGTGTTGATCTGCCCCTGCCACACCCCTTCTACCACACTGGACTTACCAGTTGGAGGCAGCTCTCCATCCTGCTGCCTGTGCTCCTTGCTGCCTGAATGCTGCAATGTGGCTGCGCGCAGCACAGGCATTTATCAGGCCAATATCCAACACAGCCAGGTTTCTTTATATCGGTACTGATCTGATATCGGACCACTGTATTGGCGCACCTCTAGCAAGCAACCATTCAATTATAGTGTGTTAACCAAATACTATAGCAAAGATTTTCTTTTTTAAATGAGAACATACTGTTTGGTTCCTGAAATATTTATTTGATGCCTACATTGATGACTTAATTAAGACAACAAATACAGTGAACAGCTGGAACTCACCAATGAATTTAGGAACCACAAAACGCTCCACCCTTTGAGACTCCTACTGCTTAGGGCACCTACATATGAACTCAGAAGCTTACGTTAAGGCATGTCTTATTTTAAAAAACAAATTAAAAAAAAGGAGAGAGATACTGGCCTGTCACTAGTTCAAATCCTTATTAATTTCTTGTAAAATGGTTTTCAGACACCTTGTCTACAAAAGGCCCTACACCAGGGGTGGGCAAAATGCAGCCCGCCAGGCCATTCAATCCGGCCCACAGGGCCTCTAAAAAGTTTAGAAAATTAATATTTATCTGCCCCTGGCTGCCTATCATACGGCCCCTGATGACTTGCCAAAACTCAGTAAGCAGCCCTCTGCCTGCCCTACACCCCCTGCTCTACTTATTAAAAAAAAACAAAACAAAAACAAACTCTAGCTAATTTCCA
>NW_017729024.1:162554897-162555158 GCF_001723915.1 Gavialis gangeticus | reverse complement strand
GGTGGGGCCCAAAGCGGGGTACAGGCTGGCAGGGGTCCATGGAGCTGAGCTGGGCTACACCAGCAGGGAGTGGAGAGTTTGCCCAGCTCCACAGAGTCCTTGCCAGCTGGGACCCCACGCTCCTGCCACCCTGCTCTGGGCCCCACCAGTACTGGCCCTGGGACACCAGTGTGGGCCCCGTGCTCCCACTGGTTCCCTGCCCACTCACACCCAGTGCCTCCCGGCCTCGTGGTACAGGTAGGGGACAGCACACAGCCCTGA
>NW_017729024.1:162538541-162549897 GCF_001723915.1 Gavialis gangeticus | reverse complement strand
ACACCCCTTCTACCACACTGGACTTACCAGTTGGAGGCAGCTCTCCATCCTGCTGCCTGTGCTCCTTGCTGCCTGAATGCTGCAATGTGGCTGCGCGCAGCACAGGCATTTATCAGGCCAATATCCAACACAGCCAGGTTTCTTTATATCGGTACTGATCTGATATCGGACCACTGTATTGGCGCACCTCTAGCAAGCAACCATTCAATTATAGTGTGTTAACCAAATACTATAGCAAAGATTTTCTTTTTTAAATGAGAACATACTGTTTGGTTCCTGAAATATTTATTTGATGCCTACATTGATGACTTAATTAAGACAACAAATACAGTGAACAGCTGGAACTCACCAATGAATTTAGGAACCACAAAACGCTCCACCCTTTGAGACTCCTACTGCTTAGGGCACCTACATATGAACTCAGAAGCTTACGTTAAGGCATGTCTTATTTTAAAAAACAAATTAAAAAAAAGGAGAGAGATACTGGCCTGTCACTAGTTCAAATCCTTATTAATTTCTTGTAAAATGGTTTTCAGACACCTTGTCTACAAAAGGCCCTACACCAGGGGTGGGCAAAATGCAGCCCGCCAGGCCATTCAATCCGGCCCACAGGGCCTCTAAAAAGTTTAGAAAATTAATATTTATCTGCCCCTGGCTGCCTATCATACGGCCCCTGATGACTTGCCAAAACTCAGTAAGCAGCCCTCTGCCTGCCCTACACCCCCTGCTCTACTTATTAAAAAAAAACAAAACAAAAACAAACTCTAGCTAATTTCCAAGCTACAGGGCAAATCAACAGCATCTGCTTCTTTCGCCGAGTATAAAATTTGAAATGCAGTTGAAAATAATGTATAATTAAAATTGGTATGCACGTCTGCTACAGCAAATCTATCATGGAAAATAAGATTTGTCACAGCTATATGCAAACCTGACAAGATCATAAAAATCAGTTCCTAACCTGCAGTTTAACCATCTGGAGGTTGAGGAACAAAAATGAATGTCTTGTCTTCACTAGAAAGAATAAAATGTATTTAACATGATGGTGCCATTCTAGCACAGAAGAGTTATAACATTTCAGCTGAGACAAAATTCTAGACAAAGGTGAGTTTACCTCAACCAAGTGTTGAAGCTATGACTACAATGCCTGTACAAGATTTTTAATACGCTAACTGTCCCTGTGCCTTGACAGATAGTACAAACTCTCACTCATCTTCAAATGTTAGATGCAAGAACTGGCACTGCTCTCATACTGGAGAGAAACGCTCTTTAGTCCCGAGGTTTTGTAACTGTCACCTCAGGTTGTTACTAAGGCTGAATTTCCAGGGGTGTGACCCCTTCTTTAACAAGAGTAAATGGCAGCCATGTTTTCTCCAATTGCCCTGTGAGCTCACTTAAAATTTTTAGCCTGCTGTTTGCACCTATTTGAAGGCAGATAAATTTGACTGGGGCTTCCAGGGGTTTCTTATAAAGCTGCCAAATCAAAAGATCTGGCCTGCCTAAGACAAGTGACAAGGAATTTTTTAGCAACATCTTTTCTTAGACTAGATTGTAAGATCTTCTCAGTGTAGACTGTACTGAGAAGACAGTGCAAAAAAGGTCTCCTGAAAATATAGAAGTAATTCTTACACAACTTTGCATTAGGTATACACCACAGAAAAACTATGACAAATTTTTCTGATCCCCAAGGCTGGATCCAAACCACAGGGCACCTCAAGAGCCAGATCCAGACCCACCTCTAGTGTGCAGCATAGCAAGCAGCAGCAGCATTACCCCTCACCCCTGCTCAGAGAGGCCTGAGCCACTGTGTTAGCTTAGAGAGCTGCACTGAGTTAATGCTGCTGTCACTTAACCCAGGCTTTCCCAACCAGTGTGTTGTCAGAAATAAACAGGTGTGCTGCAGAAGTTTGCCATGGAAATGAGCTACAATAGGTATGAGGATGGGGAATACCTTAAAAGGTATGCTGCAGAAAATTTTTATTAATGTAGGTGTGTCTTGGGCTGGAAAAGACTTAACCCACCACAGCCAAAACAAGTCCCCAGTGGGGCTCTGTACCTGGGAATAGTGGTGGGCAGGCCACAGCAGCTTTATCCCCCACAGTAGCTTTATCCCCCAGTGAAGTGGTTCAGGCACCTGGGGAGAGGCTCCATACCCAGGACTTCAGCAGCAGAGCGCATGACAGCAGCATTAACCACCGTGGCTCATGGACCATTGAGCTGGCTCAGGGAACCATGGGGGTTAATGTTGCCACCACCTGGCCTGCTGCCAAATTCCCAGCCCCTCCAAGGACTGGATGACACATTCCATGGGCTGGATGTTTCACACTCCGCCACAGAGTAAATATGAACACTGGCTGGTATATAATGGTCACCTATGCTCAGAATTAAAGTTATTTTCATAGTCAACTATTTTATCCCCACCCCAAGTTTGACAAATGTAACTGCGAGTGGCTGAAAATAAAATGTATAGTACATGACAACTGATTAAACTATATAAACCAATACACGAGACAGAGAAAAAAAATGCACAAAACCTAATAGCTGGTTCCCAAAAGTAATAAATATCCATGTATCCCATTGGAGCAGGACTGAGCCCTAGGAACAGTCGTGATGCCCCCAGGTGGCTGCACAGCTCCTGCTCCACTCCAGCAGCCTCCCTTTTCTTCTTACCTGCCATGCCTCAATGGAATATTTTTTTTTATTGTAAAAAGGGAAGCTGCCCCAAGGTCCCAGAGCAAGTCCCTGCCTGTTCTTTGGCCATGGGTCCCTCCCATACCCATTTAACCCCAGTCCTGCCCTTCAGCGGGGGTCCCCCTGGCTCCATTAGTGCCTCCAGGCACCAACTGCCTTAAGGACTATTTGTGGTCTCCTTCTGCCCCTACAGCCATGCCCATGCTTCATGGATGGTACTTCAAGTTGTCCACTGTGCCTGGTAGCCCATCTGTTATCAGTAGTTGTTTAACTATCGATTATGTAGCCTGCCAAGGCCCTGGCAAGGGGCTCTTCTTTCCAGGTCTCTGGCCCCAGCCTGGTTCCACCTGTGTTAGGCTTGAGCCCACTTTCAAGCTTTAGCCCTCCTCAACTTATGCCTCCTTTGTTTTCAGCCTCCCTACTGGGGCCTTCACTTTCGGCTCTCTGGGCCCCTTGCGCCATACGGCTATTGTGCTTCTGTCCCAGCCCTCAGTGTCCCTGATCCCAGGCCACACTCCTCCCCCTGGCCCTGGCTCTCCCAGCCTTGGCCTGCATCAGCCCACAGACTTCTAGTCCCTGCCCCCAGGCCAGGCTGCCTGACCCTGGCCTTCGCTCTCAAACCTTGGCCTAACGCTGCCCACCAGCCTCAGCCCTCTGGGTCTCTGACCCCAGGCTAGGCTGCCTGCACCTGAATGCACACCAGGCACCTCTCTGTGACCTCCAGACCTCCCTTGTAGCCACAATTCAGTCCTCTGGTTCTTAATCTGAACATAAACACAAGCAAGGCCACTGGCTGTATAACAAAAGGCTCTCCCCACACTGGGCCAGTAACTTTCCCATTGGCCAGAAGTCCCCTTAACTCCTGCCTTATAGCTTTCAAGGACAACCTGGGTACTGGTCAGTTCCTCTCCTGCATCCACCCTACTCAGGAGCTCCTCTCCCTGCTGCCTGAAGGGCCAACTGACTGCCTAGTCTTGTGCACCTCCCAAAACCCCGCTCTCTTGGGGCAGGCAGCTCTCCAACCACCCAAGGGTTTACACCATTTTGGGCCTGATAACCAGCCTGCCTTTCTCTGCTGCAGCTTAACTGTTGCTCACAGCTCCCACTTCTGGGCCACCACAATGTCTGTCCCTTAGCTGCTTGCTGTGGAGCAACTAGCTCCAGGACAGTCTCTCCCCTGGTGGTAGTTGCTACCCCATTCTTACTAGGCTTTATGGCAGCAAACTCTCTAGTGACTAGACTGCTTCCTAGCTGCCAGCCCCCACACAGCAAACTCAATCTGCCACTCTCTCCTTAAATAGAGGCTTTTGGCTCCCTGTTACACTCAAAAGTCCACTGGGCAACATGTTTCTAACACATTTGAGAATAGGTGTACTTGTGACCGCTTTTATTATTACATTACGAGGAACAGCTGAAGGGACTGGGTTCACTTAGTCCAGAGAAGAGAACACTAAGAGGGGATTTAATTAGAGGTGCACCTATATATATATTTATATATATCTATATATATATCTATCAGCTCCCTATCAGACTGGCACCAGTAATAGGGAAATGACTTCACTAGGCTATCAGCTTTTTTTGGCTGTTGTAGCCAATAATGTTTACCGATAATCATGCCTTGTGGCCAGGGCCCTGGACACCTGGGTTCCCTCTCCCTCACAGGACCGAGGCCCCCAGATGCATGGGTTCCTTTAGGAAATGGCGGGTTTCCCCTTGGAGGCAGGCAGTGTTCTAGCCTGTAAGGGCTCCTGTTTGGGGCTACCAGGAACAGAACATGCATGGCCACACGTGTGCACATGACCAGGAATGCCGTTGAGCAATGTGGAGAGCAGCTCCCTGCAGGTAAATCTATGGAGGGGAAGGGGAGCAGATCAAGGCCCCCAATGGTGACGGAGGGAGTGTAGCAGGGGCAGGGGACACTGCCCAGCCAGGGCAGGGCATGGGACCGGGTCAGGGAGTGGGACAGAGCCACAGGTTGCTCAGCCACAGGGCGTGGGTGGGAGGAAGGAGGCGGGGCATTCCCCACCACTGCACGTACCCCCCGAAGGCATAGGGGGGATGTGTGCTCCCAGAGCTGCATGTGGGGCAGATGTGGGCTGCCCACTGTGGACTCAGGGCTCTCCGCTCTGCTGCCTTTTCCCTGGGAGCCCTGCACCGGCCGTCCACCTCCTGCACACCTGGCAGCAGTGGGGTCAGTGAGTTGTGCCCCCTGCTGCTGGGTGGGCAGGGGGCACACGGCTGGCATGGGGCTCCCAGGGCAAAGACAGCAGAGCAGAGAGTCCCGAGCCCACAGCAGGCAGCCCATGTCTACCCTCATGTCCCTTGAATAGTGCTTGAACTCAAGCTCATTTGACAAGCTTGAGTTCAAGCACTCCCACCACCATTTTTAAACGCTAGGACACTGATACACAGAATGCAGGAGGCTGCTAGAGCACACCAAAAGAAAAAAAGGGAAAAAAAGGTTTATTTATGTCAATAATCTAAAATGCCTTGCATTATTACTAAATATCAGCTATCAGATTGGCACTGGCCAATACAGTTGGTTAATAATAATTGGCAATTGGTATCCGCCAAGAAAATCCTTATCAGTTCACCCCTAGATTAAACATCAGCCTTCAACTATGATCTATAAAACATTACTAATTTTTACAACTGAAACATATGAATATTCAATTCTGCCACAATGTTTATAAGCAGATTAGTTGTTACACATCAAGCTAAGAGCAATGTGATAAAGGGATATGTGAGCATGTGACAAAATAAGTTTAGGACTGATCTATAAGGTCAGGGTTATTCTAGAACTCTATAATACAAAAATTACTATATTCTGGAATAATTACTTTGTTTTATGAAAGGAATGCTCATTCCTGAATAGTGTCCATAAAAGGAGCTATTCTGAAAGAGTAAAACTCAGTTTCCCCAATCTGCCAAAGCCTTGGTTACAATCTAGGTTAACTGACTGAGAAAAATGAGGCAATGCTTCAACATATTTTATGTGTGACAAAAACTGAAACAAGAAAAGGATTCCAAGAATATGCTTCTTGTTTAATCTAAACCATGTTAATTTTTCAGTTAACTGGCTACCTCTGTTCTAGTGACTGCGGGATATTTCCCCAGATGTAGTATAGACAGTAGCTTTAAACAAAATGACAGAAAAAGGAAATCGTATGCCTTTTGCTTCTTTATAAAACCAGAAACATTACAAGAAAGGTCCTGATGAAGAGCTTTTGTGCCTAACTTGCCTGTACTAGAGGACTCAATGGTGACCAGAGAACTAGCAGTTATGGTTGCCAAAAAAAATTCTAAAAGATGGCTGGGCTGTTAGAAGAGGTGAGGGGCAGTTAATATGTTGTTCAGGATCTTAAACAAGCGGAGTTTGTTTGACTAAAACTGAACTGTGAGTGTTTGAAAGAAAAGATGTTTAAGACTGAATACTCTCACCTACCAAATATAAAGGGAATTCACTACACAACTCTCTTCAGGCATGCCTACCTTTACCAACAAAGTTTGGTAATATTCAAAATTGACACTGAAGACAAGACACAAGCAAGAAAAGGAAAAAGCAATACATGGAGCCAAAAAAAAAAAAAAAATCAAAACTTTAATCCTTTGCAGGTCACCTTACATTGTACAAAACCAAGACTTAGGCTCAGAGAAAGGAATGCCGTTATACTATATCAGTCTCAGCTCATTAAGGGTTTTTCGTTTTAATTTTAAAAAGTGAAGATTTTAGCAATAGGTCCTATTACTCAGATTAGTAAGTAAAATGAATTTAAGATTTTAGTGCCAAGCTGGGATAAAGTTTCCTTTTGGACTAGGGAATGAAGTTGCACATAAACCAGCTTAAGTGATCAGAAACTGGTTTAAACCTGTAACAGAACATAAGTTCAGTGCACATAAACAAGTTTCAAAAAGGCTGAAACTGGTTTACGATGAACCTGGTTGAAAGTAGTATCAGACTTAACTGATTTGGATCAAACCGGTTTATGGAACTTCTGTCCCAGACTCTTTCCTGGTTCCAGTTAAATCTCAGTCCCCCAGCATCCCAGCATGCTTTCCCCCCAAGCAAATTCTGGCTGGGGGCTGGGGCCAAGGAGGGAAAGTTAAACATCCCTTCTCCTGCTCAAACTTACTGCTGACTGTGACTGTGGACTACAAATACCAAAGAAACCTGGAAGCAGCCCCTGCCTGTGCCTGAAGCAGGAAGAGTTCTGCTGATGTGAATCTGGTCTGCAAATCCCAGAGACTTCACAGGCAGCAGGAAGAGGAAGCAAACATGCAGCCCATACTGGCTACATGACAGACTGCCGGTTCTAGTGTCCCCCCTCCCTCCCCCCCAGTTTCTGGCCTGAGCCACTGCAGGCATGCGGCTGCATTTCTTGAATCAAAAGTGCATGTGTGTCCAGTTGTTTCTCAGTTTAATCTCTGCATCTTAGACTAACCTGCAAAGACTGAATCAATTAACCCTGGACCTTTGGACTGTCTGTACTTAGCCTTGTAGAGCTGTATTCCTTGAAGACAGCCTGCTTAAGAGACCAGATACATTTCAACTGATCTGTGTATGTCAGTAAGACCCTTCAAAAACTGAACACTTCCACTGTAAAACTTGGGAAAGAGAGCTAAAATTTAAAGCTAAAAAATGTCTTCTACTTTTAGGAGCAGCAAAATTTCAGGCTTTGAAAATTGCAGAATTATGTCATCTTCTATCCAACTTTTCCCAAAGAGGGGGAGGAGGAGAGTAATTACTGAGATGGTTCAGCACCTGGCAAAGCCACCTATCATTACATTTCTCTCCTAGGTTACCATGCAGTCTCACATGCAAAAAAGGTCAATAAAACAACAAAAATGTTTATTGATGACCTAGCTGCAGGAATTCTGTGTTCAAATATTTTTTCTTGTACTCAGTAAAAAAGTACACGGTTAAGGCCTACAGCAAAAACCTACTAGTCCAAAAAAGCAGACTACACTGAATGAAAAGAATCTCACCACGCTGTATAACTGATATGAGTTTTATTTCAGCGTGTGGAGGATCAGTTAAAATATTTGATCTCTATTTACATATCAAAATGACCAACACCGTGGAAACCAAATGTAGAACTCCCCAACACATGAGCTGTGATATCTGTAAAAAGCTGTATATGTTGATACATTTCCAGAACTGAACAAGTTACCTTTTCTTGAGGACTCAAAAAGAAAAGGAAAAAAAGAAGGTGGGCAGGAGGGAGGAAACACGGGTAGGAAAGAGAAGAAAGGAGGAAAAAGAAAAAACAGCAACAGCTAGGAAGAATTGCCAGCTCCCAATCTTGTAGTTTTCTATAGAATCAATCCCTGAACTAGAAAGTAACTGTAAACTGAACAAAAACTGTTAAGAATAAATTATGCTATACTGACCTTTATAAAGGGGCTAATATTAAAAAAATATATATTTCCTACTCTCCCAACTATTTATTGTTCTGCCTTCCATGAAACAGCAACCACAAGCCCTTGAGTATGTCTACCAAATAACACCCCTGTTCAACCATACTTTTTATCCACACCATTTAAAGTATTACCTTACAACTTAATATAGCAAAGTATCTTTTTATTCCTACAGCAGCTGGTCACACTTGTAATTTAAAATGTTAGGATGAACTGGATCCTTTTTAGAGCACAGTTTCTAGAGGCTTTCTGGAGGATTTACAGGTTTCCTGAAGGTATTGTGATCTCCGAAGAATCCTAATAATTCATTCTCTTCTAATATGTTAGTCATTTCCTCACGGATACTACATCTATCAGTTAGCATTAGCCTTTACTATCCCAATAGCATGCCAAGCTGCTATTAATTAAAATATCTGATTGAACATTAGAACATGTCAGCCTTGTAGATTGTTCAAACTATCCAACAACTATCTATCTACAGGCACAGCACTATTTCAATTAGGGGTGTACCGATAGGGATTTTTGGGGCCGATACCAACTGCCAATTTTTAAGGAGGCATATTGGCCAATACTAATCTGATACTTGGCCAAGCAGCATGGAGACCTGCCTCCAGCTGGTAAGTCTGGTGTGGTGGAAGGGGAGGGAGGAGGGAAGGGACTGGGATCAAGGGGCCCATGGTGAAGGAGGGTGTAGGGCTGGGGCTGTATTCAGTCGGGGCAAGGCAGGCACGGCACGGAGCTGCGGCTTGTTCAGGGGGCATGGGGGCAGCTCCCACCACTGCACACTGCTCAGCTGGGAGCTGCTGGTCCAGCAGCTTGTCCAGCACTCACCTGTTCGCCCAGTAGCTCCCACCACCCATCCAGGAGGAGGGGGCGGAGGGGAAATGTACAGATCTGAGGGCACGGGGCAGGGCAGGTTGGGGCCGCGGCTGTACCAAGCTCTTCCCAGTGGGGCAGGGCAGGGCTGCGCTGGGAAGGAGCTGGGGGCGGGGAGGAGATTTGCAGCCACAAATTCACTATAGCCCAGGGGTGGGCAAAATGTGGCCTGTGGGCCAGCTGTGGCCCGCCAGGCCATTCTATCTGGCCCACAGGACCCCTAAAAAAATTTAGAAAATTAATATTTATCTGCCCCTAGCTGCCTGTCACGTGGCCCTTGATGGCTTCCCAAAACTCAGTAAGCGGTCCTCCACCAAAAATAATTGCCCGCTCCTGCTATAGCCCGTTCCCAGCATAGCCCTGCCCCATGAGGAAGAGCTTGGCACAGCCCTTGCCGAAGTCCGCCCTGCTCAGAGCCAGGGGCACCCCTGGATGCCCCTGGACAAGCGTCACCCCATGCCCTCCTGGACAAGCGGCAGGAACCATGGGGCTAGCAGGCAAACAGTGGTAGAGCCACCGGACAAGCAACTCCTGGCCAAGTGGCCAAGCCGCCCCCACCACTCCCCATGGCCCCTGGATGAGCCGCGGCTGTACTGCACCCGCCCTAACCCGGCAGCGCGTGCCCCAGCCCTACTGCAGTCCCACACCCTCCCTCCCCACGAGGGCCTTGATCTGCCCCCAAGCCCCTTCCCTCCCCCTTCCACCACACCAGACTTACCAGCTAGAGGCAGCTGATAAGTAACCCCAAATCCACATTTTTTGTAATTTAAAATTAAACACCACTAATATACGTGGTTTCATTTCCATCACTGAAAAATGTGGATTTGAGGTTACTTTGTTTTAACCAAAAATTGGGGATTTTTTTAAATTAGAGAAAACCAGGATCCCTGGTTATTAGGGATCAACAAATAATAAGTTTGGTGTTGCTGTTATGTATACTGCACAGACTAAATACAATTACTTGAGACCAAGTAGTAAAATAATGCACTCTTTGTTTCTGCAGAGGAACAAGTTTCACCATACTAAGGATAGCCCAGGTTTTGTAGAATAAACTGTATAGTGATTTTGTGAGCTGAACAACAATTAAGGGCTTTTTATTTTAATGATTTTAAAACAGTAACAACAAAAAAACTAACAAAACAATGGACATATTCCATTGTCCACAAAAGCCCAATAGCGGTCATCAGACATTGTCTTCTGAAGCTTAAAGCTATTGTTTAGTTAAAATGTGAATACTAAATCCCCAATTACCAATAACTTTTGCTTGCTAGGAATATACAGCCTTTATAAGAATATATTCCTACAATTTAATACTGAATTATTTTGTGTATAGTTGATTTTATACCACTGTAATAAACTGAAGAGAGTCTAACTATTTCAAATGATTTAAGTACTTTTCAGTACTAAAACTTGCTCCTGAACTTCCCTGCCACTTTTTATGATTTCACAATCACACTTTACTACTCCTTAAAATGTTTTTCTCTACCTTTCTTCTGGGAGAAAGGCCATTAGAAACAATGGGGAAAAATCAAACGTAATGTGAAACAAAATTGAAACCGGCTCTACCTACTGTACTTTCAAACTATAAAAAAAATCAGTTAGTTGGAAAAGATTAATAAAAACATTTATTGTTAATTAGGTGTTATCTGAGCAACAATAAGTACAAAATTAAGCATCTTTGAAAATATTGTAGAAGTTTTCAGTGTTCCTTTGAAGTTTTTAAAGCAGTATGAAGACAAAAAGCTCCAAGTATTGTGGAGGCAAAGAGAGACAAAAATATCCCAAAACAAGCACACACAACTCCATCACAAACCTCAGTAACAGTATAGTACCACTTATCCATGTCCCTTACCTTAACCCATCTTTCTGTACGTCTTGCCCTATATGTGTAAAGTATCCGACCAAGTATATTTTCTTGTCTGTAAAGTGCTATTAAGACAGGGGCACGCAAAATACAGTCCACAAGTTGGATCTGGCCTGCCAAGGGATTCTGTCCAGCCTGCTGAGAGTCCCTGAGTCCCACCCAGCCCAAACACAGAGGGCAGCCTGGGCCAGGATGCCCAGCAATGCCAGATACACCCACCAAGATAGTGGAGGCAGCTGCTGGCCTCCAAGTCAAAGCCCCAGCACCAAGGCAGCTGCTCCCATCCACCTGCCCCAGCAATTGTAGGGAGCACTGGTGCCCAGCACAGGCTGCAGGACAGGACCCATACCAGGCCCCTCGGGACAGGAGCCCAGCAGTGACCAGCTGCATTCGTGGAGCTGCTGCTCCCTATTGCCCCTACTGTGCAGTCTCCAGCGCAGCCCCTGCCCGTCACTTGCCACCCAATGTGCCCCAGGCAGCCCTGCCCACACCCGCCCTCCCCATGGCCCC
>NW_017729024.1:162530269-162533541 GCF_001723915.1 Gavialis gangeticus | reverse complement strand
GCCCCAGCAATTGTAGGGAGCACTGGTGCCCAGCACAGGCTGCAGGACAGGACCCATACCAGGCCCCTCGGGACAGGAGCCCAGCAGTGACCAGCTGCATTCGTGGAGCTGCTGCTCCCTATTGCCCCTACTGTGCAGTCTCCAGCGCAGCCCCTGCCCGTCACTTGCCACCCAATGTGCCCCAGGCAGCCCTGCCCACACCCGCCCTCCCCATGGCCCAGGCCCTCCACTGCTCCCTACCTTGGTGCAGGTCTGCCACCTCCTGAGCCCCAACCCATCATCAAGCTCCCACCTCCACTCAGCCCCTCGCTGCCAACCTCAACTCCTTCTAGCAACACTTGAGTCTGCAAATGGTGCCCACCTGCTCAGGTCTCTCTCCTGGCACTATTCGGACTGGGCTAGTGCTTGGCTCTGCACAATACCAGGGCCCATCCACAGCCCCATCCCAGCTGGGTCCCAGGACAGAGCCATGATCCACTGCCCGCACACTCCTGCCCACAGAACTGGCACCTGTTCCAGGTGTGTGCAGGCAGCAGATCATGGCTCCGCCTTGGGCCCCAGCCAGGATAGGGCTGAGGACAGATGGGGACCAGCAACAGGAATGGGACAGGTATGCGGGGCCAGGGCTGGGTTCCTGGGCTAAGCAGTGGCAGCTCATGAAACCCAAACAGTAAGCAGTGGTTTTTGTGGCTGATGGGACTGGGCACTGGGAGCTGGAGGGCCCCAGAGACAGCAGAACGCAAGGGGCTCCCGCCAGCTCTGCAGTCCTGGCAGGGGCTCATCTCTTTCTGCAGACACCCTGACTCTCGGTGCAGAGCCGAGCACTAGTCCAGCCCGAATGGAGCCAGGAGAAAGACTGAAGCTGGCACCATTTGCAGCCCTGGGCATGGCTGGAAGGAGCCAGGGATGGCAAGAAAGAGCTGAGTGAGAGTGGAGCTTGGCAGCAGGTCAGGGCTTAGGAGCTGCCGCCAGGGCGGGGAGCAGCAGAGGGACTGGGCCACAGGGAGGAAGAGCACAGCTGGGCAGGGCTGCGCAGGGCACATTGGGCGGCAAGTGCCAGGTAGAAGCCACACTGGAGATGACGTGAAGGAGGGAAGATAGGGAGCAGCAGGTCCATGAATGTAGCTGGTCACTGCTCGGCTCCTGTCCCACAAAACCGGGGGTCACCATGGAAACTGGGTAGCCCCATGCAGTCAGGGCATCTGGCCAGGTAGACAGGATGGGGCCACTTAGAGAGCTCTGGTGAGCTGCTGGGAGGTGGGGGGAAGAGGGGACTCTGACCTGGTCTGCAATGGGTTGCCTGTGTGGCCCAGGGGCCCAAATAATTGCCCACCTCTTTATTAAGATCTGTATTACTAGATTTAACATTAAATATAGGCCTAATCTAAATAACTTTTCTATAGAAAGTACTCAGATTTTGGGGTATATGCAGCCCTTAAGAATCATTTAACTAAACTAATGTGATGCATGCCAGTACAAACAGGATTTCAGAACTGATTTCAATTAATATTTTTTTTATACTCTGCGAACACTTAAAATATGGTAAGTGTTATCCACATACAAAGGAAGACACAGTCCCTACCACAAGAGTTTGAAGTCTAAGGCAGTGGTCTCCAAACTTTTTTGATCGCACACCCCATCAGTAAAACATTTTTGAGCATGCACCCCTAATATATGTATATTTATATTCGCGTACTCCATCAGTAAAAATTTTTTGAGCACGCACCCCCAATATATGTACATTTATATAAATATAAATAGAAGTTCTAATATTTTCTTCCCGCACCCCAATGGATCGTCTTGCGCACCCCCTGGTGTGCATGCACCCCACTTTGGAGACCACTGGTCTAAGGAACCAACTCAGCAGACTGAAACACATGCTTAACCTTACTTGACTGAGACCACTTATGCCTGTAACATTAAGAGCATGGTTTTTTTAATGCTAAGAGCCAGGCCACAAGGCCCCAACACTTGTCAAGAGAGTGAACAGGTAAATCCACATGCAAGTGTGAAGGGTCTACTAATTTTATTGGGACTTCATGCAGATGCAAGTATCCATCCAAGGAGTCTGACGGCAAGAATGAGGCCTATCATAAGCCTACAACAAGAAGTGGATACAGCAAACCCTCCCCTCCCAAGATTTTCTATATACAGGTTAAAGAGAAAAAGTATCAACCATGCCAGCTGCTCCTCAACCTACTCACTATTAGTCTGTTACTTACAACAGTATGGCTAACTTAAATTAAGCCAAGCCAAACTCCTGCAAATCCAATCTCCCGTTGATCTTGCTCATGAATATGTATGATTTTGGGATGCCTTCCCACTCCAAACAAACACCCTACAGCACAGGTCAGGTCCCAGAGCGTGGCACGTGAAGACATTTTGCTTGGCATGCCAGCACTCCAGCCTGCAGAGGAGCCACAAGGGGATGAATCCTTGTGGCAAATCAGCCCCAGCCCCTTCCCCACTGTTTGCCATGAGGCCTGCATGCATCTGCTGCCGGCAACAAGCTGGACGGGGGCTCCAGGGACCCCAGTGCAGCTGCTTGCAGCCTCCTCACTGCCTGCTGCAAGAGCTCGGGCCCCATGGTGGGCAGCAGGGAGGCTGCAAGCAGCTGCACCAGGGTCTACGCTGGCTCGTTGCTGGCAGCGGGTACACAGGCACCTCGGGCCAGACAGCGGGGAGGGAGCCATGACTGTACTAACACAAGAAGGATCAGGCCCCTTGCAGCTACCTTGGCAATCCAGCCAAGCACCTTACAAGTACATATTGTGGGGGTTTTGGCACTCTGCCCAAAAACATTACTGCCTCCTGCCTTAGAGCCTGCTTTGGGTACCAAGCTCAAGAAACGGAGCAACCCATTTCATTTCTAAACAGCATTAAAACTGTTGCCTGAAGGAAAGACTTGCACCACTGTTTAAACACACATCCACCTAATCAAGGCCCCTCCAGGAGACTGGGTTTCCTGCAGGATGCATGTCCCATGTACCTATACCCCTCCCTCTCAGGAGGGGAAAAAATAAAGTGTGAAAAGAAAGTAAAAAAGAAAGAATAAAAAGACATTCACAGGCAAGGGATGGACACAGACCCTCTATCTTCAGCCCACCCCAATCAAATCACAACTGTGGCAAATGAAATAACAAACAAATGAGGTGTCGTCCTGAGGACAGACTGGGACACGACCTAGCTGGGCGGCTGCGTTTCAGACTGGAATCCCGCTCGGAAACCACCAGCTTTGTTTTCACTGCTTTTTCCACTAAAGGAAAAAAACC
>NW_017729024.1:162529602-162530101 GCF_001723915.1 Gavialis gangeticus | reverse complement strand
CAGCCCATGTGGTTTGGTGGCAGCGCCCCTCGCTCCTGCCCTGGAGCCCCCCCAGCCTGGCTCTGCGATATCTCTTGTTCCCCGTGCACAGCCCTCTTGGCAAAGACCTGGCGCAGTCATCACATGTGTGGGCCCTTTGGGTGACCTGAGGCAGCAGGGGACGGGTATAATCTCAGGGGTGCCGGGGGGAGGCAATCCCTTGGGCTCCTCAGCAGCGATCCCGGGGCTCCCCCCGGTCCCTGCCGACCGAGCCCTAGGCAGGACGGACCCCGGTAGCGCCCCCGGCCGTTTCCCGAGGACCCCACCCCCCGCCGGGCCGGGCCGCACCTCTCGGTCCTTGAGGCCCAGCAGCAGCACCTCCTCCATAAGCGTGAGCCGCGTCTCCTTCGAGTCGCCCTTCTCGTCGTCGCCCGGCTCGTCCCGGCGGCCCTCGTCCTCGGCACCCGGCCCGGCCCCGCGCTCCTTGTCTGCGGCGGCGGCGGCGCTGCGGGAGGCCTCG
>NW_017729024.1:162527094-162528892 GCF_001723915.1 Gavialis gangeticus | reverse complement strand
CGGGGCAGCCGCGCCAGGGGGAGAGCCCGGGGGTCGGGGCAGGCTCCCTCGGGGGCGGGGGGCTGCCAGCCCTCAGGACGGCCTGGGAGTTAGACACCAGTCTGCAGGAGCCTGGGAGAGACGGGACCACAGGGCACCCGTTCAAATACATATGAAGTGTCCGACCCCTATATGTCCTCTTGAAGAGAAAAATAGGGGACATAAAGGCGTCGGGTTGCACATCAATAGAGAACAGAGTAGCAGAAAACCAGGTTGTTTTCTGTGACGGCCACCCTAGACCATGTGGGTCCTGCTCTGCACGGGGGTGGCAGGTTTGACCCACCCCTGAGTATTATCCAGCTGAGGGGAACATGGCGGAGGTAGGGCCTAGTGGAGAATCTCAAACAGTTTCTACTGACGCAAGGATGGGGCAACACATAGGGGTTGTGCGCAGGTGCACGTGCACCCCCTGAGCGTGGTGGTGCACCCACGGTAAAAAGGCATCACTGACACTGTCAGCAGCACCTGCAGGCGGTCGCTGCTTGCCAACCCCTTCGACACCGCCGGTGGCATCTGCAGATGGTCACCGATACACTACGAGAAGACTCTGTCGCCTGTTGCTAATCTAAGCTCAAATAGGTGTTCAACCCTTGTGCAGAAATAATAAATATAACAGCACAGGATGCGCAGAGACCTGGGCATAGCTCTTGTACTTCATCCCAAAGACATTTGCAAGTGCAGCTGGAAAAGGAGAGCGGGCCATTGGAATCTGCATGAGCTAGGACACGGCATCTCTCTGAAGTAATTCCTGTTCAAAGTAAAACCTGTCTTTGTTAGACTCCCAACCGATCTCGATTTAAAAATGCCCGTGATAGCAAATCCGTCACAATTTGGTAGCTTGCTCCAGTGGTTAATTACCATTAAAACTTTGCACCTTCATTTCTATTTTAATGTTGCATCATTTCAGATTCCAACAATTGTTCTTGTTATACTTTATCAGGCCCTCTATTATCAAATTTCTGTTAGGAAAAGTACATAGCTCTTGCATTTCTCACATGGGTGCAATACAAATACCCCTTGATATTTCCTTTTTTAAAAGCTAATCAGTTAAAGCTCCTTGACTCTGTGAGGTACTTTTCTTAATCTTTTAATTTATATGATTATTTTCTGAGCGTTGCCTACCTTAAATTATAAAAGAATTATTATTCCCACAACAATGGCACCAGTGGCAAATACAGAAAGAATAGAACATCTCAACTCTTACTTGATTTTTCTCTTGTTTATACATTCAGGGATCACAGTAGCTCTTTTGGCCACTTTTTCCACACTGGATGTTCATGTTCAAGCTAATTATCTACCAGCATAGATACAAGTTCTTTTCATAGTTTCATAGTTAGTAGGGTCAGAAGGGACTTGAGCAGATCATTTAGTCCGACCCCCTGCCATGGGCAGGAAAGGATGCTGGGGTCAAATGACTCCAGCTAGGTGGCTGTCTAGCCTCCTTTTGAAGACCCTCAGGGTAGGGGCAAGCACCACTTCCCTTGGAAGTTAGTTCCAGCCTCTGGCTGCCCTGACTGTGAAGTAGCGCCTCCTAATACCTAGCCTGAATCTACTCTCTGTCAACTTATGACCGTTGTTCCTGGTTACTCCCAGTAGTGCTCGGGGGAACAGGGACTCTTTCATTGCCTGCTGGTCCCCCTTGGCAAGTTTACAGGCGGTCATCAGATCCCCTCTCAGCCTTCTCTTGTGAAGGTTGAACAGATTCAGGTCTCGTAGCCTCTCCTCATAGGCCCTGCCCTGCTGCCTCGTGGTGATCATG
>NW_017729024.1:162519570-162522094 GCF_001723915.1 Gavialis gangeticus | reverse complement strand
GTCCGAGTCGCTGATGAAGATGTTGAACAGTGCAGGCCCAAGGACTGAGCCCTGGGGGACCCCACTGCCCACATCTCTCCAGGTCGAAAATGACCCGTCCATCACCACTGTCTGGGTGCAGCCCTCCAGCCAATTGGTGACCCACCTGACTGTAGGCATTGACACCACAATCTCCTAATTTTTTAACAAGAATGGGGTGAGAGACAGTGTCAAAGGCCTTCTTAAAGTCCAGGAAGACTACATCCACCGCAACACCTGTGTCCAAGGCTTTTGTGACTTGGTCATAGAAGACCACCAGGTTGGTCTGACAGGACCTGCCTCTAATGAACCTGTGTTGATTGCCCCTAAGCATAATCTCCCCTGCTGGCCCCTTGCAGATGTGCTCCTGGATAAGAGTCACTGTTCAGAGTTTTTTAGGATAGATGCCTCTATCCTGTAGCATAACTTACATTTCTAGACATATGTCTTTGTATTTGCTCATATTACATATTGTTAGGGACCTACTGAAATCAAGGAAGCAGGTGGCTGATTTCATGGGCCTATCACAGGATAAGTCTTTTATTATTATTTCACAGATAGCGCAGACAATGCCCAAAATCGCAAATTGAGCAGGTGTCTACAGGTTGTTGTTTGTACTCAGTTTACCAAGTGAGCTAGATCCTTCTATCAGTGACTGTTCATTTTCCACTCTGCCAGTTGTGCAATAATATCAGTAAGTTGTATTTGATAGTTTCCTCCAGAGCCATGAAGAAATTATAAATCAGAGAGAGCTAGGAACTGATGCCAGTGGCACCTCATTAGAAACAACCTGCTCACTAACCCTGTTTATGTCTTAAGTCCTACCAGTAAACCAGTTTTTAATTCATTTTATATATGCATGTTGCTTTTTTCAATCACCTTAATCAAAATATCATTCAGTATCTAGTTAAACATCTTTCAGCAGTCTGTTAGTTTTATCAACCAATCTTATAATCATCAAAAATAAATCAGGTTAGTCTGACAGAATGTATTTTCTATAAACTTGGCAAATAAACTTGGCATTGTATTAGCCTCCTCTAAACCCTTAGGGCATTTTTACACGTGCTCTGGGGGTAGGGGAAGGCACTTTAATTAGAGCCATCTAATCAAAGCGCCTGCAACATCTCATGTAGCAGCGTCCCTGCACTTCAAAATGGCAGTGGAGGACTGTAACAGGGAACCCTGGCCCTGTTACCAGAAGGCAGGTCAAGGGTTCAGAGGGGAAGGAAAGATCCCAGATGAAAGAGAAGGCGGGGGATGTAACAGGGTACTCTAGCCCTGTCACCAGAAGACAGGTCCGCCCCTTTAAGGCCAGAACTTTCTGGGCACGGAGTACTAGTAAGGAGGGGGTTAAATGCAGAGTCTGGCCAGCTAGTCAGCTGACCGGAAGGGGCAGGCCAGGACTATAAAAACCCTGGGCAGAGCACCAATAGGGGTAGCAGCCAAAGGAGAAGAGGTGTATCTCACAGCTCCATGGAGCGGCTTGGTGAGCAGTCCAAAGGTTGGAGGAGGGGAACTATGGAAGCCCCCAGAGAGATGGCAGCTGCCCCAGAAGAAAGACTGTAGCTGACAGTGGGGAGCTGAAGCACAAGCCCTGTGTAAACGTAAGCTGGCGTGCTGCTTTCTTTAATCACATTTTTTTTTGGTGGCAGTTATTTCCCATGGACAGGACTGTTCATATTTCTTTTGGTTATTGAATAACACTGGTGGTTTGAGTGAGGCTATTAGGGGAAGGAGGAGGCCTCATTTGGGGGCCTGCTACACAGTGGAGACTGGCACCAGCGAAGGCACAGCTGTTTGGAGTGCACAGACCCTGGTGCTAGAAGGGGTGATCCTAAAAGGCCAGGGTGATCTTAGGCACCTGAGGTGCAATTTTGTGTTGGGGGTTTTGGTTTTCTTTTTGTGTGGACTAAGATGATGTGAGTTCAGGGCTATTCCCTGGTTTTGAACTTGCAAGCCCCTGGCTGTGGGGCCAGTCGGTGGGCCTCTGGGCCAGGCTCCAGATTAGAGTAGAAAAGAAGGCCATAAGCTCCAAGACACCAAAGAAGGCGAGAGCCTCAGAGTCAAACCCTGTTTGGTGGGTTTAGATGGGGGAAGCCTAGCTAGAGAGACTGGCGTCAAGGCCCGTGGAGGCGAAAGGCCCCAACATATGAAATGCAATAGGCAGTCTCCCGCTCACAAGAACATTAGCATAATAATAACTTCCATCACGACATGGCAGGCGAGTGAAGAGCAGGACGTAAGAACCTTAAAGAAGACTCCAAGGGCGCCCCATGTACAGTGCGGATTAACAGGGAAAATGGAGCTGGGGAGGGCAACCTGTTACCGAGACACTTTATCTAAAGCGTGTACGAATTTTAAATTGCCCCCACCACCACTTTCAAGCACAGGGAAGCTGATGCACAAGACACAGACACTGGTTAGAGTGTGCTGATTAGCATGCTTCAGAAGACTCGATTAATCAATTCATAGTTTCTAGGGTCGGAAGAGACCTGAGAAGATCATC
>NW_017729024.1:162517601-162519559 GCF_001723915.1 Gavialis gangeticus | reverse complement strand
TCCCCTGCTGGCCCCTCCTGGATGTGTGCTAGAATAATTCATGGAGTTTGCTCCAAAGCACTGTAATTACAACACGTCAGAGCAGCCTCCCATCACGTGTACAGGCATCCTGTTTGTCCAGGAGCATTGTAAACCTAAAGGAAAACCTATAATAATCTGGGTCTTCCTGTTCATGCTATTTAACTGTTGCTAGAGCAGTGGTCTCCAAAGTGGGGTGCATGCACCCCAGGGGGTGCGCAAGATGACCCATTGGGGTGCAGAAAGAAAATATTAGAATGTCTATTTTATATTTATATTTATATAAATATACATATATTGGGGGGTTGTGCTCAAATTTTTTACTGATGGGGTGTGCGATCAAAAAAGTTTGGAGACGACTGTGCTAGAGCATTAACTTTATTCCAGTCTTTGGAACTTCTCTAGGTTTCCAATATTTACTGAAAAGCATAGTTAATGATCAAGAGTGTATGTTCGCTAGTTCTTTTTTTAAAAGGTTTTAAAACCAGTTTAATCAGACCTGCTGATACTTTAAAAAAAAAAAGTATGGTTTTTAGTAGCTGTTGATCTAATGTCCTTGTGAATTATCATTGGGATGGCGAGTATTCCATCTTTTCATAATAAGATATTACTGGATTATCTGCCTAGTTCCCAGAAATACGTATTTGACTACTATATCCATACAGTAATACCATTATTAGAATTCCTTTTGGTTCCTTATATATTTAAATTACTACTCTTACTCTGTTGGCCATAGATTTCTCCTTGTTTCCTTTGTCAATTTTCTGTAATTCCTAGTTTTTTTTACTTGTCTGCATCTCTCTCAGCCATCCCTCTCTTTCACTTATTTTATGTATAATATAGCCTTTAATAGCTGCTTTCTCTCTTCTTCTAACACACATACATATTTTAACAAGTTTAGCCTCCTTTCCCGACTGTGGTTTTTGGGCATCTAGTAAAATGCCCTCAAGCAGTTCCCAGTTATGACTTACACTTTTAGGTTTAAATTCCTTCTCCCAGCTGATTTGGGTTATAATTGTTTTCAGCTTTGTGAAACCGACCACTTTAAAGCAATGGGTGTATATATTATTTGTTTCCACATAAGAAATGTGACTTAAATTGGGTTCATTTACATCCAAGGTAATACTAAATTTCAGTTCTGTAATCAATTCCTCTGTCTATCCTCCTATTAGATGCAACACTTGGAGTTAAGAAATTTAATATTTAGAAGGATATTTTAGTTTAGCAGCATGAGAACTTCAGCATGTCACTCAAATTGAAATCCTACTGAATCATCATCTTTTTCCCCCCTACCCACTACAGATAAGAGCTTGAAGAGCTATTGATCCCCTCCTGCAGTGGGACGTCATGGTCTGTAGCAGACTTAAACTAGTACCTCTTCTTGTGTTTTCTGTGTTAGAATGTGCCTCCATATGTATTCAAAATCATCTGCTTCTGAGTTGTCGCTGATTCAGAAACAAGTAATGCTACTATTAACAGAGCAACACTGCCCTTCTGCCTTTGCCCACTCAAGTTCTCTTTAAGTAGATTGTGGCCACTGTTTCTAATATTCTAATGATAAAAAATCATCCCACCAGGTTTCAGTAATTACCTGAAGGTCGAATTCATGTTTTATAAATGACTAATTCCAGTGTCTCTAATTTATTGCTCAGACTCCTAGTTTTGCTCTGTACACAGTTAAATCTTTTCTTCTCCTTATGTCCTTTGGTGTTTTGATGACTTCTGATCTCAGCATCTGAATATTGTATTGAGTAGTCCTTTGTTACTACTTTTCACCTTCCCTTCTTACTGTTAGTTTAATGTCCACCTGATTAGCCTAGGCAGCCTGTTTGGTAGAAGACTAGTTCTCCTATTGGATATAGATTTACTGGAGGTCTTCTCCATGATGTCCTGTCCCTTTCCCCTATTTAAAAAAAAAAAAAAAAAAAAAAAAAAAAAGG
>NW_017729024.1:162508524-162512601 GCF_001723915.1 Gavialis gangeticus | reverse complement strand
AAAAAAAAAAAAAGGTGAACCATTCCCAGTCTTTAGCCCACCAGCATCAGATGGCTATCTAATCTTGGATTCTGTTACAGATTGTGTCTCCTGGCTCTAGGAAAATAGCCTGTCCTGTTGTCTGCCTGTTTCTTGCGGAGTGTTCTTTTCATTCTTCTTGCTAGAGGATCCCTAACCAGGATCTTCCATGGATACCTGAGTTTCTTGTGAGCCAAGTTGAGCAGCCATTCATAGGAATGTTCCATAAACTTGCCTGTCCAGTCAATTCAATAACTCGATGCCTAGTTGAGAGAAAGTATCAAGTGGGCTTCCCCAGGGCCACATCCAAACAAACATGGATGTGTGGTTTGTAGCACCACAAACTGCACATGGGGAATGTTAAAATGTGCCCTGCACTGCAAATGTGCCACACTGGGCCAAAGTTTGCTACTGGGAAATCCTGGTGGCAGAAAAAAAAAAAAATGCACTGGGGGAAAAAATGTGACATGGCATGACACAGCACATACAATGAGCATACACCAGCGGACACGGAGGCTTTGTCCTCCAGGGAGACACTCTGGCTGCTAACCAGAGCCTCTACTCCTTCAGTTGTGCCCCAGCTCCTGCAGCATGCCAGAGGGAGGAGCTGAGCAAGGGCAGTCTGCCCAAAGTGGGACAATTTGTCCCTCAACAAAGCGCATGTACAGGGGCATGCACGGTGACAAAAAACAGCACAGATTTGTACCACTACTATTTTTGCCACAGTGCATACCGCTCCACATCTGGACATGGCCCAGGGGTCTGTCCTGGGTCAGGTATTGTTCAATATCATAAATTACTTGAAAGATGGGATTGAGTGCCCACCCTGCAAATTGCAACTTCACCCAAGTTGGTGTCATCTGCCAGACATTCTGAAGAGTAGGTTGGGATCCAGAAAGACCTGGATCCCTGAAAAAATGGTCTGAAAGAAATCGGATGAAATTCGACAAGGACAAATGCACAGTCCTGTACTTGGACAGAATAATTGCATATACAAATACAGAATGGGGAATGATTGGCTAGGCAGCCGTACTTCAGAGAAGGACTTGGGGATTATAGTAGACCATAACCTGCTTATCTGCCAGTGTGCTCTTTCTTATTTATTTTTTTTTTTTTTAAAGAAAAATAAATAAAAGCAGCCAATGGCACACCAAGTTGTGTTAACAGGAGTATCACTTGCAAATCAAGGAAAGTGATTCTTCTACTCTGTTCAGCACTGGACACTACTAGAGTGCTGTGTCCAATTTTGGGTCCTGCTTGTCAAGAAAGATGTGGACAGATTAGAAGAAATCCAGAAAAAAATTACTAGAGTACTGCAAAACGTAACTCATGAGGAAAGGATGAAAGACTGAGATTTTTCTCTTCTGGAGAAGAGACACCTGAGGGGGAATGCAATAACAATTCTCAAATACCTGAAGGGCAACTCTGAAGAGGGTGGACATAAAATATTCCACATGGCTGTAGGAGACGGGACTAAGAGCAATGGCCTGCAACTGCTACAGAGGAAGTCTAGGCAGGAGATTATGAGTAGGGACCTAGTCAAATTGCAACATTGCAGATTTTGTGGAAACTTCAAAATCGGGCGATGTCTGCGAAATCCAGTGGGAGCCAGCAGTCCTCATGGCTGCTGCAGCCTAGCCATACAGTCTGCTGGTGGGGGGGAGGAGGGGAGCAGGCATGATGGCTGCTGCCCCAACCCCTTGCCAGAGATTGGTTGAGAGGCTGCCTGTTATGTAGCCCTGCCCCTCTCCACCAATTGGTTAAATGGGACTGCCCTCTTAGCCAATAGGGGGCAGGATCACCTGGGCCCCCTCAACTAATCAGAGACATTGGGGGGGGTGAGCTGCCTCAATAAGAATATGAAAATGGTAGATGGTCCTGAGATCTGCCTGCAAAATTGATTTGTGTAGGTCCCTAATTATAAGGAATTTACTATGCGGGTAGTTAATCCTTGGAACAGGCAGCCTGAGCAGGGCATGGAATCTCTATCCCTGGACACTTTCAAGAGCACACTAGATGGACATTTGACTAGGATGGCCTAATCAGGGATGATCCTGCCTTGAGCAGGAGGCTGGACTAGATTACCTCATGAGGTCCCTTCCTGCCCTACTTCCATATAATCCTATGCTTATTATTTGCAATTTTAGAGCACCAAAGATCATGTTTATAATGTGTCAAAGTGCTGATAGACTGCGACTTTGAAACATTGTGCAAAAATTCAATGATATTCCATCCTTTCCTAGGTTATCTGGATAATCTCTTGCTTGGCTTGTATTAAATATAGGCTGACAACTCATCCTGACTTGTGCGTCAGATAAGGGCATGAACACAACTTCTGCAGTTGTAGCTAATTATTTTAAATGATCATTACCAGAAAAATTAGACCTCACTCATGCAATGTTTTCTTGAGTTGCTGCAGCCCATCCAATAAATAGAAGTGAAAATAAAATGAGCGATGGCGTGATGTTGCCTTTCAATGGGGACAGAGACAACAAAAGGGCTGGGGGGTTTTTTGTATTGCGTGATCTGGCTTTTTTTTAATCTAATGATGTGTTTCTTTGGTGGGACAGGAAGACCACATGTGTTTTGGAGATGGCCGCAGCTACCACCAAGCGGAAGGTACAGCTTGGTGGAGATAAGAAGCATGGGAAGCTCCCCTGAGTGTGAAGCAAGGAACTGGGAATCATAGGGATGGGAAAGGAAATGAGGGAGGGTTTTTCTGTTCTTCTAATCTAAAGAGATAGTGGGTTGGGTTGGGTCAGGGAGACGCTGTCTCAGAGGCCAGGATGCAAAAGTGAGAGGTAGGTTTCTTTTGAATTTAAGAGTCTCTTGACAGGCAATTCCTTCTTATTTTAACATTTCATTCTTTTTCCATATACAATATATTTGTCTTTTTTATAAAAAGCCTCCTTGGAGCCTCTTTTGGGAAGAGTAGCATATAAATCAAAGAAATAAATAATGGATTTCTAAAGTTCTTCTGTATTGTGCTGGAAGATTCCAGTGCTGAAATCCAAGCAACTGACTTCATAATAGAGGTAAGGATTATCCTTCATGATGTCATAAAAATACTTGTGCTTACAAGTCGAATTTGAGCCTATTGGAATGGCATGTCCAGTGAACAGCCAGTGGTAACTTTTAATTAACATTTCAAATTGAAAACCAAGAGCTTTTAACCACTTTGACAACCAGACAGTAAAAGAGGGTAAATTTGCACCTTATAGGTCAAACATAAATAGATGGGGGGGGGGGGGTATAACACAAGCTTTTGTGGGGGGAAGTTTATCTCATCAGGTGCTGTGAAAGGACATGCATAAAGCAGTGTGTAAAATGTACAAGCAGCAGACTAGTGCCAAGTATATGTGACAATTCTGATGTACAGTATATCAAGGCTTGCACTTATAAAGATCTAAATGTAATAGATGAAAGATTCACTGGACCTTAGAATTACAGGACGTATCGCACTTCTTCTATCACGGCAGTATAGAAAATAAAAAAGATTTCTGGACAGTGTAAGCTAAAGAGACTTACTTTTGGAGGACAATTGGATTTCCCCTTTGTTAACATTTTATGATGGACAGCAAGGCGGACTGCAACTGGAAACAGTTTGCCAGTCACCTATGTTCTGTGACTAGGAGACATAGCCAGAAAAGGCTGAGACAAAATCATTACAGTTCAATAATTCCTCATTCATTCTTTTCTGACCTTTTAATTTTTGTTTCTGCCTAGTTATTCAGTAGATGAAGAGTAAAGAAAATAGTATGTATATTTGATGTTCTACTTTTTATGGTGAACTGACTCAAATAGTTCACTTGTTCATAAGTAGTGCAGATGCTCTGTGTTTCTGAATGACTTCTCTTATTTATAGAATTATTTCAACCATCAGTCTGAATTGTATGTAGTAAAGGAAGCAAGAGCAACTGTCTGAAAAGAAGCCATATTGTAGATTACCACAAAAACAAAGGAGGGCTTGCGTCATGGTCCCAGAGACAGAGATAGGAGCCTGGGTAGACTAAAAGCTGTAGTCCTGAAAGGTCAAGAGCCCCTTGAAGCTCTTTAGCC
>NW_017729024.1:162496997-162503524 GCF_001723915.1 Gavialis gangeticus | reverse complement strand
GCTGGGCCACCTGGAGCTGTGCTGTGCCTCTTGACCAGACTCCATGTGGCAGAATCGCCACTGCTGTGGCTTCAGGAGGCCCCCAGAACCCCAGGTAAGGCTGCTGGGGTCAGCCCAGTGCTGGCTCTAGCCTCCCCTACCCCACCGAGGGTAGCTTGCCATGAGTCTGTGTGTGTGGCAAAGTCCAGACTTTGACCCCAAAAGCTTGCAGAAAAGAACAATTTTCTTACCTTTTATTAGACCAGCTGGAAAATGGCATCACTTTTTGGAAACGAATCGAGTCAAAGCAGAAACAATGGGAAAAGAGGCCTTTTTATATTGTTACCAGGCTCAGGTGCCAGAACTGAAGCCAGTGAAGAGAGTTAAAAGAAGAAAATATTTTGAGGCTTGATGTAATATTTTGAGGTCTGTGGAAGAGAGCTCACCTGGCACCCAGGAAAAGGGAAGCTTTTGCAACATTAAAGATCAGAATGATAAACAATGTGAAATTGTGAAAGAGGGATATTAGGGAGACTAAACTTTCCCAACTAGAGTGGGGAGAAGTGAGGCTTGTTTATCATCTGATGATGGCGATTACATCAGTGCTACAGTGGCTATTTTTTTTTTAAGTGTTTTGCTTTTTTTTCTTTTAGTTTCTGCTATATTCCTTCTATTGGTCCAATTGTGTATACTGCAGGTTACATGCCAATTCAGTGGATGTTATAGCCTGAAATGGTCTGGGACCTGCTTTTTGAAGAAATCCTGTGTTTAGCACTTAATCAGCTGGGAATTTCTTGCTGTTTGGTTTTACGAGACAACTCTAAAATCAGCCGCAATCCCTTCTCAGAAGGGAGGGACCTTTTTGAGTTGGCTCCCTCTGACAGTCCAACAAAACCATGTTTTGTCTTCAGTATAGGATTGGATATTGGTTAGTCATCATCACTTAACATGATGGAAAGTTGGTAGTAAATGTTCTCTAGGGGACATTCCATTAAGCTTCTTCATTGGGATGATCTCATGAAAACTATATTCCTGTTGCAGTCAGTACTAAGAAAATCTTAAACTGAACTGGCCTGATCTAGGATAAGGGACAAAGGCAGGTTGTTTTCAGTGACAGGAACTTGGCTGTGCAACACCTAACCCAAGTCAAATAGATGGATCTAGATCTTGAACATGTTCAAATTTTAGATGCAAACGCCCACCTTTGATTGGCCCTTTTCCTCAGGGCCAGCTGCCCAGCACCAACACCTAGTGGTCTAGACAAGAGAGGAGAAGGTAGATTACAAGGAAAAAAAAAAAGGAGGAGATTAACTATCTAAATACCAGTATGCAGAAAGAACTTGCAGTGGAGACGAAGGGAACATAGTAATTATGGAAACTGTGATCAAATTCAAACCCTGCTGAAGTCAGCAGAAAAATTTCAGGAAGCCTTATTTAAACTCTTTGATGCTACCTCTAATTTGTGGAGAGTACTTGAATATGAAATGGCAGGCACCTTCAGAATGCCTGTCAGACCCATTTATCATTGGTGCACTTCCTAGGGGGGTTCTGAATATTCAGTATTTCTCTCCCCCCAGTGCTGAATTCATATAACTGCTCATTTCTGTAAGTTTCAAGAGGCTTTTCTCTCTCAACAGACCTCATCTAACTTTTTGGGTTTTTAACATATTGTAATATGACTGGATAAGCAGTTTGGGAGAAACCAGCTGCCTACAGGGACTTCAGCTTTCAAAATGATCTGATTATCTTACAGGTTTGGATGTCATGGATATCAAGAGCTCAAGAGTGATTGAACTCTGAGCAAGGCAAACCTTATTACAAATACAATATTAAGATTCTAACTACAGAAGTCACAGTAAGTCTGGTTGTTACAGCGATACAGATGTGGCCTTTCACCTCCAGACAGTGTTTCAAACATGGAGAAAAGCACTAGCAATGATATGCCATTTTCCACCCCCAGTAGAAATAAGTTGCAAGTTTCACATCCCTAAAGTTCTTTCTGGCACAGTTTGACAGTCAAGCACTGAATATAATTCGTACAGGTTACATTAAAAACAAAGTTATTTAATGTTTCAAGTTCCAAATATAGCAAATTCCTCACTCTCTCTTCCTACTAAAACGCATAAATAATTGTCAACTCATTCAAAAATGCACAAAACCAGATGGTGAATAGAAAATCTTTCCATGAAGTTATAATTTACAAGATAAATACTGATTAGAACAGTATTCTCTCTGCCTAATTAGAAAATGTGTAGCATAATCTACTTTATTTAGAAGTATGTGCATGGCAAATTTTCCATGACTTGATACATTTAGATCTTCTCCCTGTGGCTGTCAGAGGTGCTCGAGTGCCCTAGGCAGCAGCCTGTTGCAGGACAGCATGATGCTGGCTGAACTAGCAGCTCAGCTGCTGCTGTTTTTGAGACCCCCTTCTGCACTCAACAGGAATCTGTGTCTAAGGCTGGTGCCCAGGTCCTGCCCTCCAGTTCATTACACTGACTTTCAACACAGAGGATCAATGCAGATGTTTAGAATGCTGTCAGCAGAGCGTGCATTTCCACTTGCATGATTCTGAAAGTAGCAAAACATAAAGATAAAAGCTACATTTCATTGTCATCTTTTGTGTCTTCTCGAGAAGCTAGTCTTCTATACATACTGCCGTCCTGTTGTGGGCTGCTTCGCCCAGCCCTTGTCCTCCTCATTTGTCTTTAGCTTATCTGTGGGATTTCAAAATTCTGAAAATAGTAGTGCTAGAGTAATGTTGTAGCCTGATGAAGAATATCTTGCATTCAAAAGCCTGTCTTGACTCTACCCCAAATACGTATGCAGTTGGTCCAGTAAAAGATCACTCTGAGAAATCCTTGCCTCCTTGCAAAATTCTAAAATTCATTGTAAATTTTTCTCCCCAAAACAGTGATTATCCAGACTGGACTCCACTTCCTGAAAAGATCGACTGTAGCAGAGGTGAAAGGGAGGCTCAGAAACCCAAATATTTAATCAGCAGCACAGTGCCCAATAAGGCAGTGCACAAATCCTGCCCTAATCTATATTCCATTAAGTCCACTGACAGCAGTTATATTGAGAAACAGAAGGAGAAAGCTCAGAAAGATTTTTCTGTGGATTTTAGCATAAGATTTTAAAGTAGACCAAACGTTGATTACTTTTTTTTCTAGAACCCATTCTATTCTAGATTACATCCATGCAACACCATTATCCTTAATATCCTGAAATTAGATTATCACCAGCCATTTTACCACTGATCACAACTGCAGAGATCTCCACGCTCAGCTAACACCAGTGTTAGAAGTGATTGATGACAACTGATATTAAACACACAAATTCCTATGAAAGGCAAGTCAAATAAAAACTAGCCTGCAGACTCCATTCTTAGTTCAAACTAATGTAATTACCTCTATCATCAGGACAAGTAGAAGTTAGACACTTTCTATTGAATCAGCTTATGAACACACTGAAGATCAAAAGATATTTTAACATCAAGCACAGTTTAGTGTTTGAAGCTAGCTAGTTAATTAAAAGATGGTTTTTATCTGGTTAGATGATCAAACTTTTACAGCTAATGTATATAGCTCTTAATATTCATGAATACACCTTCTACTACTTTGCTTACAGAAAGCTTACGCATAGGGTTATCATACTTCCAGTTCCAAAAAAGAGGACAGCTGTTGGGGCGGGGGGGTGTTATATGATTGGGAGGGAGGGACAGTGATATGCCAGTGCCCTGCCATTGCCCCTGTCTCCCAAGCCACAGCCCCCCCAGCTCTACTGCTGTCCTCACTCCCAAATCACAAACCTCTGGCCCCACTGGTGCCCCTCACCCCCAACCCATAGTACTCACCCCCAGGCCATGCTAGTGCCCCTCACTCACAACCCACAGCCCCACTGTCCCTGCTGGTACCCCTCACTCCTGACCCACGGCTCCCTGGTGCTGCCAGTGCCCTGCCCTCCTGACCCATAGTCCTCTGCCCCCCATGGTGCCCTTTACTCCCAAGCCACAGCCCCCTACCCCCCCACAGCCCTGAGCATCTGGCTGCCCTGCCCCTGCAAGCAAGGACACAGCTCTACTCTGCTGGCCAAGCTGTGCAGCTACCCATTTCTCCTAAAGGGTCCCTGCCCTGCCCCTTCCTCTTCTGGAGGGGTAGGTGCCTCCCCCCTCCCCTGCTACAGCCCCAGTGCCCAGACAGTTTCCCCCAACACTGGCAGGCACCCACACCCCCTCACATCCATCCTCTCCACACACCCCAGTCACCCCTGACACACAGCTCCCAAGCCCTGGCCGACCAACCCCCACCCCGCACAGAGTTACCTGCATCCAGCTGCTGGGGCTGCTTCCACCACCCTGCCATGCACAAACACACGTGGTGCCTCCTGCCTCCAACTGCCTTCCCTGCACTCTTCCCAGCCCCCAGCAGGTCCTGGTTAGGGCAAGCCCAGAAGTGCCAGGAAAAACAATGCAGTCAGAGCAAAATCCTGGACGTTTGTTCATATTTTTAAAAACTGCCCAGATGTATGGTAACCCTACATATGCATCTCTGAACCAGTTAGTCCCTAATGTGCTACCCTGCTTTGCTTTATCTGGCAGGTAACTGAGAGTCAGAAGTACATAAAATCAATTCAGTGATGTCTGACAACATACCATATTTTCTCACATACAATGTGTCCTGGAATAAGATAATGTACCTTGTTTCTGAAAGGCAGAATGAAGAAAAAAATCCTTCCTTACAGTGACTGAGTAGCAGCAGCTAAGCAGCTAAACCTGTTCATTGTTTTCCCTGTGGATTATGCACAGACTTTACTTACGTTTCCCCAGTAAGCAGTAGAAACTGCTCTTACCATATTTCTCACATATAATGCGCACTACAAATTTCAGTGCTTTTTTTGTGTGGAAAGTGTTTGTTGTTCGCAGAAGACACAGTAATATTTGTATTTGTAGGAGTCATTGTGGATTGGCAGACAAGGTTGCAGTTTGATTACCAACACCCCCAAAACATGGAACATATCAAATTTTACCATTTGACCAACACTCCCGAAATTGTGGATTGGGATATTAATTTATTAGCAAGAACCTGGTAAATTGGGAGGTTTTGTCTGAGAAAGCATGAAGCAATCAAGGAGCCATCAACTCTGAATAGCTCTCATCTGCTTGAACAAAGGCAATGAAATGTCACTGAATGGACTATTTCATCACAGACATCCCAGGTTGAGCACCTGGCTAGAAGAGCTCTGGTTTCATCTGCCCACCTGACCTAAAGAATGGTTTTGAGAACAGTGTCACTTCTAAAACAAGGGAGAGCTAGTTCAATACCAGAAACAGAGCTAGAGTCAGGCAGGAGCAGCTTTAGCTCCCCGGAAGGATAGTGACCAAAATCCAAGGGACTTAGAAGAAATATTACCTGCAGGTGCTTATTGTTCTACATGGATCTGTAATTCTCCTGTACTGTATAAAGTGTGTTTTAGAACTTTTGGTGGAAAACCTGTGTACTTTTCTTTGTCTGCCACGCATTTTGAAATAATTAAGCTGTAAGCCAGTGCCCGGTGTGCAGTGACTTCTGTGGCATGAGGTGTAGATGATTGAGAGGCATGGGAAGTCTTAGCACTAGTACTGGAAACAAGGGTTATTGGACTGCAGTCTTTCACATCTAAATTAAGGATTTTAGACAGGGAATCCCCTTCCAGAGCCAACATCTGGACTCTGTCCAGACCTCGTTGGCTTGGATGCATGTGGATCTAAAGGTCAGGTTCCCTTGTTGCAGAGTGCCAACAGTGTACACCCAGAATTCAGCCAGGATTGGAATACCAGAAAAGTGCCGTGGTTAACTTTTCAGTGAAGACATAGCCCGGTAAGTTTTTCTGCACCCCTACAGCTTGTATTGGCATGAAGGAAGAAGCAGCAGCAGTGTCTCTATGGGACACTGTGGACTAGCCCTACCAATCACTTCTTTAGGGTGGGAAGACAAAAGAAAAGGGTCTGAAGATCTTTAGTTTGATTGCTTATCATACAAATTGCTACTTTACAAAGGGGAAACTTGCTTTTGCCTCTTTTGGGATCCTTGCTAAGAGTTTTAGCAAGACAGCCCTGGACATAGCATGATAGCCTGCCTGTCTGTCGGATCCTCGTACTATTAGTCAAACCTACAGTGGGGTTATGACTTCAAACAGGCTCAAGGTCCTCCACGCCTGTGGGGGTGTAGACAGAAGTGACAATTTGTGCTCGATCTGGCCACAGAAATCAGTTTATAGCTGTGACCAAACAAGCACATGGCTGCAGACAGCTTACAAAATGGAAGATCTGGTGAAAATGTGACCTCTCATTGCATGAGGTATCAGATGATGACTTTTCAAAATGTAGCATTTTCTGTAACTTGTGTCTGCAGACCTCCCAGCCTGTCATTGTTTTCAGAATAGGAGGGGGGAAAGGAAGCAGAGGGGCTTAGTCTGGGATTTTTTCAGGCCCCCTGGGGGGTGAGGCAGGTGTATTGGAGCCCCTCTACCCCCCAAGGTGAGAGGTTCCAATTCACCCACCCCCCCCT
>NW_017729024.1:162484437-162491997 GCF_001723915.1 Gavialis gangeticus | reverse complement strand
TTCAGGCCCCCTGGGGGGTGAGGCAGGTGTATTGGAGCCCCTCTACCCCCCAAGGTGAGAGGTTCCAATTCACCCACCCCACCCTGCAGCACCAGCTGGGTAGCCCCAAATATGAGCTCCCTCTGTTGCCTTTCCCCCCACCCATTGTGGAAACAGCAAGCGCTGGCAGAGCCACAGCCATTGCTTTTGAAGCATTTCCTAATCTTTTTCACCCTGGAGCACACTTACATGGCCTCCCCCACCCCACAGCACTATGGGACCCTGGCTGCAGGTTCCCAACATGCAGCTAGATTTTCTACCCCCTGGAACCAACAGTGAACTTCTGTTTGGTCTGCAGTAAGGACGTAACTCAGAACACTTTGCAGGAAACCTTCCCAGTTACAGCTGGGAGCTGCACTTCTGTTTGCCCCCTAACAAAACAAGGGTTAGAGTTTGTAATCTGCAGCTCCCGAAGAGCTACCTGTTACATGGCTTGGACATGGTCACATTCTCATTTTCTCTGCTGCTGTGTGGAGAGTAGAAAAACCAGACAGCTGGAGCCTCAGTGCTTCAGTAATTTCCCACCTCAAGAGAGAGAAAAAATAAGAGCTAGAAGCTGGTATTAAGGCACTACCTGCAAGAGCCATGAAACTGAAGTTACAGAAACACACTGGGGAAAACTGAAATGTTGATTTGTTCTGGTAGTGGATGGAAAAATGCTCATAGCCTGAGCTCAAGGGGGGCTGGGTCCTGGCGCTTGTGGCAATAACACTGGAGTGCCCTGAATTCTGTGCAGCACAATGAAACGATCTTCATCTCCAACTTAGACCCCCATGTCATGATTCTGGCACAAAACAGTTTGGAACATGAAGTCAGTACCTTTCTGTTCCTGCAGAAAGGTACAGCAATGACATTATACCATTTCCATATTTAACAGGTAGGGTGGCATGACGGTGAGTCAGTCATCTGTATCCAGGGTGTCCTACTTTGGTGTACTTACAGTGCCAAAATAGATTCAGTTTTAACTAAAGGTTTTGCTAGGGCATCTTCTTCTACTTGCATTGTCTTTCCCCAAGAGACACAGCAATAGTATATTAATAACCAGTTACTGCATAGTACAAAACAAAAACAAAGCAAAAAACTGCTGTGAGCCTAATGCTTGAGTGCTGTGGGTGTAATTTGCCTGTCCCCACTGGCAGTATTTCTCTAATAGAAGGCATGAAAGCCTTCCCTGGCCTTGAGCCTCAAAATGTGTTTGGGGTGAGTGTGGTCAAGATGTGGCATGAAACCAGACAAGTGATCCAACACTGCCAGTGTGAGGCCAGGGCGGGTGCTGTGCCAAAAAAAAGAAAGCACTGCCTGTCCTAGAAGGACATTTCTACTCTGAGAAGTGGCTGTAAGAGCTGCCCTCTCAATCATGAGCTCGGTTTTCCTAACTGCAAACTCAGTCTTGGATTGAGAGAAGTCATTATATCACCACCACACAGAGTCTCGCTTTTGCCCATGTGATCCTAAAATCTCTAAATCGGCTTCCTAGACATGGAAAAGTCATTTGAAATATACTGTATTAGCTAGTATAGGTTAATGAACAGTTAACAGTGGATGCTAAACTGCTTTTAACCTCATGTTAAAATGTGATGGTTAACATGCTTTCAAATCCTAACTCAGTAGATTTTCCCAGTCTTAGACAAGGCCACTTTGCCCACATGTTGTATTAGTACAGTTTAAGTAAAAAACTTTGTGGATCATTTACATGAAAAGTTTAGATTCACAACCCTCCTCCTGCTAATCCTGCAGTGCTCACCAGAGGAAGCACAATAGATACTTACTTTTGGTATTAACCATCAGCAGATCGGATACACAAAAGGGACAGGTCCCTGGAGTAAGACGGTGCCATTTTTATATAGTTGTTCTTCATAGCAAGACTGTACTTCAAGGAGGCTATACAATAGAATTGGACTTTGGATTCAGAGGTTTCTCAAAGCATGGATGCCAGTGCCAAACTTTTCCCAGTACCTTTTTTCTTAAAGTAATTTCAGGTTGACTTCAAACATTCTTAAAATTTACTTTGCAAACATTCACAGTCTGAGACCAAATATACCAAATCTGAATTTGAAAGGTAAGGGTTTGGAAAAGTTATAAATTACTAAGCTGACTCTTCAGAGTTTTGAAAATGTCTGTCCAGCATTCTGCCTCGGGTATGAAGACAAACAATCAGCGTCTCCCCAGACTTACATATTCACAACTCATGGACTTCAGTGAGAGCCATGTGTACTAAGTACATTTGGCCTATAATGAGCCATATGTTCAGTATCTGAAAGAGAAAATATTCAGAAAGAGCAAAGGTGTCTATTAGCTTAGAGAGAGTTTATCAGCATTAATGATGAGCTCCCCTGGTGTATAGTGTTAACATACCTTTATAACATACAAAGGTTGTTATAAAACATCTCTATTCAGTATCAGGTCCTGCTGCCAGGCTGAATGAGCTCTGTGGCCATAATAATTACATTTAAGCTGGTTCTAGAATCCATTATTATCTGCAGAACTCCAGGGGCCTTATTTATTCGTAGAGCTTCTACTTGAGTGAAACACAGTGTTTAAAGAGTTCACTAAAATGGATTTTCTTTAGGGGAATGGTTTTTTTGATTGCTGTCCAAGTACCCAGCCAGACGAGCTGATTTCCACTGGCATCATAAGGAAAGTGTAAGAGGCCTTAGTTTCCCCATTTCGTTTTACGCCCTCCAGCAGCCTGCTGAGACCTACTTAAGCACTTTGGGCCACCCCAGCAGTCACTTCCCCAACTCTTGGCTGCCATGCTTTTGCCTTCTGATGTTATTACAAATGTTGGGAGGCTGCCTTCAAAGAATCAGGGTGCTATGCTTTGCTGTATATAGATGGAGATGGCTCTTACCCCCTATAACCATCTGCTGTGTTTTCTTGCCTTCTCCAACAGTTTGCTATGCACCCCACCCACTAGTCACAATCCAGACACCCACTGTGGCCTCCTGCCTCCCCTTCAGCCACTTCTATGCCTTGTGGCTAATACAAACCCCTAACAGAAATATAAACGCCTAACTTACCTCCCTGTGAGAGTCTCCCGGCAGAACTCCTTCTTGGCACCTCCTCTTACACAGCTCTTTTCCTCTGGCCCCAATGCAATGTAGTCTGTTTAAAAGACCTCATGTCTCTTCCTCAGTAATGAGGGCGGGTCCCCTATTACAGAAGGTCACCACCTAATGTAAGCATCAGTTAGGGGACAGGACTAAAAACAATGGTCTCAAGCTGCAGCAGAGCAAATTTACACTGGAGATTAGAAGAAACCTGCTGGGCCTGAGGGCTGGAACAGGCTCCAGAGGGGTTGTGGAGTCTTCATTCTTGGAAGTTTTCGAGGAGGTCGGACAGACACTTGGCTGGGATGGTTTAGTCAGGGACGATCCTGCCTTGAGTAGGGGGCTGCACTAAATGACTAATAGGACCCAGCCCCAGGGGCAGCCATGCAATCCCTGGTGATCAAGTGCCTCCTGTCCCACTCCAGCTCCTCAAGGTACCCGCCCTTTTTTCTCATCTGCCATGCCTTGATGCACCTGTTAGTGTTTAGGAAGGCTGCCACAGAGTCCCAAAGTGAGCCTCTGTTCCTCAGCTGGCTGGTTCTTCCCATACTCAGCTAGCACCTGCCTTGTCTCTTGGCCATTAAATTGCAGCCCTTCTGGCCCCATCAGTGCCCAAGAGCACTAGTCACCTATATTTGGCCTTCGAACCTCCCCTATTGCCATGTCCATGCCTTGTAGGTGTCACTTTGGCTTCATCCAGTGGGCCCTCTAGCCCCATCCATCCAACAACCCACTCAACTTGCCAGGCCCCTGGCCAGGCTCTCACTACTCCCCAGGCCCCTAGCCCTAGTTCAGCTTTTGCCCTTCTTGGGCCTTCAGCCCCTTTCACCAGGCTTTAGCCCACCTAGCCTAAGCCTGTTCTGCCTTCAGCTCTTCCCTGGCTTTCATCTCACTTCCATGACCTTTGCCCTCTCAGCCTTGGCTTAACTCCTCCAGCCCTCTGAGCCTCTGACCCCAAGCACAGCTGCTATACGTCTCCACCAGCCCTCAGCCCTCTGGATCCCTGACCCCAAGCTAGACTGCCTGTCACAGTGCCCCACTAGGCATCCCTCCATCCTCCGCTACAGCCACAAATCAGTCCTCTGGTTCCCAAGCTTAATCACAACATAAATACAAGCAAACTGCTTTACAACTAAAATCTACCCCACTCTGGGTCGCTACCTCACTGCAAGCCATAAGCCCCAGTTAACTCTCTCCTCCACTCTGTGGGACAGCTCAGGTGCATGCTAATCTGTCTCCTGCAGCCATCGCCCTCAGGAGCTCCTCTCTTTGGGGCATGCATAGCCAAACTGCTTGCCCCACTTGGTCTCAGGCTCTGGGTTTAAGTGGCCACCAAAGCCTAGCCCCTTCCTGTCAAGTCTCTTTTTCAGCCACACAGGAGTTTCCATTTTGACTTGATGACCAGCCTGCCCTCCTCTGCTGCAGCTTAGGCCAGCTGTTTTCAGTCTTTACTGCTGTGCTGCCTGGAGGTTTGTCCCTGGGTGGTGACTTATTGCAGTGCAGCTAGCTCCAGCATGGTCACTTCTCCCAGTAGGAGCTCCTACCCATGTAGTCTCTGGCTTGCTTGCTTTCTGTCAGCTAGCCTTTGTCCAGCTGCCAACCCCCCAGAACAAGCTTGGCCTGCCACTCTGCCCTGAAAATTACAGAAGTCGCTCCCTGTTACAATGACCTTGTAAGGTCCCTTCCAGTCCTACTTTCCTATGATTCTTAATATCTCCCCAAAAAACAGGGGCTTGAATTAGACACTTGCTCGGACTTTGCGTTTCTCAATCACAGACCTGAATTTGCTGTAGAACTGGTTAGACATGATACCTCTCATCCCTTTTTACACACAGAGCTGAACAAATGGGCAAGACAGGCACAAAAAGAAAAGGAAATGACTGTAGTAAGCTTGCCTGAAGTGGGACTATAGCAGAAACCCATGAGAACAGTAGCCCTCAGGGTTGACATTTACTTTCAGATCTACATTTGCTTTCAGGTCACAAGTCAAAAAAATGGTTTCTTTTCTTTTAACTTCCAGTTGCAGCCTGAGATGTGATTAACCCAAGCACTGTCTCTCCCACAGCACCGCTAGCAACAAATATGCTAACTCAGTGGAACCAGGGCACCACCCCAGGGACAAACAAGCCTGTGAAACTGTAACATTTGCTTCATAATCACACAGGAGACTTTCCAGCCTTGCCTTCCTACTATAGCAAACAAGCCCGACCTCCAAAAGGTTTTTTTCACAAAATCTCAATCTAAGCCAGTTCTGTTCTTCACAACGAAAAATAAATACAAGCAATTACAGCTGCGCACTTCTGTTCACAATACAATTTAATAGACACATCAAGGTGTGGCTCTTGGGCCCTTGGTGCATTTCCAGTGCAGCCCTTATGTAATCAGAAATTCAAATTCAATTTTAATAAAATCAAATTGAATTTTGTGTCATTTCCAGTTTTGTATTTGTTTATTTATTTGTGGAAATTATAAAAAAAATCTTTTGAGATTACACGTTTATTATTTCTGTAAGGGGGCACAGAATAGGGGGCACCAAAATACAAGTTTTTTCTCTAATGCCTGCTCTGGATCAGAACCTGCCGTGCTGGCGAGGAAGAACAAAACCCGGTGCATCTCTCTGACAACACTGGCATTAATAGCTCTCAGGTGCAGACAGCAAAAGAACAAGATACACAAAGAACAGCTGAATAAGAAAGGATTTCAAATACTCATTCTGATTATGACCATAGACTTTTCTGGTCACAGAAAGATCTCCATCAGGGGAATGGATTTGTTCAGTGTATTCCTCTGTTCTTATTGCTATAGGACAGAAATAACAGAGCTGGACTGTTCTGCGGTGCCAGGGAACCCAAGAACAGCACACTTTGAAGAAAGCTGAATGCACTAGTTACCTGAATTCAGATATCTGCAGCAGCTGGTATCTGTATTTTAGATATCCACACCTCCTCAGGAAAAAGAACAGGGAAAACAGAGTAAGAGGTGAGCTAATATTTGCCAGCCAGGAGAAAGGAGCAGGTGGCAGATGTAAAAAGGGTCTTTCATAAGCTTAAATGAGCAGCTACCAGAAAAGACTGCAGAGAAAAGATTCCTGAGAGGAAAGTCACTGTGGAAAGGTCAGCAGGGAGCAGAAGATACAGAGGAAGCAGCCCATGGGAAAGGAGCTGGATTCTTACTTTTTTGGATGCAAAGGATCTCTGGGGCAGAGAGGCTGCTTTTTCTTTGTGAAGCTGGATTGCCGTGACACAGTCAGAGCTACTGCTGTGCCTATATTACAATTATGTCATCTAGGTTTTTGCAGGCAGCATCCTGCAATCCCTGCTTCAAGTTGAGCACCTTGCTGTACAATAACATTCAGTTAAAAACACCCGTCTAGACAAGGGAAACTCCTCCTTTCCAGCATGCAGGTAGCTGGGTAGTGAGGAAGTACTTCAAATATTCATGTGGAAGTATTTATTCAATATCTCAAGGTTTAAAGTTACAGCAAACGACCATAGATTATTTTGGCTGTAACTTAGATGCTGATTATTTGGATTTTTCCTAACGGCTTCAAAATCAGACAAGAATTTGGATGGGATTTCTCCCAAAAATTGAAAGTGGAAATTCAAACCTTACAAATAAACCACACCTGGTTTCCAAGATGCTTGAAAGCAACTATATGAGAAGGTTTGTCTGTGCAGTATAGAAACAACAGAGAGACTGTGCAAAGCAGGGGAGCGGGTCTTCTAGAATTCGCCCGTTTGCAGCATTGTCACTTCATTTCTATATGAAGGGAAATGAGAGAAGCTCAGCTGATCCTAGACCAAGGATTCCCAACCTTATTAGATTTGAGGCACCCCTAAGAAGATGCTAGCTTTTAGTTTTTATTCACGTTTTGTCTATAGAAAAATAATAGAGCAGTTTTCCTGTTGCAAAGAACTCAGACCACAACAGGGCAGAATGCTATTTAACACTATGGATTCCTGTTTGAAATCTCTGAGTTTATCTTGTGAATCCCGTTTGCATTCCTCAGTGCTAACATTGTATGGTACTTCACAGCACCCTTGATAGGATCTCAAATCACCCCAGGGTCCCATGGCACCCTGGCTGAGAATCACTGTTCTAGATGACCAGCTTCCCTAGTCTTTCTTTTATGTTACTCTTTCGCCTGAAAACTATAAATCAATGAGCAGTGGACACTTGAATGTAATCAATAAAGCACTCAGTTTTTTAAAAGAATGATTAGTACAAATGTGACTTGGTATAGGTAGATCTAGCATTTTGAAAAGATGGGGTGTACATGGTAAGGTGCATCATTGCAAATACTGCAACACATTTTTCTTCAATTAAAGAGAAACTAGAACCTTTACTAATATGCTAGGAGGCTAGCACTATATTATTCAGTTTGAGATCAAAGCAAAAACAAATATAACTATTGGAATGTGCACTAATTTGTTAGATTTCATATATATATATATATTATTTAATATATAAA
>NW_017729024.1:162482966-162484198 GCF_001723915.1 Gavialis gangeticus | reverse complement strand
ATATATATTATTTAATATATAAATACAATATATGTATTAAAAAAAGAACACAGTAAACTAGGCAAAAAATAGCCAAAATAGTTAAGAGAGTCTGATTAGTCCTGTAGTCATTATAGCTAAATGCACGTCTCTTATTGAAATTCAGAAAACAAAATCTAGCCTTCTGGAGTGTCTTGACAGTACTTCCAGTACGTCAGTGTCAGTCGTTTCTACACTTGAGTGAATATTATGATGTCTGAGTTAAGGTTTTTAGCTAAAGCTAAAAATAGTCTGCAGGGCTGCAAAATAGCAGAGAGACATTTAAAGGAAGGGTTAACAGACAGCAAAATTACAGAAGAAAGGATAGTTTGAATAGTGGAACAAGAACATTAAAAAGGATGGAGGGTTCTTAATACCTGTGGAGTCGAGAGAGATTAGCAGGAATCAGGGAGATGACGATGAGCCATGAAGTCAATTGGCAGTTGGTTTTAAAGTTTAGGTGGAGCAGGAATCAGAGGGCTGCAAATGAACTCTTGCATCCCCGCCCCTGCCTCCTGATCTGCCTGTGACTTGGCTACCTGCTTATGCCATCCACTTAGCCGCCTAGTGAAACATGAATGGGAAGTGTCATGTTTTACATTTACCTTTAAATATAACACTTTTGTGGGGGGGTTGGCCGGGGAGGGGACTGGAGTAAGTGGTAAGTTGAAAATGCATATCAGTCATGAGTGGATAGGGCTGGACTTCTGGTTTCAATATAGTGAATTCAACACACTGGTGTCTGTCCTCATCATCCTAACTTTAAAGGCTTGCAAAACTCCAACCTGGCCTGCTTGTGGGTGGGAGTACCCCCATCCCCCCAAATCCCTGTTGCTCACCTGAGGTTTCCATCTCATTGCTCCTCCCATGCCTGGGACCTGCAGGGCCCTCAGGGGAATACAGCACACTTCAGCTGTGCAAAGCAGCCACTCTCCTCAGTTCATTTTTGGAATTTGCTTCCTTCCACTTGGACCCTTACAGCAATGCCTTTCCAACACAGATGAACCAACTTCTTTCATTATCTACTGTGGGACTGGAATTGCATGGCCTATTAATTTTGAGCCACTTGCAAGCATGCTGACTCTGGGCCAGATTCTTGGAACATCATTGCCATGTGCCGGCACTGAAAGCAGGGGATATTGAATACTTCCAAAAAAATCAAGAGGCTGTGCTGAGCCATTAAAAAAAAAAAAAAAAAAAAAAAGGGGAGAGAA
>NW_017729024.1:162471525-162482850 GCF_001723915.1 Gavialis gangeticus | reverse complement strand
GGAGCCATTAAAAAAAAAAAAAAAAAAAACAGGTGAGAGAGACACTGCAGTGAGACATGCGGGGTCCTCAGCACTTTTGAGAATCCAGCTGAGTTCCCTAATGTTTTGTACCAAGTCAAAAATACAATTCACTGAGGCAGAGAAGTGAGATTAATCCACAAACTGCCAGCTAGGACTATAAATAGTATAGTTATTTACTGCTGCACTCTGCTTTTAAGCACGTTTCCTGAACACTAAAAGTTTTCACAGGATAAAAAGTTGAAAGAAAACACAAGCCAAGAAGGCAGCCTTCCCCTCCCTGCAGTTGTCTGTCTATCAGGCAGGGCTGTGCTTTTGACAAGCAGCGAATTAACTCTAGAGAAAATACAAAGTTTCATATGTGAATTGCTTCCCTTTAAAGACTCAGCAAAAGAAAACGGACCTAATAGTCAATTAAACTGTTTCTGAAGTGTCACATGCACTGCCAAGAGAATAGATCACAGACGTTACATCTTATAAAAATGCTTGTGTTTTATCCCCCTTAAGAACCGTTCTGAAAGGAAACTCCTTCTTTATGAGCAGTGTACGTCTGGGGAAAACCACTGCTTTCATGTGATAAAAATACCGCAAGTACAAAAGAGTCCTGATTTAAAAACACAGTTTAATGTTTATTTGTATTTCACCAAAACTGATCATGCTTTTATTCCTGTAGTCAACATTTTGTCCTGACCTTCGTTCTGGTTTCCTGAAGGATCTCTCTCTCCTGCCAAGAGCTGTAGTTTCCTTTAAAAAATATTTCCTTGTTACAGTGATATTTGGTTATTCCTCATCCCCTCCAACCCCCAGAGAAGGGAAAACACTCCTCAGAGTGTGTGCATGTGCATGGGGGTCAGGAGCAATGGTGGGAAGCACAGAGGAAAAGCTAACAGAGAAAGTTTGCTTTGGATTTTGCCACAGGAGGGAGCCAGGGAGCAGGAAGCCGAGTGAGTGAACAAGAAAGTCTTGTTTTCCACAGCCTAGGTGCCCTCCAGGGAGCATACATGTATCAGTAGGTGTTACTTGTGTGGGATGTGATGCTTATGCTTCTCCCCAAAAAAGAATTAAGTTTTATCTGCAACAGGTGCAAACTGATGTCCATCGCACTGGAAAGAACTGAAGGTTTGGAAACACAGGTATCCATATTGCATGCTATTCGGGGAAAATAAAGACTTCTTGGGAAGGAGTCATGAGGAGGCTGGGACAGGAGAGGCCAAAGAGAAAAGAAGCTGCAGCACGCAACTGCTAGAAGGATGATCCTGCCTTGAGCAGGGGACTGGAGTAGGTGACTTGTGAGGTCCCTGCTAGCCCTACTGTCTTATGATCCTTAGGAGGAGGAGGATCTCCAGCGCACAAGAGGAACAGACTTAAGTCCATATCCACTTTCAACACTGCAGTGGAACAGCTGAGGAAAACACATCTGTAAAGACAACAGCAAGCAGTGCTGGAATGGAGGGGCCAGAAGACTAGAAAGGAGAAAGTGCAGAGACCCAGGGATGGAGGCTGCAAGACCACTGCCACCAAAAAGAAAGAGGTGACTGGTGACGGTCAGTACCTTCCTTCTGCAGGGGATAGAGGCACCAATCTGTTATCCAGATTCAGGGTCCAGGAGGCTTGCTTTTTGCCTGGGACCTGTATTTAGGATGTCATAGAAAGACTGTCAGAGCTCATCCACCTGCCTGTCCATGTAGGCACCAATGATACTGCCTGGACTGCCACTGAGAAGGTAAGAGGAGACTCTGAGGCTATTTACAAAGGAGTTTGGAGCTCTACTGGCGTTCTCATCAGTCCCCCCCAGTGGAAGGTAAGGGTGCAGGCAGGGACCCATCACATCATAGAGATAAATGCATGAGTGAGAAGGTGGCATTGACATAAAGGCTTTGGTTTTTTTTGACAATGGCAACATGTTCTGGGAAGAGGACTGGTATCAAGAGATGGCACCCATCTAACCAGAACTGGAAAGAGCATCTTTGGGCACTATTTGGCCAACCTACTAAGAAGGACTTTAGACTAGGCTCCATGGGGACATGAGGAGCAAAAAACTCCCCAGCAACAAAGCAAACTACCTAGAGGGGAGAGGTTCAAAAAAGAGGCTCAAGTTGGGAAGGGCCAGAAGACCACAGGACAGCAATAAGGGATATATGGGAAATAAGTAGGTCAAAATGCAGAATACTTCCAATGTATGTACAGAAGTATAGGAAACAAGTGAGATAAGATGGAAATCACAGCCTATGAAGAAAACTGATTTGATTGGCAACACTGAGATTTGATAGGACAACTCTGACGACTAATGTCAACATTTAGATGTACGCATAGTTTTGGTGGGACAAGACTTGGAGAAAAGGTGGTGGGCACTGCCATATGGATCATACATTTATTCTTTAGTTCAGGAGGAGGAAGGTAGGAGATCGGGGTGCATTTTTGTGAAGATAAGATGTGAAACATACCATCCCCATCAGGAAGGAGAGGTGGATGAGGCACTCTTCAAAGGAATGACAAAATTATCCAAGAATTCTGAGATGTTACCGATGAGGGACTTCAGTTTTTCATGTATCTGCTGGAATAATAATACAGTCAAACATAAAATGTTGAGTAAGTTCCTGACTTGTATGGAGGACAATTATCTATTCCAGCAAGTTGAGGATACGACTATTGGATCTTGTTCTGACTATCAGGGAAGAACTGATAGAGGATGTGAAGCTGGTGGGAAACTTAGAAGGAAGTGGTCATGATACAGAAGTCATATTCCTGACACAGGGAAAGCATAAGGTCAGCAGAACTGGATTTCAAAAAAGCTGATTTCAACTGAAATACAAGTCAACAAATATCAGAAAATACAAAATGGGTGACCTGGCTGGATGGTAGCACCATGGAGAAGAATCTAGGAGTCTTGGTGGATCACAGCATCTATACAAGCCTGCAATGTGACGCAGCTGCAAAAAAAAGGCAAATGTGGTTTTGGGCTGCATCTGTAAGAGCACTAGGTGTAAGACATTGGAGATGATAGGCCTCACCTAGAGTATCATATGGAGTTCTGTACTCCATTCGAAAAGGTACATGGAGAGTTAGAGAAAGTCCAGAGGTGGGTGACAAAAAAATAGAGGGCTCAGAAGGCAAGGCCTATGAGGTGGAAAGAAATAGGCATGTTCAATTTATAAAAAAGGTGACTGACAAGGGACATGATAGCAGTCTTCAAATATATAAAGGGCTGCTGTACAGAAAAGGGGTAACTCTTTTTCTTTGTTGATTCAGAGAGCAGGATGTGTACCAACAAATTAGTTGCAGCAAAACAGGTTTAGATTGAATATCTAGCAAAACTTTGCTGCTAGAATGGTGAGGCTGTGGCTTAGACAGTTTAGGGAGCTTGTAAAATCTCTTTTGATGGAGGTTTCCAAGAGGTTGGATAAGCACTGATTACAAATGATTCAGGAGTAACTATGCTGCAGCGCTCTGTAAAAACCAAAAATTAAAAGCCCAGGAACATCTCTGCCCCCCTCCAGGATCACTGGGAGATTACAAGAGCTCTAAACCCACAGCAGGGGAATACTGGCAAGAGAAACATCGCTCAGCACCTGGAGAATGAAGCAGAGCTACAGAACCAGATTAATTATGAAAGATGATTAAAGCAGCCAAGATCAACTCACACAGATTTGGAAATGGGATTTCTAGCTGTCCAGTTATGGGGTGTGATGTGTGATCAGGCTTGCTAGTCCCAGGGTGCAAAACAGAATGGAGGGCATTTGTTTTTTCCTGTGCTTCTGAGCCTCTCTGGTTACCACACAGGGCTGGGAAGAAATTTCTCTCTCCTTGCCTGTTGTGACCAGTGTCATTGTCTGTACTCCCCCGTGAATCCTTCCTTTAAAGCCAAGACTGTCCCTCTGCTCAGGGTCAGACCAGAATCTGGGTCTGGAAGGAATTTTACCCCATAGTAGCAGGGTATTGTCCTCTTCCTTGGATCTGTTGAGTGCATTTTAACAACTTTATGGCTGCTCTGCTTGGGGCTTTCTTTGGGCACTCTGTTTTTTGGGCAACAGGCTATGTAGCTGTGCAATAGGGTTGATTCTGTAGTTTTAGAAACAGGATGGCTTAGACTCGGATGATCCAGCTGCAGACACGTGTTTGGATAAGGTAACCTCCCAAAGTCATTTCCAGCCCTACTTATCCATGTTTCTAGGTACTTCAAACTTGGACTCAGGAAATACTGATGCCATGAGAATATCTAATGCAAAAAGCATTCTGCTGCTTCCCAAAAGCATTACATCTGTATGAAATACTTGTGCTTTCACTGGGAAAGTAAAAAGAGCTTTTAATTAGAGTTGTCATATCTTGTGCCATTTTTACCATCCTGCACCTAATGCTCAGTCGCAACTTAAGACCTTCACTAGAGTATCCCGTTCCCAACTGCATTTATGGAATCTATACCAAGCTAAATGGACAAAGTTCATCAAGCCTTATAACTTGTAGAGTAAGGCGAGGTAGTTCATGGCACACCATATCATGAAATGTTAGCATCCAAATCTACAACATACTAAGAACGAAGACTTCTTTTTTTTTTAAATGAGTGATTTCAAGGAACAGAATTTGTATTTTCTTCATATTTAGTAATAATCTTGACAGTGATTTAAAAATAAATATATAATTTTAAACCCAAACTTGCAAGTCTTGCATGTTAGGATACAAAAAAGGAGCAATGTTTGGTTCTTTGCCTTCACTGGTGCTGTTGAAGCTGTAGGTCTCAGCTGGACCCAAATCCATGATGGTGCAATATTATAACTTAATGTAAACCAAAGTGCAAGTCAAACTTCATACAAGAAGTGGTCACAAAAGGTACCAGGAGTTTCAATACATGACTTGATAGCACGTAGTATGCATCCTTACCACCAAGGTGCAAGTAATTCAGCCTTCTGACTGCCACATTTCTGATGACCTGCTCAATTTTAATTACTGGCAGCCCAGTACAATCAGGTTTAAGTTGAAATTGGCCTTCCACCCTATACATTTCAATGCATCAAGGTCTGAAAAAGAAGGTTGCAAACTGTTCCTACAGTCAATGAAGACAGTTAATCAGCACACATGAAAGCCTGAATTCTGTTATTTTCAGTTAAAGTTTTAAAAGCTTACAGAGTTCCCATGGTTCATTTTCAGACTGTTCTTCTACGAGTGTTTTTGTTTTAAATGAACTCAGTTACAGAATTGCGTACAGCAAAGTGAGTGTCCTTGCTTGAAGGCTAACTACCAGTTTTTTTTATTAAAAAAGAAAAAGGGCTAAGTCATGCACAGACAAGACAACAAACCTCTGTTTACAGATATTAACAGGAAACTCTTGTTTCTTGCATTCTGCTGCAAAACCACATAGCTCACATGGCAGTTCAGAGCAGCACTCCTGAACTTCTCAGGTGAGCCACCAGACTTTTCAGAAACAGATGATCATTTCCACATGCAACATGGCAAAAAAGACATGTATGAAGTAGCTGAGCCTAGATTTAGTTCACTGAAGGAATAACATGCTTTAAGAGAACACTCAGCTTGTGGCTCACTTCCTTCACTGTCAGTTTTCTGCAAAAATATGCAGTGTGACCACCACTGATCACGCTACCTTGTTTTGTACATGTTCAGAGCCCACCACCATTGCATTAGTTAGCCATATAGTTCTAGCACAGGATATTCTTCTCTTGGATATACCTTTCAGCATAAACAGCTGTTTCATGTTCAGGAGACAAAACAGGATGTCTTTTTATTATAAAGCTGAAGCGCACACCCCCTACAATAATTTTTCTTTTTTCCAAATCCCCATTGATTCTTATTTTCTACTGTATCTTCCAATGATCACTCATGTCCTTCCACCTCTACCCCATCAGTGACTGTATTCACCCAAATCCAATGTGACTGAATTTAAGATACCGCCCCCAGAATTGAATATGATACATGAAAGATAAAATGTAGTTATACTTCTTCTGTGTAAAGAATCTAATTAACATTTGGCTCCCCCCACTACTGCAGCTGGGAAAGCAGCAGCAGGAAGGCAGGCAGCCTGAGCCCTGCCCTTCCCTGGGTACCTGTGCCCATGCTCTCAGCCACTGCTTGCACCCTATGCCTAGCTCTGGCAGTGGCTGCTGCTGTGGCCCCAACCTTCCCCAGGCTGTTACCTGGATTTAAGATGAGGCTTCCATTCAACCCCACTACCCACTCCCCTCCCTCAGCATGTTGGAGGGAAAAAAACCTCGTCTCAAATTCAAAGAAATATGGGAGCTATGTAGACTATGGGCAAAGCAGGAAGAGTTGCAAGCATTGTTGGCACTACATTTTAAGCAAAGATAGCCTTTCATGGCACAAAACAATCCTTTCAATCCCCTCTTACATTGTTACATCATGCTTCTCAATGTACTGGGACACAAGTTAAACTCAAAGACAAATAAGTCGAAGTGTATTTTATTGACGAATAGACTCTCCAAATAGTCTATTAAAGAGCAACAGAAAGATTTAAAAAAAAATACAAAAAACTGTTAAAGCTTCTAGCTTGCATTCAGTGTAAAAACTTGGAGGTATAAACAAAAAATTGGAAAATCAGTACAGCAAAGTATTTTTCCAATCCTGCAGTGCAGAAACTCAGTGACATTCATTTTACATTTGCTATAGTCATACTCCTGTTCCAATTCTGTATATAAATCTCTCCTCTATATAAACTTTTCAGATAATTTTCTGTACAAATAAGATGTCAGACATCTGTTTTCCTACATAAATACATAATTTGACTGAAAATATTACAATAGTTTAATAATTTGACTGTCAAAAAAGTACATAGAAAAAAATCTATATAAACAAAATTAAAGTTTCCAATGGCAGTGTTTGTAAAAGAAATCCCATTAATTATAATCTTAGGATAAAGTAACTGTTGCCCATAAAATACATTGCTTGTACTACCATGCAGGATTATTGCATACACAAGTTGCTTGTTTTTCAATTACAGTAATAGAAATGAATCTATCGTTCAAAGGACGAGTGCAGACAGAATTCTAGCAAGTGCTAGCTTTAAAGAAGGCTCATATGCACTATGAAAATAAATGTAGTGCTAGTGTATTTTAAAAAATAAAATATTGCAAGTTTAAATAAGTCTCAATAGAAAACACAGTAAGGCAACCAGGACTTGTAGCTTCAGTTTGGCATCCAGTTGCATTAGTCTAACTTCTCTCACCTTCTCAGCACACTACTCTTGGGTTTGCAAGTTGCAAAAAGAACATTTGTTGTACATACAGAATAATTCAGTGCAAAGTTCAAAACTGCTTCTTAGCAACTTAGTTTAACATTGCTGGATCAGTTCCTTGAGCACCATCGTCTTTGGTGCCAAATTTTTCAGCTCCTCACTTTTCCAGCCAGGCTTCTAATGTGACAGACTAGAAAGAGAACATTCACCAACCCTGTCAAATTAAAGGCATTATGGAATTACTTCATTTTGGGGATATTTCTGAATTTGAAGGGTGCAAAATGGATTTGATATTTCAAAGAGTAAAAACTTGATTTTACAAAGTATAGCTATGTGAATTAAAAACATGCGCTATACACACACAAACAAACACAGTAGATCAAAAGCTTTGACAGACATTTCTTTATGGCTTTTATCACTGAGGTACTGTTACAACAACATCCACCAACCAGATTCTAATACTCAGCCTTTACTTAAAGAAAAAGAAAAAAAAAATCAAATTCATAGTTACTGTGCCACAAATTCATGAAGCAAGTGGCAACAGACTACAAATCCAGCTTTATTGTAAGGATACAAAATTATTTTCCTCTATAAACAAAGGGTCCCAGAGTCTCAGTGCAAGCTACAGAAAAAAAAGGTTCAAGGCAACTGACAAACTGGGATACTAGCATGAAAGCCTATTCCATTTGACAGAAAAGGTTCCTCTGACAAGTTAGAGTCTTTCAATCAGACCGTTACATACGATTAGCAGCAAAATATCTGGGACTTGGTATTCCAAGGCAGCAGGGGTGTATGGCAGGATGGGCATGAACAACAGACTGATGTGTAGAAGAGCCCTTTGCATCTTATCCTTTAGTTAAAAGGACAAGCAGAGGTTAAGATACAGCCAAAATTCACATACAACCGAAATCCTGGTAGGCCAAAGAAGCACTATCCATTTGACATCTTTGTCCCATGCACAATTTCAGCTTGAACTGTAAGCAGTATACAGGATCAAACCCTGGCTACCATAGGCTTTATATTGCCTCAGCTTAAAAAAAGTTTACGCTCATTTATATACAAAGGATTTAAGTGATCATCTTTCCCCAATTTACTTTACTCCTTATTGAGAAAGATTAGGCAGAGATGGTTCAATCCCCTGCTTCCAATAATAGCATTTTGCATCAAGGACGTAAACAGTAGCCTGATACCTTATGACTGCAGTATAGCTGCTTGTGTTTTTCTACATGTATGCTACAGTACCACCATTTCAGAATATGGCAGCATTTCTCCTGAATTTGTAGTAAACTCTGCTTGTAATATTCTGAAATAAGTGTACCAATGTCTGTCCATAGACTACGTAAGAACAGGGGAGCTGTTTCTGTATTAAAGGGCTAGGCTAAAGTTCTAGCATGATGGCTAAAGCTGGCTGCATACTCCTCACATCAGGATATGGTCCAATGTTTATGCCCCCAAATTGGCAAGGTATGACTCAAATTTATGCCTAGATTTTTCTCTCACCAATTTGAACAATCAATCTGCACCACTTAAATCAACAAATTCATCGTCTCTCTTTGCCAAGTCTTCCTCATCTTCCAAGTCTTTCCAAGTGCTCGTAGGTAAAACTGGTTTGAGAGAATGTCTCTGAAGCAAAGCAAATGGAAACAACGATGACAAACGGGCAGAATTTCTCAAAGTTGGGACGGCATCTGCATCTTCAGGGGCAGTCTGGCTATGTTCCTCATCCATTTGCTTCTGCAACTTCTGCACTTCTTCCATCACATCCAAGAACTTAGTTGCAATGGCAACTGTACCACCACCAAGAAGCTGCGCTTCAGGAATCCACCGTAAATATCGCTGGGTCCAGACTTTGATTTCAGGCCCTTCAATGTGAGGCAGCAGAAGCCCATGAAAGTCAACAGGTTTACAGTGCCAACTATCATAAAATTCTCTGAAGTTACTATGTAGCTCCTCTGAAGAGTTTATAAGTTTGCTAATTCTTTTGCCCAGAATGTTTTTAATTAAATGATCCGTTTCCTCCCTGAAAAATCCTCTCTTTGGAGAAGATTTAGTTTGTGTCAGTGGCAAAGAGAGCTGCCGGTGATGCTTTAAGAAAAATCAAAAGAGAACTATTAAAAAGGGCACTAGAACTTTAAAATGTTAGCTTAAATTTGGAATAAAGTGTGTCAAGTTAAACAAGTTTCATTCAAATAATGATCCACTTAAGCTTACAGGAATATAAAACTGAATTGGGTTAAGCCAAGCGTTCTCAAACTTTATGATACTGTGACCCTGAGTGCTGGATGGTGGTGGCAGGGGATGGGGAGCTCACACACAGCAGCCACTGCTGCCATCCACCACTCTGTGCTGCCACCGTATCATGCTACTTCTCCACACCAACACACATACCCACTAGGAAGTTTGTGGCCCCCTTTTAAAAGTTGCTCGTGACCCCCTGTGGGGGGCACAACCCACAGTTTGAGAACATCTGGGTTAAGCTATTCATTTGTCTGCTGTGCATTACTTTGGATGTTAATAACTAAGGCTGCTTGCAGATGTTAAAAAAATGGCACTTTAAACTCCATGCGCTCCTAAGCCCAGCACATGCCCAGAAGAGGCAGCATGTTAGCGGGACCTGGCTCGCTCAATGTCTGTATAGAGCAGACACTTTAATGAATGAGGCTTTTTGGTACTTCTAAGAGCCAACTGGAATCAGCTTTAGATAAAAGCCCCAGAAAACCCTGCTGAAGCGCCCAGTCTATACAGACGCTGCAGAGCTGGGTCAGAGTAATGCACTGCTTATTTTGGTAAAGTGCGCGGGGGGGGGGCGGGTTCTATTTTGCTGGGTTTTTTTAAACATCTAAAGTCTTCTGAAAACAAGGTAATAAGTTATTGCTCTGTACTAGAATAAAACTTCTGCAGATAAGTATTGCTGAGCTTGAAAAAAGTAATGTTTGCCCAGGAGAGAAAGAGACTAGTTTAAAAAGTAAGATATTATTTTTAAAAACACTAATTTCAAAGTAACCTATGCAACTACAGAGCTTTACCATCAGCATTCACGACACATTTACAACAACGCAACATTACAGGATCTGGGCCATGTGCATACTTAACACAGAATCAAAGAGAGTCCCCATTCCAGGAAGCTTACAATTCACTGGAAATCCCTACTTAAAATGGGATACCACACAATGCCCTGGCAGAGCCTTAGTTTGAATATTTTAATCCTCTACAACAAAAAACTTGCCCATCCACAATTATTGATAATTTAAATTGTTTCTATTAGTTATCGAGATCAATCAGATCAGTAATAAATTAAAACAAACTCAAGTGCTTTATGAAAAGCAAATATCTACTGTAAACCAGGTAAGGTATTTGGATAAAATTACTATGCTCATTAGTTGATAAAAGGGTAGTCATACACAGTAGTTGAGACTGGTGTTTCTGTACACATTCATAGCATTAAAACACCAAACTAACAGAACTGCTTCTGGCTACGGCAAGATACAGGTCTCAGAATCCACAGAATTCCAATGCAGGCATTTTTAATTTTGCCAATAACAGCATTAGTTTTGGCTCCAGGTTTCACATACATTTGTCCCAAGCATAAATGAGTTGCACAAAAAAACCTCAAAAACATGTTTGTATAGCTTCAGAATGAGGCTGACCAGACAGCTTACCTTGAATCGTGTCGTTTTCCGTTGACTTTTATCTGGTTTTGGTTTCTCTGCATAAAGAGGGTTGTTCAGCAAAGCCTGTGCTTTGGGTTCAAACTGCACAGACCAATCCCAAACTGTGAGAAGCCTGAAAGGGCTGCTTTGTGCATTGTGGCTTTCTCCAGACTGCCAAAACAAACAGGTCACATAATTAAAGATTAGAACAGAACTCTAACACTCAACATGAGGTTACAGAGCTCTGAATTTCCATTGACAAGGTCCCATGCACTCAGCAGCAAGCTAGACAAAATCTGTAACAAGATCCCTGAATCCTACAGATGGCAAGTTAAAGATAAGACTAAAATGGATGCTTAAGGAAATACAAAGCATAGTAGTCCATGCATCAAAATGTGATGTTTTACTTTACATTGCTCTCCAACTTGTCACACAATGTATATTATCAACATGCTCCCA
>NW_017729024.1:162469927-162471447 GCF_001723915.1 Gavialis gangeticus | reverse complement strand
TGACAGGCAGCCCAGGGCAGATTAATATAAATTTTCTAAAATTTTTAGGGGCCCTGCGGGCCAGATAGAATGACTTGGCAGGCCACATCCAGCCTATGGGCCGCATTTTGCCCACCCTTGCACTAGGTTATACCCAAAGTGCATCATGAGAGTCACTGAGGGAACCAAAGGTTTTATGAAGGAGACTGCTCTGAGACTTCAAACCTGGGAGGCAGTTTCAGAATATCGCATAAGAATCTGGTCAGGATGGGTCTACTGAAGTCATCCACAAAATAGTGTCAATTAAATTGTATTTTAGGGTGTGGACACATTCAGAGCACTTTCAGAAAGGGAACATTTCAAAAGAGCAGTAGCTGGTATGTTCTAATTGTTGTGTAAATGAGTTGAAAAGAATTCAAATTCAGCAAAACTGCTCCAGTTCTAAACCTGGAAGAAGCAAAGTCTGATCTCATGGACTACAGGAAGCCCAGGCCACAATTCCATTGTGCTAGGCAGTACAATAGTCTTTTTAAAAAAACAAGATAGCTTAAAGTCTTGTTTCCCTTGTATCAAAATAAAGATTTCTTTATAAGAAAAAAGTTAATTTGTTCCACACAGGCATTTACATTTTTTCAAAAAAAAAAACTTGAGCAAATATTTGCCTTTTACAGATAGAAAGGACACAAAAAGATAAAGTGACTCATCCCAGGCTACAAAATAAGCCCACAGTAAAGACAACATTGGAAGACAGGACCTCCTGCCTCTGTATGCTGTGCTCATTTCAGCAAGATCAGGGTCCCCAACCCTTTTTCTAGTAGCAGGCCAGATCTAGCTGTCCAAAGCACGTAGGAGCCTAAACTCCACTAACATGTGACATAACTATAAACAAGCTAGGAACTAGTTGCAAAAATAAGTTGGCCTACAAAGGCTTGAAATTCCTTAAACTAAACACTGCAAACTGGTTATTTCATAAGAATACTCCACTGGTTCTCCGCTAAGAAAGTTTTCATCAGGTTGTATGATTAACCAACATCTTCAAGTTTGGGTTTAAAGTCTTAGTCTGTTGGCTGCAAGTTATAACTGAGATCAAGATCTTTATTTAAAAATCTGTTCAAGCACTAATACTACAGATCATTTACAAGCTTGGATATATATTTTGTGGCACATCCAAATGCAACTTGGGTTGTGGAATTTACCTTTACAAAAGAGAGGCCATGCCAATATCTGTTTCAAACAGGTTTGGGAATAATCTCATCCTCTTGATGTGTTTATGAGTACTGAAATTGCTCTTGGAACTCTACCTGCAATAGCACCAGGGACTTATTTGCTGGAAAATGTAACTGGATTTTAGAAGTGCACAGATATATCAGTCCGATACTCAATCGGCACAGATAAAAAGAAAATTGACTATATTGGAAAATGGCCTGATGTGGCCAGTAATTTGGCTGATAAATGCCCATGCGTGCATGCAACCACAGCACAGCACTCAGGCAGTGAGGAGTACAGCCCAGCAGCTTGGAGAGCTGTGTGCAGCTGGTAAG
>NW_017729024.1:162469428-162469916 GCF_001723915.1 Gavialis gangeticus | reverse complement strand
AGATGAGGAAGGAGGAGGGAAGGGGTATGGGGAGGCAGATCAAGGCCCCTGCAGTGAGGGAGGGAGCAGGGCTGGGGTAAGCACTGCCCAGCCGGGGTAGGGCGGGGCACAGGACAGAGCTGCCGCTCATCTGGGGCGGGTGGCTCCCGCTACTGCATGCACCGTGGGAGGGTGTGGGGGGGGTGTTGTTTCCACATATCTGTATGGGGTGGGGCAGGGTTGGCTGGGGCCAGGGCCACACCGGGCGCATCCTGGCAGGGGGAGAGCCATGCTGTGCTTGGGGTAGGTGGCAGTGGCAGCTGCAACCACTTCTTAAAGTTTCACCGTAGCATCCCCATAGCCCCCCACCCAGTGCCGCTGCCAGCTGCCCCGAGTACAGTGTGGCCTAAACCCCACCCTTCTTACCCCTGGGAAGAGTCCAGCAGAGCCCCTGGCTTCAGTCTGCAGCTGCAGCCCACCTTGCCCCACACAGATGCAGGAGCACACTC
>NW_017729024.1:162459473-162464428 GCF_001723915.1 Gavialis gangeticus | reverse complement strand
GTACAGCAGGAGGAACTACCCCCCCCTTTCCCCACCCAACCCCAGCTGGGTAGGATGTACCCCAGCCCCATTCCCTCCCTCCCTTACCATGGGGGCCATTAATCTGCCCCCCACGCCTGTTCCCTGCCCCCTCCCCATCCACCATAGACTTACCAGCTGGATGCAGCCGTATAGGCTATCAGTATCGGCCCCCAAATCTCTCTATGTACTTCTACTGTATTTTCTTAACTTAAAAAGACATTTAAAAGCAGAGGGCATGACATCTTCCACTAAAATGCCAAAGCTATTTACAACAAGATTTTCACTAAAATCAATTCATTTGGGATTGGACCCTTCCTACTACCGTCTCACTTTTTTCTACAAAAAAGCATGAAATACATATACGTAAGTCACACATTCGCCCCCACCCCCAAACTTCAGAAACTCTAGAGATTGTGATAACTCCACCCTTGGAGTTTAAGAGCAGGTTAATCTAATACTCGTCTGAAGTGAGCCTATTTTGATTCTACCTCTGCTGAGGCACCTTATTTCTGTAAGATAAAAAATGTCACTATATTCAGCAGCTCTCTCAAAAGAAAGCTCTGAAATTGGTGATGACAAGATGTGACTGCATAAGAAATCCACACAAACACACTAGATTCTGACCATACAATTTTACAACAAAGGCTTCTGATAGATAAGGCAAAGCTACTAACCAAGTATAGCATTTCCTAGGTGCATTTCCTCATTAATAAGCTAGAGCCCCAACTTGTTCCCTACTATGTTTTGGACACCAGGGGCCCTAGTAGATGTTACATTTAATTTGCAATTAATGTGTAATATAGCAATACATTTCAACCTATCACATATTCAAGCAATTTATTTGGAGTAGGAAGCATGATCTTCAAGTCCAATGCACTGCAAATCTCTCATCACAATTACGAATGAGCTTGCAATTCAGACATGGTCTCCAAGTCCTCTGGATATTGTATTTAAACAGGCTCAACATTCTTCATCTGATAAATTCACTGTAATAGGAACCAATGAGGCTTTTAAATCAGAATTAGGCATGCATCTATTAGTACCTGCCAAGGACTCAAGGCCTTCCACAGGTGTTAATATCCTTTCTATGCAGGGTCACCACACCTCAGGAAGCCTGTAGAGATCACATACTGCCAGAGAATAGTTGGCTCTAGGTACTAGCACGAAACTACTTCCAAGCCTCATTTCTCTGCTTATGTCCCTGGGCTGAGAGTTTGTGTTTTGCTACTTGAGTGCTTCTGGCAGGCCATTTGTTGTCTTTAACAATTTTTGCATGGACAAACATCCAGCAGGTAACAGGTTAGGTGCACCCAATTTAGATGCCAACAACCATTTTGTCATCATTTATTCAATCCCTAGCTTTTAGACACGACTCCTCCAATATCCCACTTCCCCGGAAGCGCATACTTACCACGATAGTGTCTTTTTGATGTTGCGAGTTGAAGAAGAAAGTGCTAAAAATAGGTATGTAGAGGCTGTCTGACAAGACAGTTAAGTAAGTCTCTGTGAATTCAAATGCTGGAGGATATTGTTGTACCAACTGCCAAACACAATCTAAGAAGAGCAGGAAAACAGGAGCCTAAATAATAACAAATATTAAATCAATTTCAGGAAAAGAAACAATGAAATCTGTCCCACCATGCAGCCAGCCTGCACTTCTGAATGATCTGGAATGTCTTTACACCTCAAATACCAATGAATGTTGTGCACACAGTTGTTTTACCCAGGTTTGTTTTGCTACAGTAGCAAAAGCAAAGCACTGCTAGGTGTTTTATAGACACTAGTGGTAGTTTAAAACTCTACTAGGTAGTAATACTTTTTATTTTGGCACTAGAAATGGAATACACCAGTTTCTGATGGGAACTGTGCATCTGCTACCATCATAAGATTAGCAACAAAAAACAAGAGCTTCATTTGCATAAAGAGCAACCAGGATCCAAGCCAAAACATGCTGTTGAAAACTACATTTTTCCTGCTCTTGAGGAAGGCAATATGATTGGCCTATGCCTGAAACTTAGAGTAACAGAAAACTAAGTTCAGCAGGAGATGCCAGGTTGAAAATAAAACATTGCATGGATTCGGTAGCCATGGATGTTTAAATTCACTTGTGAGTGATATTAGGCACCTTAATATTTTAATAGTACAGATTATTTGAAGGAATTATAGCTACAAATGAAAAGAGAAACATTCTAAAAAGCACATCCAGTTTTTCTAGTGCTAAGTCACGGCAGCCTTGAAAGTACCTTGCAGTCTAAAATTATCCTTGCATAAAGTTGTTTAAAAAAGTATTGTGACAGTGAATAGCAGAATTGCAGCTCCTAATCAAGGTAAGGCTTTAAAAGTGTTATTTACCATTCAAATAAAGAATGGTTGTCTGCAATCCATAAAATGAGTCTCTCAGAATATCCTCAGTGAAGATGCACTTTAGCCCAACACCCGTCCTTCTCCAGTGTGAAGATGTAGGTAACCAAGAGTCAAGAAACATACCTCCTCTTTGTCACTTTTACGCAAATGGTTGCAACGATCCAAAAAGCTATGTCCTCCTATTACCCACTCCTTCTGAATAAGGCTCTGAAAGCCGAACTTTGTTCTGCAGTACGAATCCATCATCACTTGGACTAGGCTAGATATTACACAGCACAAATCAGAGGCGTTCTCCTCTAGAAAGCAATATCAAAAGGACAAGGTTCAGTGGTATGTTCACTATCACTAGACAGAAAGTCTCCATTTTAGGATGGCCTTATTTTGAAAGATACTTATAGAAATACTGTTTTAATGGAGTGCCAAGTTCCAGTTTACCTATTTTAGGATACATGTTTAGACTTTCATGCCTGTAATAAAGCTGAAAACGTTTATTTGGTTGCTTAGAGTTGATTAACGCCAGGTACAGACAGTCAAAAAGCCCAAGGCTGGATCTATTTAATCTTTGCAAGTTAGTCTAAGTTGTGTAGACTGAACTGATAAGCAAGTGAACAAACATTCACTTTTGATTCCAGAAACGCAGCCACATGCCTGAATGAAATCCCATATGCATTTAGCAGAGCATGCTCATGGAATACAATACCACACAGTTTTGTATTAAAACTACACACATGATCAGCGGATTGATACCTCGAGGTCATTAACTGAAGTTGAATACCAAAACTTAACTTTTATGGTGTGTGCATTTGTTCTTATTTGAGCTCTGGCTTATTCCGAGCCAGACTATGAGCTGTGGTGAAATCAAAGACAAACTTGATTATTTAAGGATAGACATGAGACTGATGAGGGTCTTCAGTGATTACTTCACCCCTCATGCCTTCCACCTTCAGTCTAACATTTACTACCAGAAAAGGAAATGACAAAGAATGGCAAATTGAATGAGGGGGACAAAAAGAAAGGGAAAATTCCCCAACTTCTTTACAAGATGCATGCCAAGTTCTCTCAGTCATTTTGCTCCGTGGTACATCTGCTCCATCCCATGCTTCAGTTACTCCAACAGCTTGCAAAGGTTTATCTACACCAAGTATGCAGGAGTCTTGCTGGTGCTTACTTATATATCACAAACTTCCACATTCACCCTATTGTTTAACGTAACACATACTTGTCTATTTAGAGCAACACAGTCTCATGATACTTTAAGAGTTAATCCACAATTTGAGAAAAAACACATAACATTCTAAAAATCCAGTGCATATCAAATGCACTGGCGAAGCGGACCACCTTTAGATTCCGGACCAGTGCAGTTAAGATTGATTTTATGTGGCTGAATTATGCGCTGTATCATGCTGGTCATTCGTGACCATATTCAGCTCTAAGTTTAAGAGCTGAGGTTCTCAAAAGTGATATAACAAGAGACATACCTGATCTTATTTATGCATGTCTAATTAAACCATTAATTCTCAAATAAAATTTTACCATGAAAACCATAAAAGTCCCACAAGCTTGCAACAAATTTTCATATGGAAAACCAGCAAATAGATTTCCATACCCATACCCATTTAACAGTTTAATTATACTGAAGTTAAACAGTCCCAAAATTCACTTTAACACAGTTGTGCAGAGACCAAAACACACTAGCAAGAGATTCTGATTCAAATGTAGAAGTCCTTGAATATTTAATTCCAACCCCTTTGAGCCCCTCTTCAGCTGGGCCTATGCAAGCCAAATTTTAAACTAGGCGAAGCAGAAGTCCAGGGCAAGGTATCCTAGCAAATTGTTTCAAGTGAGATGCTATGAAACTTCTAAACATAGCATTAGATGCTTAGGAGTTTGAACCACTTATTTTCCCTTCCTTACACACAATTGAAAAATGATCATTTAAAATTCAGTATGTGAAGAGGCGGATAGTAATCCTGAAGAACTCTTACCTATAAGCAGAACATTTGTAGTCTGTCTTTCTAGCTGTTCAACCACCTCTACTGCTTTTTTCAGACATCGTCTATTGTGGTACAGAAAGAAAGACAAGCCTTGTATTTTCAACTGGTTAAGATTAAGTAGCATTATCAGAATTTAAAAATATGTGACCATCTGACATTATATGAACTATGGGTGCACCGATAAGAGATTTTGGGGGCCAATACCAATAGCTGATTTTTAAGGAAGCATATCGGCCGATACTGATCTGATTTCCGACACGCAGCACGGCAGCTTGAAGAGCTGTGTGCAGCTGGTAAGTCAGTTGTGGTGGAAGGGGAGGGGGAAGGAAAGGGCCATGGGCTGCTCAACTGGGGTGGGGCACGCGATAGAGCCATCTTCTGGGCGACTGTGGGGCAGACGTGTCCCCAGATCTGCACAGGGTGGGCTGCAGCTGCGGGCTGGGACCAGGTCTGTGCCAGGCTCTTCCCAGTGGGGGCTGGGTCAGGCTGCACTCGGGATGGGCAGCAGTGGTGCTGGGAGGGGGCTGCAGCCACCCCAACATTTGCTGCAGCCCCCCCTCCTAACACCACCACCCC
>NW_017729024.1:162457188-162459364 GCF_001723915.1 Gavialis gangeticus | reverse complement strand
CCCCCACTGGATCCCAGGCACATGTCCCCTACCCCATGCCCTCCTGGGGTGCATGCAGCGGCAGGAGCTGCCATCCCCTGGCCCTGTGGCCCCTGGATGAGCTGTGGCTGTCCCATGCCCTGGCTAAATAGCACCTGCCCTGGCCCCACCCCCTCCCACACCACAGGGGGCCTTTATCTGCCCGCCACACCCATTCTCTTCCCCCTTCCCTTCCACCACAACCAACTTACCAGATGCACGCAGCTCTCCAAGCTGCCAGGCTGTGCTCCTTGCTACCTACATGCCACACTGTGGCTGCACACATGCACGGGCATTTATTAGCCAAATTAAATCAGCCACATCAGGCCGATTTCTAATACAGTCAATTTTCTTTATAATCTGTTCCGATCCGATATCGGACCAATGTATTGGTGCACCTCTAAAATTAACTTGAAAAACTACTTTGTAAATTTAGTGTTAGGGAGGCAGAAAACCTTAAAATTTGAATTTTATACTGTGCCTTGAATAATTTATAAGTTGGGTTTTTCTTCTTTAAATATAAATCAATTTTAAGGCTTTCAAATTTCACCTTTAGTCTGATGTTTACTGACATTGACAGAATGACAAGGACACTTCAAATGGACAATGATTTGGAAACCATATTTACTCAAATATAAGACCAGGTTCTCTCCACCCCCCCTTCAACATGGGGGGGGTGCGAGGGGGGGAAGACATCTTGGATCAGAGAATAGGCCATTAGGGGTAGGGGGAAAAAGGTGGGGTACAGGGCACAGGCAGCTGCTTTAGCTCCAACTCCAGCCCCAAACTGGGCTTGGGGTTAGAGCTGCAGCTGCTGCCCATGCCTACCCCACCTTACCCGCCTCAGTCTCTGCTGCTTACCCTCCATCACAGGGTAGGAGCTACAGCTGCTGCAACCACTGCCACATGGTAAGAGTCACTATGTGTTCCAAGCCAGAGTAGGGCTGGAGCCAGAGCTGCAAGACAGGGTAAGTGGTGGCACAGTGGACAAGTAGTGGCCAGGGTAGAGGGGGAAGAGGGAGGTGCAGGCAGCAAGGGATAGGCTACTTGAATCCTCCACTGCAGCAAGAAGTGGGGATGAATTAAAAAAAGGAGAGGTTGGAAGAGGGAAAACAACTCTCCAATAATTATATATGGAAAAACATCAAAATTTTCCTTGTATAGAGTCCAGAGGTACATCTGGAAGAGGTGCAGCTGTACCCTCCCTTTGGTTCAATTCTTGCTCTAACCAATAACTTTAAAATGAACTGCCTGGAAGAGGCAGCGGCACTTCTATTCAGACAGCACTGTGGGAGTCAACTGACTTAACAGCTCTTTGTAATCCAATTCCTGCTAATTGCTTCACTCCATTCTCCTTTGTAACAAGTGTTGATTATATCCTGGATGTTCCACTATTCCACTTTCTTCTGTAATTCTGCTGCCTGTATCCCATTCCTAGTAATGTCCTTCTGTATCCCATTCCTAGTAATGTCCTTCATAGCCCTGCAGGCTATTTTCAACTCCAGCTAGAACCTCAACTCAGCAATGGTAATGTTAACTTGGGTGAACGTTAACTCCGGTGTTGAAGTGGCTGACAGTTAAGTATTGGATGCATTGGTCACAACCCTCAAAACTTAGTGCGTTTTACAGATCTGAATAAGAAATGTACATTTAACTGAAATGACTACAGGATTAATGAAATTGTACATTCACTATTTTGCCTAGTTTGTTGTATTTTTTAACCTTAATACATTATCCAGCAGCTTAGTTGAACACTTATTTCTTCTTTGATATTAAATTAAACAATATAGCACTAGGCCCCTAGCAAATGACAGCATCTAGGTTTTTTTTTTTTTTTTTTTAACTGGAGAAAAATATGTTGTTATAGGATGATAAACCACACGATCTGCACCACCCTTTTCAAAATCCTAGACTTGCCCGTGATAGATTGATTCAAATTATTAGGGAAGGCAGGCAGATCTTGCATCCGAGTACATATGGTATTCATTACTCCGAGGCATTCATAAGATAGAGGTGCATCTGATGAAGCACAGGGTATAACTCTACCCTCCCCAATCTCCATGTTTCTTTATTATAGAAAAATCATCTATAGCAAGAGAAAAAACCAACAAAACTTCTCTGTTGTTTGTTTAATACCATGGCCCCTCCCTTTACCCTC
>NW_017729024.1:162454252-162457177 GCF_001723915.1 Gavialis gangeticus | reverse complement strand
CATCCGAGTACATATGGTATTCATTACTCCGAGGCATTCATAAGATAGAGGTGCATCTGATGAAGCACAGGGTATAACTCTACCCTCCCCAATCTCCATGTTTCTTTATTATAGAAAAATCATCTATAGCAAGAGAAAAAACCAACAAAACTTCTCTGTTGTTTGTTTAATACCATGGCCCCTCCCTTTACCCTCCCATACTATTTGGTTTTTGCTTGGTTGGGTTTTTTTGCAGTGCGCTGTTTATCCAGTATGGAACATAGAAGGTGAACTCTAAGTTTTCTGATAACATTTCATCATGAAAACATACATGTAGGTCAAACTCCATCTACATATCCCAGACTCCTGAAACAGCATTTCAACTGAAATATTAAGAAGCCCTTTTCATATGAACAATTTCAGCTGTTTAAAACTGGTTATCCACAGCTAGAAAACAGAGACAGATTTAGCAAAGATGGAGTCCAAATATTTTAACAAACCTAATGATTTCTAGCCAGTTTGTGCTCTCCAGTAATGAAAACCACTTTACATCCGTGTCCCAGAAGTGTGTGCTGTTATCTGTAAAAACAGAAAATTAGGTTGTGTGTATGAACCATTGTTCTTAATAGTACGATATCATATCAGACTAAGTCTTCAGCTAAGATGGATATCAGCCATGCAACAAATTACATTCAAGTTAAGTTTATTCTTTTAAAAAAGAAATACAAAATACACCACACACCTTAGGCATAATTCTATCAAACTTTATTAAAAAAAATTGCCCTTTTTGAACCTGGCTGCTCTCTACCACAGGGGCGGGCAATTATTTTGGGCAGAGAGTCACTTATTGAGTTTTGGCAAGCCATCAAGGGCCGTACGACAGGCAGCCAGGAGCAGATAAATACTAATTTTTTAAATTTTTAGGGGCCCCATGGGCCAGACAGAATGGCCTGGCAGGCCGCAACTGGCCCACGGGCCACATTTTGCCCACCGCTGCTACCACCTCCTCTGGCAATGAATTCTACAAAGTTAACTATGCATTGCGTAAAGAAGCAAGCAAAAAAACCAAACAAACTTCTAAATATCAGTTTTAGAACACAGTATACAATACAATATACAACCTACTGGAGTCCTACCTACAATTTTAGAATTAACTAGTTAAATTGCAGCAACAGGGAGAATAATGCTGAAAAAAAAGCAAAAGATGGACAAGGGGAATGAAGCACATGCAGTATGTTAAAAGCAGTTTAATTCTTCCTTTAAGTTCAGGTTAAAAAAAAGGCAAGCAAGCAACTTTGTCCAATGTATCAAACATCAGGATCTACAGCTCATTTCCATCAGACATACAGCCAACTAGTTGGTACTAGTTTGCTGAAGGTTTAGAGTACTTGTAGATATCAATATAAAAAGGAGATCACCACCTCCACTGTAGAATAGTGGACCACAGGCCTTGTGCCAGGTCCAGGAGTTGTCAACTCAGAATCAGAATGAAACAAGGAGCAGCAAAACTCTCTCAAACTAAGCCTTTTTTATCCTGTCTTGCCTCTTCCTATAAAGACTCTGCTCTTTTGACACCTCTTCAGTGATGCTTCCTGTCATTTAAATGTTCCCTTCGCATAATTTTTTGGCTTTCCTTCCTCACTCCCCCACTCCCTCCAGCATCAGTCTTTTCTCCAGTACTCTACTGATGTTACTGTCCTGCTTTGCCCCTGGTCCCCAAGCCCCAGTGAAGCTTTATGCTGCAGAATGCTATCCTTTGACCTGTTTATATGCTTGCAAACAAAGGATTTTTTTGCAACTATCTAGTTGGTTTAATAAAGGATATTGCCTCCCCAAGAGTTCTGATGGTTTGACCCGTGACATTTTTACCTGACCTTTCCCCTATTAATTGAAAATCTGCAGTTTCATATGGGTGAAGAACAGACCCCCTCTTCAGCAGGGCTGAGATATACCCATGTATCCTCCTCTCTGCAGCCTCTGTGAAATATCACTGCCAAAAGCCAAATAAGCAAGGGAGCACATCTGTCCTCTCTCTCCGAGTTCACCGCTGAAGTGCTCTACCTTCTAGCATCCACTGGTTCTCCTGTAGAGTTTAGTCAGTGGGCTGCAGTGTACAAAGAGCAAACTTATCAACAGAAGATTGATACTTTTAGCGCAGCCTGTGTGCAATACAAAAACAGTAGAGCAGATTAAAAACAAGAACTAGATAGCTTACTATTTCTAATAGGCAAGGAATTTTCCAAGAGCACCCTCTGAACCACAGTTAAGGGACAGGGAAGTCCACTATCTGCAAAACTTTTCTTCATAAAAGAATGGGCTGCATACAGGAGCCGTTCCCAGAAATTTGCTTTGCAAAGTGAATAAAACTCTTCCTGTTCATTAAAGGAACTTTACAGACCTCCTTCCTACAGGTACAGATCAGACCACAGTGAATCAAAGAAAGCAACTGGAAATGTAATTTGACATTGCTTTGACTGCTCAAATACAGACGAGTTTCAGGAGGACTAGAAAGCTGTACTAGCTGCTGGTCTCCCTGCAAAAGAGAACTGGGTTTATGCCTTATTGCCTCAAAGAAAAGTGAAAGTCCTTTCCTGGCTCCCACAGAATACACTTTCACACAATATATTCAGGATTGTCTAATCTTACCTTTTAGAGATGCCTAATGAACCAAACCAGTCACACAATTGGGGAAGGGGAAATTTTTAGCTCACTTAAAACCTGTTAACTCTTTAACCTGCTCAGCAACTTCTAGAGACTTGTGCACATATTTGCTTGGTTTGGCCACCAGACCAAAAATACAAATTTGTTTCACATCAGACAAGTAGCTTTAATTGCTTGAAAATGAAGCAAAACATCAGGCTCAATTCACAAATGTGAAAAGCGTGCATCCCTTCCCTACTTTACACTTCAATGACTTTGTGACTTGAACATTCAGTGATAAATACG
>NW_017729024.1:162445474-162449252 GCF_001723915.1 Gavialis gangeticus | reverse complement strand
TGTTAACTCTTTAACCTGCTCAGCAACTTCTAGAGACTTGTGCACATATTTGCTTGGTTTGGCCACCAGACCAAAAATACAAATTTGTTTCACGTCAGACAAGTAGCTTTAATTGCTTGAAAATGAAGCAAAACATCAGGCTCAATTCACAAATGTGAAAAGCGTGCATCCCTTCCCTACTTTACACTTCAATGACTTTGTGACTTGAACATTCAGTGATAAATACGGGAGACCTGGTTTTAAATCCCTATCCTGCCTAACAGAGCAGGAATCTGAAAGCCACCCAATTCTTAGAGCAAAACCTGGTTGCCAGAAGGGCGAAACACCACTGCTAATTCCAGTTTTCTAAATGGTATTTGGAATACCTTTGTTTGGCTGAAACTATAAGCTTAATCCAAGTCAAACTAGTGACCTGTTTTGCAAAAACAAGAACAAGGTTTTTTTTGGCAAATGATTTATCCAAAGATTCTCAGTCCTCCTTGTATGGAGCTTTTCACCATACGAATGCCTTGCATTGCTAAGAGGTCTGTCAGTCAGCAGTCCAGCCCATGTTGCAGGGGCATGTGGAACTCAATACATTTGGCACGCTTAAGTAACAAACTGAACTTTGTTACTGCAACTAACAGAAGGGCAGAATTAAAGATTTAAGTTGATTTTGTTCTATATAGAGAGTTTATATTTCATATATTTATAGATTTAGGGATTTTACACAATAGGCAATATTCTAACTTTTCAAGTTTCATTTAAGGAAGTAACTGCTTCCTTGGGTGCTAATCTCCTTCCATTGAAAGAACTGAGTATTATATAATCCAGATTTCTCTTTCAGTTTGGATCTGAATTGTAAGAAGCATCATGAATTTAGCTGTGTATTTAGGATAAGTTTTAATGCAGAGTTTAGAACAAAACAGCCGTGTATAATACCACAGACAAATAAGAGATCAAAATAAAGTTTAAAAAAATACCGAAAGATAAGAGCTCTAAACCAAAAGAAACCTAAAGCCTAGCAAATTTTTGGAACAGCACCACCATTTTAAATACTTACGTGGTTCTTTTTAAAATTGCCGTTGCACAGCTATAACTTTGTATGAATGTGCTATAACTTAAGTAAATTTCCAAAAAAAACTTCAAATTCAAATTCATGCCCAGAAGATACCTCTGCTTTTTTTTTTTTTTTAAACCTATACTGTGGTAAAGATGTTTCTGAAATGGAGCGAAGCAACCACCACCCATCCACTCAGACTCGAGTAAAGAACAACAGTGGTAAGGATAAGAAGCCACCAAGAGGCAGACGACCCGTTAGGCAGCTGGCTAGCTGATGGCTCTCACTGAGATGAGGCTGCTAGACAAGAGGGGAAAACAGGATTAAGAGGATCTGCAGAACCAACCAACTAGGACACTATAAAATAGCTAAGTGGCTTATTTCAGGGTTTTTTATTGATTTAAAAGCAATTTATTTTAGTTATTACAATTTCAGATTGTTTCCTATTAAAGGAAGCTTCCTATTTAAAATACTCCTCTACTCTACTAGAGAGTCTAGAGCTTCGTTACAGTTTACTGAGAGACCATCCTAACATTTCTAAGCAAAGACTCCATGACACATTTGCTGCTTCCTAGTCTAAGCAAGAGTCAAACTGAAATCCTGTCACCAAGCTATACTCCATTAGGAATGGAAGTCCCAGATTTTTTTTTTTTCGAAACAGTACAATGCATCACTTTGGCTAGGTCTCTACCACACCTGGCCCACATAATACACATCTGGGTCTCATCCAGGTTAGTTCGCCTTGGGTGTGAACAGCCACACTGCAAAACCTGGCTGGAGTCTACAAATTAATTGGTGCTCTGTTTCCTCCACTCCTCTTCCCTCACCGTAATGCCTAGCAGCAATGGGGGAAAGAGAGGGGACTGGCTATAATTCCTGGGAGTATAATCCCATGTTTTTTTGCACTGCTCTACAATTCTCTCTCAGCAAGTTTTAGGAGAATATTTGTCCATCTGGATACATAAAAACTCCAGGAAAGCAATGAAAGACCAGCACTATCTATGATTCAACATGCATATTTATTAAGAAATGGGTAGATTACCAGTTTGAGCCAAAGTAGAAACTGGCTCTAATCCATACCCTTCCAGCCATGCCTGGTATCCACCACTTACTTGGATAGGTTTAACATATAAAATCTGACAGGGTGGGGCAACATCTCTTGGTAAAACCCAATATACCTCTGCAGTGAAAATATACCTAATAATTTTGAAAATCTTATGTTCAGGAGCCAATGTTTACCCTGTATATATAAAATACACAGCAGCTTTGTTACTGTATTGAAAGGTAAAGGTTTTCACTGGGAATAGCTGTCTTGAAGTGAAAGATTTTCAAGCAGGGGGGAGGGAAGGAGGGGGGGAGTTAAGCCCTGGTGCTGCCAATGTTTAGAAAATGTAAATGTATCCTCATGAACAGGTCTTGCTGAAGAAGTCAATGGCCAATGGCACCTCATGAGCTTAGAGGCCGACAGAACTAGGGCTTTAAAATGTTCAATATTTTGTTTAAATGTACAACCTGCTGGATGCAAAGACACTAATCAACAGCAGCATTTGAAAAGTATTCAGTCAAGTTGTAACACTGTAACTAGCCAACTCTTTGTTAATTCTCAGTTTAATTTAAAACTATTTCTGAACACAAGTAAAACTGCTCTTATTTGGTTGCAGTAGACAAATCAGAATATAACAAGCAGCTCTCCAACCCATTTAAGAGTCTCACCTTTACCACAGTTGAATTCAAGTTGTATTGCCTCTAGCCACAGGCATACATGACATGACATAAAACCCCTTCACCATTTTATACATATTTAATTTAAATTTATTTAGCTGGCCTGTTGCAGATGCAGATTATAGTACAACTGGTCAGCTGATCAGTTACTGGGTACACATGCACTACACACAGCCTAAGTACTCAAAATTTTAGTCCAACCTACCCCCATCTTCCAGTCATTCTCCTGTAAAACCCTTCTGCCTAGGCTTGCATTCGAAACTTACATGCAATTGTCCAGTTGGATATACAGGCTAGAGCTTTCATTTTAAGGCTGGCTTCAACTTCCCTAGTTTGAGTAAGGATGCAAACAAGTTTCAAGTACCATCTCTCAGGTTTTGATGGGCCTCTACACAGTTCTCTGAGCCTGTATTTTCCAACTTACCACTTTTTACTCTTGATGCAAACCGAAGTATATCTGCCAATTTTGTTTAGTTGACATTTAACCTTTAAGTCCAGAAGGACTGCTCCATTTCTGTGATACTTAACTCATCTCAAACAGTCAGAATGCCATCCTGATAGAGAATGATCTCAGGGCTCTCTTTAGCCCCTAGTTTAAATAGTCCAGGAACTATGACTTGTGAAAGATAGAAAATCTGCACTGCAATGAAGGAGAATTGAAATACTGGGGATCAAGTGGATGAATGTCAAGTACACTACAACTTTAAGAAATGCTTGATTCCAAAGACAAAGACGACTGCAATGCCAAGCCATGCAACTATCCGTCCTTTGTATGAGGAGTCTGGCCACATGGTCATCACTGTCCTAAGTACAGGGCCACTGTCCTGGCTGGCAAGCTTCTGAGCGGGGACAATGATTTTGACTTGGGACAGGAGCAAGGATAGCAGTAGAGAGGACCCCAATATTATAGACAGAGGGAGAGGTGACAAGCCAAACAGCTAAGTGGCCCAAGCTGTGATTTCAGCCATTTTTTGGAGGAACACAGGAAAGCAGTGCCAGAAGGGACCATGTCATCTA
>NW_017729024.1:162443268-162445463 GCF_001723915.1 Gavialis gangeticus | reverse complement strand
AACACAGGAAAGCAGTGCCAGAAGGGACCATGTCATCTAGTTCAGCATCTACTCAAGGCAGGATCACTCCCAACTAAAATATTCCAGCCAAATGTTCCTGTCCAAACTGCTCTTCAAAGTTTCTAAGGATGAAGATCCCACCATTTCTCTAGGTAGCCTGTTTCAATCTTTCACCATCCTCATAAACATAAAGTTCCTTTTAACCTCCAGCCTAAGATTTCCCTGCTGCCCCTTGAGGCCACTGCTCCCAGTGCAGTCCCCTATGGTCAAAGAGAAAAACCCACCTTTCACCCTCTATGCCACACAGCAACCACAGCAAAATAAGCTGGCAGTCCTTCTCTTTCCTATGGGAGAAAGTGCAGAAGAAAAATCTTTCCTGTGAAAGGGGACGAAATGACCAATTTCTTGAGAGTACTGGACAAAACATAATAGCTTTCACTTCAGCTGATACCTTTCTCTGGCTTTTCTCCAGCACCCCCAACCTTGTATAATGCAACACAAAATCTAGCCAGAAAAAATTATGAACATGCTTGTGATTCCCATTAATAGTTTGAGCCAATTACTAAGAAGTTTTTTAAAAAATCATAAATTAAAAAACTTTGGATTACAGGTCTCACTACCATCAACACAGAAAGCAGCATCAGTAGACTTAAGAATATAACGCTTGGTATTTTTGTTCTGGGAAGCCTGGATTTTAAGCTCCAGTAAAGTTATTGGTGCAAGTCCCTAGTGCTCTATTCATAAAACACTATTCAGGAGAGGGACAAAGATGAGCATGGGAACCACCTGTTAACAAGCCTCTGTATCTTGTAGTATTTACCTGAATTTTTCCTACTCCCAGCTGCTGATGCTTGAGAATTTTTCAGAAAAGGAGAAATTTAAAAGTGCCAAAGATATGCCAGGGTAGGACAAACAGTTATCCCTATAGCTTTCAAGGTCTCAATATTCCTTGATATGTTCCTCAAATTCCAGACAACAAAAATAAGTTCTTATGTATCATCAGGTATTTCCATTAGAAGAGTGGCTTCTTCCAGTCATATTAATCTAAAAGATTAATATCCTCTACTACAGGCTAATTTTTTTTTAATTGATGCAGGTAACAGGTCAGCTCCCTCACCAACCTGCTCCTTTGTTTTAATGGTAAGAATTTTTAACTCAATCTATACTGCATCGATAGGCTGACAGCTTGATTACTAGCAGCTTCTGAACATGCCAATGTGTAGAGATGAAAAGTGCATCTATTACACTGCCATGACAGAATGTAAATCAGCAGGAATCTGTGTTTTCTGTTTCCCCTGGAAAAAAAAATGAAGTAAACTGCAGATTTTAGCTTTTAGCACAGGAAAATGCAGACTTCTCATTTTATCAGAGAAACCCATGGATTTTTCAGTTTTCCCACAACTGTTTTGCTGCCTGGCAGAGTTCCATCACAGGAAAGATCAGTGCAAAACCTATCTGAACCATCTTGTTCCACTTACTGAAGTGCTCCTTCCAGAATATCAGTGTGCATTTAGGACATCAAGAGGTACATCTGGCATGATCTTCTCTACTCACCAGCTGCAGGAAAAATACCAGGAACAAACCCGTCTGCATGGCCTTCTTTGACCCCACAAAAGCTTTCAACTGTTAACTGAGAAGCACTGTGGAGGATCCTTCTGAGCTACGGATACCCATCAAAATTCATCACCGTTCTTCACCTACTCTATGACAGTATGTGAGTGGTGGTTTTCAGTAACAAATCTATCACAAGTCCCTTTGAGGTCAAGATGGGAGTTAAGCAAGGCTGCAACAGTCCTGATATTCCTTATCGCAATCCTATATCTGACCATCAACAAGCTTCTAGTCAGAATGAAGTTAAACTACCAAATGGACAGTAAGCCATTTAAATCTCAGTTGACTCAGAGACAAAACTCAGACCACCCTGACCTCGATCATTGACCTCCAGCATGCTGGTAATGATGTAGTCTGCGCTCACTCAGAAGCAGACCTTCAGGAAATCACTGACATCTTTGCTGAGGCATACAACAAAATGCAACTCACGCTTAACATTCAGAAGACTAAGGTCCATCAACAAGCTCTTAACGAGCAGTCCCCAAGTCAGGTTTCAGTTTCTAGGGTTGGAAGGGACCTGAACTGATCATCAAGGCCGACCCCCCGCCCTGGGCAGGAATGAGTTCTGGGATCATAATACCCCA
>NW_017729024.1:162428192-162442879 GCF_001723915.1 Gavialis gangeticus | reverse complement strand
GCCCACAACTGGATGCAGTACTCCAACTGTGGCCTGACCAGCGCTATGCTGTGAGCTAGTACAAAGAACACGGTGTGCTCCAGCATTGCCTATAACTTCCCACAGCATACTGGATGGGAAATGGGAGACATCATTACTGCCCCAGTTGAGACATTACACACCATAATAATCTATCCTAAAGGAAGGCCTTTAATAGTCTCTGTTATAATAGCAAACTATTCTGTCTATTGTGTCGTGGATGCATGACAAGGTGCGGTTAGCCTTACTGACTGCTTCCTTGCATTGGTGGCTCACGTCCATCTTGGAGTCAACAATGACTCTAAGATCCCTTTCAGCCACTGTGTTGTTGAGAAAGGCGTTCCCCAGCCTATAGGTATGTTGCTGGTTCCTTCTCCCTAGATGCAGCACCTTGCACTTGAGAACAGAATGGAATTCAATGCAGACATCCGCCCACCTCTGTAACCTGTCTAGATCTAGCTGGATTCTGTCCCTCCCCTCCAGCATGCCCACTTCTCCCCACATCTTTGTGTCATCAGCAAAATTTGGAAAGCATGAATTTTCCCATGCCCACTTTTAAGTCACTGATAAAGATGTTGAATAGCACAGGCCCAAGGACCAAGCCCTAGAGGACTCCACTGCCCACATCCCTCCAGGTCAAAAATGACCTGTCCATCCCGCTCTCTGGGTAAGACCATCGAGCCAACTTGCCACCCATCTGACTGTGTAGGCATCAATTCCCAGGCAATACCACAGGAAATCACGGCAGATGTGTTTTTTGCAGCTATCATAGAAACTGTTGTTTTTCACGGTTTTTACGAAAACAGAGAGAGTGCGATTTAAGTATGTCCCAAGTTACAGTAATTTCATGAGTCCTAGAATGGTAGCACGGATACCCTGTAAATACCCAGAAGGACATATACAGCTTTGAAGCACGCAGCAAAAGAAGTTACTGAAGTTAAAGTTCTGCTAAGAATCTGCAAAAGTCTTATAGCCTAACTTGGGTAACTGCTGTTCTGCAGTGACACTGCTACAGAGCAGATGCATGCCAAATCTGTCTGCAAGCATGCAGCATTCAACAGAGACCAGATCTGGGATAAATTAACATATATGCTCTTCATCAGCAACAGCTGCACAGATGTTAAAACACAATGAATAAACACTAGCGCAATAACCCACATGAACTCTGCAGTGAAGCCAGCCTAGAACACTGGAATTCTCATTCAAAGATGTAGAGTCAAATTAAGCATTATGTTTTGAGTATAAGTTACCAAGAGAACACAGTCAGACCAACCTGCATTTAGAAAAGTCTCTTATCACTTGAGTTATACTGGTATTGTCCAATATCCTGTAAAACCTCAAAATAGCCAGGGTTTATAAAAGCCTTAGAGCAAAACACACCAAGTTTAGAAAACTATAGGTAGAAACCACAAAAACAGCAACTGCCCAATAAATTAATGTTAAAAGAAAGTTAATAAAGGTAAAATGTCCTCACTGCCTTGCAGCCCACCCAGGAGGGGAAGGTGCCAGCTGGTGGGGCAGTACAAAAGGCAGCCAACAACCAAGATGGCAGCTGTCCCCTTGTCCTGCCTTTCCCCAGGGACTCTCCACCAATCAGCAGCAAGGGGCGGGGCTACCAGGAAATGCCCATGAGAAAAGAAATTGGCTATTTGTATGGTGAACAAGCCACAAAAATTCCTTTGTCTGGCCACAAATTAAGTAGATCCCTAACTATGGGAGGTTAGCCAACAGAATAGCTTTGCTCCCTTGCAGCCAACAGAACTTCTACATACAACAGCTTTGTAGTCTAGCTTGTCATAACTACCTTTCTAATGTACAACAGAACCTACATACTTTGCAGATTTAGGTTTCTACCCCTGTGAAACAGAGGAGTGTTTATCAGTTAGCCACGTTGGAAGTTGCTCTGATGCAAATGATCTGGCTTCAACTATACAAGCGGCTGGTCAGACAGTTAAATTAAAAACTGCAGGCTTTCAGTATGTTACTAGTCAAGTATACAGATCTCACCTAATCTACAGGCACATCATTTGTCATCTACTTAGAGTTCTCTATCTGTTGAAAAGAGGAAGTAACCACTTAGGTCTATATTCAAGATCTAAGAACTATTAGCAATATAACTATCTGAATGCAGCATTAACAAGTCTATAGTAGGTATCAATTCTTATCCTAGTTCTTCCTCTTCCTATTAAAGTCTAAATTTTAAGAACTTACCTATCAAAAACAATTGTTTAAATCTAGTGTATGCAGTTTGGATATCTTGCAGAGATGGAAGGCTGCTTGAAAGGTCATCCATTTTCAAGACTTCATAAGGAGGTGCATGAATTGTCTTATAGATTCTGGATAAATCAAATGATAAAGAGAATTAAGCCTTCTAGGTTGGAGAAGAAAACATGGATAATTATTACTGAAAGTAGCAAGGTTCATTACCCATCCCATATATAAGTGCGCACCAGGTATTCTAGAATACAAGACATCCATCATATGAATGAGCTTGTCTAAAATTTAAAAGTTTTGTTGCCCTAAATATATAGGCATGGTAAAAACAGTCCTTGTGTAGATATACTGTACTGGCACAGAAATCCTTTACAGGCAGTTTTGCAAAACATGTGGAACTTCTAAGCTACGAATACTGCATCTTCATGGGTATGTTATGCTATGTTACACCAAATTAATGAATTCATGTCAAAATATGAACCCTGAGGGTGGTAGGTATTCCCATCTCCTGGCAAACACTTCAAGTACCAAAAGACAATGCAGAGCTGACTGTTTTAGAGTCTGCTTGACTCCCTGATTTTTGATTAGGCTGAAGGGACACAAGAGAATAAAGCACATTTGCTGATGTTAAAAGACATTCCTGAAGGGAAAGAAAAGAATTTGAGTTGAAATGAACCTAAACACCAGAGGTTGTCTGGAGTTAGTAAGTAGTACTTGTGCACATAGACCTTATTTCGCTGGAAAAAAAAAAAACTTGCTTCTCAGGCTGTGCTTTACAGTTAAGTTAACTAATAAGTTTTTTAAAGCCATTTTTCAATCACACTTCAAAGGGAAGACTTGCAGGCATTTAATTGTCAAGTCTTATTAGTACTCTGTAGCCAAAGGACATGACCCAAGAGGAACAAAGTCACATGAACCAGGAACAGACTTCCCACGGAGGTGGTGCAGTCCCCAACCTTGGAAGCCTTCAAGAGGAGACTGGACAGACACCTTGCTAGGATCATTTGATCTCAACAGTGTTCCTGCCCAGAGCAGGGGGGTTGAACTTGATGATCTTTCAAGGTCCCTTCCAGCCCTTAATTTCTATGATTCTATGACTAGTCCAGAAACAGGCAAAACTGAAGCCTAATGAGAAATGTGCTCAGACCAGAAGAGACAGAGGGCCAAGCAGACTTATAACACGTTTCATTTCCCGAACAAGAACAAACCACACTACTTTTCATCATATAGCTGTCTCCATAAAGGCTTTACCAGCATATTGATGTTGATGAGATTTGCATCATTTACTGGCATAATTATGCCAGTAAAAAGAGTTTAATTGTAGATGTTAAATCTATACTAATTAACAAACTTAAGATATGTTAACAAAAACAGTCACGCATGTTTAAAAAGATAGCTGGTAGTGGTTAACCACTAGGTAAAACCTAATAATACAGACAAGATCAAATGACTTTTGTGATGGTTGAAATATATGCCTCAATGTTGCAACTGATACTTTGTTGCTGATACCTACTATTTTGTGGAACACAAATAGTGTCTGAAAAATGTGCAATTAATTATCAAAGTTTAGGTAATTTCTGAGCATGTCTACATATGTAGATAGCACACAAATCAACCCTGACACTTATTGCTCTGGAGTTTTTTGCTCCTGGACATGCTGTTTGCACATGTGCCCAGAAGCAATCAGCTCTGGAGATGATTCATGTGCAGCACATGAAGCCTGGTTGGAGCAGCCCTGGCCAGCAGAGGGTCCCAGGGGTCAGCCTGCCAACCTGAGACTGCTCCAACCAGACTCAGTGTGCTGCAGAGGGGCTGGCCGAGGCATGAAGTTACTTCAGTATGGGGCTGCCTACTGGCTAGCCCCATACATTTACATGTGCACTGCTACACATGGAGAAAACCAAACTCTGCAGCAGGGTAGTACTAGTAAGTACAAGTACTACCCTGCTGCAGAGTTTATTAGTTTCCTGCACTCTAATAGGGGTGCATGTGTAGACGGCAAGGCATTTACTGCATAGCTAATTAGTCAACTCTGTAGTAAAAGTCTCACGTAAATGCGCTCTCCCTCACCTAAGAAATTTAGGAGTGTGGGGGAATACAGGGAAGCTTTCTCTGTTCTTAAACTAGTGATCTTGCAGGTCTTTTTAGGCTGACTAGGAACACCCTTTTGTTTATCTTTCCACCTATATGAACCAAGCTACCATTCAGAAATGTGGTTCAGAGAATCTTTTTTTCTTTCAGATGCAGTGGGAAAAAAAGAACCATAGGGCCATGAATCTACTGCCAAAACGAAAGCTGGGCTCATAAAACTCATTTCCCACCCAAGTTTTCCTTCCCCGGCCCAATATCATTTAGTTTTAAAACAAATAAACAAAAAACCCCACATATCTTCCCTCTCTTCCCCCATTAACTGGGAGTTTTTGCTTTTGAACTTAATTTTTGCATGAACTAATGAATGAGGGCAGTTGCCTCTGCTACTTTAGCTCACTAGGATTAGAAAATACTGGTTTCTCAGAAACCAGCTGCTAGTAGTTCTCAGCTGGTTAAATAATAACCTTGATTGGGAATCCTTGAACAGCTGACATGGACTTTTAATAAAAATTAAAAAATAAATAAAAAGGAGAGCAGTATGAGAAAATTCACTTGCCTGGAAAAGAATGAAACTTGACTGGAGAAACTGGGAAGCAGAGGTGTAAGCTAGTTACAACTACAGCCTGTAACTAAGCTTAGGGCAACCCTTTTTCCCCACCTATCCCCAGTTTGCATAAGCTTACTCTGATGAGGACTCATACCTATGGGACAAAGTGCCTTGCTGTGCTGAAGCCAAAAAGGCTAGACTGGCTAATGCTTTGTTTTGAGTTTTCTGGTGGGTGGAGCCAATGTGGAAAGCTGTGTAAACAAGGATAGCATAACAGTATGGACCTTACTTCTCTCCTAAGCAAAATGATACAGACAGAAGAGCTTTTACCGACCCATCCAAGAATTTGGGCATTTGTAAAGCGCTGTCATCCTGTTCTTTGGGAAATGCAGACATTTTGAGGAGGGCAGCACCATTATGGCAAGACCAACACCAAATCTGCAGAAGAAATGTGTAATAAATGTTACTTGATTAGTTGTTTTGTACAGATACTTGTGCAAAATGACTAAACATTAAACTATATGAAACATCTCCCTACCCTATGTTGTATACAAATTTTCATTTATTTAATGAACAAGGATCCTGGCTTTCCAATAAAAAAAATTGAAAATTCTGATAAAAAGTCCCAAAAGTCCATGATTAAAATGAAAGGACCCCACAGCCCCGCTGGTGTCCCTCACTCCCCCTTCACAGGCCCTACTCATGCCCCTCACTCCCCCCCAGTCCTGCTGAAGGGCCCCCTAGCTGCCAAGGCTATGGGGCAAGGGACCCGGGTCTGCAGACCCCTGCCCCTGGCAGATGGTAGCAGCTGCTGCAGCAGAATGGAGCCTGGCTCCCCGCCTGCTGTCAGCTTGGGTGGAGGTGGGGCTGGCTCCCTGCCGTGGTGTGCACTCTTGGAAAGGGGTAGGGGGGACCCATGCCCCCCAGATCTGTGCACACTGCAGGCTTGGGCTCCTGCCCTGCTGCCCTCCTCCGGGGCCTCCGCAGCCAGCAGGTACCATTGCAGGGCACAGTGGGGCCACACAGGGTTCTCCTTACCACTGCAGGCTCCATGCTGCCCTGGCAATGCGGTCCCTGTGTACATGGCAGCAGCAGGGGCAGTGGTATGGGGGTGTGCCCCTCACTGCTGCTACACACCCAGGGGACATATCACCAGGACAGTATGGAGCTCACAGTGGCAAACAGCTTCCCTGTGCAGCATCACTGTTCCCTGCAGCACTGGGTTGCACGCACCAGGCTGTGGAGGCCCGGGGCAGGGGGAAGAAGGGCGGGAGCTTGAGCCCACAGTGCACACCCACCTGCCCTCCCAGAACTGCATGCATCACCAGGGAGCTTGCTCCACTCCTCTCCCAGACAAGCCATCCACGGTCCCATCCCACTCCCCACCGGGGCCCTACAGCTGCATGTTACAGCCCTTGGCCCCAAGCCCTACTGACCACTCAGCTGAGCAGCAGCCTCAGTCCCAGCCCTACTCAACTCCCTCCCTACGGGAGGCTTAACCCTTTCCCACCCACATTACCTGTGGGAGCTACTCTCGAAGTTGCCTGGCTGCCCCCTGCCTGACCGCCCTCCTTCCAATCCCTCCCAGCCCCCTGCTGGCTAGAACTCTGCCAGCCTGCAGAGAGCTCTTTGCAAAACTTCAAAATCCACAGGTTTCTCCGCTAAAATGAGAAATCTAGTTGTTTTCATCTAGTAAAGGGGAAAATTTGCATTTTACTCCATTTTCCCTCAGAACCCTGCTAATGAGTCACTCAATATTGTAGCAATCTTAAAGTTTAGAACCAAAGCAGGTGTTTCACAAAAACACTTAACAGTATGACCCTGAAAATTCAAGTTTAATCCTTAGAGTTATTAATAATAATATTGCACTTACTTTATCTAAAAAAGGTATGGTTAAAGACCTCTCCCCAACCCCATAAGGTTTGCCTAAACAGTCCTTGGAAATGGATCAAAATAGCCCCTGTTACTACTTCTTCAGGAAGATGACTTCCTGGGTGGAGTGGAGGGGGGTAGAAAATGCCCACGCAAAAGAATCACTTCCAGAATAGCTAAATTCACAACAGCTATTTAGCCCTTTGAGTACAGCATTTTATTTACTGTGTCTCATCCTAAAGACAGTTCACCAACAGCTCTTGGCAACACAACACTACACCCTTAATAACAAAAAAAACCCTGACATGCAGGATTAGGTTGTGTTTTGTAGTTTTCAAGCAAGATAGCTTAAGGAAAAAACAATAAAAGGCAACATGAAACAAAAAGCATCTATGCTTAGCAAGAAAGTTATTGCAAGATTGGGACTGTTCAACTGGAGGCCCACAGGCCACATGCAGCCTGCGAGGCTAAGAACAGATAGTACACATAAATCAGTTCAAAGTGATCAGAAACTGGTTTAAACCTGTAACAGAACAGATGTTTAGTGCACATAAACCAGTTTGAAAATGGCTGAAACTGGTTAGAGATAAGTCTGATATACTACATTCAACCAGGTTTAACAGATTTGGGTCAAACACCAGTTTATGCAATGTCTGTCCCAGACCTCTTGCTGGTTTAAGTTAAACCAGACTCCTAGCATGCTCTCTAGGCTGGGTGTGGTTCTCTGCTCCACAACAGGGCTGGCCACTCCCCTTTGCTCCCTGGCTGGAGCTCAGCAGAGTGCAGGCCTCTGCCTGGCTTGCCCCCGCTCTCCCCCCCTCCCCTCTACCTTACACAGACACTTCTCAGCATTAGCTAGCAGACCACATGCTGGCTACGGTCTGTGCTGTGGCAGAAGGGACAAAGGCAGAATCAACAGGTAGCTGGTGACGCCCCTCAGTTGTTTTATTAATGGGGTGATAAACACTGTTATCAATTCCTTACTGGGCTGGTCAGAGGGTTAGGGAACCCCTCCCTAATCAGAGCATCCTGCCAGAGCTTGGCCACACACCCCAGCTCAGCACTAAAGAAGGGAAGGGAGGGCTGCTCTAGAGCCCCCAGGCTTCTAGCCTGAGCCACTGCAGGCATGTGCCTGCATTACTGGGATGTTTCTGCAGTTACAAACTGATTCAACCTAGCCAGGTTAGACTAACCTGCAAAGATTGAATCAAGTCAGGCTCAGGCTTTTTTGAATGTCTGTCCCTAGCCCAAGGGTTCATATGCAGCCCTACCTGAATGCTGCACCTCCTATTGCTTTGGCTGCTGCTGCAGAAAGGTTCTCATTTGCTTCCTGCTTCCACCCCAGTGGGTGGAGGGGGGAGGCAGTGCAGCTTGCAGCACTGGGAAAGCCCATGGCACAGTACAGGGAGGAAGCTACAGTGCAGGCTGCCCACATGCACAGTGCAGGCTGCCCACATGCACAGTGCAACAGCTGACACATGTGCAAGCAGTGCAGGGGAGGGCCATGGGAAAGGGGTAGCCCACAGGCCCATGGCTTGCACAAATGAGGCTCCTGCTAGCGCAGTTCACAGGGTGTGCAACCCCTGGCTACTTAGAAGTTGGAGAGTCATGGCACAGATGGGTGACAGCTGGACTTATTATCTGGACCTTTGGCATATTCACACAGGCATGCTTTGCAACAATGCTGCTTATGTTGGACCTGGAAGTCAAGTTCTGCATCTCTCATCAGGAACATCAGATTATACATAAAACATATTATAACTCAATTATTCCTTTGCAATCATATCAGCCTCCCATCATTATGGAGGGTAACCAAGTTATAGTATGACCTACAATATAATTGCTGATATAGGAAGAGAAAAGAACTCACACTGTCCTCCACATGCTAGAAGGTTTGTGTCCCAAACTGCCAGATCTACAGTTTTATTAAGTAATTTTGAGATCAGTGCTACCATTTTATAAAAACCCAGAAGCCATACTTTAGAAGCATGGTGAAACTAACCATGTTTGTATCAAGACAATCAAATCAAAGGTTTCACATTACCTTGTCACTGCCATTTTATCAAGGAAAAATATGAATTTAGCTTTCAAATAGGTGCAACCAGGGATTAATTTAAGGACTTTTAAAAACCTGTTACTGGGACTTCCACTAAGATGACAATCCTAGCAGCATAACTGAGGGGGAGCAACTAGGGCAGCAGTCCCAGGTGCAAAACCCAACAGTTGTTGCATTAGCAGCTACTGCCACCAGCACCACCTCAGCCAGCACTGCCCCGTGTGCAGGAACTGCCCAGGATGTGGAGTTGCCCAGAAGCCATGGTTAGCTAAACTTCAGTTCCTGTATAATAAGTGCTGTAGGTCTATCCTTTCAAATACTTGACTATGAGAGCACTGAATCACTCTGAATGTCACTGACAAGAGCCAGAAAAGAGAACAAAGCAACTAGTGTCTCCCACCACCCAGACTGAATCTAGTTTAAGAACACAGACGTAAGGGACTTCTGCTTCATAGGTGAAGACAGTAGGGGCTGTGCATACTCAGCAACTGAAAGATGAACAGATTACTGTTTTGCTGTGTTTTCCTACTTCTGCTCTCTAATGTTTAGAAGAGAGGAACTATATTATGTCCTTTTTGCTGCTGTTTCTCCTTTTACTGAGTTTGTTACAGAAAGGACTTGAGTGTGCTAATCTTATGCATTAAACACTCTGCCTAGAATATTCACAGAAATTTTCCAACTGACATGTGAAAGTTCTCTCACCCTTCAATGTCTATATACTCACAGGAATGCCTCTCCCTTGGTGCACCAAGATACTTTCAGTCACAGACTTGAGAAAAGACTTGGGAACAACAAAATACAATGGCAATCTGAAAAAAAAAAAAAGGAAAAAAAAATGTTCCTTGTAGTTAAGAACTCTGCAGTAGCCATAATGTTCTTTGTATAATGCTGAAAGACTACCTACAGTTAACACTTAACTGTTAACTGTTAGCCACAGTTAACACTTAAGTGGTACCAAGGAAAAAAATTCTGGCTACCACAAGATTGAGTTAAGCATTTATTTCAACTGGACAAAGTATTCATTTCTTGTTCATGACACTTTGTACTTATATGCTCTCATGCGTTCCATGAAATCCTTAAAGTAGCTGGATCCTAACACAACAGGCTTACTACTTGAAAATAAGATTTTTTTTCAACATGGAGGGGTCACTTGTAGAACTACACCAAATTCCCCCATTGCAAATACAGTTTACACTGACAAGAGCTCTTTAACAAGTATAAACTTAAAAGTAATTGATGCTAATGTTAACAATTACTACAGAAAGTTATGCAAATATTTCAGTGGGCAAACTTACTTTTCAGAGACTCTGTAGCCTTCATTGACACTCACTACTTCATATTTCACATTCCCCTTGGTTCTTTCCAACTCCTCATGCCAGTCTTTAAAAGTATCAAACATTACAGTTCTGTTTTTTGCATCTGTCAGAAAACCATTAGATTAGAAAAAATAGTATTGCGAAGTGTCCAAGAAAGCCTCTTTAAAAGGTAGTAAAGTTCCTATTGTAAGAAAGGCAAGGGCCTTTGGGCAATGGTCTTTATGGCATTGTAGGAAACCCACTTTAATCCATGCATAGACAGAACCTCCCCACATTCAGAATAGTTTGAGCACATCAAGGTAAAACACTTTTGTACAGAAGATTCTGTTTCTGTCTCATCTTACTTGGCTTTCATTTAACTACTGCTGGAGCTTTGACAAGTGATTTTCAAATCCTGCTGCACATTAAGTTTTTACAGAACTTCCTTTCAGTTAAGATTAGCTCGACATCTACCACATACTCTGCAGTTAACTCCCTCACACCCCGATGCAGCTGACTGGAAACCAACTATGTGGCTTCATTAAATATGAAAGCGTATACAATTAGTACAGTAGCCTCTGTGCTAATTCAGTATGTGTTTGCTGTGCTCATATTTTCAGCAAACTCTAGAGAACACAGTTGCATCAGGTGTCCACAGAGGAACTGAGCATGGATACACTGGACTCTTTCTTGAAACTAAGTGGGAGTCTGGATTCTGGAGCACAAGCCTGGCAAAAAGTCAATTATGTAGTAGCTTCCCAGGGTGAAAACCACAAAATTTAGAACAATACCAATAATTATGGGATAACTGAAGTGCTTAAAGATAGCAAGAACTTCAATGGAATGTACAATAGCAAGAACAAATTTAAAGGTAAACATTAAGCTACACTGAAGAGACTGCTGTAGCTAGGACTGCTTATGGCAGAGCTAAAAAATGAAGGACACACACTATATGTATAACCAAGTGTTTAGGTATACAAAGAAAATAATTTTTACTCCTAATTCTTATTATATAGTGTGAAGATCTGAAATAAATAACATGGCAGTTACAGTAAGAGATGCATTTTATTTTATGGTATAGATGAATTCTGTAACATTTTTCCAAATAAGTCTCTTCTTTTATGCTTCCTTCTTTCTGCAACCCCCCCCCCTTATCATAAACCTTCCAGAGCAGGACTACCTTACTGTGCTCAGTCCCTGGAACAATGGGAACATGAGGAACTGTCTGAAACTAATCACTGGATTAGGTTTTCAGCTGGATAGAAATAACCTGATGCACCAAAATGTCTACCAATGGCAGGGGGTTGGGGGGCTGGGGGAGGAGAAATGTCACTGGTGGTAACTTGCCACCCAAATTTGAACAGTACTATCAGAAGCAGCTATATTCCTACTAAAATACCAATTTAAGAAGTTGTCCACAGTGAATTTTTTTACTAAAAAAATAATTATACTTCAAGCTACCGTATATCATTTAGATATGGCTAAGTAGGAAGTTTAGGCAAATTAGTTTGTATAATTTCACCAGGTAAAGCCTGCTTGATTTGCAGAATTTTGAAGTTACTATTTTTGCTCGGGGGTGGGTTTGGAGGGAAGAGACAGGAAACTGTGCACTTTTCATAAATACCTAAATTCTGGGATAAGGGTGGATATTTACACAGATCCTGAGATGCAAGAACAGTTTGAATCAGTCCAAAAGAGCAAAAAGTAGGAAGTTATGTTCACCCTCTGGCAATATAAAACCAGAATAGAAAGCAGAAGAATTAAAAGGGAAAAGGAAAAAAAGAACAAACAAAACCACTAGAAATATTTTACAGGCGTCAGGAACTAGTTTCATAAGGCACATGTAAAACTTCCACAAGCTGATAATGTATATATTGAATCTAGTAATTTTTCTCTGGGCTCAAAATTTTATTTGAGGTTTTATATTACATCCGAACTACAATCAAAGCTCACTGGAGCAAGTTTAGACATTTCATCAGCAAGTTTGTGTAAAGGGACACTTTCAAAGGCTTGATAGCTACCAAATATAGAAGATTCAAGGACCTAGCATATTTGTGGGCACTAAACACAGGTGCAGGCTGGGAATGGGGTGACCATATTTGACAATTAACACATACTATGAAGTATAAAATTAAGGTTTACCTGGACTGTTTGGTGCAGCTGATGCATAAGAGAACAGAAACAAGCGTTTAAGTAGTTTAGGAGTCTGGCTATGATGTACTATGCCACTGACGATCTATGAAAGGACCAACAAATTAATACAAGCATATCCTAGACTATTAAAGACTGTTAATGTAAAGAGGAGCCAAGCCTCCAATACAAAGCCTTGGGGCTCATCTGCATGTGCGCCTTAACATATTAGCTTATTTTAATGCACACAAAAGCACTACTAAAACATGCTTGTCAGTTAATGGGCATTAAAGTAAGCTGATGTGCATTAGGTGTCACTTAACCCTGCTTTTAAGTTAATGTGCATTAAGACAGTCTAATGCGCATTTTCCTAGTACCTCACAACGGAGGTACTAGATATAATGCATATTAACCAAAGCACATTAATGCATGTGTAGATGGAAACTAAATTAAACATTTTGAAACTGCCACTTTGTTAAGGTTCAAAATTAAGCAAGCACCCCATACAAAACTTAATTGAATAGCTTGCCTACGCAGAGGTCCAGGGACTATGTCTGACACTAAATTTAAAGGGTAATCCAGAAGCCATCCCATGACCCAATGCAGACTGAGCCACTGGGTCAGGATTCACTTTTGTAGATACATTAAGAGTTAAGCTATATTTCACACTTGACTAGAAGTCTGCCTTTTTTTAGTTGTCCCTTCACCACTAAATGTACTGTTACTATCTTACTTCAGTACCTTTCAGCTTTTAGTATTAATACTAGCTGCAAACAACAAAGGGAACAGCATGCATGTGTTGATTATGCTGCCTAGTTACTTCCCTTGTCCGTATTCCATCAACTTTGGACATTGTGACTTTTTTGGTGAACACTGTCTCAGTTTATCTTAAGGGTTAGAACTGAAGGTCCTGCACAACCAGTTATCTTGTGAACCAACACAGATACGAGTAAAAATGATTAGTTCTTAAGAACCTGATTTCACGCTGCAACTCTGGAAAAGTCACTTGTAAGATATTACAGTTAACCAGATCAATATGAAAGACAAAATTCAACAGGTGCTAAAACTTAGAAAGTGCCTTTAAGCCTAACTTCAAAACTAATTTGTTCCTGTAGTTTTTAGCTAATCATTTTCAAATTCCTCCTCCTTTCAAAAAGGAAAATGTCCAAATTAATCCTTCAGTGTCAGAAGAAATAATCTGCATGTCCAATTATCAAAAGATTGCATTTATAATAGAAGTCAACATATAATCAGAGTAACAATAAAGGTAAGCTTGTTGCATACCTATAGCACAATCCAAGACTGCATACTTCAAGGACTCAAGCAATTGATACAGTCCTCCCAAGCTCTTTTGACAGTATGAGCTCAGATTCACTGGCTGTTACATGACTATTAGGGCTGTGCAAAATTTCAGCAGCTGTTTCGTTTTGGAGGTGTTTCAGGCTGTTTCAGCACCCAAAACACCAAATCTGAAACTAAATGGAAGGCTCTGAAACATTTTAGAGAATTTCAGCATTTCAGAGCTGGGCTTGCAGGGAAACAAAAACTAAGAGGGAGGGAGGAGGGCAGGAAGGACTGCTCTGATATTGACATTTAGCTCCTGGTTCGATTCCCCAGCTCCAGGTTCAGTTCCCCAGCTCTTCTGGGGTGAGGGGGGGTGGGGTTTGGAGCAGGGGCAGGTGGACCACCAGATCTGCACGCGGGGTTTCAGCGGGCTGCTGTTGAAAGCTGGGGACAGCAGGAGCTGCTCAGCACAGCTTGCACCAAGCACTGGGAAGACTGTGGTGCTGCTGCTGGCCCCGGCATGCAGATCAGGGGGCTCGCGCCCCCCAGGAAGAGCTGGATGAAGTGGTCAAGTCCCTGAACATTCCCTCAGTTCCCAGCTCAATTCCCCAGCTCCCTGATCTTTCCCCCAGCTCTTCCCAGAAAGCGTGGGTCCCAGATCTGCGCACAGAACAAGAGCAGGCTGCCACTGCCAGCTGGGGATGGTGGCAGCTCTGAGCTATTTCCTCAGCCAGTAGCAGCAGCCTGCTGAAACCCCACATCTGGGGGCCCGTGCCCAGATCTGCAGATCTGGTGGGGCTGCATCCCCCAGGAACGGCTGGGGGAAACGATCAGAGAGCTAGGGAATCAAACAGGGAGCTCTGGTTGACAGGTGGAGCTGCCCTGGGTTCAAGACAGTGCGCAGCGCCCTGCCGAGCCACGATGCACCCACGCCATGGGGTAGCTGCCACATGGGTGCCAGGCAGGGGGGGCAATCCCCACTGCATGGCAGGGCTCTGCCACAAGCCCCCAATTGCCACTGATGCAGCCGACGAGTGCAGGGCTTGCCTTTTTTTTTTTTTTTTTTTTAAAGTTCTGCACTCACTGGCTGTGTAGCATATGGATGGCAGCATGCTGCCATTGCCAGCTGAGGCCAATACCAGCATCCAAGTCTGCCCAGAGCAGCATGCACCGAGCGCCT
>NW_017729024.1:162421340-162423192 GCF_001723915.1 Gavialis gangeticus | reverse complement strand
TTTCTTTAAAGTTCTGCACTCACTGGCTGTGTAGCATATGGATGGCAGCATGCTGCCATTGCCAGCTGAGGCCAATACCAGCATCCAAGTCTGCCCAGAGCAGCATGCACCGAGCGCCTTTAAAAACCCAGTGCTGGCGCTGGCCTCAGCCAGCAGTGGCAGCCTGCTGCCATCCTGCACGCAAATACAGGGGTCCACACCCCCCACAGAAGGCTGCGGGGCTGTGCTGGACTCTTCCTGTGGGACGTGGGCCCACGAATCTATGCGCAGGATGACAGCATGCTGCCACTGCCAGCAAATGATACTAGCTTTGGTTTGAACAGTTTGAGGTGCAGTTTCACAAAAACCCCTGCATGCATCTCCTTGAAACTTAACAGGCTTCATGCCCTCAGAAGGGGCTACCATCCCTGCAATTTTAGTTTGAATCAGGCAAGAAATGACAAAGTTATAGGCATTTTAGTGATTCCCCTTTATAGCCTATGGCCAAAACAACAAAACAGCACTGAAACTGCGAAACAGATTCGGCTGAAACAGAACAGGACAGTGATCCAAAACATCAAAATGAATCACTGTCCTTCCAAAATGCTGAACCCAAAACTAAAACGAAACAACCATTTAGCACAGCCCTAATGATTATATGCACCAATACAGTTGGTTTAAAACCCCAAAAGCAACTAGTTAAGCAAGGCAATGGGAGAGAACCTTCCATTGCCATCTTTCTAATAGCAAAAGCAAGTCTTATTCAGAAGCAAGACAATTTCAAAAGTGTGAGCATAACTTCAAAGCCAGCCTTCCATTTCTTTAAAAAAATTAATTTCTACATTCTGTTCTTACACTTATCTTGTTATCTCTAAACATCTAAAGGCAGGTGTGAAACTGTTAGGATCAGGTGTGTAATGGTATATTTACCCTTTTTACTTCCTCTTCCTTTGTGCATCTCAGACAGAAGTGAAATACTCTAAAATCTTTAGAGTAGATGATTAGTTTCTCTGGGTATTTTTTCAGTTGCCCATAGAGAGATTTCTTTTTCTCATCATAAACTATAGAAATAAAGGCTGAAGTAAGTACAGAGGAAAACAAACAAAAAAAATCTGGCTTCGTTTCCTAAGGACCACCCAATAAATAGAAGCAGTAGTAAATGCAGGTAAGTAAGTAAGTAAGTAAGTAATAATAATAATAATAATAATTGCAACAGCTAGACCATTATTAAACTTTCCTTCAAAATATATTTACTCATATACCACATATGCCTCTGCATCTCTCTCCCTCCAAAAGACAGCCTTCCATGATTTGGGGTGTGTCTTAACTGTGGAAGCTGATTTTTCTTTGCTGGAATAAAAGGGAGGTGGGGGAACAGATGCATGAAGATGCCAAAATGACTGTTACCTTCCCATTGCCAGCAAGTAGCAGTAGTGGAGGTCCAACGTTAACCCTCCCACAGCCACTAAGAAATTGGTGGCAGCTAAGACAAATAGTTTCCAATTCCTTAGTGGTTTTGATAGGGTTAACATTATAGCTTGTGCCCGAAGCAGACATTGAACTGGAATCATAGAAATCATAGAAAAATCAGGGTTGGAAGGGGCCTCAAGAGGTCATTTAGTTCAACCCCCTGCTCAAAGCAGAACCATATCCAACTAGATCATCCCAACCAAATAGGGGTGCAGAGATACAGATTTTTTGGACCAATACTGATAAACGATTTTTAACAAGCCATAATCAGCTGATACTGATTAGACTGCCAATGAGAAGCCCAGCAGCTTGGAGAACAGCACCCAGCTGGTAAGTCTGTTGTGGGGGAAGAAGTGAAGTGGTAGGGAAGGGGCATGGGGCAGACTGAGGTCATCATGGTGGG
>NW_017729024.1:162419815-162421244 GCF_001723915.1 Gavialis gangeticus | reverse complement strand
AGTGGGACTGGGGCTGGGACAGGGGCAGGAGCTGCCCAGCTGGGGTGGGGGACAGGACAGAGCCACAGCTCGTCTTGGGGGGCACAGGGAGCAGCTTCCACTGCTACGCGCACTGAGGGAGGGCATGCAAGGGTGCATGTGCCCCCAGATCTGTGTATAGGCGAGGGTGGTCTGCCAACAGTGTGCCAGGGGAGATACCGGGCTCTTTCCAGGCACAGACCCAAGGACACACCCCCCCATACCCTCCCAGGATGTGCATAGCAGCAGAAGCTGCCCCCCCAACAAGGTGCGGTTCCATCCTGTACCCCGCCCTGGCTTGCATGGCCTGCCCCTAACCCCACAGGCCTCTCTGCCCCCCTTTACCTCCCCCAACAATAGACTTACCAGCCACATGCTGCTTTCCACACTGCCGGGGCTGCGCTCCTGGTCGCCTGCATGCCACACTGCAGCTGAATGCGTGCACGGGGCATTTATTGACATCATTATCAGCCACATCAGCGAAAAAAAGCCAATTATGTCAATTTTCTTTGTACTGGTGACAATACGATATGGGACCAATGTGTACCCCTACAATCAAGTCTGTCTAGTTGGGTCTCAAAAACTTCTAAGGCTGGAGAGTCCACCACCTCTCTGGGTAATCTGTTCCAGTGTCTTTACCCTCTTAGTGAGAAAGTTTTTCCTAATACCCAACTTAATACCCTTGTTGCAACTTGAGACCATAGCTCCTTCTGTCACCTACCACCACCGTAACAGTTTAACTCCATCCTTTTAGGAACACCCTTCAGGTAGTTGAACTGAAGGCCATTATTAAATCCCCCCTCAGTTTCCTCTTCTCTAGACTAAATAAACCCAGTTTCCTTAGCCTCTCCTCATAAGTCATAAGTCCCAGGCCCCTAACCTTTTAAGTTTTCCTAGAGAAGGAAGTGAGCTGCTGCACAGTTAGCTAGGACTCAGAATCAAAATATTTTTTTTCTACATTCTGCCTATCCAAAACAAGACATGCAGTGTGCAAGAAAAATATAATAATCTATCAGACACAGAGTCCAATCCAAACCTCAGATTTAAATGAGGATTTCAGATTCTGTAGTAGGATACTTCTCTGAACAAACCTCTAGCATCGAGCATACAGCCAGAGAATTTTTGGGCAGATACCAGTGGCCAATTTTTGACGAGCCATACAAGCTGATACCAATCCGATATGCAACCAGCCAGCATGGAAAGTGGCATCCAGCTGGTAAATCTGTTGGAGGGCAGGGGACACACACACACACACACACACACACACACACACAGATAGAGGGGAGGGAGGGAGTGGGGCTGGGGTAGGGGCAGGTGCTACACAGCTGGGGTAGAGCAAGGAACAGAGCCATGAGCAGCTTGTTCAGGGGTGAGGCTCTGCACGTACCCTGGAAGGGCATGGGGGGGCATA
>NW_017729024.1:162413484-162414815 GCF_001723915.1 Gavialis gangeticus | reverse complement strand
AGGGGGTTGGGTCGGGGCTGTGCTCAGGGCAGGCTGTGGCAGCACCGAGAGGTCACTATGTGGGGGGCTGCAGCCATCCCAAAATTTGCTATTGGCCCCTCCCAGCACTGTCACCAACTATGCCAAGCACAGCCCAGCCCAGCCCCCCGCTGGGAAGAGCATAGCACCGCCCCAGCCCCAGCCCACAGCAGAAGCCCACCCTCACCCTGTGAACAGCCACCCCCCCCATGCCCTTCCAAGGGTGTGTGTAGATTAATGAAGAACGTGTGGCAAGCCATAACTTACTCTGCAATTAACGTGTTTAACATGCCCATGAATTCCTTTTTCCCCCCTGCCCCCACACCAGATCCACTGGCTTTCTTACTGCCCAACGTACATAGATAATGACACAGTCTGCTGGTTCAATAGAAATAATGTTAATCATGTGATAAGTGTAATATCTGCCAGAGATTTAAGTGACCAGGTGCCCACACTTTGATGCTGTTAGACTGCCGCCCTCTCACAACCCTTCCATTCCTACCTCATTCATGCAGTGGGACATCCCATTTTTCTTCCCCAGACCTACTCTTTCCAATGCTGTTTCTACTACTTACAGGACCCTAGCCTCATTTTCATTTTTTAAGCAACTACAAAGCAGATATGTCTCTGAGAATGTCATTTGGGAAAAAGTTTCTCCCCTTTTTTCTGACATTCAAGTAATGTCAAAAAGCTTCTACAATAGCCCAACTAGATATTTTCTCAAAGTTTAAATCTTCTGCATTTCTTCTCACAAGGTTGTAGAAAGACAGAATAATTGGTCCCATATCCATTTCAAGGAGATGAAAGTTGCTGTAAAAATATCCAGTCCATGCTTTGCTACATTTCAAATTTAATTACAAAAAGACTGCATCATAATTATTAGCTATTTTGGTAGTCAAGCAAGACCACTGGAATTAGAGAGCAAACATTTATATAGAACATGAGGCACATGAAATAAAATGCTGACTTACCCCCATAAATCTGGTCTATACAATGCAGAGTTATATCACTTTCTCCTATGACCTTATTCTTAAATTGTGGTTCCTATAAGAGGAAACAGTGTTACACAATTTCCCAGTATACCAATTTTCACTTAAGAGCTGCCATCTTTGAATTCAACAGATACATTTATTCTAATGGCTAATTTTTATCTAATTTGTTATTTTCACCGATTCAGTGTTATTCCAGTGTCTGTCCCTCCTCCCCACCTGACTTCTGGAGCCAAATTATTTAGCAGCTTTCATATCTGAAAGGCTATCTGACCTGCAGAATTAGTTATTGATGCTGGTATGTGTATAGATGAAAACCCAATT
>NW_017729024.1:162408284-162408484 GCF_001723915.1 Gavialis gangeticus | reverse complement strand
AGGGGAGGGAGGGAGTGGGGCTGGGGTAGGGGCAGGTGCTACACAGCTGGGGTAGAGCAAGGAACAGAGCCATGAGCAGCTTGTTCAGGGGTGAGGCTCTGCACGTACCCTGGAAGGGCATGGGGGGGCATATGCCCCCAGATCTGCATGAAGGGTAAGGGTGGGATGGGGTGGCACCAAGCTCTTCAAGGGGCGGGGGG
>NW_017729024.1:162399254-162403284 GCF_001723915.1 Gavialis gangeticus | reverse complement strand
CACAGCAGAAGCCCACCCTCACCCTGTGAACAGCCACCCCCCCCATGCCCTTCCAAGGGTGTGTGTAGATTAATGAAGAACGTGTGGCAAGCCATAACTTACTCTGCAATTAACGTGTTTAACATGCCCATGAATTCCTTTTTCCCCCCTGCCCCCACACCAGATCCACTGGCTTTCTTACTGCCCAACGTACATAGATAATGACACAGTCTGCTGGTTCAATAGAAATAATGTTAATCATGTGATAAGTGTAATATCTGCCAGAGATTTAAGTGACCAGGTGCCCACACTTTGATGCTGTTAGACTGCCGCCCTCTCACAACCCTTCCATTCCTACCTCATTCATGCAGTGGGACATCCCATTTTTCTTCCCCAGACCTACTCTTTCCAATGCTGTTTCTACTACTTACAGGACCCTAGCCTCATTTTCATTTTTTAAGCAACTACAAAGCAGATATGTCTCTGAGAATGTCATTTGGGAAAAAGTTTCTCCCCTTTTTTCTGACATTCAAGTAATGTCAAAAAGCTTCTACAATAGCCCAACTAGATATTTTCTCAAAGTTTAAATCTTCTGCATTTCTTCTCACAAGGTTGTAGAAAGACAGAATAATTGGTCCCATATCCATTTCAAGGAGATGAAAGTTGCTGTAAAAATATCCAGTCCATGCTTTGCTACATTTCAAATTTAATTACAAAAAGACTGCATCATAATTATTAGCTATTTTGGTAGTCAAGCAAGACCACTGGAATTAGAGAGCAAACATTTATATAGAACATGAGGCACATGAAATAAAATGCTGACTTACCCCCATAAATCTGGTCTATACAATGCAGAGTTATATCACTTTCTCCTATGACCTTATTCTTAAATTGTGGTTCCTATAAGAGGAAACAGTGTTACACAATTTCCCAGTATACCAATTTTCACTTAAGAGCTGCCATCTTTGAATTCAACAGATACATTTATTCTAATGGCTAATTTTTATCTAATTTGTTATTTTCACCGATTCAGTGTTATTCCAGTGTCTGTCCCTCCTCCCCACCTGACTTCTGGAGCCAAATTATTTAGCAGCTTTCATATCTGAAAGGCTATCTGACCTGCAGAATTAGTTATTGATGCTGGTATGTGTATAGATGAAAACCCAATTTGATTTTCAAAACCCAGGAGAGCTTGCAAAGCTTGTAGTTAAGGATTTTCACTTTTCAAAACATGTGTTTAAAACAACAAAGTCAATTAAATGCCATCTTTACAATCACTTTTCATATAAGAACAGTTATATGGTAGAAAGTGTCTATATTCACACAGCATGTGCCTGTGCTTACAATGAGGTAAGGGATGTGGACTTGGTTCAGAAACAGCTGTTAAGGGAACTGAGCAAAGAAGGTAAAAACATAGATAAGGAATATAAAAATATTCAAACAGCCACATTTATAGCTGAAGAACATCTGGACCCCAAATCTTGGCACAGAAATTTCCCAAACCTGAGAAGAAAATTCAAAGGCAACATTAAGATATTTGAATACACAAAAAAGGAGTGGTGGCTGAACAAGTAAGAGAGGGGATCCTGGGAGCTTCAACACTGTCAAATGAGTACAAAAACCAGCAGGTTAGCTAGAGAACACAGAAATAAAAACATGTCACGCTGTAAGACAGTTTTTCCCCAGCCAGGGGTAAAATTAGCTGGGCTAGTAGGGTTGGGGTTTTGGTTTGTTTGGCTGTTTTTTGTTTTGTTTTTTTTTTGGGGGGGGGGATATCTTACAAAAAGGGTAAGAAAGAATATTAATAGAAGAGATTATTCATCTAGGCTCTCCCCTGCACGCACCCCCCCACACCTTCTCCTTTGCACCTCTGTTATAAAATAGTGCTTAGTTATGAAAGCGCAAAGCTGCTTTAGTCAACTCTAGTTACAGGTGCCTAGTAAGTGGGCCTTCACATGAATGCTACTGGGCTGGCTGCAATTTAGAAAGCCAATCCATGACTAATTGGACCTTTTGGTTCAACAAGAAAAATACAGAATACTCAGCCTGCTACATAACAGACAATGAGTGAAGAGGGTCCTATAAAAAAGGTAGTACCCTGACTACAAAAAGAAATCCCTGCTCTAGTCTGATTCACTAGAGAAAAAATACAGCACAAAAAGGTCATTTGAAAGAAAAAATTCATATTTTTGAAACAGCTCTCCACACTACTAGAAAGGAGACTACCCCTGCTAGCCACTTCATGCCAGAGAGGATCTTGCATAGGTAATTATGGATACAGTTTGGAGAGGAGTGAAAAGCTAGTACTTCGGACTTCTACATAACTTTCCTATTAATTCTTTTATTGTTTCCTTTGGTAAAGGAAAAAGAAAGAGTATGTAGCAAGACACATGCATTAAAAGCACACCAAACCACTTTCAAGGCTATGCCAGATGAAGTTTATGTTCCTACATTATCATCTGAAGCAGACTCGTAACCCAGGAAAGCGACCTTGAAGTTTGTGCAAACAAGTTTCCCATAGGTGCCTCGATTTGACCCATCCTCTTGAACATACTTGAACACTGTGCTTGCCTCGCAAAGCAGCAGTTCACCTGATTGAAATAAAAAAAACCCAAAAAAACTGAACTTGCAGCATAACATATATTCTACATACCAAAATACTTTAAATCAACTACTTAGTTCTGAGTTGCAGGGTTTGTTTTTTATTATTATTTATTATTATTAATTTCTTGTCTTGAAGATACACATCTTCCAAATGGTTCAGTCAGGGATGATCCTACCTTGAGCAGTGGGCTAAACTAGACCTCATATGACCCCTTTGAGCCCTACCTTCCTATGATCCTATTTTACAATAGTGGCCAAATACCAAAGGAATGGTTCAAGGGATTGAAAAAGCTACCATCTAGGTAGCTGTAGACTCAAAGTTCAAAGGTCTGGTATTGAACAGTTCTCATTTGTAGTGAGCTGATGGTCTTAGATTTCCTAGCAAATGCCCAGGTCTTAATTTGTACCCTAGCTGAGATGAATTGAGAGGATGAACAACACAAAGATTGAAACAGGTTACTGCAGGTGTAGAAGTGGCTGGAGAAGCCTAAAGTAACTGTCAACTCTTTAGTCCCCAAGCACTCAAGCAAGCCATGTGCTTTTCATGCCATTTGAAATATTAATCAATTCTTTTACTGTCAAGATTATAAAGATTTAAATACAGGGTTCTCATGCTTTGAATTGTTCCTTGCTACAAAAATATCTTGTTTCATGTTTTTACTGTTTGTTTGTTTGTTTTTTTTAACTATTCCTTTGCCTGTGTTTTTACCACAGAAAGAATGTTCAGTCTTGCATAGTTTTGTTCAAAGGCACCGATATTCTCATTTGAAGGGGAAAAGGAATAAATCTTTACCTGTGCTCTGTATTCAAAATGTTGGTAGACGAGTCTAAATAAGTGTTAAAACAGAAGCACAAGTAACACTGAACTAAGACATTCTTTCCCTTTCAACTGCTCAGCTTCACTTGGCTCTTGCAAAGCCACTATTTCACTAGTTTTTCAGTTAGTGTTACAGCCTAGAAGACCGTCTAAATTCCTCCTAAGTCTTCTTTAGAAAGCAAAGTAAAACATGGGCACATTTTTCCCCATGCAGGGCAGCTGTAAGCACAGTACCCTAAAGAATTAATGGAAACACCAACTTGGCATTTTAGAACAACCCATGCAAGCGTAAACATTTAGTACATTCAGCCTGTGCAATTACTTAGCCCAAACCCTTCATTTTACTATTCAAAACACTGATGTCACTTCTCAATTGTTTGCTGCCATATCTACATACCTGATATGACAATTTTTGCATTCTACAGTTAATACATGAAAATACAAGAGTTACCTGGTAGCAAGTAAGGATTAACTTCCTTTCCTGCAGGTTCCTTTATATGAATTTCCTAAAAGAAAGGAAAAAAGTCATCGTTCCTTTGTAAAGAACTTAAAAAGGCCAAATATGCCACTAATGCATTGCACTCTAGATTACCTCGGGGATCTGCAAAGCACTGTTCAATTGAGAAGGAA
>NW_017729024.1:162398530-162399173 GCF_001723915.1 Gavialis gangeticus | reverse complement strand
AAAAAAAAAAAAAAAACACATAACAAACCTTCAAAATTGAAGCAGTTTCCCTTAACCTGCCTTTGTGACTAACTTTCAATAAGCCGAACAGAGGTAAAATCAGTTGCAATAATTTCACCCTCTAGCCTCTTGTAGTCTGTACAGTTAGAATATCTCAAATTGTTTCACTAGTTTGTAAAAAGCTTGAAATAAGTGCATAGTGAGTTCTCCAAACACTGTCAAATGAACCACATAAAGCATCTAGTTTGCTAGTAGCAAAAAGTTTAAAATTCTAAAGGAGTACAATATATTTCCTCTACTACTTCATTTGGTAGCACTCCTTTGAAGCAGGGGTGCTCCTCCTCCCCAATCCATCCCAGCAAGGCAGGGGGAGATCCACACCAGTGACCTGGTTAGAGGTGCCAAAACCACGAGAACCCCTGCTTTGGAGTTGTGTGTCCACCAGTAAATCTGGCAATTTGGTAGCCATAATTTGTCGTCTTTATTTATTTATAATTTATTTATTTTACAGATTTTTCATTGAAGGTTCAACAATCTGTTACAAAGCCCAACTAGTATCCATTTCTGAAATAAAACCTGAAACATTAGGAATTCAGCACAGCAACCACCTAGTAATCTGTAGCACAAGAAAATGCCTAATTAA
>NW_017729024.1:162387094-162393530 GCF_001723915.1 Gavialis gangeticus | reverse complement strand
AGCCCAACTAGCATCCATTTCTGAAATAAAACCTGAAACATTAGGAATTCAGCACAGCAACCACCTAGTAATCTGTAGCACAAGAAAATGCCTAATTAAGGTTCAGAGTAAAGTAGGATCCTTTCATCTTCCCCTCTACAAAAAGAAACAAAACATGTCTCTATGCACTACCAGAACTGCAGTATAAGAGGCTAATATACAATTCTTCAAAAAAGTATGCAGCCTCTTAATGTAATTTACTGTATATAGTAATCAAAGATAAGTTACCTTAAAAATACTATTAACATCAAGTGGAAAGGGGTATCAGAAGCTCAGAGCCAGGGATGGGAGCCCCTTAAACTGGACATGCCTTTGATTGATCAGGTACATAACCTACATTAAAGGTACGGTATCTTCTTTGGGACCTCTATACTATCCTACTGGCTTAGGAAGAAAAGCATGACTATGAGTCTCCCCCAATTCAAAGAACATTAAAGCCAAAGGACATGCAACACCCCTAACACCCCTCCTACTCAGTCATTTTATAAATCCACCCCTTCCTCCCCCACCTTGCTTCCACATACACGCTGCCTCTGGAATCACAAGGTGCTTTATGTCTCATCCTGATTTCCATGATGAGTGAACTGAAAAACCCAACTGGACTACAGCTACAAGCAAACTAAAAATATACTTCACTCTGGTATCCACAATAAACAGAAGGCAACCTCTCCCCGCAGCAAAAGACACTAGCAGGGGCAGCCAATTATTTTGGGTGGAGGGCCACTTACTGAGTTTTGGCAAGCCATCGAGGGCCGCATGACAGGCAGCCAAGGGCAGATAAATATTAATTTTCTAAATTTTTTAGGGGCCCCGTGGATAGAATGGCCTGGCAGGTTGCATCTGGCCCGTGGACCACATTTTGCCCACCCCTACACTACAGGCATACTTCTTGGTAGGCTAAAAACAAAAGGAATATCAATCTCTTACAAAGTCATGAATATGATTAAAGATGCTCGTCATAACCCAGAAGACTTAACATGTTAACAAGTAGCTTTGCCATGTTGCATCTACCAATCTAAAAAGAACAGGAACTGTTTGCAGGACAGCAGCCAAGAGGATTTTCAGAGTGCAAACTTCTGGAAAAAGGAAGGAAGGAAACAAAAAAAGCAGTTATCCTTCTAATTATGCAAGGAAGAAAGCCAAAAGAAAAATCCAAGCCATAACATTATAGCTAAGAAAGGAAAAGCCTACATCACCCAAACACCTGTTTTTGTTTCAGACTTGAAGTTATGCACACAATTTTGAGAATGGCACTAAAGAACTTGGGCATGACAAGAACAGATTCTTGGTCACAATTATTCTGCATGCAGCAAGTAGATTCAATCAAATTAGATACCACTGTGTGAGGCCACATCAAAACTAAGAAAACCAAGTGCCATGCTCTTCCCCTTTTATAACTCTACCAAATGGTGAACAGGTTTACTAAACTATGTCATCTACCATTGCTGCCACTTGTGAAGTTATAGATGTAAATTTTTAGAACAATCAGCCATAGATTTATGCAAGCCAAGTTTATCTACATAGGCAAGCCAACTTCCCCTTCCACAGGAAGACAAGGAAGAAAGGCATTTTTCTATTCAGTTCTGCTGTAGCAGATACAATATTACCCATAGTGAGCAGGGCAACTTAAATAGTTGGAATTTGTATCCCACCAGAGGTACGTGGGTGCTGAGTGAGGGAGGGTGTTTAGAAGTTTAACCTATGCTGGAGGACTCAAAAATAGTCCCCAACTGCTGCTACCACTGCCACATAGTTTGCCTACAACAGCAGTGGCTGGGCACCCAGCTGCTGCAAGAGCAATGCTGTATGACTGCTATTTGTGTGAGGCCACAGACCAGGAAGAGGGAGGGGGAGGGGCAATTCTGAAACCCCTAAGTTGGTACCCAGACCTGATGCCCCCCTAAAACAGTTTCAGCAATCTAATTAATATGCATTGAGTTTCAGGTATTGACTGATGAAAATTTGAAAACCAACTATTAAATATTTAGAACTTCTACATGCTCAATGAAAATACTGTCTCAATTTTAGACATTCAGAAGCTTTTCCAGGAAAAACAAGTATGGATCAAATTTTACATTCCTTTTCTTTTTTTCACTTGTAAGACAAATTAAAAGAAGAACTTAAGTCATCTTTTATTTGATGCATAAAAGAAAACACCTTTTAAAATCACCATTAAGTATCACAGGATACTTGAGTGATTGCTGGCTTCACTAGTGGACAGTAATGTCATTTAAAGTTGTATATTTGACTACTGAGGTTGGGGAAGGTGGGGAAGGAGTGGAAATAAGCCTCTTCTCTCCAGTGCAAGTTACTTTTCTCCTTTAAAAAAATGGATATTATAGGGCAATGAAATTTTGCCATCTGGAATGTCTAAAAATTTAACCTTGTAACTGGTATTAGACTTAGCGCTTCCCTCTATTTTGGTAAAAATTCTATCCTTTCCTGACTTCAGCTCCAACAATGCCAAAGGGGAGGGGAGGGGGGGGCAGGAAAACAACCTGTAATAGGTTTTGTCTAGTAAAAAAAATAAGTATCATTCCCCAAAAAGTCAGCGTAAAAACCTTTTACTTGGCCACCTGAGGATACCTGTAGACATGCAGGATGCTGCTCCAACCCTCTGTAATTACACCTCTTGGAGCTGCTCTAATTAAAAGCACCCCTCCCCCCACCCCGTAGCACATGTAAAGATGCCCTAAATTAATTGGTTTCTTCATCAGTTCCTGTGAGCTTGAATTTCAGGAACCCCACCCCGAACAAAAAACAGAATTTTTCATTAGGACTTTAGGAACTTACAACTTGTTTAGAAGTCCCCAAAACCCAAAGTTAAGATTGCTTTTTCTGAACCAAAGTTTTCTGTGCAACAGCAACTGCTAAACAATGAGGTTACTTGAGTTTCAATTAAGAACTGCATTACTCTTATCCCATGTGGGTACATTTTTCTCATGTTAAATGTATATGCATGAAAAGAAGTGCGTTGTTTTTTTTTGTTTTTTTTTTTTTAATAATGAAAGCACAAGTGTTTTGAAGCTACAACTCCCTGCATGTTTGTGCAGGATAGTAACTCTCAGAAGTTTACACCACTTTGTCAGCTGGAAGGTAGCATTCAGGCAATAAAGTGCTGATTGAGTGTTGTACTATTCAGTTGTAGTATTCAACTGCTGTCCATGGGGACTCAAATCCTTTCAGCTTCCCCCTAAGGCAGACATTTTTCCTAATTTAAATGTCTTTTGCCAGACTGTAGTCGTCACCCGTTTTCATAAAGATACTGAATCTCTAGCTGACAAAGATGCTCAGTGTGCACTCACAAATTACTTGTAAAAAAAACAAGCCAAAACAAAAAAACCCCCGCAGTCTAAATCTTGCTACAGTAAGCAGCACTCGCCTTAAGTAAAGCAGGGGGAATGAAGTAGCATAGCTCATTTGACACTTCCCACATCTGCCAGTATGCTGTTTTTAAATCAGATCTTTGAATGAAGTACAACATGGAGATCAACACGGAAAATACTACCAGGTAGCGTAGAAGCCATTTTTCAATGATTACCCATTCTTCCCCCTTTGCATTCCCAAAGGGCATGCAGTGTAACACCGGGGAACTGCTCCTTTTCCTCTGAAGACCTTTACATCAAAGTCCCTCCTGAAGACAGATTTTACATTTCTAAGTTTTTGAAATGTTACACAAAAGATAATGAAAGACACACTCATCTAACGTATGCTTCAGCTGTCTCAAACAGAAGATTTTTTTTTTTTTTTTTTTTTTAGTTTAATGATTTGAGATTTCACTGGTGGAATCTAAGTCACTCTGGATTTACTGCATGCAAGTTAAGTGTCAAAAGGTGCCAGGAAACTCAGAGATGCCTATTTCTATTATAAAATTACTGCCCTTTACCACACATCTTTGCAAGTAGGATCACAGAAAAGTAAAGCATCTCAGGAGGTCATCTAGTCTAGCCCCCTGCTCAAGGCAGGATCATCTCTGACTAATCCTCTCCAGCCAAGTGTTCATCTAACCTGCACATAAAACATCCAAAGATTACACAACCTCTTGGGTTTTTCCAATATTTAACCATCTTAATTTCTCGGAAGCAGTTTCTTGAAACCTCTACACTTTGGAAGAAGGGTTTGTCATAGATCAAACTACTGATTCAATTAGGTTAATTTAAAGGAAAAAACAGATGTTGGGGTCAATGCATAATAATGGTCATGCATAATAGAATAAATTCCTTTCCTTTCAGTAGCACATATCTTTATTCTTACATCTATCCACAAACATGACAGGACATTCAATTTTTATGAATGAATTATTATAGCAGTAACTCTTGCAGCCCCACAATTTACATGGTTTTGTCTCAACACTATTTTAACATTTTCCTTTGGAGTTTAACAAATAAAAATAGAATAAAACCTGGAGCACTCATTTACAAAGCCTGTGAGCCCCATTATGATCAATCTGTTGTCATAAATGCTCAGTATGAAGCTCTGAAACAATTACATCACAGAAAGCTTGTTGAGCAAGTTTGCAAACAATATGAAACTGAAGAGGATTGCCAGCATGTTGGAGGACAAGAGCATAATTCAGAAGCCTCTTGACAGACTCGAAAGCTGGGTTGAACCTAACAGGGTAAAATTCAGTGCTGACGTATGCAAGGTGCTACACTTCAAAAAGAATCATCACAAACACAAAATGAGTGACACTTGGCATTGTGGAGAAGGATCTGGGAGTCTTTGTAGGTCACAGACTCAAAGTCTGCAGTGTGATGCAGCTGCACAAAAGGCAAATGTGGTTTTGGTCTGCACTAGGTGCAAGACATTGGAGGTGATAGTGCTTCTCTACTCAGCACTGGTTAAGCTTCAGAGTAGTGTGTGCTGGTTTGTGTTCCACATCCTAGAGGACATGGAAGAGTTGGAAAGGATCCAGAGGCAAGGGACAAAAGTGATAGAGGACTTGGAAGGTAAGTCATATGAGGAGACACTGAAGGAAACAGGCACATTCAGTTTGTGGAAAATGCTCTTCGGAGGGGACATGACAGCAGTCTTCAAATATTTGAAGAGCTGCCATAAAGGGGAAAAAAAAAAAAAAAATCTTCTCTTGCCACAGGGAGTAGGATGTGTGGACCAATGGCTTCAAGTTGCACAGTTGTTTTAGATTGAATATCAGGAAAAACTTATTTGCTACTAGGAAAAGCAGTGGAGCAGACTGCCTAGTGGAGTTGTGGGCCCCCCAGGTTAGATATTTTGAATGGATTGTTCCAATGCTCCTGCTGAGACCAAAACCTAAAGGGCGGTGGGCAGGTAGTGACTCCGGCTCTAGCAGCCTCACTGTGCTGGGCATGTTCTCTCTCTCTCTCGGCTGGGGCTGCCACTAGCATGGAAGCAGAAGTGTGAACCTGCCCACAGCTGTAGCACACTTGCCTTCCTGTCTCTACACTCCCCACCCCCACACCAGGCCTGCCAGCTGCATCCACAATTGCCTAAACATTGCTGGCAGCCTCCAGGTCAGGGATCCCTGGGTTAGGGTGTCATGTCTTATGTTGTTGTGTCAGGGCTGATGATGTGGTTTTGCTAACAGATTAGACCAGGGGGTCCCAACCCCTGGGCTACAGCCCAGTACCAGGCTGTGAAGGGTTGGCCACCAGTCTGCAGGAGGCTTGGCTGTCAGACTGGAAGAAGTCCAGAAGTGACTAGCATACTGTGGACCAGCAGCCAACCTTTTTTTATACTGCGGACCAGCTGCTGGCCCACAGTATGCTGGTCACTGCTGGTCCACAGTTTGCAGATCCATGATCACTTCCGGTCTGTGGTTTGCCGGTCCACAGCATAAAAAAGGTTGAGAACCCTTGGATGACAGCTGGTTTGCGGAAGATTGTTTGCATGGGGATGATTCTGCCTCAGGCAGGGTTTAGACTAGATAACTTACGGAGGTCCTTTCCAGTCCTACTTCTCTGATTAATGAGAAACTATAGTCATGTCATGCTCATTTTGTAAGTTCATAAAACAAATGGTAGGTCTCGAATAGGACTAAAACTATCAGTCTGCAGCAACTTTTACATACGAATTTGTTGCACTTAGTGTTAAGAGTTGAATAAGACAGTTTAATACACATCAACTAAATGCAAGTTCTATAAGCTTAAAGTTAAAAAAACATTTCTAGAAATCATTCAGACTCTGTAGCTGAGCAATAATGGCTGTACTTTAACAAATACACTATAGCTGAAATAGGTAAGCCAAGTTTTCCAGCAGCTGACTACTATTGTAAGAATGCAAATATCAGTGCTGTGAATATATCCTTCTTGAAAAAAGATATTTGAAGAAATGTTTGCCAAGCTCAGACTTACCCTGAATTTCATATGTTCATGTTGAATTTTATTTCCTGTAGAAGTTACAGGGGGGGGGGGGGGGG
>NW_017729024.1:162377012-162382094 GCF_001723915.1 Gavialis gangeticus | reverse complement strand
TGAAGTGACAACTAAAAACCTAAGAGCTTTCTTAACTGCAGATTCCCTTCATCAACAGTACCAACCAGAACTTGCAAGGATAGTAATATTTACAAAGTATTTCTTGTATTGCTTGAAGTTTAGTTGGTAACAGGAAAAGCAGTAAAATTCCAGTTACAGAAATGTTAATAAGGGATATTCAGATACAAATGGGACCTAAAGACCAAGAATTTCAGATCTGCACTTACTTCTGTTATTTACATTTGTATACCAATTCAAGAACATGTCTATAAAAGGGGGGTGGAGGGAAAAGGGGGAAGTTACCCAATACATGCCACCTGAAGAACTGGGTCCAATAGTGTGAAGGTACCTGTGCTATCTTTTTTTTCAAGCATTTCTAGTGTTTCTAGCATTTCTACTGACATTTTCAGAAGTGCTGCCAGTCTCAAGTGCTTTCATTTTGCCTCCTTTCCTGACTCCAGTCATGACTACCCTGTCAGACAACAATGCATGTTTTCCATTTTTGTTCCATCCTTATATATCCCTTCCTCTTGCCAGACATTTGTTTCATCTACTTTTCATGCTCCTTCAACTCAATCCCCACATCCATCCAACATCATCATCAGCCATCTGTTTTTCTAGCCAATACTCATTTTCATACTTACCCTTATCCTGTACTCCATTCACTCCAGTACAGACCATAAGTACCCCAATCTTTTCCTCCCACATCCCATTCTGACAGTCCCATGTAATTTAAGACATCACTACACAAATCTGAATACACCAGAAATTGTCCAAAAGGAATATCATAATGGCAGATGACTATGAACAACAGTGATTTTTATCTTAAAGCCTGATAAATGTGTGAAATCAGTCATCTTTTCAGTGGATAGCCCCTGACCAGTCAAAGGTGATTCAAAATTTTAGAGGCCAGAGTCGCCATCTGAAACTTTAGCATCCTGATGCATTCATTCTGTGCAACACAGACTATTTTCCTATGGAGCAAAAACTCTTCTGAACCGAAATGGATCCCGAGTCAATTAGTGACTTAGCACAAGTGATAGTTTCAGGGCTGCCATAAGAATCATTGAAAGTGATGGCTATGAACACCACAGCATGAACACTGCTGTGTACTTCATAGTAAGCAACCGGCATCTTTGAAATTAGCTGACTCCCCTCATTTTCAAGGCTTTTAATAGCCAGTTTCACAGCTTCAATTAAGTCTTGAAAATGAAGGGCAGTTCACGCACAAGATCAGCTAGCTGCTATCATTTTCCATGCTTCTAAAGGCAGCCCTGGCAGCTACTTCCTCCTCGTCGTTTTGTCCTAATGAAACAGTGACTATGCAGTTGACCAAAGAACAATTAAACAAAGTGAGGCTGAAAGATGCAATGTACTTAACTGATGTTTGTTATAATATAAGCGACAAACTGACTGACATTGTGTTATGCAGCATATTGAATAAGTAATTATGTGGAGTATACTTGATTTAAAACCAAACAAAATATTTTGTTCTAATTATAAGAGTTGATGTTAAACGTCAACCCCATACTTTCAGGTTTAACTTTTATGAAAGCAGACCCCTTCCCACATGATGATATTCTACAGTAGTACATAAATCAAAAGTCAGTTGCTACAACTCAATTATACAGCTATTGTCAGAGTGCTAATTACAGGCTGATTGTATGTAAGACTAGTGCAAGTTTTATGTTTTTTTCTCCTGAAAGGAAGTGTCATTAATGTCAACATCCTAAGGTCTCATCCTTAACAGACCAATGACTCACCTATATTTAGTCAGACTAAAAGCTGAGGCTCCTTTCTTCCTTCTCTCTCACCACACCCCACCAAGACTCCCGGAACAAAAGGAGCCATTCCCATTTATTTTATACAGGATTAAAATACGTTTATCAAAAGTGTCACATACTAACATACTCCCTCATATTAATATTCAAACATAAAACAGATGGAACATCCATTTGGTTTTAGCTTAGCTGCATAGTAAAAGCTCAAAATACTTGCCAGGTACTAACCATGAAAAAGCTTTTCTGGATCTAAACAAGGTGGGACTAGGACAAAAGTAACCACCATCGTAGCTACTGCTATTTTCCATTTACAGCAGCCATTGTGGCAGAAAGGAATAGAAAAAGCATGCATGTGCCTTTACTATCGTCCCTCCTCTGACAGCAAGCTACAAGGGGTGGTCAAGTAGCATAGCAGCTTTATACTCAAGATTTATCAGCTGGTCAAGGGCTGTACAGCAAGAGTGAAGCAAAGTAACTGGAACGAATGACCTGGCCCCATTTGCAAGAAGAGCCAGTTATGCACATACAGTTTATTTACAGAAACTGTGCGTATTATTCATCTTTAAGTGTTCAGAGCAGTAGCCATTTTCTAGCCATATGAACAGACACTATGATGCTGTAGACACATGGATCTGTTCCAGGACTTTGGCCCTGAAACTGTTTTCACTGCATAAGTTATGTTTCCAGACCTCAGTGTGCATCTGTGGGCGCAGGGGGTGGTGGGGGGAGGAAGGGGGAGAAGAGACCTGGAACAAGCAAGCTGAATAACTGATGCAATATTGTTTTCTTGAGTGTGCAGACAGCCTCCAGCATCACCTATGAGAAATGTGGACTGCTTTGTAAATCTCAGACCTAATCCACATTATACGGCCATATGCAAAGCTCATCTGGCAGCAGAACCCTCCTTTCTGCTGAGGAGAGGAAGGCTCTACCATCATCCTGAGGCACGCAAAGACTGGCAATGGTTTTGTGAGGTTTTAACCCTAAAAATCAAAAGATAACAGTTACAACTGTGACATTACCCTGTCACTGCTGCTTCTTTTAAACAGAATTACCTAGTCTATCTGCTTTCTCCAGAATCCTAAACAGTATCCCATCCTTATTCTGATACCAGAATCCATTGGCACCTCTTCCCTTCAGCTGCCAAAACCTCCAGCTTCCTGTCTGACTATTTCTCTCCACTTTGGAAGCAGCTAGCAGTGTTAGCCTCAAGTCAGAAGGCAGGGCAGGGAGACTGCTTTTGAGACTGCTTCAAGGGCGCATAAGCTGTCATAAAAAATTGCATACTTTATCAAGGTGCTACCCTGCCCGGTTGTTGTCTTCTATAGTGCAAGTATGCCTCATAAATAAAAAAGATTTATACAAAAGACAAAATAAAGGGGACGTAAAACAATTGAGGTTTGCTTTATTGAGTGCATTTGTCTTTGTATTTTTTTCAGTTCATCTGACACCACCATAGAAGCCAGGGGTCCTGTGGCAAGGGCTACGGAGAACATAGGACTTTTATAGGAAGTTTAAGTTGAAGGCCACTGACAAGACTGTTAAAGTAGAATGAATAAAGCCAGGGTTAAATAAGTTACAGTCTCTTGCAAGATATTTGAAATCCCCAAGCAAGGACTACAGCAACTTACAGTAACAATTAAAATTAGAGAATACATTTTTTATTCTTTATTTACCGTATCTTAGGATATTTTTCCTGGAATGTACAGAACCACAGTTGAAGATTATTATAATGGTCTCGACTATAAGTAATAACATGTAATTTTCTTTTTGCTATACGATGCACATGCAAGTTCTATAACTCCCCCCTCACAGCCTATTTTTCCTAACTTAGACATTTTCAAGCTTTTAAAGTAAAACAAAAATATTCTTTATCAGAGGTTCTGGAAGCAAGGCCAAAAATGGATGGTTTTTCAAGTGAAACTCCCTCCCACACACCTATCCACTGTTCAACTTCATGGAGCTGAAACCTTATGACTGACACCCTGGACACAGCTACAAATAATTCCTAGAGTATCACAGGCCATGAAATAAACAAGGCCTGGGAATGGTGCTATGCAGCTTAGGAAGTCTTCCAGGCTTCCTGGGCTACACATGCACATTTCTTAACCAAGAAGGACAATAAGCATCTCTTTCAGAAACAAGTGTCAATCAACACTTCACAAAAAAAAACAACAGACCATAAACCGCCAATTGTTAAAAAAGGAACTGGCTAACATGCAACTAAAATGGGCAATTATTTAAGTCTACATAACTACACTGCCCTGCTCAACACAGACCAGTTCTAAACCAAGCTTTCCTCAGTAACAGATTAAGAGAAAATTAGCCATTCATCTAGTGTTCATCTAAATTAGCTTAAGAAGATACTAGGTTCCTCACAGTCAAGCTAACAAAATAGAGAATTTGTCCTTTAAAGAGGCAATCGCAGCTCAGTTTGAATGAAGTGGAAGAACTGTTCCACCGTGGATTAGAAACCGATTTAAAAGAGTACTAGCGCAAAAAGGAACTAATTTTTGGCACAGAATGCCCAATTGTTAAAACACTGGTACAAAACCAATGCAAGGAGCACAGCAAATGAGTTGTACCATCATCCCAGGCAGACAAATGACCAGCTGTGTCCAAGTAGCTACTTGCACTAGGCACTTCAGCACCTTGCTATCAGATGGTGGTTTTCATTGTGCAGTTACCTACACCAGGATAAAAGCAGTCACATAAAGCCTACACAGGTCTGATATACACACCCATGGCATTACACCTCTGATTTTTCCTGGATCACCACCAGATTCTGTTAAGTGTACACATCAACACAGAACCATGGGTTGTATAGTCATGTCTATAAGGAGCAGATGCACATCAGGGGTAGGCAACGCCCAGCACAGGTGTCAAAGCATGGCATCTGAAGGCATTTTGCTTTGCACATGCACCTCAGGGCAGATGGCAAAGGAGGGGCTGGGTGGTGCTCCCCCACCATCCTCCCCTGGCACACCAAAATCTTACATGTGGAGCTTTGCAGGTGTTTTTGGCACTCTGCCCAAAAATATTGCTGACCCCTGCTATACACCATGGGTGGATGGAGAATTTTGAGACAGGTGGGGGCAGATGGTGAGGCACATCATCACATAAAACACCTATTTTTCTCAAATTAAAAATAAACTAGAAGCAGGAATGCACCGATAAAGATTTTTTGGGCTAATACCGATGGCTGATCAGTAACAAGCCGTATCAGCCGATACCCATCTGATTGCCGATATGCAGCCCAGCAGCTTGGAGAGCAGCATCCAGCTGCTAAGTCTGTTTGGGG
>NW_017729024.1:162375374-162376529 GCF_001723915.1 Gavialis gangeticus | reverse complement strand
ATGGGAGGGGGGGGGGCAGGGGAAGTGGAGCAGATCACACAGATGCAGCACTTAAAATTGATTACACTATCAGCCACATCAGCCAAAAAAGCCAATTGCTAACAACATCAATTTTCCTTTTATGGTGCACACATAATATGGATCCATGCATTGGTGCTCCTCTAACTAGTAGCTGTACTAATATGCTAGGGGCCTAGGACTATTATTCAGTTTGAGACTGAAGCAAAAACAAATATAACTTCATTCAAATGAGTTGGAAAAAATAAATAAATCTGTGGGGCTGTGAAATAGGAGCTTCGTGATCAGGAGCACCCAACAGCAGGCAGAAATGCAGAACAGGAGCCAGCTTCATTGGTGGGACATCAAGACCATTAAAAAGAGAGGGCTGTTCACACTGGCATCGCTCAGAAGGGACCAGATGCTTTACAATGACCCCAAAGTCAAGCAATTCCTTCAGCACTGTGGGCACATCTACACAGACGCTAATGCACATTTGCATATTTTAATCCACATTAAAACATCAAGTTTTTAAAAAGTGCGCTTCCGCTAATGCACATTACAATAGAGTAAAGCACCTTTTTCTAGCACGTCCCAATAGAGGTCCCAAATTTAATGCGCATTAGCAAAAGCGCGTTAACAAACATGTGCACTCGCCCCATCCAACTAGAAATGCTGCTGCCAGGCAGTCAGAGGGGCAGAAGCAAGTGCCCCTATCCTGCCTGCTGCCCCATACACGTGACGCATGAGCATTAAACACACATTCAAGTTCAAGGCACCGTCACAAGAGACCCGAGAACCCCCTAAGTTGGCTCGTCAGGAACCACCAGGTGCCGGCAGGAAGCGAACCAGAAGACAGCGGGGCTCCGCTGGGCCACCTCCCGTCCCGATACAGGGGCGCGGCTGCACCACACGTGCAGCGAGGTTGCCCCTCAGTCGCGCAGCAAATTTGTCCCTCCCGGCCCGGCCCGGCCCGGCCCGGCTCGGCTCCACGAGTGGGGCGATCCCCGCCCTCCGCGCGACCTCACCTCAGGGCTCACGTAGGACACGAAGGAGGGCTTGGCGGGCCTCCCGCCAGCCGCCTTGCTCAGCATGGCCGCCAGCCGCCGCCGCCGGCCCCCACTGCAGCCCGGCGGCCCCGCGCGCTCCGCCACTGGC
>NW_017729024.1:162374718-162374959 GCF_001723915.1 Gavialis gangeticus | reverse complement strand
GGCCGCGCCCGGCTCGCGTCGCTTACCCCGCCCATCGCGGTGGCACCGCCCACGCCCCGCCCCCATTTCTGGCCACTCGTCCGCTTTCCCGTTGAACCGCGCCGCTGCCCGTCAACGGAAACCCCGCCTTCCCGACCAGGCTGTCTCCTCCGATTGGCCGAGGCGGGTCCGGGGAACGGCTGTGTACCAAGAGAGAGGGAGGGAGGGGGAAGGGGGTGGTGCTGCGGATTGGTCTGGAGCG
>NW_017729024.1:162372273-162374632 GCF_001723915.1 Gavialis gangeticus | reverse complement strand
GGGGAGGGGGAGGTGAGCAGTGGCAGGTTGGTTTGCCCCGGGGAAAGCTTCCTGCCCTGCGCCCTCGAGCAGCGCGCCCGCGCGGACGTGTGCATACTTCGACGTATTGGTGCTTGTGCCTGTGCATACTTGACGTATTTGTGCTTGTGCGTGCAAACACTTGGATGTAGTTGTGCTTGTGCACGTGCACACTTGATATGTTTGTGTTTGTGCTTGTGCACGTGCACACTTGGATGTGTTTGTGCTTGTGCACGTGCACACTTGGATGTGTTTGTGCTTGTGTACATGCACACTTGGACGTGCTTGTGTGCACATACATTTGGATATGTTTTTGCTTCTGTGTGTGCACACATAGTGTGTGTACGTGTATGTGCTGGCACACCTGCCACAAGGGCTCCTTTGGCTCCCTGGCAGAGTGCTCATCCTGGTGTGGGTCCCTCCTGTGTCCTTGGGGGACTGTGGAGACCATTTGTTAAGGCAGCAATGATCACCCAGGTGCCACAAGCCCAGATCCTGCTGAGGGTGCTGCGGGGTGCTGCACAGTCACAGATGACACTTAGATGTGGGGGGGATGCGGGCACGCTAGAAGGGAGGAGAGGCTGCAATCAGATCTAGACAGGTTACAGGGGTGGGCGGATGAGAATAGGATGGGATTCAACACTGACAAGTACAAGGTGATGCACCTGGGGAGCAAGAACCAGCAGCATACCTACAGACTGGGGAACTACCTTCTTGTCAGTGCAGAGGCAGAAAAGGATCTCGGAGTCGTTACTGAAGCCAAGATGAACATGGGTCAGCAGTGTGGGGATGCAGTCAGGAAGGCCAACCGTACCTTGTCATGCATCCACAGATGCATCTCAAGCAGGTCCAAGGAGGTGATCCTCCCCCTCTATGTGGCACTGGTCAGGCCGCAGTTGGAGTACTGCATCCAGTTCTGGGCACCACACTTCAGGAGGGATGTGGATAACATGGAGAGGGTCCAGAGGAGGGCCACTCGCATGATCGGGGCAGCAGGGCAGGCCCTATGAGGAGAGGCTATGGGACCTGAACCTGTTCAGCCTCCACAAGAGAAGGAGGAGGGGGGATCTTGTGGCCATTTACAAACTAGTCAGAGGGAACCAGCAGGCACTGGGGGAGTCCCTGTTCCCCCAGGCACTACCGGGAGTGACTAGAAATAAGGGTCACAAGCTGGCAGAGGGTAGATTTAGGCTAGATATCAGGAGGCGCTACTTCACGGTCAGGGCGGCTAGGATCTGGAACCAACTTCCAAGAGAAGTGGTGCTGGCTCCTACCCTGGGGGTCTTTAAGAGGAGGCTGGATGAACACCTTGCTGGGGTCATTTGACCCCAGTACTTTTTCCTGCCATGGCAGGGGTTGGACTTGATGATCTGCTCAGGTCCCTTCTGACCCTACTAACTATGAAACAATGAAACAGTGTCAATGCTGGGCACTGTGCCAGCAAGCTTCACCCAGAGATTTCAAAGAGGAATCTAGAGGGCCAAAACCACTTTACCCTGCTGGGGGCTTTCTGAGTTCTCTGCAACAGAGGAATTCCTCTAGGATTTTGCTTTCATGAAAAAGGGAGTGAAAGGGAAGAGCTGGCCTTTTCCAAGGGGTGCCTCAAGTCTAACAAGGCTGAGGGCTCTTCTTTAAGGAACCGGGGTGTTTGTTACAAATTCATTCCATTCAGTACCTGGTGTTTTTCTGTATCAATTTTTTGGAAGCACATGAGCATCAATCTGCCTGTAATTCAAGTGGATATTTAGCTTTCATCTCCATATGTTAAGAAGGAAATAACATTTAAGTGGGAAAGCAATGGCTTAATCTTTATGATGTAGGTTTCTGTTGACTAAGTGTCATTTAAGATGGCAAATGCAATTGTCTCCCTGACAATTCCTGATGTAATTTCCTGGATATCACCATTGGCTTGCAAACTATGAAAACTGATTTCCCACTCATATAGATTTGCTTCATAATATGGTGCTCGAGAGGGAAGTTGCTAAATGCAGTTCTTGTTAGATTTGTTTTCTTCATATTAATCCCATCATTTTTGCAATACTTTTTGTCTGTGACTGGGGTTTGAGCTGTGAGTAAATCTAAATCTCCTGGTGTCTTGCTGTTAAACCATGCAATGTCTGCGTGGAATCCATCCACACTTTTTCCCAGAATGAAATAAATGATAAACATCAGCTCCTCCAAAAGCTCTTCCAGAAAAAAGAATCTGTATAAAACAAAAGATAAAGCCATATGTGAAGGAGCAAGAGAAATGACATGCATAACATGGGTAATAGGCTGCTGAAAGAAGCAGCAGCTTTACTTAAACAAGGATGTGGACAAGCTTGAGAGAGTCCAGAGAAGA
>NW_017729024.1:162357413-162372076 GCF_001723915.1 Gavialis gangeticus | reverse complement strand
GCAGACAGGGGGGCAAGGGGCCACCGACTCCACCATGAGCTCAGTCTGGGTGGAGGCCTCAGAAGAGCCTATGGTAGGCGGCAGCCCCTGGGCAGGGCCCCTGGCAGCTGCGCTCCACGTCTGCATCACCATGACTGCAGAGGCCGAAGTCACACTGCAGTCAGATCAATTCAGGCACAACATTAGGAAAAACTTCTTCCCAGCCAGGGTGTCCAGACTGTGGAACAAGCTCCCTCCAGAGGTGGGACAATCACCTACCCTGGAAATCTTCAAGAGGAGACTGGATGCTCACCTTGCTGGGGTTACTTGACTCTAGTTGTCTTTCCTGCCTAGTGCAGGGGGCTGGACCTGATGATCTTGTGAGGTCCCTTTCAGCCTTACAATCTATGAATCTGTCTATGAAAGATGTGATACTAAAACATTTTCTGAACTCGATAAAGTTTAACTGGCAAGTTCCAGTTGGCCCACAGCCTGTTAAGAATAAACAAAGAAAGATCTAACCAACAGGAACAGCAGGGAATGATGGGCCCAGTACTTTTCAGAGGAACTAACCAGACTGATATACAAGAAACTCCTGACTTTGACAAAGAAACTGAATACCCCAAAATAGATATTTGTAACATATAACAAACAAGTGAAAGGCAATTTAAAAAATCCTAGAAAAGTAGCAGATAAAGTCTAAGTCACTGAGGGAATGTTAAAACCTTGTGATAATGAGATCATCAATTAAGTCACTGAACTTTCCAACAGAAAAAAAAAGCCTCCAGAACAATGAGTAAATGATCTGGAAGTCAGAATACCAGTGATCTAAGCCAGTGGTCTCCAAATTTTTTTGATCACGCACCCCTATCAGTAAAAAGATTTTGAGCACCCCCCCAATATATGTGTATTTATATTTGTGCACCCCATCAGTAAAAATATTTTTGAGCATGCACCCCCAATATATGTATAGTTATATAAATATAAATAGAAGTTCTAATATTTTCTTCCCGCACCCCACTTTGGAGACCACTGATCTAAGTGACTGCAACAACTGGTGACGTATTTTATTCCTTTCTGTGGTGAGCAAAGTCCTCTGCAGTGTGACTTTGGCAAAATAAAGTGGTTAAGGTAAAGCAAAAGTAAGAGGAGGCTAAAGTTTTTCTTGTCCCTTCTCACACTGCTTGTTCTCACCTAAGATTTTTTTTCTGGGCATGTTTTGGAGGCATCCATATTTGATTTGACTGGTTTCCTTTCTTTTATATAAGGGGCAAGGGTTTTTATGGGTGATATCCTTTACTGGAGCAACTCCATGGTTGGAGTAGGCTTAAGGTTTTGAATGGGAAGCTCTGACCTGTTGACCCAGTGAAGAATACTTCACATTCAAAAATTTGACTAAGTCTATCCCAGCCATGCACTTGGTCCTATAAAAGATATCACCCACAACATTCCTTGCCTCTTGTGTAATTCCTGGACCATCGTGGCTACAACATCACTTCCTTTCATTTCCACATATCCTCCCTATCCAAGCTTTGTTTGTTGGAAACCAAAAACAACAATTATTATGACATGCATGGGTATGGACACCCCTACATTTGAAGCCATTTTAAAAGGGGATGTTTCAAAAGTGCCACAGCACTTACTATTAGCAATTGTAGTAATTGTTATTACTAATATTAATTATTAACATTTATGATCTGGCAATGATTCAGTGTGAAAGTTGGAGCATTTTTGCTACACGTAGATAATTTCCTGCTTGTCCACATGTAACAGTTAAAACGTAACAGCTGCGGCTCTTTTGAAATGTTTCCTTTTTGAAATGGCTCCAACTATTAAGTGCGTCCTTACATTATGACATCAGCATGCAGAAGAGGTCTTGACATGTTATGTTAACTTCTTGTGGCAGATTTAAATCCAGCAGCATCTGAACTTAGTTCGGTTTGCTTCTGTGAAGTTTTGTCTGGTGGCCTTTGGGTACAAGCCATTTCAAAAGGAAGCTGGTGGTTGGGAGCCTGCAGCAGGGGTTACTTTCTGTTCCTTATAGAAAAAAAGGGGAATGATACACATGTAGCAGAACTTGGACAGCTTCAACCCTGGATGAAGAACTGTTAAAGTTGGAGCAATTTTGCTACATTTGTATCATTCTTGGCTTGCCTTCATAACTATTATAATGTAACAGATACTGCAAGGTTCAGAGCAAGAGTTTCCCCCTCCCCTTCTGAAAGAAACAGCTCCAGATGGACTTGTGTCCATACCTGCTTTCTGTCACCTTGATATTTTGAGGTTTTGTTTTTGTCTTGTCACACACACATTGCAATCACTTCCAACGGCAGCCCCATTGTGCGTTATAATGTGCTAGGGAGCTGATCTAGAGTCCATTCCAGTACATCACACTCTGATACCAGATACTCGGTCAATACGTAGGGTGTGCACGCAGGTGCACATGCACCCCCTGAGCGTGGCAGTGCACTCCCTGCAAAAAGGCACTGCCGACACAGTCAGCAGCACCTGTAGGTGGTCACCGCTTGCCACCCCACTGCTAACACCACCGGCGGCATCTCCGGGTGGTCCATGATCCCCACTAGATGCTGGCGACGCTGCCGGTGGTGTCTGCGGGTGGTCGCCATCCCCCACTGCCAACAGCACTGGCAGCATCTGCGGGAGCTCCACGCTTACTGCTCCTGCTACCGCCATGCCCCCCAGCCGCTGGGGGCATGCGTCGTTCATGCAGGTACTATTCTGCCAGTCAGTTACTCTGATTTTTGTCATTGTAGGACTGTTATTATTTATATATTACCAACAGTTTGCACAGAGCTTTACAGTATGCATAATGTGGATCTCTTTCCTACGGAGTTCACATTTTAAGGACAAGATTTGCAGACACTATAAACGTAATTTCTGGTGTGCTCAGCTGATACCAGAGTTTGGAGTCAGCTGAGCATGCCAAAGACCAGGGAGGGAACAGAGCGTCCCATTTTGAGACACAGGAAATAAGGTCACTCTATGATTGATCAGCTGTGGTTAGTCTTTTTATGCTTATGAACCACCTGATTGGTTAAAGAAAGAGCAAGGCCCTTTTTCAGCCCAGTTATAGTAACTGACTGCAGGCTGGTCAATGCTGAAATCTCTGGGCACTGTGCCAAGCATTTATTCTGGTAGCATACACTCTACTACAGAATAACACCTGATGGATGCCCTGTGGAGTGTACAAAAGCAAGCTGGCATCTTGTGGATACAAATTGCTGCTTTGTAGGCCTGACCCTCCCATCCAGTAACATCTTCCTAATGCAAACCCTGAAATAAAAGAGTTCCCTACCAGACCATTTTGTATTTTCTTTGGGGTCCTCAAACAGTGCCAAATAATACTCCTTATACTACAAGTATTCAACCTATATCATCATCTTTTGGCTTTGGAAAGGGGCCTCACCACTTCTGAAAAACACAAGTCCATTTCTCAACCAGTTAGAGGATTTTATTCAACTGATGTCTGTGAATTTATAGCATCTCCATCGCTCATGAGCAGCAGAAGAATTGGGGTGACTGCCCTGGGCCCTGCACTTTGGGGGCCCCTGCAGAGCCAAGCCGACTTTGTGTCCAGCCACTCGCCACCCCCCTGTCACTGCCGCGTCCAGGCCCTGCACAGGCTGATTTGCCCCGATCCTCACACCCTACTATAGTCATCTCTGGCCATGGTGATCCAGAAATTACAGGGGAGGCAAGATTTTTTAGGGTGATATTTTTTATTAAACCAAATATGTGGTTGGGATAAAGTTAGACATGCTCTCAAATGTAAGACGTTCTTTATCCAGTCTGGTGTCTACATCCTGCAAAAATATTTTGAAAAATTGGGAAAGATTCTATAGGCGTGCCTACACATTCATTAATGAACTGTAATTATGGCGCATTTAGTTACCGGTCCTAACATTAATGCACCATAGTTACAGGTCCCAAACTTAATGCACCATAATCAGCACTACTGTGCAGTAGTGCCAGTGCACACTTTTAAGTGACACTGGTGCACAGCAGGCCAATTCTACTGTGCATTAGTGCATTAGCACAGTTTTTGCCTGCCACACTAATGCACAGTAGAATTAGTCTGAGCATTTAGTGTCTCATGGAGATGTGCCCAGTAAGAGCTAGAAGACCAATTTAAAGTCAAAAAGGCCTGGCTTAGAGAATTAAGTGCAATTCATTTAGCTTATCAAGGAGAAAGCTAACAAGTGACTTGGTTTGGGTCTTTAAATACCTTTATGAGGGAAGAATTCTACTAGTTAAAAGTTATTTTGTTTAGCAGACAAAGACATAACAAAAGCCAAAGTCTGGACATTGGAAATAAACAAAATAAGGGTGGCAAAATAAGGCTTGGATTTGTAACAGTGAGGACAGTTAATGATAATCAAATAGTAGGTCTTAAAATTATTTATTCATAAAATGACTCCAGAGGTTAAATGGAGTAGTTTTTGGAAACCTAATCAGTAACATATCACAAGAAATGCTTGGTGCTGACAAATCAAAGCAGTGAAACTGTTAGCATGGCATAACCACAGTGGAATTTGATCTTTGGACACAGCATAGCATGAGTTGTTAATTAAGTCTTAGTTTACCTAGGTGTCTAGGTTACCTGGGAAGATTTACCTTTCCACTGCTATGGAGCAATAAACCTCCCTGTCATATATAGCTAGCCTACTCATCAGCCTTTAGATGTTGCATTGATGGTGAAATTATTCCTGCCACAAATAAAAATCACTTTATACACTTTAGTATAAGTAACTGGAATAAAAACCAAAAAAAATTAGGTAGCAGTTATCATGCTTGTTCCTTCTTCCATCCTATCCAAGGATGGAAAAACATAAGAACACGAGACATTGAAAAGTAAACAGAACCCTCTCCCTGTGTTGACACAAATGTACCTCTTCCTGGAGAAAGAAAAGAACTGCATTTCTTGAGTTTCAACCCCAGCTTTAAAGAATAGGTAAAATCTTTGGTGTTGAATTGTTTTCTGCTTGCAACCTTGAAAATAAAAATTAACATCAAAGAATATTGGAAGTTTCCAAAAAAGAACGATTGTACAGCATCCAGTTCTGTCCTCTGCAGTGTAAATACACTGAAGTTACACAGTGTAAAACTGGTTGAGGGCAGATTTGGGAGCACAGTTGGCAAAATACTTTGTGTTTTCTCTCAAGACAAACTGTGCTTGGTAAGATGTGAAGGCTTGCTCCTGCGTCAGCTGAAGGCAATGGAATTCAGTGGGAGCCAGCTCCGGCCCTTGGTTACAACCTGCAGCATTCGTCTTTGTGGCATAATTAGCATGTTGTTTCCTGCAGTCATAACTTTGGCTGCAGGTATTTTCTATGGCTTTAATACAAAGCTGGGGTGGAAAGGAGCAACAAAGTGGGACACTGATTGAAAAAAGGTGACCCAGGCACCAGATCAAATGTTTCCTGTCATGGAACGGTGAAACTGTGCCCACCCAGAACAGACTGGACCCTAATTTTTCAAGGTCTGGTCTGAAAGATTCATATGCAATGAACTTGACAGAACTCAGTTTTTTAAGCAAAAGTCTGAGCTGACTGTGGTGGATACAGGGAGAGTTGTGCATGGTTAGAAGACTGCTGGATGCTGCACTACCTCCCAAATGGGAAGCAGTATAGCTGCCTTAGTACAGCGCAGCAGGTGGGCTAAGTAGCTCTGCAGAGAGGCAGCTCTAATGAGCCCTGCCGCAGAATCATCCTTATACAGCTACTGTGGTTCTGCTTAGATCAGGGATGCTCAACCCCAGCCCATGGCACTCTGTCATCCAGCCTGTGGACTACCCACAGGTCTGGAAATTTGGTGGTGGGAGAGAGATGGCACTGCTTCCCTGCTGCCAAATTTCTAAATGCATGGGGAGCCCCAAGTTGTGTGCTCTGATTGAGGCACCCTATCCCAGCACACAGGGCCAGGTAAGGGTGGCACCAGATCCCAGGGCCCATTCCTGCCACATGGGATCTGGGAGGGAGTGGCACTGGGTCCCCAGGACCCAATCCCAGCCCACTAGGGGCAGGAGAGGGTGGTGCAGGGCCTCAGGGATCCAATACCAGTGTGTGAGGAGTGGAAGGGGGTGGCAGTGGGCCCCCAAGATCCAGTCCCACTAGGGAGGGGGCAGCGCTGGGCCCAGTCCTGGTGCATAGAGGATGGGAGAAGGTGGCCTTGGGCCCGAGGCCTGATCTGGCCTGCAGACTGGTTTGGCTTCACTCATCTGGTCCGGCTTCACTCATCTGGTCCATGAGGCCAAAAAGTTGAACACCATTGGCTTAGACCAGTAGTTTTCAATCTGTGGCCTGCAGACTGTCTAAAGGTTCTTTAGCAAAAGATGGCTAAGATCAATCAAAAGTACATGAATGCCCATTTACAATTCAAAGGGGTCCATACCTTCATTTGAAATTTCCAAAGGGGTCTGCACCATTCAAAAATGTTTAGGGGTCCACAAATAAAAAAAGGTTGAAAACCACACTGGACAGCTGGTAAATCTGGAAGGGGAGGGGGCAGGGAAGAGGCATGGTAGGTGGGGGCAGATCAACACCTCTGCAGCAAAGGAGGGATTGGGGCTGGGGCAAGCACTGCCCAGCCGGGGCAGGAGGGCATGGGGCAAAGGCACAGCTCATCCAAGTGGCAGGAGGCAGGGTGGGGGAGAGGGGCAGTTCCTGCCACTGCATGCCACTGCTCTGGGGCAGTGTAGAGCAGGCAGCAGTAGCGAGGAGACCCCCGGTGCAGATCTATGCTCCCTGCAGAGCTGAGTCTCAGGGCAGGGCAGCAGCATACAGCTGCTTCCCTGAAAGCCTGGCTCCAAAGCTCTGAAAATTTCTGAAACATTTTGGATGCCTTGTTTTGTTTCAGATATGCTTTTGAGCCTTTTGTTTCTATTCAGATTCGGTGTTTTGGGTGCTGAAATGGCCCAAAACACCTCCAAAATGAAACAGCTGCCAAAATTTTGCACAGCCCTACCGCATACCTCTGCAGCCACAGGGCTGCAACACATGTACAGTCCAGCCCCAACAGTTTTCTAGCACTATTTCTGTGAAATTATCTTAAATGTTGCAATTAGGCTCACAGTAGTTAAATATTAAGAACTTCAATGCAAGAAGTGACCACCTGTCTATAGCCATTAGCTTAATTTTATAAAACTATGTTGCATTGTATTCCATTTACCCCCACGCCTTTGATAGCCTTTCTTTGAAAATCTGCCTTGAAATCTTCCATGGCAGTTGGTTTGCTAGGTTTTTTTCCTTCCCTTTTTTGAATAAAGATGTTATGCTTGTTATTCTCCCAATACAGGGCACTATACTTATGATAACGTGGGTGAGTTTGTGGTGGAGGTCTGCTACAGACCACCACACCATGAGGAAGTGGTGGATGAGGCTTTCTTCAAACAGCTAGGGAGATGGCTATGACTGCAGAGCCGCTGGCCATTGTCTTTGAAAACTCGTGGTAATCAGGAGAGGTCTGGGATGATTGGAAAAGGGCAAATACAGTGCTCTTATTTAAGAAAGTGAAAAGGAGGATCCAGACAACTACAGACCAGTCAGCCTCACCTCAGTTCCTGGAAAAACTGAAATCCATTTCTAAGCACTTGGAGAAGTTGATTAGGAGCAGTCGGCATGAATTCACCAAGGACAAGTCATGCCAAATACCTTCTACGATGAGATGACTGGCTCCATGGATGTTGGGACACCAGTGGATATGTTATACCTTGATTTTAGCAAGGATTTTGATACCATCTTTCACAATATTCTCACAAGGCTAAAGAAGTACAGGCTGGACGAATGGACTTCAAGGTGGATAGAAAACTGGCTGGAGCAAAGGCTAGAGCACTTCCCCCTGCCCAAGAGGGGAAGTGCAGCTGGTGCTGCTGCTCCGGCTTCCCCCATGGCCAGAGGCTGCCCAAGCTCCAGCAGCAGGCAGAGCATGGCTGGGCAGCCCGACCTCATCCTGCTTCTACTGCTGCTCCATGTGGAACCCACTGACATTGCAGCCCCACAGCCCAGCTGCTCACCCAGCGATATCAATCGACAAACTGTAACGGATGAATGTGAGTGGGAGAGAGTGCAAGAGAGCATGCATACCAGTTTGGATGGAGTTTCCATTAGGAAAATAGGCATGGTCTCAAGGCACTTATGCAAAACTATTTGGAACAATAAGAATGCACATATTTTTTAGTGAGAGATCTTGCAAAACTGATGGGAGGCCACCAACAGAAGCCTGGTGGGTTATAGGGATATCTCCTATGCCCAAACTTTTATTCTTTACAGCACATTTAATACATGTGAATGTGTGAGGGTTGACATGCCAATCTAGGGGAATTCTTGGGTGAATGGTTGGCTGTATATGCAGGGGACTATGCCTGATGGCTTTCATCAAGAGGCTTCAACTCTGGGGTTCTCAAGTAAGAAAAAACAACTTTGATATATTCAAAATCCTTGACAGCTTTTTGGCTGAAAACAAGTTGACGCTGGACAATGATGTGAAAAGTGAAATCAAAGAACACTTGAAGGTGCTCATATCTCAGTTTTGCCAATGTTTTCCTGAAACAGGCAATGAGAATGAGTAGACATGTAAACCCCTTGGTAGTAGACTGCAACTCTAGGTCCTAACAGCTGAAGAGGAGCAATTACTTGAGTTATCCTGTGATGAGAACTAAAACTTGAATTCAAGCAGGAACCTCTGGCCTGATTCTGGTTGAAAATCAAAAAGGAGTACCCTGATCTGACAGATAAGGATATTAAAGTCTTGATGCTGGTTCAACACTGTTTACTTATGTGAAAGTAGATTTTCAGCCTTAGTATCACTAAAAATGAACTGCTAAAACAAATTGGATGTCGAAGGAGATTGAAGACTGACACTATCACCTATCCTACCAAACTCTCACATGCTTTTTGCCAAGAAGCAAGCTCAACTATCTCATTAGAACTGACAACAAAACGGTGAGTTCAAACAAAACTGTATTATTGTTAATGTTGTTGAAATTATTTTTAACAAAACAGTTTTCAGTAATTATCTACTTATGTTTACTATATACACGATAGATTTCCAAAGGGGTCCATGCCTCCATTTGACATTGTTTAGGGGTCTGCAAATGAAAAAAAGATTGAAAACCTTTGCTTTAGAGTAGAGTAGGGATTCTCCATTATGATAAGCTAAGATCCTTTGAAGCGTGCTGCAGAAATTGTGGAGATATGCAGATAAGGGCAGGCTCAGGCTCTCCTTGCCTGGCTGTTTCCTTGTCTCCACTACAAGGCAATCACTATAATAAATAATTTGGCTTTTGAAAAGGGGTGTCACTCAACTCACAGAAGTTATGGAAGGGTGCCTTGAGTCTAAAAAAGGTTGGAGAACTACTGCTTTGGAGTAATTGTAACGGGCATCTAGGTAAGCTGCCTAGATGCACTGCTGTAAGTCTGAACAACAGTTATGGAGCTTTAACTAGTCTCATTTTCAGGAATGGTTCCTCATTACAAGGAACTTCGGAGGGAAAGCTGGTACTGTTGCTCTTTAGGATTCTCCTGCTCTTAGAAGTATTACAAATATAACATTGTTAAATAAAAGGTAATTAATACTAAGTAATTTTGCACTGCACATTGGTATTACTTATTCAGTGGTAAAGTACTCATAATTCAGAAGTTTAGTTGCTAAATCTGTGTTTGCAAAAGTCTTAGCTGTTACTTTGTAAATAAAAGATTTCGATTAAAGTGTAAATAGCTTCTTGAAATGAATAATGGATTAAAAAAAGCCAAAACAATTACTACACATCCATTCTTTTACCACGCAGATCAAAAATCATTGTCACAGCTTTATGTTTAATGTGGAATCACTTCAAGTATACAATATTTCAAACATCCAGAAACTGGTTAAGAGATAGAAGCCAGCTGAACAAAAATGCATGAAATCCAAAACTCATTTGTGGCCTTTTCATCTTGAAGTATAGGGTCAAATGAATGAACTAATAGCATATCTTCCTATGAAGGAAACTTTGGTATGGAGTTGAAATGGCCACACTGCAGAGTACCTGAAGTGTCGGGTATGAAGTAATTTTCAGAATAAGTAGTGATGGACACCATGGCAGCAAGACATTTTCACCTTCAAAAACAAAAGATCACAAGCAACTGCACAATGCTAAGCTGAATATCAAGGCAGCATAAAAGAAGTTAGTGAAATCTCTCTATTGAAAATAATTTTAAGCATGTGCTAATTCTTTCCAATGTAAAATTATTTTATGAAATCATTTCTGCACAGTGTAAGCTTTTCATTTAGATTTTATTTGCTGATCAGTAGTATCCTACTTATTTTTTTAAAGTGGCACTCTTTGCTAATCATAGGATACTTAAACTTCTATCACACTCTTCTTTTTAAATACTGTAACTTTTCTCCACAGGCCCCAGTACTAATTATTTGGGAGTTTCACCAGTATATTCTGAAGTACAAGACAAAAAATTGCTAAAAAGGTCAAAGAAGTTTGACCTCAAACAAGGTTTTGAACTTATTTTATTAGGGAAACAAGTGTTTTTGCAATATCTAGCATTCTCCTACAGCCATTTGTAAAGGAATTCTAGGAATGTTAGTCAATATTAAAGTAAGTGTTTTATAGGTCTGCAACTAAGCATAGCACACACCAAACAGAATGAGCGAAACTTCAGTTTACAGTGTATAATGAACTTTAGTCATTTAATAAATTTTAGTTTTTATTTGTGTATTCCACTGTAGTGCTGTGACAACAAATCACACCTGTGTACCAGAGCATACATCAACAGTATGATGTAATTTTACTTACACCACTGCTATACTTAGCTTTTTGAAGAAGGAGACATAAGCATACACTATGGCCACATCAAATAATTTTCTGGGTTTTTTCTTCAATAATCTTTGCTTTGTCAGCAATACTCTGTTAGTTTTAATTTCTGAGTTACTGAAAATTACAGAAATTGTATACAGGAATAGCTATAGGGAGTAAATTTGCAGGCACTGATATGACAAACACTTATTTTAAGGGCTAAGAAGTGGCATTAGTATCACACTGACAAAGTTTATTGAAAACAACTACTAACTTTGTCCAAATGGGAGAATGCCCTCTTTTACTTGCATCTTAAGGAAAAAAAATTCAGAAAGTTATTTTTTGGCCTTGCTATGTCACAAAGTCAATCATACAAAGACCTACGCATTAAACTAAAACGATAGTTTTAAAAGCCCTTCTATTAAAAACAAAAACATCATGCAATTTTTTTAAATCAATAATGCAGCTGCTTTAAAACTGTTGCAAGACCATACTGTATATATTAGCTTTTACACTGCTAATGCACAACTAACAGCAAACCTGATTAGATTAACACAAATCTGTCTTAATTACACCGTTATATCACACTAGAGAGACAAATGTCACAAGATTGGCAGAAACATTTAATTCAGAGCGCTCAAATGGCAGGATAGTTGTGTTGTAATCCTTCACATTTAGAAAAGAACATAATCCTGCAGTCTCACTTTACAAAAAAAAATTTCTGCTGTAAAATATTAAGTGGGAGGGGAAGCTGTATATAACATCTAACACAAAGTAACTTATACAGCTAGTGTCAAAGGCAACCAAAAAACCTCTAAATAAAATATCAAAATACACATAGCAACCAAAGCACAAATGCTGCATTAAATACAGTCAGGATGTAAGATGAAGCACTAGTTAATAAACAGGACAAAAAAAAATTGGGAAGTTAGCAACATATGGTTAAAAGAAAAAGGGAAAAATCTTGAACTATTTTCTTTTTAAATCAGAGCACAAAACTTCCATTTGTTATCTTTCTATCCATAACCTGTCTAATAGAGCACATCCACTGAAAGTTTACAATTCACAGAAGAGCTAAGCGTTCTTCTGCAAACTTAATCTTCCAGCTGTTTTAAACAGACACTATTATGAATGAAAGTAAGTGAGGCAACAAATGGACTTTTATCATCACCTCTCATCTTAATGCTCAGAGATATTTTTAAAAGTTATCATAATCTTTTTTGTCTTTTTTCCCCTCTGCTTCAAAGCCATCAACTCCATCACTGTCCCTTCTCCTTTTACGGTTGCTATGGATGTTGAAACGTTGGTTCATCTGCGGCAATGGATCCATTCCTAAAACTTTGTGTATCTGACGGAATGCAAGAAGTCTCAATGCAAACTAGTAAAAAGAAATAAAAGGATATTTCTATTAAAAACAAATATCAAACTTAAGTTAGGCAACAAACATTTGCTCCATAAATCAAGTCTGTTATAATGTGAAAGATTATACAAATTAATTTAGGGCATTATTCTTTTAATACAACTCTAAATTTAAAAAGCATATTGGTATTATCTGAACATCTTTATGGGTGCCTTTACACAGGTTCTGAAGTGGGTGGGGAGAGGGCGCCTTAATTAGAGCATCTCTCTGGAGCCACACTAATTAAAGCGCCCACAGTGTTTGTGTATTCAGTGTCCTGCACTTCAAAATGGCGGTAGGGGTGCCTTAACTAAAGCTCATTCAACAAGCTTTAGAATGCTCCAGCAGACTTGATTAATAGTCTGCTTCAAAACATGCTAATTAGCACACATCGGAGCAGGCATCCAAACACACATGTAGGTGCTGTATGAGTATACACAAATAGAATCACAATAATCATTTCCCCAACTTAAACAGTAGCAAATGTTATGCTTGTAACAGTCAGGATATAGCATTAAGTTCCCTTTTTAGATCTTTCTGATACCACAAAGGTGAGTTAGCCTGCACAAAGTGGGTGTTGAAATAGCCTTGTCTAGCCTAAAGGCTACTTTAATTTATGCCAGGGGCCAAGCTGTCTGCTAAATGCCCCAGGGATCAGAGGAAAGAAAACCCCCCTATGTTTACTGATCCTGCTACTAGAACCGAGGAGCGTTTATGCAAGAACAACTGCAGAAACAGACCTTAAAAGTCAAGTTCCTGAAGAAAAACAAAAAACCCAGATTCTATTAAGGAAGGAAAACATTCTTTAGACTAAAAATGCACCAAATCTTCTTCTTCCATTATGCTATTTATTACCTGTGCACTTGAAGTAATATCCTCTCTTTGCTGGTCTGTCATTACAGCAAGTGTATCAAAAGGATCTTTTTCACAAGGATCCAGAAGGCCAGGACCGCCTATAACAATAAGGGTAATTACCATTGTCAGTGTCCCTATGTAGTGTTTATAATATATTGTAAGCTGTGGGCACAAATTCTAGAATGATGAAACTTGCCTTTCAGGATGATGCCTGAAGATATACACTCAAAAACTCTTCTCAGTGCGTCACCTGGGCTTTGCGGTCCAGAAGCACTGCTGATTGCCTTCTCTACTAATAATTCCATAGCCTGAATTAAAAAGAAAAGGCAGGGGTTTTTTAATGTTTGCTAAAAAAGCAGTAATCCAGCCATCATCTTGGAGCTCCTGGTACATATTTTCCAAGAATCTACACATAGTATTTTGCATCTAGCTAAAAAGTAAGGAAAAACAGAACTAGATGCGTGTTTGGTTTTTTTTTACATGCAGAAAAAGTTAGTCTAAGAAAAAATAGTAGTACTGATTTCTCATATAGTGCTTTTTGTTGGTAGACATCAAAGCACATTATAAGAGACAAGTATATATTTAGTAGTAAGATTTGAAATAGAAACGTGAGTAACTTGTCCATATATAATAATCTACACTGTAATACACAATATAGAAATTAGCTTACATGATCAGCTATCATATTTTAAAATATTCTTTGTAATGTTTTCTGTGAATTTCTGAACTTCACTACCACACATGCACACATTGGTAACACAGACTTCCTGGAATTATGCTGAGTGTGGCAGGTTTCGTGAGATCCTAAAAATATTTAAGTAATACAGAATTTGCATCTTGTGAGTTGCGGTTTCAAACAATTCTCCTCTCCTCCAATTTTCTTCTTAAGAGTACATGTCCAAGATGTATTAAAATAATTTAGCTCAAAGCAGTAAAGATCACGGCCTAAACAATTTCCATTATGGGCTGGCTGGCAGCTACTTATAATTTTGAGAAAATTTCATTTTTACTTGCCTGTTTCAGTTAAAATAATGTATTATAAATTCAAAGAACAAGGCAGAGATCCAGGAAAAAGGAAATCCTTTTATGGATTGGACTGGAGTTAAGAAGAATCATCTTCTAATTCCTGTCTATAATGGATTTCACAAATCAGCGGTTCTCAACTTTATTTAGACTTAAGGCATCCCTTGTTAGATACCCCTCAGAAAGTGCCAGCTCTTGGCTTTCATTCACTTTGTGACTATGGAAAAAATAGTAGAGCAATTATTCTGTTACAAAGACCTAAGAAATACCACACAGCAGGTCAGAATGTTTTTGACATTATGGATTCCTATTGTAAGCTCTGGGTTCATCTTGTAAATCATGTGTAGGTGTTTGCCTATCTAACCTTACTAATGTCATGTGTTACCTTTGAAAGGATCTTACAGTCCCCCTGGTTGAGAACCACTGTCCTAGATTAAGTTGCGCAAGATTATTCTAATGCAGGGGAGGGCAATTATTTCGGGGAGAGGGCTGCTTATTGAGTTTTGGGAAGCCATCGAGGGCAGCATGACAGGCAGCCAGAGGCAACTAAATATTAATTTTCTAAATTTTTTAGAGGCCCTGTGGGCCAGATAGAATGGCCTG
>NW_017729024.1:162343026-162357313 GCF_001723915.1 Gavialis gangeticus | reverse complement strand
GAATGGCCTGGCAGGCCACATCCGGCCTGCGGGCCGCATTTTGCCCACCCCCGTTCTAATGCATACAGGCAAAGAAGTTGAATGCATGTTACAAAAACAACTTTAATTCTGACATTTCCTACTTTTTAGGTTCTTGCACCCTTTCAAACTTAACATTCCTCAAATTTAGTTTTCTGCTTGCAATTATAGGAAGGACTAAGAGCAACATCTCTACTTTTGTTTCCCAATATTTTCCATTAGGAAAGATTCTTGGGACCTTTTGAGACCTTTTAACATGTCCATTGTTTGCAACAGACAGACAGAATTTAAAGGGGGAAAATCCTGGGTTCAGAAAGTGCTTTTTCTTTGACCAGTGAAACTCCATTCAGGTTGGGCAAGACATTGGTTTCCCTCTGTGGGCAACATGCAAAAAATACTGAAAACAAACTTTCTAACCTAAAGCCCACTTACACTACTGCCAAAGCTGTGCCAGTAATGCCTCAGGTTGAGATCTGACAACCTCTTCAGGAGGGGTGGAGAGAGCTGTGTTTGGCACCTTAATGCACCACCCATCTTGGCCCTACATTGCAACAGAAGGTACCATGCGGTGAAGGGTCCTCACCCACTTCCTGGACTATGGGAAGGGAAGGAGTGGTTCTGGAAAGAGACATCACTTATGCTAGACCAAGCTTTCTCTAGATAACATATTTCACCCCTGAGGAGGATTGTCCACATTCAAACACTCCTATAGCTGAAGATGTAAGGTTCAAACTACCTATAATAGATGGTGATGGGGTTGTTACAGACGTTCATAAAATTGTCCACGTTTCTCTAGGGATATGCATTATGTATAGTCTTTACATGATTACAGACCATGCTTTTCAGGAAACTCCTGCTCACTGGGTATACAGTACAGCAGGTATAGAACAGTATGGCAGGGAACTGTTTGTTCTAGAAGTTGGAATATGGGTAGAGAACAAGTCAAGGGATTACATAAAGAAAAAGGGATGTTTTCAGGACTAAAAGGTGTCAGACGCACAGAAAAATTCAACTCTATTCCTACTTCTGACATTCTTCCATTATGATGCTGAACAAATGAAAGCACTACGTCTTGATGATAGCTATTAACTAATTGTTCCTCATTTTATAATCTTCCCATCTAGGAGACTCCTGTGCCAGATATGTAGAAGCACGGAGCACTTGCAACTCCAACTGAACTCACAGTCAGCACAACTGCAACTGAACAGCACAGTCTGGAGTGAGCCTACATTACAAATCTAGAGGTCCCAAGTTCTAATACTAGCTCCAAAACTAATTCCCTGCTAGGCCTCAAACAAACCTCTGGCTCAGTTTCTCTATCTGTAAAAACAGAAGCTCTCCAATATCTCACAGCAGTATGTTCATATTTGCAAGACACCTATATTTTATAGGCAATAAATGCTGTCACACAGTAACCAGTATGTGACCCAAACAATTAAGATGATAATGCATACTGCATATAGCAGTGATTCTCAACTGGGGTGACAGGGCACCCAGGGTGCTACAAAATCATCTGAAGTGTATTGCAGGGAGTAAGGAGGTAAGTGCAGGCTCATCCCTGCAGAGCTGTTCCTTCTCCCTTCCACCATTCACTGCCTGGCCCCAAGGAGATAAGCAAAGTTTCATCCCTGCCCAGCTGCTCTCTCTCCCTCCCATCCCAACAGCACCCAGCCCATGTGAGAAGGTAATAAAAACTAAGTTTTTGAAACTCAATTCCCAATTTACAAAGAGGTGCCTTGAGTTTTAAAAGGGTGAGAAACCCTAGCATATAACACAAAGGAGCAGAATTTACAAAGCACAGAACCCTAACTGGGGCATGTGTGAACTTTTAAATGTTTGATGTGTTCAACTTAAAGTTGCTTAGACAAAATAATTTTCTATATGCTTTCTTCTCTGCAGACAGTTCCTTTAAATACCAAAGTCTAGGAATACTAGGAAGCATATTTCATTGAAAAACAGAAGAATAAAATTATTTTCCTCTAGCACTTGCAACTGTTTTAAATAGCTGAAGCCTCAGTTTTGTTTTCCTGGAACTGAGCTAAAACTATAAATAATAAACTTCTTAATACATGGTTCCACATAAAGAAAAGTTAACATTGTGTTAAGGGCTTAAACTGTGAGGCTGATGCCAGAAGCCTGGAATTATGTTGATGATGGAAAGGCATGTCTGCATTCTTTTCCCTATAGCAGTGGGTTTTTTTTTGTTTTTTTAAGTCAGTGGTGCTCAATCTTTTTGCCCTGTGGGCTGGATGGGCAGTACCTGGTCCACTGATGGGCTGGATCTGGCTGGTGGGCCCAATCCAGCAGGGTTAAATCCAGCTGTGGGGAAGGGGGTAGAAATCAGCCCAATGCTGACCCTGGCTGTACAGGGAGGTAGGAGGCATGGCCTGGCCTTGATCCACTTGTGCAGGGCTTGGGAATCTGGCAACAGGGGAAGGGTGGCAGTATTAAATTAGTACTAACTTCTTGTCTGAGTATACACCTACACTGACGTGGCTTGGAGAACTTCCAGTGCACCCCCTTGTCAAAGCCAGACAATCACAGACTAGTATTTGGGTACTGTATCTCGCAATGGTGGCAGATATTAATGACGATAACAACAGAAAGGCTATTTTGTAGAAGCTGAGAGCTGCTACAGTTATCCAGGTACCTCTGACAAATAAATTTAAAGAAATCTGAGGAAAAATTCCAGGCAATTTGAAGTGAACTGATAAAAAATAATCACACTTAACCTGTCTCCATAAACTTAAGGTAAAAAATATATTACCAAAGAATTCAGAACTTTTAAACACTTGCTTTGTGGAAGAATACAAGTTAAGAAAAAAATCAAGCCCCAGAAATTACAGGGCACCAGAAGTCAGAGTTCTCTTTAGGGATTTAATTTAATTAGTTTGTTGAATGAAAACAAAGACCAATTCTTGATGTATGTGCTTTATTTAAAATAGGATTTTCAGCATTTTCTGACATGCAACAGCATGTTGCTACTCATGCATTTGGGGGTGATTTTAAGATTACTTACCCAGCTTGGAAAGTCAGACCAAGTTGGAACTCGCTGACAGAGGTCACGAAGAATACGTATGATAATCACACAGGACTGCAGACCATTAGCTCTAGCCTTGAGAGCAATACAAAATCATGTTAATTAATCCCATCACCTACAGAAAACAGGATTCACTGATAGGCTAAAACACCACTGTTCAATGGAAGCTCAGATACAGAATAGAAACAAATCACTCTACAACTTCATTCCATGAGCTGCCATTTACAGCAGTATTTTATGCCAGGGTTAGTAATTTAAGGTGGTAGAAGTCAAAGTGCACAGGTTATACAAGAATAACTTTTCTTGATCCCCTGTAGACTCTGATCCTTCTTCACTTGTAACGGTAAATCCAGTATCTTTCTACATTAGAAATAAAAAGAATAAAGTAAAGGTCTAAGAAGAATGTATAGAGACTGAAAGGTCAAGGGAGTCTGTTTGGTTTCTTTGTTGTGCCTTTGCCAGAATGCAAAGTCACTAAACCAAACAGTTGCTTCTCACCTTTCATTCCCTACACTTAATGCACTTAAAGAAATAGGAAAAGGTCTTAAATCTAAACACAAAGCTTTAAACACATATTCCATTATTTAAAGCAAAGTTACTCTGCAGCCTTATGGAATATATTACAAATACACAACATATGATTACTCAAAGCGAGTCAAACTTTCAACGTCGCCTTCTCAATGACCAGAAAAAAAGTCAAATCAGCAATAACCGCATAAAGCAGTTCTTCCAAACTGAACATTCTATGTTAACATTTTTCTGGTCATTAAATTTAAAGTATTGTTAACATGGGCAACCTTGGGTGTTTTCACACAGTCAAACATGTATATTGCAACTGAACTAGCATCTCATAAGGCTACAAGAAGAAAGTAAAATGATGTTCCGAACCTGGAACCACTTAGCGTGGCGTAGAGCAGCCAGAGCGTCAAGGCATTTTTGCCTGTCCAAGACGTCCGGTGGGTCTTTCACCATACCCGAGGTTACATCTAAAATGGATTGAATTGGCAAAATGCAGTGAGGAATGGGTGTTTGACCAGGTGAGCAAGACACTTCCTTAATGTAGCTTCAATGTCACACGTGCCATTTAGAGTTTAAACCCCTATCCAACAAATATTAGTGTTCAATAAAATTCCTTTTACTGGATTAAAGCATCAACCCAGTATAAAAAAAAAATAAAATCAAAAATAAAAATAAAAATCAAGAGCATAATAATTTTTAGCTCTCAATCTTAATTTTTAAATGCACTGCAAATCATGCAGCACTTTAAAGTTATGTACACATGCTACCTCTAGAAGAACACATTTCCCCTAAAATTAAATATTGCAGGAAGGATGGTTGGACACAGTGCACCAGCACAGAGAACACGAGACAGAAGGAACACAAAAATCCACTTCAACGTAGAATTTACAACAAACTCAGTTTGTTGAACAATTTTAATGGTTACATATTACTTGGGACATATTCTTGATAAAATGGTCCAAGTATAACAATCTCTGAAAGCACACAGAATCTAATGGAGATGTGAATTTTATCCATTTAAAAATCTAACACAAATTATTTTACTGTAAGAAATCTGACTGAGGAAATATGAAGTGTTCTCTATAATCCCAGAGTCTCATTACTTTTTACTAAATATTCCTCTAATTACTATAGCTCACATACCCATGGTATATATTTTCTAAATAAAATTGGGCCACGAAAAAGCATTGTGTTTATTAAGCCTAAAAAGGAGAAAGTAGTAAGAAGTAGCAGAAGCAATAGCAAAAATATTTGAGCGATAACAGAAATATAGTGGGCCTTATACATTTAAATGGTCAAAAAAAGAAAAAGGGATTTGACACATTGCTATTTATAGTCCAAAAAGGACCTTCTAATAAGACTGGAAATTCCAAATTACTTTACGGTAGCTTCTGGCAGGTTTCAGTAGCTTCTGAAGGTAATCATTGACCTAAAATAATTATTATTTTTAGACTATATGTATCATCATCATATTCTATTGGAAAAAGGCCTTTGTGAAAATATGCCAGTACTAAAAAACAGAAGTATACTAGATGAAGAAAAATTCAAATTTGGCTTATTCAGACATGGGGTGCATAAGAAAATGTAGTTTTGTTTAGTAAGACTCAACATAAATAAAGCAAAGAACCAAACAAAAATAGTATATAAAGAGACTTATGAGGCATACTAACAATAAAAATGGTTTGGGAACACTGCAGAGAAAACTTTGATGCTAGTTACCAACATACAAATGTAGGTAAAGGCAACAGAATATTAGGATGCACCAACAGTTAAAGCACAAATAAATCACAAAGGCTATTGGAACTCTGCAATATTATATCTAGAAAACTGTATACAGATTTAGTAACTTTTAATGGGAAATATTTTGTTGCTCTGCACAAGGAGAAAAAAAACAAAAGAGCAAGAATTGTTGGGGAAAATTCAGATACCTCAGATATTCAAAATTCTGAAGAATTATTATAAAGCAAAATGAAGAAAAATTCACCATTAACAAGAGGTTCACAGAGCAAAGACATTAAAAAGTAAAACTACTTTACTCAAACAATAGGAAATCGACAGTAAAGAGTTGTCAAGTAAGGTAATCAATGTGAAAAAGGAAGACTTGAAATAAGAGACAGGGATATGGTTAGAGAAGAACCCACAAGGGGGGAAAATGGCAAAGCAAGGAAGTAAAACTGGAAAATTAAAAAAAAAGCCATGGGTTTGATGGGCTAAGTGGTCTTTGCGAGTCAGTCAATAATTTCCATTCCTAACACTGGTGTGCAAATAGGTGTCATTGTGCAATCTTTCAGAATAATAATTTACTACATACTTTGAAACTCCAGTAAGTGAGTTTCTAGTGCAAACACTTCAAATTTGGAAAACATTTTTCTTAGGAAACATTTACATTTGAATGCACAGGAGAAATCTTGCTTTATACTGTGAACAGATCTGAAACATGCCATGCACCATTAATAAAGGAGACTGCATGAATAACCTTAGAACTTAAAGCTATTGTGAAATTCAGAAGATGCCAAGGCACCTATTGCAACTGAGAATAAATTTTGACTGAAAATAATATTAGGAAACTTGCAAAATTTCATGTGGATTTTTGCACCTGTTTTACGTTTCAAGTGGATTAACCCCTTAAAATACTACAGTACTAAAATTAAGACTCCTAACCTTACTGCTCTATTAACCTAAGAGAGAGGCTAAATTAATTTAAAAAAACACGAGTGCAAATTCTTAACCTAAATAACTGCGTTCTATGAATAGCCTAAATAATAAGGGGTTAATCTTCAATTAGAGACATGCTGTGTCCACACTATTTCTTCATTAAAAGTTAACAGGTATATCAATTTCAGTACGTTTCAACATGTGAAAAACATTACCCAGTCAACTATTTCAAAACTAGTGTGAACACTGCTTAATTCTGAAGAGAGACAAAGACAAAAAGAAAAACACAAAGTAACAGTAAATGCTAGGACTATGCAACCAAAACCCCTCCTTTGTGTAACATGGCAGGTGTGACACTGAGCTTTAGAAAACCTTGGTCAAAAATCCTTCCGATGTCTTGGCAGCAACCCCTGACAGGAATCAACTCCCTCTGCTAGAAGGCCTGCTAGAAGGCTTTGGACCGGGGCTGATAAGCTAAGGATAAAAAAGACACACACATACACACATATATACTTTGCTTGCTGAAGGAAAGACTCCACACAGCAATGGTTAGAGCATTTGACCATGTCAGATTTGATGTCAATTCCAGGAAACTGCGTAACTGTCAAACGCACAATACTGTAGGGAACAATTACTATGCGATTAACAGTTTTCTTTTTTTTTTTTATTCTTTTGTCATGTAATGGAATTATTGCATATTAACCATGATTCTATTCACATGCAAGTCACAGGCTTATCTTTACTCAAACTGTTTCTTCCAGCAAAGCCTTCCTTACTACCTGAACCTGCTCCCCCAAAAGCCAGCTAAAGACTTTCAACCCTTGTAAGACACAGAGCATTAGCAGCTGCAGTAAGAGAATACACACACATCCTGTTGTTCTGCAGCAAGTTAGCAGCATTCTTCATCAGCCCTTGTTTACTGCAATAATTTGCAATGAAATCCTCTGTATTTTATTCTTGTTTCACAAGACAGAGTTTCGGCACATACATTTTACACTGCTCAGTGTCTTGAAGTATAAGCAATTTACTTTTTGTTCAATTTTGTTTCCCTAAACTCAGAATGATCATTCTAACTCAAGTTTGGGTCAGACAAAAATACAGATTTGTTTCCTTTAGGAGGCATAACTTATCAAGGAATTTATTGAAAACACCTGCCATTTGTTTTATTTTTGCCTTTGTATAAATTTCTGAAGGCCCAAAACAAATTTCACTTAAGTTCAGCACAGTGGTATGGACTGATCATGTAATTTTGTATAGCACATTGAAGGATATAGGAAAATGTTAAAATTAGTCTAATTAATATCTATAATCAAAAAGATTACGTTGAAGGTTTCCCTTGTTAACTATTCAAGTGAAAAGCTACACCCAATTCCATTCCAGAAGTAAACAGAAATAGTTTGGTTTGATATACTAATTTGTACAAAGCTAGTGATACACACAGCTGAGCAATCATGTACAGAGCACTGCTAAAAATACAATCCAGTCCAGAGAATATCTTCAAGCTTCATTTTCTGGTGGACAGATTGGCTCTGATAACAAAGCTCAATCATAATGCACTCATCACGAATATAGAACATCTAATACAATAAACCACCTCAAATATTTTAAAGGACAAATACAAATGCTGAGATGGGAAAGAAAATTCTGTGCCTTCCTTCTCTCTATATATATACGCATATACACATGCAAACGTATACATATACACATATGCTTCCCCCACAACCTGCATCATTAATATAAGTTAATATAGCCTTAAATTGCCTAATGGTAACTTCATATTCAAACACCAGAACCTTGGTTGTTATGAGCTCTTTTCAACTATGAAAACACAGCATGAAAGGAAACAAAGTTAATTTTATCTGACCCATAAAACAACAGAACCAACATACTGCAGACATGAATCATGCTTGTTGGCTTAAAAGCTTTTGGAGCTTTGAAAAGTGTTACAGAATAGACCCTAAAGCAACACTGCTGGCACCAGGAGGATTGCATATTTCACGAACGTAAACTGGTTTACAAGTTCCAACTTCCATTTCAACTCAACGACCAAGTCACTTCTTAGTACTGTACTATGGGCTTACCCATTTGGGTAAAATACTGATTGTAATACCAGGAACACAAATATTCTTAAAAGCATGCCAAACCAAAGAGCAACCTCAGCGAGCTGGAAAAATTCACATCTTCTTCCAAACAAAACCAGAAAGTCTTTGAGCATCTAAATCATTTTACAAGTGCAAGATCTTCATCAATGTAATTTTAAAGACACGAGTGGTGGGCAAGACTGATTCACTTTAAATCCAGAATATAAATATTTTTATACAACCTTTACAGGGTAAGTCCTGTCTGGCAAGTCTGCTTGTAGCCACTTGCTATAAAACCTTTAATTTTTCAAATAGCTTAATGATTTCAGAGACAGAAAATAAAAAGACAATTTGGGATCTTTTCCAGAAAACTGAGGTTGGACATAGGTTAGAAAAAACAATAATTTAACTAAATAAATGCAGCATATTAGCATTTATTTTTAGCAAGTATTCTCTGCTAAATCTGGTTGTTGAAAGAGCAGGATTTCCATCAAATACATGTATGTGCCAGCATGTTGCCTTCGAGGACCTTAACGCCATCTTAAGCAGAAAAGATAAATTTATATAACAGATAATATAGAGGTAGCATCTTAAACAACTTTCCAACCTCCATCCCTCATGTTCTCCTCACGAATGATTGGAGATGTCAGTGTGATAGTAACTTGCATTTTGGGTTCCACACATGAATTCAATATTATAGCTGCTTCTGGAACTGCACACTTTATGTCATACTTCTCAGGACTTATCACCTAAATAATGACAAACAGGTAGCATTTGTTAAGATATTTCACTTCTACTGGTATTCATCAAAAAGAATAGAGAAATAGGGAAGCCAACTTGAACATCCTTCTGAAAGGTCAAGAAGCTGGAATACTACAGTGATGTCTGCTTGACAGTTGTTCTGTTACCTGAAAATGTTGTTCTACTGAATTAGGGTTTTTAAAAATATATGGTCTTACACATAATTTCAGTCATTAATGAAAACATGTAGTGGGTACCCTTCAGAACATCAGAGAGAACATTCGCACATAAAATATGTTAAAATAAGGGGCCAGATTCAGCATTTTAAATTGAGGATTCCCCTGGATTGTAGTTGTCTTTGGATGGCATAAAGCTGATGTAGTGGTTCTTATGCCATCACTCCAAGTACAATATGAACTGCTAGGCTAATTCTCTTCCTGGTTGTTGACCCCTTTGCCCACATGGTTTCAACAACCAGCTAACGTGATAACAGAAGAGAAACAGAGTTGTTTCCAAGTAATCAGAATGACTTGTCCCCAAGAACGTTATTTAAAACTTGCCTCCTGTGACTGGTACCACACGAACCTATTAGTGTCTCTGGAAGTGAAAGCTGCTATTTGGACAAAAAGGTAATCTTCTACCACCTTCTGCCTCTTTATTTAAAGCAGGGGTGGGCAAAATGGCCCACTCTATCTGGCCTGCAGGGCCCCTAAAAATTTAGAAAATTAATATTTATCTGCCCCAGGCTACCTGTCATATGGACCTCGTTGGTTTGCCAAAACTCAGTAAGCGGCCCTCCACCTGAAATAAATTGCCTGTCCCTGATTTAAAGGAAAGGGACACAATATATATAAGCAAACAGCTCCATGCTCATGAACTGGATCTCACTTCCAAACACTACATGGGTACACATAATTAAAATTATGAACACAAATATAAGTTCTTGGAAGCGCAACCAATGTTCTATGCCTTGATATCAAATTTAGAGCTGTTAGCACCACACATCTTGCATTTATGGCACCTTCATAATAATCCAAATCAAATTTTCTAAACTGTACTTACTGCAAGTTGCTTGGGAAGACTTTCTGCAATACGACTGAGTAATGTCTTTGAAGGTTTCTCAGCACACAGCAAAACAAGGTTAACGTTCCGGTCTCCACGGAGAAGCAAGCCTTTAGCTAAAACTCCTACTCGTAAAACTCCTTTCAAGGCTCTGTGGAGAAGTAAAGAAAAGAAGGTGGCATTTAAAACATTATTCATGATTGTAATAAACTAAGATGACAAAAAAGGAGTAAAAGACAGCACTCTACATGTCTGGATACCAGAACCTAAAAAAACAGAATCAAAAGAGCAATTAAAGAAGATGTAGGGAAAATGCACAGGATGATTTCTCTCAGCTTAAGATTTCAACAGTAAATTAATAAACAGATTAAAAAAAAAAATGTACCTGTCTTTACTGCCATCTTTTTTATCATCTCCTTCTTTGTTCTTACTTTTTTCATGGTCAGTCATGCTGTCAGACACAAGTTTCAGAGCACGCTCTGTAATGGAAACTATTTTTTGAACTGCCTGAAGTTCTTCCTCAGTTGGATAAATAGCTGCATGTTTTGTCATTACGTAACGGTCATCAGATGAATCTGGGCGGCGTAGAGGCTACATGGAGAAAAAGCATATTTCTGATATCCAGGTAAAGGTACTGTAATAAATACTAGCTTTCTTTTAAAGCCATCTGTTCACTACCATCTTATATTCAAAACAGATCCTCCCACCACACCCTGGCCCTCTCATGGAATTATATCCAAGGCTGATCAACATGCACATTTCATACATACAGCTGTTGACCATCAATACTCTAATTGGCTTTACACAGGCAGACCTTACATGCATAGAGGAGTTGCAATGAAGCAGATAGTTTAGCATATTGTGTACTGCTTTCTTTTCAAGCCCTTCATTAGAGAATAACCCAGAAACAGATTAAGATAATAACAGAGAAGACTAACATATTTAACGCAATTCTAAGATGAGATCCATCCCCCTGGCAAAAAATCCCAACGAAACCAAACCAACCAACCAACCCACCCCCCCAAAACAAAACAAAATCCTGTCTTAGGATCAACCATCACAGCTGGGAGCCATGTGAACTTGCTGTGCAGGGAGCCCAGCTGGGACAGGGGCAGCATAAGTAGCATGCAGTGGCAGCTTTGCTCCCTGCCTGGATTCCCTTCCTACTCCCCTCCCTCACTGACAAGGAGCCAGGCAGGGAAGGGGGAGTCTGCATATGCTGTGGTCTTCAGCCTGCTCCACACTACAGGAAGCAGCTGTGCTACAAGCTAGATACTGCACCATAGTGATTTCTCCTTCCTTGTCCTGCTCCCTTCTCCCCTCCCTTTTCCAGTCTCCCCACAGAAGAGGTGGGGAGGGGGAAGGAGAAATCTTCACTGTGCACAGATGCTTCCTGCAGCAAAGGGCAGGGGCAGCTTCTTCCACACAGCTTTCTCTGTACCTGCCTCCTTAATGCTGGTCTCTTGCCACAGCAGGGGGGGGGCTGGGGGCAAATTTGAAGACAATCCCTCAATAATTATGATCTAGACATGGAAAATCATAATTGTGTTATAATGTATGATTTTCCATGTCTAGAATCCAGTCATGGGGGGAGGGGAAGGTGTTGTAAATTTAAAGTTGTCTTAGATTCAGGTAAATACAGTAGATAATAGATGTAACACCAAGACTTCAGCCTCTTAGACTTCAAGTAAAAAAAACTCACAGCTGGTCCCTGGGGCTGAGGTGGCATTCCTGGTCTAACTCCCAGTAGGCCTAGAGGTCCAGGAGGACCATGAGGATATCCCCCATCAGGTATTCTGCGACGGTCATCCCAATGATGTTGCTCCTCTTCCATCCTCCTCCAGTACATGTCCTCTTCATAGCGTCTAAATCAAATGAATAAAGAGCATACTATAAAGAACACCAAACTATAAAAGTATGATTGTTCTAAAAATTATTTAATTAATATTATTCCCTAGCTCATGGTCTAGTACTGGAGAGCTCCAAATATTAGCTAAAAAGGATGGTTGTTTAAAGCATCCTTACTCTAAAAAAATTTATTTTAGAGACCTAACTTCCCCAGATGAATTGAATGCAAAATGCCAAGAGCTGTACCGCAACATAACTAAAGACAAAAGGGCATGGACTCCTCATTGTGAACAACCAATAGAAGATAATTATAGAGGACAGATTCCATGCCAGAAAATCAATCATGATTGCAAGGCTTGTCTGAATTATCATACTAGACGTACCTCATTTCCATCCTCCAGCGCTCTTCCTCTTCTCGTCTTCTCCAATATTCTTCTTTTTGCATTTGCTTTCTCATCTTCTCTTCTTGAATTTTCCTTGCTCTGATACTAGGTTTTACTTCTACTTGCAAATCTGGATTTACTTTTTTCTGTTTCATAGATATAAAGCAATGTTAGCTTTATTCTTCATTTCACTCCAGTCACAGGAAATTTACTCTATATTTTGTTAGCATGTCAAACACTAGTAGTTTAGAATATAAGATACTTAGATAAAATTACATGTGATGTAATTGCAAGCAGAAGACCAGAGAACGCTCAGAATTCATTTAAAATATTGTGACATCACAATATCTTCCCATAATTAACTTCAGGAAAAATGTTATATTAAATGCGAGTCTGATGCTAATGCTATACTACCTCTAATTTGTAGCAAAGGCTGAAGGACCTAGACTACACTGCACTAGATTAACATCTCCAAACCTACCCTCTAGACTTGCCTTGAAACATTCTATGATCTTAACAAGGTATGGAAAGTAGTATCTAGTAAAGTTTAAAGCAATATGCAGTATCAGTACTAACTTTATACTGAAGTCTGTGCCGCCTTCCTTTTAGATGCATCTCCTTGGCATTAGGATCATTAAAACTGCATTCACAAAGTTTGCAGTGGAAGCGGATCACTTTTCCTTCATCATTCCGCACCTTGAAAATAAAGTGGCATTAGCGCTTTGCTTTTTTAAAACAGAACTGAATTGCGCAACTCAACACAAATATGAATTCAGGCCTACTAAAAATATGCTAACACATTTAGCATGTAATAAATTAAATAAAAACACCCCGTGGGCTTCACTGTGCCATGTATTGAACCAACAGAAGAATGCCAAGATTTTGCCTCCAAAGTTTAGTCTTAAAAAACAGCTGTTAATTGATTCCTTATAGTAAAAGGAATTAAAAAGCCAAGCCAAAAACAGTGAAAAGTCCAAATAAGACCCAAACCTTATGCATGCACTTCATGTTATCTACTACAAGTAGTTCCCTTGATTTCAAAGTGATCACTCTTAACATGAATTTGCACTCTTAGCACATGCAAGTCTTTGCAGGACCACAACCTTACTTATTATTAAATACATACTGGAAAAATAATACACATTTTCAAATTAATACCTCTTCCACATAGTCATGACCCACAGGCTGAACATCACTCTGTAAAGCAGCAAGAGTTGTGGGTGTTACTGGTTCAGATGTTGCATCTGGTTTAACTTCTTGTGTCTGTACTGTAGCAACAGGAGTGGTCTTAACATTTTCAGCGGCTTTCATTTCATCCAGTTTGTTTGTTGTTTGTAGTTTATTACCACCTAACAATCAAAAGTTTAAAACAAATTGTTAATTGTTTTATACTGTTAAAATGATGATACAATTACAAATACGTAATTTTATAATTACTTAAAAAATGATTGAAACCCCTTGTAAATACTAGTAACCATAACGTGTAATACAGCGAATTTTTTAGCTATAACCAGTGATAATGTTTTTCAGTGTAATAACATAGAAATTTAATCCTGTCAATTCAACTTTTCTCTCTCAGAAGAATAGACTTTGCAGTTTTGCACTATTGAGGCTTTTATTAAATCCAGCTCAGTGCTTTGCCAGGAAGCAAGACTGAGGGCCAGAAAAAAAAATCCAGATAAGCAATCCACATTGTGTTGTCATAATTAGCCCACTGTGGGACTATAAAAAGAATCTGTATTGCATAGAGCAAAATAAAGTGGTCCAGAACGTCTAATATATGCATTAAACAGAACATTTAGCCCTCAGTGCTGCAAATGCTCATACATATAATTAATGCTTCCCACTACTAGTAGTCCTTAAAACCAATGTTGCTCCTATGCATGAAGTTCAAACACATATTTGAGCATTTGTAGCCTTGAGTCCTTAAAAACCACACA
>NW_017729024.1:162335705-162338026 GCF_001723915.1 Gavialis gangeticus | reverse complement strand
TAGTCCTTAAAACCAATGTTGCTCCTATGCATGAAGTTCAAACACATATTTGAGCATTTGTAGCCTTGAGTCCTTAAAAACCAGACACACATTTAAAATTCATATAATAGGTTAGGTTTCAAAATAAAGACTGACTTCTGTACTTGCCAACAAAGTTTATTTTCGGTGTAGATATTTTCTTTACAGCAATATTAGCAGCAACTGTAGATGTTTTGTTGTTGGATACTGTGTTAAGTGGTGTGTTTGTTGTGGGAGTAAGAATTTTCACTGCTGAAGATGCAATGGAGGAGTTCACAGTGTTGCTGCTAGTTGCAATATTTGAAGCGGAGGCAGCTGGTTTGGAAGCAGATGTGGATGCTGAAGAAGTAGCCTGGGTGACAACATTTGGTTCAGTTGAAGGAATGGGTTTGCCCAGTTTTGTGTGCAACTTAACCACCTAAGGGAAGAAAAAACAGGGAGAATTTAATGAAAGGCTCTTTATGAAAAAACAATAACTGCTTGGTTTCTCCAAATAATAGGCTTCTTATGAATAAACGGTAACTGCTTGGTTTGCCTATTTACTGATTTTTAAAAAAAGATGATCTGTAAGTGGGGGGGGAAAAAAAAAACAGAAATCATCCCAATTATTAGCTATGCAAAGAAACACAGATCTCCCCTATCCCAAGAAACACTTCACAGTTTGACAATTAGTAAAAATAGATATCCTACTGAGCCAAGAACCTGGACAATCAAGCAACTTGAGATGGAACAATTATTTTTGTTAACCTGCTGGTTGGGGAGACTATTAAACTGCTTTAACTTCAATAACAGATTAACATTTTGGAGAAAGAATGTCTTTACTGAAGTCCCAACAACCTGTCTTTTCATTCAGAGACTAAAATTTGATAATCTATACAAATCAAAAACCTTAACAGGCCCTTGAACAAAACCAGGAAGAGATCCAGTTGACATTTCTAATATTATGTAATGTTAAAAACAAAACAAAATAAGGTATTTCAAGCCTCTGTTATATATTATGAAGTGCTGAAAAAGGGCAAAAGCAATCCGTTTCAAAAATGTAAGAGTGTCCTTTACAGGATACCTTTAAGATACGGATATATTTCAGTTTTCTGACAGATAATTAATATCGCTTATAAATACTGACAATCTCCAGAACAACATGCATAGTCCTTAACAGTGAAGGATGCTATCAAGGAACCAAAAATGGGGGAGGATATAAAAACAGTGGAGTAATCTACTTTTGGCTGGTGATCTTGGGCATTACATATCACTGCCTTGTACCTCAGTTACCAAAGCTGAAAAATAGGCACAAAATTACTGACTGATTTTGAGAGGTATGGATGAAATAATATTACATAAAAGCTGAGTATTATTATTACATCTAAGTCACTGGTATGAATCTTGCCTCTCTGAGCACTGCCTGGCAGTACATCTGAAATCCAAATACTGCAGAAAGAACCATTTCAACACCAAATATTTTTCTAGTGCTCAAAAAATGTGCAGGGTGCTTTGTAGAAGTCAGGGAGAAAGCATCTCTCTGAGATGTTTTCTCATAAGTGAAAAAGCTTACCTTAGATCAGGGATTGGCAATGGCATGCAAGGCCATTTTCCTTGGTACGCCATGGCCAGCCAGGCTGCCAGACACGGAGCCCAGTGCAGCTGTTTGCAACCTGCCTGCTAGAGCTGCCCAGAGCCTGGGCTGGCTACAAATACCTGTGCAGGGCTCTGGAGCCCAGTCATCAGCTCTGTGCTGGGAGTGGGGGAGAGACCAGGGTTGCACTGCCTCAGGCCCCTCCTCCACCACCCGCTCTGAGGTGCATGCACAGCGCAGCTGTTTGCAGCCTTCTGCCTGTGGCTGCCCAGAGCCTAGGAACCTTATTCCTGAATTTATTTGGTTGGTCCCAGTCGCACAGCCTCTGGGCTCACAGCCATAAGGCTGGGGCAGGGGCATGGTTTCAAGATTTTGAGCAGCTTGGGCACTCCGGAGATCCAGATCTGGCCCCTCCAGAGAACTGGGGAGTGATGGGAGCTGGATACGAGGTGATCTGGTCTCTGGACATCGTCTTTGGAAGGAACAGCTTCCCTCCTCCGGACCTGAGCTCTCAGAGATGCTGGGCAGAGCCACACGGCTGTTGCTCAAGGGACGATGCAGCCTGGGGCTGTTCCAGTCTCCTACTGGGACTGCAGACCAGTGGCTCCAGCTCTGCCACTGCCATCCTGCATGGCCATGGGCAAGTCCCCCATGCCTCTGTTTATTGCAGCTTAGAGTGAGGGTGGGATTTGCTCCCTGAGGCCAGGGTCGGGGGGGGGGGGGGGGGGGG
>NW_017729024.1:162319546-162335555 GCF_001723915.1 Gavialis gangeticus | reverse complement strand
GGGGGGGTCATGCCCCAGAAGCCGATGAGGAGGCTCTGGCTTACTGCCTCAATCCCTTCAGGGTGCAAAGACAGACTCCCCTGGCTCCAGCCCAGCTTGCCCCTCCCCTGCTACAATGGCCTGACCTCAGACCAGTGCCCTGGACCCAGTGGGGTGTTACACATATGCAGCACTGTCAGTCCAGAGCCAGTCTGGTTTGCTCTATCGGGGGAAAACACTCCTTGATGCCCTCCTATGCCCGCTGACTTGGCACCAGGGTGGAGGGACTGTGGTGGGGATGTACCATCGTGTGCTCTCCCAGACTCTCTGGGTATAACAGTTTAAATGTCTTGAATGGTCCTGCCAGCTTAGGACCTTAGCTGTGTGGAGTGGGTGGGTTGTTGAGCTGATGGGCAGGCTCCGGGCTGGGGCCTCGGCCAGCCATGCTGCAGCCAGGGGCTGGCTCCCCGGAGAAGCACAGGGGCTCCAGTGGGCCTAGGGCATTGCTCGGTCGGACTCTGTCCGGTGGCCCAGCAGCCTGGCTCTGTGCGCCCATGCATCTAGTTCTGTGTGTGCACGTGTCTGGTTCTGGATGTGTGCGTGCGTCTTTTTTTTTTTTTTCCTCTTTCCCGCTTTTTTTTTTCTCTCTCCTCTTTCTCTTATTCTCTTTCTTTTTCCCTCTCTTTCTCTCACTACAACATGTGGGTAGGGAAGCAGTGGGGTGGAGGAAGTGTACATGAAGTCTTGCCATGTACCCCCTGGCCCCCCATTTTGTTTTTCTGGCATGCCGGCACTCCGGTACCTGCCAAGGTAGACATTGTGGTTTTTTCAGCACTCCAGTCAAAAAACGTTGCCTATCCCTGCCTTAGATCATTTTTGGCAGTCTTGCCAGGAGCAACAATCATCCTGCCGCATTTTTCAGCTAATCTTTGTACTATGTATAATTTGTTTTGCATACTTTCTCCACCTATTTCAAGATAGGAATTAAAGAAAAAAATCAATATCCAGCTACTGAAGAACTTAAAAAAAGCACTTACTTTCTGATGCTTGGCTCCACGAATATGGGCAGCATATGCATCTGCTCCTGTACAAGACACATCACAGAGCTCACAGCGCAACTGATTCTGTGTTCCACGAGCAGATGTGCTGCTGTTGCTGGTGTTCTGAGATGCTTTTAAGGCTGCTTCTTTCTTTTTGTGTTTCTGGCCTTCCAAGTGCTCTTTATAAGTCTGTTAAAATGTAAACAAATTCACCCTCTGAAAGTTACCTCCACGATGCTCAGTCTCACAATGACAAGAGAATGTAAAATATGCAATAGTGTATAAGATAAGGCATAATGATTGGTAACACTTAAATTTTGCTAGGGACAATGGTTTTCTACCCACAACAGTGGCTTACTGTGCGAGACATGCACTGAGAAATGCACGTTGCTTACAGGGACTATGAAGGTCTTTTCCTTAGCGCACACAGAATTTCACAGCTGACAAGAGACAGCCCAGGTATTAAGTATTGGTTAATGAAAAGTAATCGATACTAACACTGCAAACCTAGTGGTCTAATACAACAGGGTATAGAGCTCATCTGAAAGTTTCTTGCGCAATCTGAAATCGTCATGCATCTTCGGGGGGAGAGGCTGCGGCTTTGAATCCAAGTCCTAGACTCTCTAAAGAATTCGACAATTTGGAAGGAGGCACCGCAGAAAAAAATTAAGCATGGAATACAATGTTTTAAAGCAAGGGTGGCCCCCTGTAAAAAAAAGCAGTCAGCTGTGTGTCGTGAAAAACAACTGTTCTGACCAGGTGTCTAAACAGTCTTGTTCATTACTCTGAAGACACTAATTGTTTTCCTTCCAGTTATTTCAAAATTAGGCTGGTGTTCTTGAAGGAAAAATCACAATACAGTATATTTTTCCAAGGAGAAATTTCCTACAGGCTAAATTCACAAAGTTTATGAGCCTATGGTTTTAAGAAGGGAATTCCAGAGTCAACTGAACAGCAATTCAAACACAAAATCTAAATTCTGGGGGGATGTAATGTAACACAGAGTATAAACATGAGCTGTACACCTTTCTAACTTCAAAATAGCAATCATTCTTCTTCATACCAATATGTTTTCACTGAATTAGTCTCTTGACAGAAGTATTTAAGCAATTTTCAAAATCCACAACTGATCATAAATATTGCCTTCTACTAAGTATGTGAAATGATACATCTGCGTAGAGGAATGTCATGTAATATGGGTACCTGTGGTCCAGCACAGCTGATCTTACAGACATCACAATAGTGGATCTGGGGTGGCTTGGGAGGCTGTTTTGGTTTCAATTGCTTATTTTGGAATGGTGCCTTTTTAGTAAAGGTGGTCCCTGTCCAGGCGGCTGTTGCAGCAGCAGCAGCTGCTGCTGCTGCTGCCTGTTTCTGTTGTTGTTGCTGCTGCTGATAATAGGATGATGCAGCTGAATATACTGCAGCTTCATAGCCAGAATAAGAGGTACCTCAAAGATTAAAATAAAATAAACATTACATAATTATACATTGCATAACAGTCATACATGCTAGTTCCAAGGACACTCCATGGCATTTAACTTTTCCCCTTAAAGTTGTATTTTGAGATCTAGACATCTTGATCCCTTGGATGCCCTTTGATACATGTGGCCCATCTCATAATTTAAACTGTATTTTTCTTGACTACTTATGATACAGAAATAATCCTTGGTACAGATGGGACACTATGCTTTACCTCACATGCTTCTTTATAGACATACATATTTAAGTATGCTATAATTTTTTATGCTATTAGAGGGATCAACACAATCGTTTAAAAACAGTTAAAGCTCCTGGCACATTTAGTGGATCTGGGTGCAGCATATCAAAGATCTTATTAAAAAAAACAACACAGGAAGTAAGCCAGGGGTGGGCAAAATATGCCCTGTAGGGCCCCTAAAAATTTTAGAAAATTAATATTGATCTGCTTGTTTCCTGTCAAAAGTGACAGGAACAAGGGACAGTAGGACCCAGGGGAAGCCTGGCAGGCTTCTGCAACAGCAGGGCCTGCCTGGCTCCACCTGAAGCCCCAGCAGGGGCTTCTGGCCTGGGACCATGTGGCTGCCCTGGCACTGGAACCTCAGGTAAGGTGGCAGGGAGGGCAGGGAAGGAGCCTGGGAAAAGGCAACCCGGGAAAAAGCTGAATGCAGGGAAAAGCAGCCCCTTGCCTGCCCAGTGTCCTGTGCTCCCTGCTGCAGCCCACACAACGCTGTTCTGAGCAGGCACAGGCAGCCCCACACAGGCTGTGAGTGGCTGTAGCATGGAGCACCAGCCACGGGGTGGGGGAGGGGCTGCTTCTCGCCTCCACACTCAGCGCCAGCTTGTAACCTGCCCCTGCTGCCAGCCTGGGCCCCATACCAGTTCCGGGCTCGCCCACTGGGGCTGCACATGGCAGCAGCAGCTGCAGCCCCACCACTTACCATGCCAGACAGTGTTTGCTGCTGCCCACCTGGAGCTTGTGTGCTGGGCAGCCCAGAGGTGGTGGTGGCAAACACTGCCCGGCGATGGAAGCAGGCAGGGCCACAACTGCAGCCGCTGTGGCACAGGCCCGACGAGCGAGCCCAGAGTCGCACAGGGCCCAGGCTGGCAGTGGGGCCGGGTTACAAGCTGGTGCTGAGTGTGGGGGGTGGGGGGAAGCGGCCCCTTGCCCACCCTGTGCTGCAGCCACTCACAGCCTGCGTGGAGCTGCCTGTGCCTGCTCAGGACAGACCCAGGGCTGTGCGCTGCCCCCAGCATGTACCACAGAGCTGGGGGGCACTGGAAGTGAGCGGGTACAGAGGCATGGGGCCCACATCTGTGTCCCAGGGCCAGCACCAGCAGGGCCCAGAGCAGGGCAGCAGGGATACAGGGTCCTGGCCGGCAGGGGCTCTATGGAGCATAGGCAGCTCCCTCCTCTCCCTGCTGGTGCAGCCCAGCCGGGCTCCACAGACCCCTGCTAGCCTGCACCCTGCTCTGGGCCCCACTGGTGCTGGCCCTGGGACATTGGTCCCACAATGGTGACCAGGGGGCAGGGCACCTGTCAGGGGGCGGGGCTCCCACGCAGCCCTCGACAGCTTGCCAAAACTGGGTAAGTGGCCCTTTGCCTGAAAAAATTGCCTGCCCCTGGAGTAATCAGTTTTTCAAACTCAGATTTATGAACTGGTACCAAATAACTGTGCAAGTTCCAAGATGGAAAGGAAGAAATGGACACATTTTTTTTTGGAAAAAATATTAGGTTTTAACAATCCTAGATTTGTAGATATTTAAGTCCTAGAATTGTAGATATTTAAAGTACTCTGGAATAAACAAACAGCTGGTCTGCTTAGATCTCTACATGTCTCATCTGTGTACCCCTTGATTTCTAGCACTTAAGTTGAGCAAATCAAGAAAACTGGACTTCCGTACTTTTGAGCCACTTTTCCCATAAACTTTCTACATCTAGTGGATCAACAATTTTAATCCTCTGATCACGTTCTTCCTGTTTTAAGGAAGTCTTTTATAATCCCTTTTTAAACAGAAAACAAAAGCAAAGAATTCAAGGCAGCTACAATTTGCCAGTTGTTTACTATCCGGCCATAAAGCTAAAGAGGACTTTTCCCACCCAGAATCAAGACTTGAACTGGCTGTGTTTGGAGGAAAATTCTTTTTTTTAAACCAACCAATTTGCAGCTTTAGATGGGAACAATCCACAATCTTCAAGGTGTACCCTGGAGTGCTCCCTTTCTACCCTTCACAACTGATGATACCTGACAGAACTTATTTGAATATTTGTCTGGGCATTTCCCCTCCTCTATCCCCAGTTTTGGTTTCTACTCCCCTTCTTTCCTGGACCACCATCAAGAACTATACAAATTGCACAGAAAAATCCAATTTTCATATGTACGCAGCAAAACACAAGCACATAAAAATGCATTTTCCCACCAAAGCTGAAATGTGTCAATAAAATGATCTTATTGGCTGGATGTTTCTTGCTGCTTTGCAACATTATTAGGTACAAACTTAATCACCCAAATTTTAGAACAGCAAATGCCTACCCCCACAACAAATTACAAAAACTATAACAACATATCATGCAAAGTTCTTACCAGAATAAGTAACTGCTGTCGTACTGTATGTAGCGCTTTGAGTATAGGATGGAACAACAGTAGCTGCAGCTGCCACTGGTTGCACAGTGGAGGATACTGGATATATAGAGAATGTAGTTGTAGCTGGACTTGGGGTGGCTGGTTTTATGGCTGTCACTTGTCGAGTTTGCTGTGCTTGAGTATACTGAGTAGCTCCTTGGCTGTATCCTGCTTTTGGAGCTAGGATTGAAAAGTAGAATTGTACACATATTTACAGTTTGACATAGGTGAACTGCCAAAAATGTTAAAAGATGGCACTTTATCATATATCAGTAATTAAGCTCATAACAAATTAAGATAAATCATACTTGCCAGAGAGAATATTGTTTTAATAAGATGAACACAACCCAAAATACACCCATGTCACTCATTTCACCCTTAAAAATTTTTTTTTTTCCACAATGATGACAAACAGATGGAGGTATAATCATTGCTTCCAGTTAGTAGCTCAATAATTTATAACAACTCAGAAGTGTTTTTCAGATATTTTTGTTTGGATTTACATGTTCTTTGGCTATTGCTAAAAGTGAAAGCCAAGCCACAGACAGTATATTAATTCTAGGAATATCATGTTTCATACAAAGAAGACTACAAACGAGTGCAGACCCTTGGAAGCCTACACACTCACCAGCTAACCACTAACAGCATAGAATATTATTTCCTATAAAACACCTGTTCAGTTCCTATATTAACTTGACTACAGGAACAGTGATTTCTCTACTTTTACACTGTGTAAGACATATGACATATCGCAGGAGCAAAGATTCAGTCATACATGACTTTTTTCTTGATCTTATTTAAAAAAAAAGTTTGCTGACCATGATGACTAAACTTGCTCCTTTTAGTTCTCCATCAATATTACTTCCCATAAACCTATGAGATGTATCATAGGGAATGATCCTAATGCTTGTACTTTACTCCTTCCTCAAGCAGAGATGGACATAGTTTCACTTGCTCTCTGGCAAAGCACAGACCCTACACATTTAGCTCTCAAACCATGAGAGCTCTCTATGTTATAATGGGTTAGGCATCTATTAATAATGTACCTCTACAAAAGCTATTTTTAGAACAACACCCATCATTCTCTGGTCTCTTTTCCATGCTCTTGGATATTCTTAAGCAACCTGCTCATCCTACTGATTCTTACACAACTTCTACCATCTCAAACTTGCCTTTTATTTCACATTGACACCAACACCGGTTTTAAAGCAGGTTTTAAGAGTTTTTAAATCCCTCAGTGGTCAGAATGGCTGAACACCAATTTGTACAGTTTAATGAAAAAACAGAAACCAAACAAAACCTTTATTCAAAACCATGTTCCAAACCAGGTCTAATTGCTTTCTGCAACTGCCAGCTAATGTTTACTTGAACTTAGTTCAGCAACATACTTGAACATTTTTAAATTTATACGTAAGTAGTTATTTGTAGCCACTTAAAATGGAAAGAGGCGGCTGCTGCTGCTCTGGAGCATATAGCAGCTGATACACTGTGACTATTATATCTGTATCTGTGGAGATCCAAGGGAGCTACATCACCCTAACTTTCATCTTAGATTAAGCACTCTTCAAGTTGGAGTGGTTTTGCTACATTTATATCATTACAGAACCATGCAGCTATAACAGCTGTGTTATAAAAGCTTATACTTGTATCCTTTACCCCTGACACAATTGTTAGCTCTCTATGTTTATATTAAAGGCATCTTTGGTCACAGACTTACTAACTTACTGAGGAGAGTTTTAAATCAGAATTGATATGGACCAATAACAAATGCACACTGAACTGACCTAAAAAATATGGCAGGGGGCAAGGGCAGCAGGACATTAGGTAATCATAATAGGTATACAAGAAGGACAAGTTGGAAAGCACTAGGTTAGTTTTCTAAACAGTTTAGATGGTTATGTTAATGCAAGCAGCACAGGAAATGAACAAGAGGAACTACAAGTCTCACTATATAACAACAATTGTGATTTAATTGGCATAACAGACTTTGTGAGATAATGCACATGACTGAGACAGAAGAGTACCATCTGTTCAGGAAGAACAGGCAGAGAGGAAGTAGCAAGGATATATACTCTCCCAAGTATTAGGAGACCTGTTGAAAGTCTCTGAATATAGATGAAAAGGGACAAGAAAAAGGTAGTATTACAGTAGTATTCTGCTACAGACCATAAAAATGAAAGATTGACAGGATATGGTTTCTTTTGATCAACTAACAGAAACATCCAAAAATCAGGACTTTATAGGCAAGGGGGCACTTTACCTAAAAAGATATTCTTGAAGAAGCAATTAAACAGTACAAACTGTCCAACAAGATGGGAGAAACAGCAACTGGAGGGGAGGATCTACCTGAGAATGTGAAGATGAAAGGCAACATGCAGGATACTGATCATAAAATGATAGAAGTTAATGATTCTTAGAAAGGGAAGGAGGAAGAAGAGCAAGCACAAAGATAACTGATTTCAAGTACGCCGATTTCCATAAACCAGCAAGAACTAGAAGGTAAAATGCTCTGAGAAGCAAGGCTCATGGGAAAAGGCATAAAGTGGTAGTCTCTTAAAGAAGCAGCATTAAGGATACAAAGAAAAACTATTGCAAGGTCAAGAAAAGATATGGCATGTAGTGAAACCAACCTGGCTAAATCATGGGCTCATCAGTGACCTGAAACACTGAAGGCATAATTGTACAAAACGCAGGTCAAAAGACTAAGCATGAGTAAGACTAGCATGAACATAGAGCAGTGATTCTCAACCAGAGTGCTGCAACACCCTGGGGTGCCTTGAGATCCTTTCAAAGATGCTGCAGCTTGCCTATTCAATGTTATCAGGCTTACGAGTGCAAATATGATAGACTCAGATTTCAAATAAGAATCCATAGCGGTAGAAACATTCTGACCTGTTGTGCTCTTTCCAAGTTCTTTGCAAGAGAAGTGCTCTACTGTTTTTCTGTAGTCCACAAACGAGTGAAAACTAAGAGCTGACATTTTCTGAGGGGTGCCCCAAGTCTAAAAAGGTTGAGGACCACTGACACAGAGAGACAAAAAACAGAAAGACAAAGGCACAAAATATGACAACTAGCAAATTATATAAAAAGTAACAAGAAAGCATCCTACAACAGTGTATTAGTAGTAAGAGGAAGATGAAATAAAAGGTCAGTTCACTGTTCACTGGGAGGGAAAGCTAACATGACAACATGAAACTCGTATTTTAAAAATGCCCATATACTACAATATGCACTAAAAAATGTTAACTGTGACCAGAAAGCCAACAAAATAAGCAAGAGAGAGGTAAGACTGAGAAAAGGAAAAGAACAGATTAGGACAGTGGTTCTCAACCTTTTTAGACTCAAGGCACCCCTCAGAAAAGGCCAGTCCTAAGCTTTCACTTCTTTTTAACTACGGAAAAACAACAGAGCAATTCTTGTTGCAAAGAACTCAGAAATGCCACAACAGGTTTTTGACACTAAGGATTCCTACTTGAAATCTCTAGGTATATTTTGTGATTTATGCATAGGTGTTTGCCAATATTGCAATACCCCCTTAAAAAAATCTCAAGGTACCCCAGGGTTGCATGGCACCCTGGTTGAGAACCACCGAGTTAGAGAGTACTTAGTTAAGTTACACATTTTCAAATCAGCTCTACCTAAAGAAATATACTTCTGAGTACTTAAAAAAGTGGTTGAAATAATCTCAGAGATGCTAGTGATTATTTCTGAGAATGTCTGGAGGGTGCATAGAGTGTCTGAAGAATGGAAAAGAACAAGCATAGTGTTTATTTTTAAAAATGAAGGACAAAATTGGACAAGTCAGACTAGAAAGATACTGGAGCAAATAAATGTAAGAACCTAGAAGATAACAAGGTGATAAATGCAGGTTCCCAAATCACTGGGGAAAAAAACACGGCACTCAAAGAAATAGGTTACAACAGTTCACTGCAAAACAAGAAGAATAGATCTTCTGGGGCTCTGTAGAGGTCTGTTCCAAGTCCAAGTACTAGGTTAGTATTTTCATTATTACTTGTTTGATGGAATAGAGAGCATACGTCTTAAAACTGCAGATAATACCAAGCTGGGAGAGACTGTAAGCACTTTGGAAAACAGGATTAGAATTCAAAAGGATCTTGAAAAACTGGAAATATGAGGTGAAATAAATAGAATGCAACTGAATATGGACAGTGCACCGAGGCAGAACTAACCAAATGCACACATACAAAATGGGGAATGAGTATTCAGACAGAAGTTTTGCAGAAAGGATCTGGAAATTGTAGTGGATCACATATAGAATGAGTTTCAATGCCACAACGTTGGAAAATAGCAATTATCACGTTGGCATGTACTAACAGCAGTGTGATATTTAAGATGTATGAAATAATTCTTCCACTGCACTTCAAACACCTCAGCTAGAGTGCTCTGTCTGGTTTTGGGACCCACACTTCAAGAAAGATATGGATCAACTGGAGAAAATCTGATGGAGAACATAAAAAATGATCAGGGGTCTAGAAAATATAACCTAAAAGGAAAGATGGAAATAATTTTGTTTATTTCATCTGAAGAAGAGAAGATTGAGTCAGAAAGGTAAAAGGTAATTGCAGAGAAGTATGGAACAATTTGTTCTCCATGTCCACTGAGGACAGAAGTAGTGACACACACAAATTGCAGCAAGGCAGATTCCAGGCAGACTTAAAGAAAAAATTATCTAACCTTATAGTTAAGCATTAAAATACATTACTTAGGGGGTCTGTGGAAGCTCCATCATTGGAGGTTTTTAAGAGCATGTTAGGCAAACATTTGAAGGTGTGCTTTAGCTCTATTTCATCCTATTGGGGAACAGTGGGATGGACTAGGTAACTTCTCAAGGCCCTTTCCAGCTTTATTTCCTATGACTCTTAATACTTTGGATGTATTTTATAACATAATAGTTCAAAACTCCAAGATAATGTCTTTATCCAAGGTCTAATGCCTAGAATTTAAGTAAATAGTGGGAACAAAATTCCATACAGTCAGATGCATTAGTGTTATAATAATTAATCCAGAAACCTAAGAAGAAACATGGAATCTTCTAAGATACACAAAGAAGTGTTTTTATAAACTTATGAAGCAGCACACTGTTTTGCACTGACCAAAAAGGAATTTCAAGCATGCCACCCACCTGTCTGGTAGTACGATTCGGCTACGGAAGGCTGAGGCTGGGCAGCAGCAGCCACTGCAGCTGCAGTTGCTGTTGGTTGTTGATAGTACTGCTTGCTGTCATAAGCTACAGCTGGGGCAGTAGATCTGACATATGAGTAGGAGTCCTTAAAAAGCATGCAAAAAAAAAAGGAAAGAAGAAAGGATCTGAGTTTTCCCTTCAATACGTTTGGTATTAAGGATAATAAGCACCAGTAGCAGCCAGAGAGTGATGGTTTTGTATAGTTTACTGAACCAGAACAAGCACCATATTTTTCCTGCATATCACATGCCCCCAAACAAAGATGCACTTTGTTTTTGAAAGGCAGAATGAAGCCAGCAGCACCCACTGAATCAGCTGAGGGCCCATCCTGCTCAAGAAGGGCACAGCAGTTTAGCTCTAACAGGATCATGCCAACAGCTGACTCAACAAGTACTGCTGGCTGCTCACCCAGCTGACAAAGAGATGAGGGGCCAGGCAGTTCGATTCAACCAGTAGCACCTGCAAAGTCAGCTGAAGGCCCAATCCTGATGAAGCCAAACTGCTTGACTCCTCTTCTCAAGCCACAGGGGCTCTCAGCTAACTGAGCAGGCACTTCTACTCCCTGCATTTCCTCGTTCAAGGTTCATCTCAATTACCAGCAGCTAACTGAACATTGTATATTGTATATAAGTAAATATGATAATTTGGTTAAATATCTGGATGACTGCAACACTGAATAAGTATGATTTAATTTTAAAAAATGAATCAATTTAGATATTTACAATGATTGCTTATTAAAGTTGCTTTTAACAACTTGCAGACCCAATATAGCTGTTTAGCTCCTGCATTTCAGGTAATTCTAATTTTTTAAATATTATTTCCATTAGGAAAAAAACAATTTTACCAGACAATTGCAATACTGAATGAACACTGCATGAGATGAGAAACCCTATGCAATTTTGAGGAAAAAAAACCCCAAGCCTCCACAAAACATACTTCTACAAAATACAAATGCCATTGGAGACTCCTAATGTTAATGTTATAAGAGAGAAAAAAATCCCACCAATAATAACACTTTTTCCCTTTACATACAAATTTGTAGAGGGAAATATTAGTAGAACCTTTTAAGTACTTCTGTTTTATGGTGAATTCATAGTTCTATAATTTATAAAATGTTCTACCTCCCCCATTTTAAGCTTTAGAAGATACTATCAAGGTAACATTTCTTTCCCTAGCAATTTTGGCAACATTTTTCTTTTCTTTTCTTTCTTCTAGGGCTGCTTTTGTTCCATTTTCTGCATCAACATTTAGTAGAGTACATGCACACATATCTTATAATTAGTACTTTATGTTAGCTAATTGCCACTGCAGAGCTTGCTTTCAGGATTCTGAAACATTTGATAGCAAATACCCAGCTCCTATACAGTGTATATATAATAAAATCTAGAAGACTCCTTTCTCCAAGATATCTTTAAAAGACCTAAAATATTAAGTTAAAATGTGACCCTTAAAGGGTATTTTGCAATTTATTTTCCTTTAGCAATAAAGGAAAAATATTAATTGAGAGTAATATCTACAACACAGTATTTACTCATATCTAAGATGACACAGCAATAATTAGATTCCGCACAAAGAAAAATTCTGGTTTGATATTACTTTTATAAATAGACCTACTGACAAAATTTATGCAAAACAGCAATACCAGTCAGTCATAAATTCAACATTCGCTTCAATTCAATTAAAACTTTAACACAACTTGATCAATATTGTTTTGTCAAGAACCTAGTAAGTACCAGTCCTTTCTTAAATCCTACAACTTCGGACTGGTAACTTCCACTTTCACACTTTTCACTGTTCTCATCTTCCCACAAAAGTCTTCAGTTCCATCCATGGCAATAGATATACAGCACTTCCTGATGCCTTTAATAATGGATTCTGAAGATATCATTCCCTAAGCCAGAATCCATTGGCAAAGCAGTATCATGGTTGGCTTCTTAATCTTTCCACCAGGTGTACGTGTGTGGTTCCCTGCCAAAAGCCAGTCTGAGTACTGTCGTTATAAATGGTCCTAAAAGGGCTTATTTACTGACATCCAGTACTTAAAGTTGAGATGTCACACCAGCATGTATGACAACAAGATCACAATTCACTATCCAAATGTTTCTTTTCACATGATATTAAATGCCCTCTGAATTAATCTAACACTAACATTCCTCTTTTCTTTAGCAGTGCTCCAAGTCTTCATTTCCACACATCTTAACTAGTCTTTCATCATCAATGCACTTGACATCCTCCTTGTTCCTGGCATTTAACTACTATTCCTGGTGGCAACTTTTATTTTGGCAGAGTTTTGCATTTCAAAATCACATATGGTGGCAATTTTCTCCCATCTCGCAATACTGCTAACATCACTGCAATTCACAACTTTTTATTTTTTGTATTTCTCATAATTATGCATTTTGTGCCTTTCTCAATGGTGATATTGCTTGGCATGTCAAAACTGACTCGAGCTTCATTAGCATTACCAATCTGACCCAGCAAATAAACCATGGGTGCCTTGCCTCATTTCTTGCCGTTACTGCTGTGAGCCTTGCCATGTGCTGGATCCCTTGCTGCTGCTCCTGCCTGCCACCTGGAACTTCACCATGCATTGGATTCCTCACCACATCCTGAGCATGTGGTCCCTTGTCCCTGCAGTCAGGTCCCTCTGCAATACGCAGGGTGCCTAGTTGGCTCCCAGGAGTTCCTCCTCCCTGAGTGCTGGACAGCCATTGCGGAGTCCCTCCCTCTTGTGTGCTGGCTGAGGTCCCTCCTCCATGTGCTGGTCAGCCACTGTGGGGGTCCCTCCCTGCTGCGTGCTTGGTAAGCCTCCCCAACAGCATGCTGGGTGCCTGGCAGGAAGGTGATCAGGTTGCTTCCTGCTGTTGCCTGGCTGGCAGGAGCAGAGGAAACTCAGCAGGTGCTGGCTAGGGTCTCCTTGCATGCAATTCGAAATGACCCGGCAGGTGCTATCCAAGCACCATCTCTACAGTGTGTGGGGTTTCTGGCTAGCACATGCTGAATCACTTTGAGCTGCTGCCCCAGCAGCGGGTGCTGGAGCAACTCATCACATGCTGGCAGCCTAGCCACGTCCCTTGCTGTGTATCAGGTTGGTCTAGCACCCACTGCTGGGCCAGTAGCTCAGAGGAAGTGAAGGGCCATTTTGAGGAAGTGGGGTCATAAACAGGGTCACTCTGAGAACAAGTTTCAGAAGCACAGCCCTACATGACAAGGGGAGCTTAGACGCCCTCTGCTGGCTGACCATGTGCATTTTTTGGTTTAGGTAAGTCATGTGTGATCCTAAATTGAGCCTTGATTTTCCTTGTGTTAAATGGGGAAAAAAAAGCTAGTAAATACGGTATTTACCTCTCATAACTCCAGTAAAGAGAGGCACCGGTTTAAAATAACCATAGACCAGACTAGGGAGAATCTCCCAGTGATGTAAACAGAAGTTGGATTAGGCCTTAACACCACAAAAAGGTACAATTTGCTGACTGGGATCAGGCTCCCCCCCTCCACCAGCAATAAGGCATGATGCAATTTAATGCACAATCCCACAATCACACCTCCTGCCATGCGCATGTTGATTGTGCATTGGATCCCATTGTGCCTTTACCTGCATACGTAGAGGGGATTTTAGGTGTCAGATTAATGGTTCTACAGCATGAAATCCTGTATCCCCAAAGCCAACACAACAGTGCTACTTGTGCTGTAAATCTTTTCAGTTACATGGTTTATGTTCTTCAACCCTTACCTGGAAAACAGCATAGATCAGCCTCCAATCTGATTGTTTGCATCTGTAGCAGATATTAAAGACTACCAAAACAGCTGGTAGCTTTTGAGATTCAGAAAGTTACTCAATTATCTAAATCCGATTATAGCAAATTAATTTTGCACAGAAAGTTTTAGCCACCCGGGAGTGCTAAACTGGGCTCTGCAGAAGTGTAAGAATATAGATCTTATTACCAGTTCCTTTCAGCCATCCAGTTTCCCTCCCCTTTTGTTATTTTATATGAACTTTTGCAATTTTTGCTAAGGACACTTACCTGGTAGTTTTGTGTAGTGACTGGAGGTGGTGGTGGTGGAGCTTCTTGTTGCCTCTGGGTATAACCATAATCTGTTGCTGTGTGCGCCGTAGGGTAACCTCCATAGGCAGCAGCTGTTGCAGCAGCTGCAACAGCTACTGGAGCAGGCCTCGCTACAGCAACTGTTGCTGCTGCTGGCGCATAGGCAGCAGTAACTGTGTGCGCAGCTACCGGAGCCTGATGAACAGTGTAGCTAGCAACTGTAGTTGGATGGGAATAGGCTACACCCGAAGCTGGCTGCTGGCTGTATTTGAAAAAGATAATAAAGTATTACTGTCAAGCAAGGAGACTATCATATTCATGCTAAACTTATTTTTTTGCAGCTTTAATTGTTTAACATCACTGCACACTAACAAGCGTCACACTATTTCAAAATGATTGCGGCTGAAGCATATATTAACCGGGCATCAGTTTTCTTTTTGGCAGTGGCACAGAAGTAAAGGGTCTCAAATAAGTGAGGTTTGGCATGAATTGGAAGTTGTAAACACTTCAGTGGTTCTTTGCCATAAACTCCCAGGCTGAAAAAAACCTACTGTTTCTCTGTGAAAGCTTGTTATTAATCTGTTTCCAGCCGGCATGGAATTTAAGCAAAGCATATGATTCCCATTAATGCTAGCGGGAAGCCACACAACAATTTCCTTTTCTAAAAAGATCATCTGAAAGGGGACTATTGACTGTAATAGAGCTATCAAGAAACTTAACTTTTCAGATGTTTCACTGAAAATCAGTATAAAAATTATTTTGCTCAGGGCAGAGACTTAATGAAGGAGTTCTACCAAATGCTTGATATGGGAAAGGTCGGCCACTGTATCTATGGGAAACTGCTCCCTCCCGCCAGCATTCCAGATGCAGCATCAAAAGAACTGGCCACCAAATCAAGCATACCAGAAAAGTGAGTGGGGAGATTACATTGGGACTTTGCCAACCTTCTGCACATACTGCATGCCTTATCTGTTTTCTAAAAATTTGTAGCAGAAGCATGAAGGGGCATATGGGTAAGGGTTAATTAAAAAGGAGCAGATATTAACAGTGTAATTAAAAATTGGGTTGTCTCAGAAGCTGCAGTCATTACTTGAAAAATAAAAACTAATAAATCTCAACTAACATCTTTTGATTTGTAATATTACACATACAGAATATTCAAAAGTTTAGATAATTTAGATTCAACTAATACATGCTCCAAAAAAGCCAGCATACATTACATAGAAATGGGGGTTAAGTGAAAGCTAGGAACTTCTATAAGAAAAAAAAATCTGAGAACCAGCCTGATTTTTAGCCAATATTAAACATTTCTATAATGTTTCACAATTTAAAAGCAGTACAAAAAATAAACTAACACTCCCATTATCTGGGTCACAGAGTTATCATCTCCTTTCTACTGATGGAAAACCAAGTAGAGCAATTATTTGCCCAACAAAGTACTGATTCCATGATAGAGCTCAGATTATGATGTGCAATTTTGTTTTGTAGTTAGTTCCAGGGGAATGGGCATTAGCAATACCTAGCTGAAGTTTCTAAATACTCAGTGCGGTGCTAATTGCCATAGACCAGGGGTTTTTAACCTTTTTGGATTAGTGTACTCCTTATGGCTGGATGCAGAGTGGTTTGGGGGGGGGGGGG
>NW_017729024.1:162317546-162319531 GCF_001723915.1 Gavialis gangeticus | reverse complement strand
AGCTGAATGCAGAGTGGCAGCAGCAAGCTTCCCCCATTCCCCATGTCCAGCCAGGTGGGTGGTGCCTACGTGGCAGTGTGGGATGGTGGGTGGCGGTGCTCCATCTTTGCCCACCCGCACATACCCCTAGGGCCTTCTCAAGTACCCCTGGGGGTATGCATACCCCTGGTTGACAATCCCTCCCATAGACGAATGGCTTCCAAACTCCAGTGGCCCACAAGCAACAATACTGACAGAGTAACCAGCTATGGGCAACTGCATACTTTGATCTCCTTTTCAAGGGGCTTAAAGATTTGGATTTCCTGGGGCCGAGACAAAGACAACACGTTGACCATTTGCCACCGTGAGTGGGCAAGCTGCCTCTTTACTGCTTACAGTTATTGTCATAACCGTAAGCTTCAATAACACATTGATCTTTATATTTGGCAAAAATGCTGTATGACTTTGTCATTTTAATAATGTCAAAACAGCACTAGTATATTAAAAAGGCACTCCTATCAACAGAAATGTACAAGCTGCTTGCAGATGTAAGAAAAAACACAAAGCTGTGCTCTACCAAAAGCAACAGCAGATGCTCTGCAGCATCTGTAGAGATTCAATCAGCTATTAGATCAAAGGGCCAAAAAAGCCCCACTAGAGTACCATTAAAGTGCTGCTTCTTCTGGGTGAGGCACAGGAGCATGTCAAGTTTATAGTGTGTGTCTGTGTGTTTAGATCTGCAAATAGCCACAATGAAAAGCCTACCATTCTAGGAAAATCAAATAAAAATAACAATATTTAAAAAAGCATAATTTTTAATATTCACTTTAAGAATGTTTTAAAATAATCTAAGGTCCATTAAAATATTTTTAAATGCCACAACTATATTTTTAAAAAAATATACATATCTTCAAATATAGACAGCTGAATGTCACAGAATTTTAAAATATGATACAGAAATCATATTAAAACATACTACCCAAAAAACACTCAAATCAGGGGCATCCAAACAGGGAAATATAGAGTTAACTAACAATTACCATGTAAAATTTAGGCCAAGAAAAGTGAGTAACTGGAAAGAATGAATAAATCTTTTTTACCAAGTGAACTCAAAGCAAAAGCTACAATGCCCAGACAAAGAAGGTATAGAGAAAAAGGAGGAAAAGGCATATGATAATGTAATCACGAAACTATAAAGTACCAGTGTTAACTTCTTCAAAGCCATTCAGATTTGTTGTCCCTGAATACAGCACTAGATCTTTAGTCAGATAAACTGATTAGCGAAGAGGCAAACTGCAACTAACATCCAAGCATCTTTGTATTACATATAATCCATTCTATTAAACTAAAAGCACTTCAAGGTAACATTTTGTTTGTATAGATTTCAGGGGACACATAGGAAGTTTAAGAGAAGAACTGGATGAAGATCCTATTGGTGTTGCAGAAGTTTAAACTTGATTCTTAGCAAAATGAAACTTTTCAATGAGAATAAGATACTACAGTCCTTTTAATAGCTCTAGCAAAGTTTAAATTTCTGAAAGTTCTTTCCCTTATCTTACTGGCATTCTCCAATGCATCCCCAGATAACTTCATTTAGTCACTAAGACCTAGAAGGACAAAGGGACTAAAGATTCAGTATTGCCAAGCCTAATTTTTAGGTATCTGGTCCCCACAATGGAATCCACTGTCCCAAGTTAGATGCTTCAGCGTAAGTGGTTTACTTGCCTCTTTTGGAAATGGACAACTAACTCTAATGCTAGTCTCAGCCCTAATCTTTCGTATAAAAGGCTAGGGTTGAAGCATCTAAACAGTAACTAGTAGACGAGGGGCTAGGTTTTTTCCTCAGCCTGAAGAAACTCCTTCCCCTGCCATGGGAAGGCCATAAACACTAGGCCAGGGGTTGTCAACTGGGGGTACGTGTATCCCTGGGGGTACTTGGGAAGGCCACAGGGTGTACATGGTGGCAGCGTGGAGAAGCGGGGATACTTGGAAAGCGGTGGTGCTGG
>NW_017729024.1:162307859-162317388 GCF_001723915.1 Gavialis gangeticus | reverse complement strand
GCCACCACCATCCATTACTCTGTGTTGCTGCTGCACGCCAGTTCCTTGTGCCCAAGTAGCCCCGTTCTCTGCGCCGCTAACTTTGCATCTGGCTGGGAGCGGGTGGGTTGCTGACAGCTGGCCGGATACGAAGCCAAAGGTGTGGAGAAGCTGGGGTACATGGGAAGTGGCAGCACAGGGGGGTGGGGCCGCCACCACCCATCACTCTGTGCCATGCACCATTTTCTCGCACCCACTCTTTTCTCATTCCTGCTTCTCCACGCCACTGGCTTCATGTGTGGCTGGCTGGCCATCAGCACCCCCTCCTCCCCAGCACACGGCAGTGGTGTGGGGAGCTCACACGTGGCGGCCATCCCTGCCACCATTTATACACTCAGCACCGCCACTGCATGCCAGGGGAGGAGGGGGGGCTGACAGCCGGCCACATGCAAAGCCAGTGGCATGGAGAAGCGGGGATACTTGGGTGCAGGGAAGCAGTGCCCAGCAGCAACACAGAGTGTATATATGGCAGCAGTGGCATGCGAGCTCCCAGCACTTCTGGCTTCGCATCCGTCTGTCAGTGTGCCCCCGGATCTGTGTGGGACAGGGCAGGCTACTGCTGAGGGCTGGGGCTGCACCAGGCTCTTCCACGCATGCGCGCGTGTGTGTTGTGGGTGGAGGCGAGCAGACTGTGTTGGGGGGCAGAAGTGATGCTGGCAGGGGGCTGCAGTCACCCCAAGATTAGCTGTAGCTCACCTGACCCCCTCCCCTCAACACCCACATAAGTATACCCATATAAACCTCCTATGGATCACAACCATGACATGTGCTACCAAAGACCTGAACAGAAATGCTACCTGGAGTTTTCTTTTGGTAGGTTCACCCATGGGGGCAAGGCTGAGAATGAGGTTTCCAGGCAAAGAATAATCCAAAATGGAAAATAAGTCCTCAACAGAGGAATAAGCAAGAATATTTCACAATGGCTACAAAGGCAGATGAAGGCTACAGTGAAATAGAAACTTCCAGTTGTCTAGGTTTTCTTTGCCATCAGATTAAGGTTTCCCTTCCACAAATTATTATATGGTTGCTGATGCGCAATGGTGTCCCCACACTGAAAGAAGACAAACACATGTCTTCTTTTCATAGCAAGTCCTATGGTGATGGTGGCAGGTGCTTACCAGAAGCCCACTGTCATGACCCTACAACAAGAGTTGATGATTGTATGATGATCATTTTGAACTTAGAATAGAGATGGGTGTGCAAACTGGCAGCTGCAATCATGACTGATCAAGCCTATTTAGGTTCCATTCTACTCACCCTCTATGGGGAGGCAGCTAGAAAAGGTGACTTACACAGTCTGTCTCGTTTTACCTGACTGGAAGACTGCATCCAGTGGGATCACTGTGATTCAAATCAAGTAATGAAGCTTGCAACCTGGAATATCCATATTCTGAGGAACTAAACTAACAATAGAGAAGGACAACAATCATGGCCAGAGACCTTGCATAATTTGATACTGAGGTTGCTGCACTTAATGAGACAGACATGCAGGAGAAGGGCAGCTCACAGAGCATGGTGATGCCTACAACTTCTTTTCCAAAGGAAAAGAATGAAAAACAGACATATCCATGACACAGGTTTTGCTATCAAGACCAAGTTCATTACTGAGATGCATCAATTAGCATGGCATCAACAAGCATGCCACAACCCTTTGTCTTCAACTCTCTCTCTTTCAAATGACATCCATAGGTGGTGGAAGAGCCTCCCCAAATGTGGGGTTGCAGGCTTCTGGCAGCTGCAAAAGAGGTGGGGAGTGGTGCGCAGGCAGCAATGAGGGAGGGAGTGGGGCTGGGGCAGGCCCTGCCCTGCACAGCCGGGGTGGGCCATGGGACTGAGCCATGAGTGGCTCATCCTGGGGGGGTGCAGCTCCTGCTGCTATGCGTACCCTGGGAGGCATGTGCCCCCGGATCTGCACAGCGTAGGGTAGGCTGGGGCTGCGCTGGGCTCTTCTGCTTTTGATTAAGTTCCATGCTGTTTGTTGGACACTGCATTCACAAAAAGGGCTGTCCAAGATGTTCATATTGTGTTGTTTTGAAGTGTCTGTATCCAAATCTCAGTCTGTTCAGTTTGACCCACTCTTCTGTCAAGGTTGCACACAATGGGGGACTCATTTGGTGTTGGTATAAAATACTGTGGAACAGGCCTGACCTTTTCCAGCAGTTGGCCCATTGTTGCTGCCTATAGGTTTGGTTCAGCATCCCAGTCTCTACCAGGAGCTTGTGGGCTTCACGTACAAACAGCTTATGACTTTTAAGCCTCTTAAGCCTCCAGATATTTGAGTCTTCAGTTAACAGTTGATGGAGCAGGTGATTGTCTTCAACTGACCAGAAGACAACAAGCAACAGTCATCGGTGCAAATGCTCTGAGTTGCAATGCAGATGATGAAAAAAAAATTCTATTCTAAATTCAACCAACTCCTGTCATCTAGCCCCAGAGAAAAGAAGATAATTCTTGGTAAATTCAATGCTAGAGTGGGCAGGGACTCAGAGCTATTGAAAAGAAGGGATAGGGAAAGTAATTTCAAATGGTATTCTTCTCCTGAGCAAGTGTTTAGAATGTGATCCCATCATCACAAGCTCCTTATTCCACCCAAACAACAAAATGGAAGACATTATGGATGCACTGCTGCTCAAACCACTAATTACATCGTATGTAGTTTGGTAATTACAACCATTGCAATGTCTATATCACCAGAGCAATGACCAGCACTGACAACTGCTGGACAGCTCATCATTTGATATGTTCCCCATAATGCCCATTGGTATGACCCAAAATGAAGTAAACAAGAGAGGCAGCTAAAGAAGTGGTTCAGTATCAACTTCCTGAAAGACCCTGTTAAAAGTGATCATCTATAGCAGAACCTCAGTGAGAAACTGTTCAGCCTCCCTGCTGATCTTGACACCACTGATCACTGGGAGAGCACCAAGAAAAAACACTGCAAAGGATCTCTCAACTTCTCTGCAAAGAAACAACTGGACTGGTTCAATGAAAATGACTGGAAAATACAGGCTCTCATTGATTAAAAAAAGGAGGGTTTTCAAAGCTTGGCATAATGACATCAACAGAAGCAAGACACTTATCACATTAAAACTGAGACCCAGAGGAAAATCTGAGAGCAAAAGAACAAGTAGGAGAGGACAAAGCAAAATTTAAAAGTTTCTGATAGCCATAATATGCATAGTTTCTTCAGCACAATCAAAACTATCTATGGGCCAAGCACACAAGGAGCCATCCCTCTGAGGTCCAAGAATTGAACAACACTCCTTAAAGACAGCTCCGTCATCAATGCACAGTGGAAGGAGCCAAGATTCTAACGCTGAAGATGATACCATGAAAACCATTCCGCAACACCCCATTAAGGACTACTTTGTAGATCCCCCAACTTATCAAGAGTCCTCGAAAGCCATTAAGCAGATGAAGAACAACTAGAGCATGTGGTCCTGATGAAATACAAGCTGAAATTTATAAGCAAGTTGGGCAAAGCTCTCTCAAACTATATGGCTGCATCCAGATGAGCGTGGCTATGCAGTATGTGGCACTCCAGACACATCTGTGGCACTACATTTGATCTGAGCCTTCAAGAGGCTGAGAAGCGACTTGTATTACATATTCAAATTTTCTCCATGCTGCAAGGTAGCAGCGTGGGGGCGGGGCAGGGAGTCTGACTGGGAGATCCTCAGGTCAAAAGAACCTGCACCAAAGAAGTGGGGCAGTGCACAGGGGGAGCCACATTTCAGCTGCCAGACAGGCTCTGAGTGGCAGGATCACCACTGCTGCAGCCCCAGAGGCGCTCAGGACTCCAAGCAAGGCTGATGGGGCCAGCCCAGTGTCTGGGGTAGTCTGCCGTGTACCGGGGTGCGTGGCACAGGCGTTCCAAAGGGAACTTGTCCCCAGAAAACCAAATATCTATGCTCATGCAGATGCAACCCACAATGTTGTTATGAAAATCTGGAAACAAGAACAGATTCCCAGTGATTTGAGAAATGCCAGGTTCATAATCATATTCAAGAAAGGAGATAGATCAGATTGCAGCAATTAAAATGGTATTGCATCTGTCCATAGCTGTTAAGATCCTTGTGTGCGTGATCCTCAACAGACTCACTTTCCTCACTGAAGAGATTCTACCCGAGTCCCAGCATGGTTTCACACCACTCAGAGGTACAATAGGTATGATCTTTATTTCAAAACAGCTGCAGGAGAAGTGCTGCAAACACCACCAAGATCTTATACATGGCCTTCTCTGACCCGACTAAAGGCTCTGATGAGATCTGGATGCCTACCAACAATGTGTTACTATCAGACTCCTTCATGACAGCAACTGTCCTAAGGAATGGCTCAGAAACAGACCCCTTCACTATGAGAATGGGAGTCAAGCAAGGAGACGTGATTGAACCAACACATCTCATTGCTGATAGATTTCCATCTGGAGTCAGCATCCAATCCAGTATCGCATGGATGGGAATCTCTTTAACATCAACAAGTTACGTTCCAAATGCAGGATAAGCCATAGTGCCATTACTTATCTTCAATACACTGATGATTGTGCTATGTACGCTCACTCAATTGAAGAGCTTCAGGTCACTCAGGACTACATTCATGAAGTGTATGAAATGTTTGGACTTATCATCTATTTCAGGAAAACCAAGATACTTTACCAACCCACTGCAAACTAACCAGCTGCTCCACCACACATTACAATTAGAGGGTAATCCTTGGATAAAGTTGAGCATTTCCCTTATCTGGGTAGCCACCATTCCCAAAAAGTAAACACAGATAATGATATTCAACACTACATAAAATCAGCCAGTGCTACTTCTGGACGTCACCAAAATTGTGTTTTTGATGATCATGACATCAGGAGCCAAACCAAACTTCTAGTTTCCTGGGCTGTTGTCATCCCTACCCTGTGGTATGGATGTGAGACTTGGATGACATCTTGGAAACCCCCTAAAAGCTTTGGAATCTTACCATCAGCAATGTCTTTGGAAAATCATCCAAATGATTGGAAGGATAGAAGAACTAATGCTAGAGTTCTGGCTTAAGCAAACACCATGACTACTGCAGCCATGTTTATACAGCACCAGCTCCAGCCTGCAAGAGCTGATTTGCAAAAAGGGCGAGAAAACCCCAGCCCTGGCCAGAGGGGGAGGGAGGGCAGGGCCTGAGCCTCTGAGGCAGCCAAGGCCGGGCTCAGGCTCAGACTTGCCATTCGCTCCCAGAGCATGGAGGTAAGTGGGGCTCTGGGACAGGGCTAGGGAAGATAGTTGGGGGATGAGGGAGCGGGGGTGCTGCTGGCACCAGGTGGCGGTGACTGCTACTGCCTCCAAAACCTCCCGCTGCCACCATGGAGCCATGCTTGGAGCTGCATGGCTGGCAGCAGCAGCGCAGGGTGGCTGCACAGCTCCGAACGTGGCTCCGTGGCGGCAGCGGGAGGTTGTGGAGACAGTAGCAGTCACTACTGACATGGGCGGCCGCTGCCGCTTGCCTCTAGGGCTGCCGGTGCCAGTGATGACAGCCGCAGCGTGGTGGTGGCCAGGCGGCACACAGCCATTCCCAGCCCCACCACTGCGCTGCACCACTGCTGCTGGCCACACAGCTCCAGGCATGGCTCCACGGCGGCAGAAGGTTTTGTACGCAAAGGCCATCACCGCTGACGTGGGCAGCCCCACAGGCAAGTGGCAGTGGCGGCCCGTGCCAGTGGTGACTGACGCTGCCTCCACAACCTCCTGCTGCCACCGCTGATCCATGCTTGGAGCTGTGTGGCCAGTGGCAGCAGCGCGGCGGTGGCTGTGTGCTGCCCAGCCACCACCACGCTGCTGCCGCTGCCCAGCAGCCAGCTGCACAGCTCCGGGCAGAGCTCCATGGTGGCAGCGGGGAAGTTTTGGAGGCAGCGGCAGTCACCGCCATCACAGGCCTCCAAGTAAGTGGCAGTGGCTACTGTGTGCAAGCCCAAGCCCCCATGCCCCACCTCCTGCGCCCCCATCCCTCACCCTGTCTGCAGCATTGGCCACGGAAATGTGCTCTGGCTGTATGCCAGCCTCTCTCCCCCCCAGGCAGGTGGCACGCTCACCCCCTGGCCCTGCTCCTAGCTGCCATGTGCCGCCTGGGGATGGCAACACCCCCCACTCCCTCAACCCCCAACCATCTTCCCAAGCCCTGCCCCACAGCCCCCAAGCCTCACTTACCTCTAGGATTCATGGGCGAAGGGCATGGCTCCGTGGTGGCAGTGCTTGCCCACAAAGCCCCCCCACCCTACATGCAGCCGCCACCAACCCACACCGCTGCAGAGCCGTGCAGCTGGTTGTGGGGCATGCTGCTGCTTGCAAGCCCCCCATTTCACCCCCTGGCCGGGCAGTACATACCTGGCCTGCACATGGTGGTTGCCACTGCACTGCTGTTGCCGCACCATATGCCACTTGCTCACAAAACCATTCAGGTGGTCGTAGGATGGTAGTGCAGGGCGCAGTGGTAGAGTTGCGGTGGCGGCCTCCGTGTGCTAACCTCCTGTCAGGCCAGCTGGCATGTGTGTGGCCCAGAGTGGCACCCCTGCCCTCACCCCCTGGCCCTGCTCCTGGGAGTGGGCACACTCCCTCCTTCTTGACCTACCCCCGCAGCACCTTCCCTTTCCTCCGCCCTTACCCCCCGCAAACTTACGTGCTGGGATGGGTGTCAGTGTCTGTATCTGCATGTCTGTGGGCCTACTGCGAGGGGCATCAGGAGGGCTGCTGAGACTGTTGGGGGGGAGTGCGGGGCACCAGCAGCACTGGGAGGGGCTGTGGAGGGCCTTTAGTTTTTCTCACGGATTTTGGGTTTTTAACCAGAGAATCTGCAAATCTTAATCAGAGAAAACCAGGATCCCTGGTCATAAGGATGCCTGACAACTGGCTCCCAAAACTGGTCTTATATTCCCAACTCACTGATGGTCACTGCTTGAGGTGGGCCAAAGACGTGTTTAAGGACACACTGAAGGCCAATCTGAAGAAATGAAATATTAACATTAATACCTGGGAGACTCAAGCACTAAATCGTCCTCTGTGGTACTGAGATGTACACCAAAGCATCAATTATTCTGAGCAAACTCACCTCACTATGGAGGAGGATAGATGAGAGAGACAATGGGAAAGAGCTGTGACCAGACATCATCAGAATCTACTCCTTTCTCCTAGAACTATTTGTCATGTATGCAACTGAGCTTGCCAATCTCAGATCAGCCTCCTCAGATCAGTCATTTAAAGACTCACTGATCAGTCTGACTTCTCTACTTCCTTGCCCCACATACCAAGGGACCAGTAACAATGATACCCATAGGAATAACAAAACATATGCCTGATTTTTAGTTATTCACAAGATCACATTCATCTATTCAAAATTATGGCCAGGGATACTGGTTTTCCCTATTTAAAAAACAGCAAGTTCTCAGATAAAAATGGCAAGTTCTCTGATTAAAACCGCACAAACCCGCATTTTTCCACAATTAAAATGAAATTCCACTATAAATATAAGTATCAGTTAAACACAGTATTTGAGCAGCACAGTTAAACACAGTATTTGATATGTTGGTGCCCTGCCCATGCCATTGTCCCCTCACTTCCAAGCCACAGCCACCCACTCCCGCTGATGCCCCTCACTCCTGACCCACTGCTCCCCAGCCCTGCCAGTGCCCCTTACTCAGGACCCACAGCCCCCTAGCACTGCTGGTGCCACTCACTCCCCATCCACAGCCCTCCCATTCCCCCCAGCCCTACTGGTGCCCCTCACTCCCACCTCACAGCCCCCTGGGCCTGCCAATGCCCCAACCCACAGGGCCCCCCCCTCCCTCTGCTGGTGCCCCTCACCCGTGCTACCAGGGCTATGGGGTGGGGTCTGCATCCCCCTACCTGCTATCAGCAGTGCCTAAGCCCTCGCTGCCACCCGTTGAAGGCGGCAGCTGTTGTGGCCAAGGTGGAGTGCAGAGCCCAATACCCAGTTCCCCCCACCCATGGGAAGCATGGCTGGAGCTCTACCAAGCTATATGGTACTTTTGTTATCAAATTACGATGTACCAGTATTAATCAATGGTACATCTATCAAAATGATACCATTTGTAAAAAAAAAAAAAAAAAAAAAGTAAGTCTTTTTAAAATTTAATTTAGACTACTTGATAGCTTTTGATATTGAGGAACTGAGAGCAAGCCACTCTAGTCATTAGTGAGCAAGTTTCTATCAGAGATGGCACCCAACAGTTAAAAGAAACAAAAACACAACCCCCCCCCCCCCACCAAAACCTTTTTTACAGCAATAATTTTATCATGGTATAGGATTAACAGCCCAGGAATGAGATTTCAAAGGCTAATAACATTCTATAACCATGTTTACTTTAGCAAACCTGTTCCCCTTGCTTCTGCAACATCATGCAGAGCTAGTGATCGAGTTTGCAAAATTTTGGGAAAATATTCTTAAGTCATCCTTTCTTATACTTATCTGACTGAATGCCCATACTCTTCTATGACTTAAAAATTTGTTTTACTCTATCACAACAATCCTCTATCCAAATAATGCCATATTTTACTAGGTTATTTTAAGAACCTTTTTGTCAGTAAGTCACTAATGTAATTTGGTTGTTGACATGACAAACTCAACAGGCATATAATTAAACAACTATGGTATATATCCTGGGTTTGCTACACAAAGCACCCCCAGAACCACATAAAAAACTCACATGCCACTGTGAGGCTTACTAATGAGTATGTACAACCTCTTGCAGGTCAAATAAAAATGGGCAACTCAAAGTACTTGAAGGGACATCATGGGTCATCAAGTCCTGTTTCTTGCTACCACAACAATAGCATGTAATCTCTTTAATGAAGTAATTTAAGATTAAACTTCATCAGTTATATTTTTATTCTCCAAAATTCACTTTCACTCACTTGACCTTTTTCTTATTTCCAACCTGGACTTTTTTCATAGCCAATTTATAACATTTTCACAAAAACAAATGGGTATCATAGAAAATTAGGATTGGAAGGGACCTTTGGAGGTCATCTAATCTAACCCCCTGCTCAAAGCAGGACCATCTCCAACTAGATCTCCTCAGCCAAAGCCTTATCTAGCCGGATCTTAAAAGCTTCCAAGGATGGAGCTTTAGCTAAGCTGGTTCTCTCCATGCTTTAATAGTTCTGCTGAGCCTCATTTTAAATAATAACTTCTGATTTCAAAGGAGGTCCAGACAATTCAGTTCTACTCCATTTCCCTTTGTCTAGAAAAATATCAGCTCTCTGAAGAACAACAAAAAAAGCACTTCTGACTTGAAGAACTCCCAGTCCTTCCTCCACTCATGTACCTGAGCTTCTCAATCCAGTTGGCTCCATTAATCAGTTCCATTAGTTTAATTTTGCCCTCAGACAACTTTATTTCCAGGCTTTATATTGATCTTGCAGATTCCCAGTTCAGGATCATTCAGTCTAAAGTTACTGTCTTGGACCAGCTTTTTTTTTTTTTTTTTTTTTTTTTT
>NW_017729024.1:162294917-162307811 GCF_001723915.1 Gavialis gangeticus | reverse complement strand
TTTTTTTTTTTTTTTTTTTTTGTTATAATGTCCTTATTACTTACTGAAAAAAAAAAAATCTAGAATAGCAATGCTTTATGTTGATTAGGAAACCATTTGGTGAAATCTACTATCTATTACACCCCATATCCTGATTAATCAAATCCTATCATTAGTAACATTTATTTTCCAGGCTCTACTTGGAAGCTAACTATCCCATAACGATGCTACTTTTAATGGCATTTCACTCTTTAAGAACATTACAGGGACCTCTAGTCACATACAAATCCAACCTTGGAGATGTAAAAAGTCTGAACAAAACCTTTTATCTAAGCTTTCCCCAAAGTGATGCTGATATAGACAGACTCAGTTTTATCCATATTATTCTTCTGAATTTCTCACAGTTCTTATCATGTAATTAACATATGGTATTAGCTACCTAATCATCTTTACCTTTTCTTTCCTGTATCGTTTAATACTATCATTCCAGTCATGACTGCTATTCCATCTTGTTTCTGTTACACATATATTCTCTAGTTTTACATCCTGCATGGGTAGTTCAAGTTCCTGCATATTGTTGCTCAGGGACCTAGTATTTACATGCAAATGTATCAGTTTCATACTGAGCACAGAATTCGCTACTGAAATTAGGGCATGCCTCCTTCTTCCCCAACATACAGGCGGCATGCAGACCTCTGGGATTCCCTGGCCTCTCCCCACAACCCCACTGTGCCTACAGCCCACAGACCCCCCCACCCCACTCCTGCATAATCTGCACCAGTGGCCACAGACCCCATGCTGGGCCATTGTGGGGTGCATGTAGCCAGCAGGCCACCAGTTGGACAGCCCTATCTTAGCCTGTCCCTGAGAAAGCAAAAACCATACCCCAATTAGCATGCCACCTCTCCCCTTGCTAAATTTAAGGGATTTGCTTCAAACCATGGAACTGCTATAGTGGCTAATGCTAAAAAAACCCCAAACAAACAAAAACCCACCGCAAAAAACTTTGTAAATGTTTCACAAAGAAAATTAATGCATTTCCTCCACTTTGATATTCAAAACCTCTGAACTGTTTTGCTTAAGCTAAAGAAAAAAAAATAGCCTGAGGCAGATATCCAACACAGAAACATTTAGGCTGCATAGAAGAAGTTTAGTAAAGTCATAAGCATTCAAAAAGAAAGTTTATATTACAGCAATTAAAAACAATTCTTGGTGTTAGGGCTGTTCTTGGTAATTAAATTTGGGCTTCTCTTTCAGAAAAGGGAATTTGGGGGCTGGAAATAATTTGTCTCTAAACTGCAGTGACTGCCCAAAAGAAACTCTGGTACAGCTCTTTTCAACTGGTATTATAGAAAACAAGTCATGGATCAAAGACTAGAAGAAGGCCTGTAGAACAGGTAAAATACAAGGATGTAAGAATAGCTGGTTATCGACAGTAAATAAAGTGCCACCGGCAAAGATCTTCAACTACCTGATCTGAAAATAGATGTGGTGGTCAGAATTGATAGTACTCTATAAAGTTGGGATATATGCAGACAAACAGAAAAGAAAAATGCATTTTTACTGAGGAAAATCATTGATCTGAGAACTTCTTTATAGTAATCAGACTGAAAAACACAGAATCTGAAGACATGACCTATGCTCTAGCTCTCTTCAATTCAGAATTCCACCAATGTTCATAAGGAACTCAATAGAAAAAAAGTCTGCAAGAAACTATCATTACCTTAGATTTTAACTCTGAACTGGTAATAACAAAAATAAAATCACATCTTACTAAAATCCTACTTCAAAATAGAGGCATAGAGCATGACTTTATTAATTGTATGAACAATATAACCAAAGGAGGCAACAAGAATTGTCAATCTCTAAGCTCTCAGAAAAACATTATGTATAGAAGAACGCAGCACGTTGCTGAAGGTAAAGATCTCATCTATTTCTTGTATAAACAGTCTCAGAGGTTATGTAGATTGACCACGAAAGAAAAATCAAAGCCAAAAACCTTCCTATCAGATAAGATGCTACATCAATGATTGTCTTATAGCCTTGGATTTAAGACAACTGTCAGCTTCTGCATAAAGAACAAACTTTCATCTCACCCCTGTTCTTTTCTCAGATATGGGCTCTGGCTGAAAGTAAAACATAGATTTCTTGAAGCATAAAAGGAAATACTTTGGGGTTAGAAAGTTATTGTTTCTCATCAATTACTCACATGCAGATGCAGTGTTCTGATGTCCTACATAGGCTCTGACTTTTTGCTAGGAGATAACTTTTTGGGAAGCAGACTCAGAAGATGCCTCAACAGCTTAGTTAAGGTATCTATGGACTTCCAAGTGGGTAGGATACTACAGACTTAAAATGTTTGCTAATGTGCAATTCCTGCAATAGGAACCTATTTTTCAGAAAAAATGTGGTCCATGAGAAAATATAATATAGTACAGTTAATTTAGACTGAGCACTTGTATTAAAAAAAAATTAATGCTGTCATTCCATTTGTATTTAAAATGTTAAGCGCTAAAAAAACTGCCAAACAAAAAAACCCCACAACCTTGATTACTGCAATTTTAATGTTAAATGTTACACTAATCTATTGTTATATTTTGACTAATCCTGATTTTACCTCTACCCAAACTCCCACCTTCCTCAGAAAACATGATGGCCAATATAAATTCTTATGAGTTCTCCCATGCTAAAGGATGGGAAAGTGTTTCAGATTTGCTTGAGAAAATGCTTTAAAGTTACAGAGAAAAACTACTCCATGTTAAAAGTAAACATTTCTGTAATACCTGCAAACTACCTTCACCGTAAAAAAAGTGAAATGGGTTTTATTCATTCAGCTCTAAAAATCACTGGCTGTCTGTAGACGAGTCTGGAGGCTGCTCCAACACCCTGTGATTAACAATGTATTGGAGCATGCTAATTAGCACACTCCAGCCAGCCTCCTGTCTTGTGTATCAGTGTCCCCATGCTTCAAAACGGCGACAGGAGTGCTTTAACTACAGGTGGTTTGAAAAGCTTTAGAGTGCCAACCCTGCCATTTTGAAGCACAGGGACACTGATACACAAGGCGCTGCGGGCACTTTAGTTAGAGTGGCTCTAATTAAAGCATGCCCCCCCACTCCTAAACACATGTAAAAACATCCATTGTTCCATTTGTATTTGGGGAAGTGTGTCCATGGAGAGCTATCTTCAACATCAACTACCATTTTCCACAGCTTGAATCTCAGGCTAATGCTAAGCAGCAGGTGGAGTTAGAAACCTGCATCAGGGGAATTAGCAAGGATTTGCTGCATATATATCCTTATGGATTTAAGAGCATTGCAACCTGTTTCCTGTTCAGATTCTGCCCCAGAAGGCTGCAGCGTAGAGCGTATGACCACCCAGAGACTTAAAAATGTTAATAGTTTCCAGGTATAACAACAGTAAAAAACAAACAAACAAAAAAGCCCAACAACAAAAAACCAAGATTGTTTAGGTAAAAATAGCTGAACTAATTGGGCATTGACTTTTGCCTTCAGGCAACATGTCATAATCCAAGAGATTATTCTTCTTTGGCAGAATTTAAATTCAAATTGTGCTGATTATAAATACAATCAAGTACTGTGTTGATTTTATTTATATATAACAGAATGTCATAAGAAGAGCCATGTTTTAAGGGAGAAAAATCAGCTAATGCACCTGGGACTGGGCCCCACATGTTGCTTGTAATTCTAGCACCAGCTCCAGCCCCACAAACTGCATGCAGCATGTTTCAGTACCAGTGAAAACCCAATGAGTAGCACCAGTACGGTGTGCATGCTGGACACAGCATGCAAGGTCAGTCTGGAGCATGAACTGCATGTGGCTGGGACCTGCACTGGACCAGCCCTGTGCGATGGATCTGGCAAGCATAGCTTGTTTATGGGCCCAATTTGGATGAGTACACAGAACCAATTCAACACACTGGCTGGAGACCCAGCAGCAGCTCTACAGGCTGCATCTTTCACACCCCTAAAATCATCTACCCCCATGAAAGTTTCTTTCTAATCCCTTAGCTATAGATTGACTTAAATCCTGAACTGTGCAGTTTTATCTTTCCTCCAAAAAATTATAATTTGATATTACGTCTCTCAGTATTCTTATCTACATAAAAGACAAAGCCTCTTTTGAGTCTTGTTAAATTCTTGTATTACACAAAATACTCAATAGTCTAATTAGCATCGCATGAAAAGGCAGTTCTTTGTATCGATTTTGAATGTTGCTTATTTCCATCAGAATATCTTCCTGCATTCTGAAATAGGGAAAACAGAACCTCACTTTACTTTTTCCTTACTATATATACGTACCCACTTGAATATTTTATTCTGTCTTCCATCCCTGCATTTCTCTTGATCCTCAGGTAGAACTCTCAACATTTTTCCTGTACTTTTAGTTAAGTATTCTCATTGCCTTGGCTAAAAGCCACATAATTCTGCAATACTTTCTTTAAGTGAGGGCAATCCATTGGGTAACTGTGACATAACTCGTTTCAACCTCCATCCCATTCCTTATACATGCTAACATCTTGTTTGCTTTTTGACTGTAGCTGCATGATTGCCAGCTCAATGAAGGCCTCTGTTCAATGAGGCACAGTTTACTTTTTCCTCTAGCATTATACTATTTCCATAATGTCATTAGTTTTACTAAAGAACCTTTTGCTAGCAAGTGTTTTTGCTATCAATGACAGTTCAGGAAAAAGGAACAGCAACATTTGTGGTACTTTCTCTAGCATAGAAATAACATTTTCTTTACAATTTTTAATAGGATTTGCTTACACACAGCAGGGGAGGTTTAAAGGGTGTGTATAAAGATACACCAGATAAAATTCTCCTGTGTTCAGGTGAGACCTGCATCAATGTGGCAAATTCTATCCACTAAGGCATACATTGCAACTTTAATGGTACCCAGAAAAGCTATGTTTTACTCCAACCACTGTTGCATTTAAGTAGCAGGTAAAGTAGAATCATAGAATCAGAGGAATTTAGGGTTGGAAGGGACCTCAGGAGGTCATCTAGTCCAACCCCCTGCTCAAAGCACAACCAGCCCCAACAAGATCATCCTAGCCAAGGCTTTGTCTAGCCAGGTCTTAAAAGCCTCCAAGGATGGAAATTCCACAACCTCTCCAGGTAGCTTGTTCCAATGTTTTACTAAGTTTTTCCTAGTATCTAACCTAAACTTCCCCTACTGCAACTTGAGACCATTGCTCCTTGTTCTGTCATCTGCCACCACTGAGCTCCATTTTCTTTGGAACCCCCCTTCAGGTAGTTTGAAGGCTACTATTACATCCCCCCTCGGTCTTTTCTTTTCTAGACTAAATAAGCCCAGTTCCCTCAGACCCTCCTCATAAGTTATGTATCCCAGCCTCATTATTTTTACTGCCCTCTGCTGGACTCTCCGATTTGTCCATATCCTTTCTGTATTCAGGGGTCCAAAACTGGATACAGTACAGTACTACAGATATGGCAGAGTACTACACACACATCTGATACAGTGGCTGCGCCATACTTAAAAGCTGCAACTGCAATAATGTTTTGAGCATTCTACCACTTAAATGCCTCATCCAAAAGTCTTTCCAAGTCCCTACCCTCAACAATTACCCTTTTTAGACCTGAGCATAGCAAGTCATGACTTCAACATTACTTCAAACTATAAACCTACAAATTGATTGGAATACAGATGTACACAGACACAGACAGAATATGGTTTAGGCCAGGTGTGGGCAAAATACGGCCTGTGGTCCAGATCCAGCCTACCAAGGGATTTTATCCCGCCAGCAGCAGGTCCCATGGCTCTGCCTGGCCCAGGCATTGGGAGCAGCCCGGGCTGTGGTGCGTGCAGCTACTCCTGCCACCCCCAAGCACACAGTGGGGCTGGGGTGGCATGGCAGGAAAATTTGCTTCCTGGAAGCTTCTGCAGCACTGACTTCTTCCAGCTGCTGTTGCCAGTCTTGGTCTGGGGCACACAGGGAATGGATTACAGCTGTCCCCGCACTGTCACAACCCTGTAATTCTGATCCCACCCCCCGCCCCAGCCCTGCCTGCCCACCCTGCTCCCGGATGCCACTTCCCACCCACCTGCAGCCCCGTCCCACCCACCTGGTCAAGTGCGACCTGACCTCACAGGTCCCAGGCCACTCTCCATGGAGACCCCAGGATCAATGGGCAGCAACAACTGAGGTGCACCCACCCCACTCCTGGATGCTGCTCCCCACCTCATCCGCCCAGCTAAGCGTGGAGCAGAGCCACTTAGGGAGTTTTAGTGAGCCCTGGTAGGCTGGGCAGGTGGGGGGATTGTGCTGACCTGGGCCCCAACAGGGCTCAGCTCACCAGAACTCCCTAAGTGGCCCTTCAGCTCAAATAATTGTCCACCCCTGGTTTAGAACAAAGCTAGAAATGTATCAGTAACTCTGAGAATTCTTGAGTGAACACTGTTAGTAATTGTAACACTATGCAATGATCCATGCATGGATTTATGATCTTAAGCCTTGGTATACTAGAGTAGGGGTGCTCAACCCCAGCCCACAGGCCAGATGCGGCTGCAGAGCCATGTAATCCAGTTCACTGAGCTCCCTAAGGGTCTGGAAATTTGGCAGCAGGACAGTAGTGAAAACTAATGCTCCCCTACTCTCAAATTTTTGAGGCTTATGGGCTAAGTGACATGGCCTGTGTGTGGGATCTGGCCAACATACGTAGGCCCGATCTGGTGCCTGCCCAGCCAGGGCCCAATCCTATGCACACAGAGCTGGAGCCCAGATGGCAGGCTCCAATACAGCCCACGGGGCACGGAGGCCAGGGCAGCTGGTCTGATCCAGCGTGCACAGGGCTGGGACTGGGGCAGCAGGCCCAATCCACTTTGTGAAAGGTCGGTGCCCCAGGGCCTGATCCGTCATGCTGGATCAGGCCCATGGACTGGATTGAGCCCACAGGCTAAACCCACACCACCCATCCAGCCCACTGGGTCAAAGGGCTGGACTCTACTGTGCTACAGCACCTGACTACCACAGCTGTTAAGATACTGTTCTCCCAGAACAGATTTAGATCTGAATAGGATGAGAGACAGAATAGGTGTATACAGAACTCTTGCGTTCAGAAAGTCCTTGCCCAGCTGCAGTTTAAATATTAATAAGCAGGAAGCTTTTACTATGACTAGGGATGCACCGATAGAGGTTTTGGGGGCTGATACCGATAGCCCATTTTTAAGGAGGCATATCGGCTGATACCAATCTGATTTCTGATACAGCGTGGAGAGCCAATAAGTCTGTTGTGGTGGAAGAGGAGTGGGGAGGAAAGGGGTGTGGGGTGGCAGATCAATGGCCCCTGCAGTGAGGGAGGGAGTGGGGCTAGGGTTGGGGCAGGCGCTGCCCAGACAGGGCACAGTGGGGTGCCATATACTCCATAAAATCATCTAGTGCCACCCCACTCCCTTCCCACCCCATTTTTTAAATTCTGTTATACGCAGGTCTTCACAATGTCCTATAGCAGGAGTTGACAACCTACAGCCCACAGGACAGATCTGGCCCACAGAGCAACTAGACACAGCTCATGGAGTGGGGGGCTTTGGCAGCATTTGGCAGAGGGTGGGCCTTTGCTCAAACTGTGCCATGACTGAGCAGGCAGGAGCTTCACCATGCTGCAGCTAGGTAGCCGAAAGAAGTGGCAGCAGTGGTGCTGGCCTGCCTTCCAACTTGAGCTGGGTCATTCCAGCCCACCACCAGAAAACATTACCAATTTCTGTCCCATGATGATAAATTTCACAAGTTAATAATGAATTGTGTAAAAAAAAAAGTATTTCCTTGTATTTTAAGCATCCTACCCTATGAAATTATCACTCATATTGACAAATAATGAACAACAGCTCCTTATTCATTTTCCCCCCACATCATGCAATATTTATAAATCTCTATTAGAGGTGCACCAATATATTGGTCCATTTTGGATCGGCACCAATAAAAGGAAAATTTATATTACCAGCAACTGGCTTTTTTTGGCCAGTAGGGCCAATAATGTCACCAATAAATGCCCCATGCATGTGTACAGCTGAAGCATGCGTGTGGTCAGGAGTGTAGCTCGGCAGCATGGAGAGCAGCGTCTGGCCAGTAAGTCTGTATGGGGGAAAAGGACGTGGGAGGGGGGCATGAGACCCCAACAGTGAGGGAGGGAGCGGGTCTGGGGCAGAGGCAGGGGCTGCCCAGCTGGGGCAAGGTGGGAGATGGAGCCGCAGGCTGCTCATGGTGGTGGTGGTGGGGCTGTTGCTCCTTGCCTCTGTGCATACACCTGGGGGAGGCATGAGGGGCACATGCTCCCCCAATTTGTGTGCCAGGTGAGGGCGAGCTGCCAACTTGAGGCCAGGGGCTATGCTGGCCTCTTCCCGGTGGGGGAGGGCTCGGCTGTGCTCAGGACAGGCAGTGGCAGTGCTGGGAGGGGGGCCATGGCAAACCTTGGGGTGGCTATATAGCCCACCCTGTAGCCCCCCCTCTCCGTGCTGCCCCCACCTGCTCCAAGCACAGCTCCGGGCCAGCCCATCCACCAGGAAGAGGCTGGTGCAGCCCCATCCCTGAGCTTGCAGCAGGTAGCCTGCCCTTGCTCTGCACACGAATCGAGGGGGCACATGCCCCCCATGCCTCTCCTTGGGGTGTGTGCAGGAGTGGGAGCTCCCCCCCTTTTAATGAGGGTATGAGCTTTACAAGAACCCACTGGATCCCTTCTTCTTCATGTGCTGTTGATGCCATTAAAGATCTCCAACTGATTGACCAGACATGATTTCCATTTACAAAACATGACAGCTCTTTCCCGCATGTCATATTTATTCATGTGACTACTATTTTTTTTTTTTTATTGTGAATTTTTCCTTCGTGCCAGGAACAAAAGTTAAGCTTACTGGTCTTTTGCTCCCTGGGATTAATACTTTTTAAAGATTGGCATTATATCAAGAACACTGGTCCAGAGACATCAGAATCAAATCAGTTAGTGACATATTCACTGCTGGCAGCCAGGGATGGGTCATCCAGCCTGCAAAGCATCTCATAGGCCAGATGACCCAACACTGGATCCAGGCCATGGGGCTTTCTGCTTTAGTTGCCAGAGGCAGTGTGTTAGCGTGGCGCCTACCCAGGAAGTTAACACTGCCTGCTGCCTGGTACCCCCTACTCTCCCGATTTGTTCTGGTTCCTGCCAATTTTAGCTGCCAGATGTCTGAAATCACAGTTGCAGTCCATTAGCACAGAGGCTGATTCTAGTGATGGGCTATACAAGATCCTTCAGAGCTCCTGGTTAAATGTCATCTGGTCCTAGTCACTTAATGTTTAATTTATCAAGATAGCGAGGGAAATTTACTTCATTCCTAAATCATTATGAAATTCATTGTACAGCAGAGATCTCTGGGGTCCCCAGTGTGTTTACCTTTCTCCATTACAAAAAATGGCCATTTAATCCTACTCTGAAAAGAGGAACTCCCCTCTTCTATGGTAATCCATTCACCTAAAGCATTTGACCTCAGATCGTTAAACTATACTGTATCATACAACATATTGTTCAGTTCTGCATTGCACTTGCGCAATGGTGAAAGGTTCACTTTCACCCATATCTTGTCAAAAGACTGCATCCAATCATGTGCGACTTGGATCCAGTTGCTGCAACTAGGCCAAATTACTACAACTAGCTATATCTAGAGCAGCAATTCTTAACCAGGGTGCTGTATTGAAAACCCAAGAGAAAATTAAAAGCTATTATTTTCCAAACAGTTCTTTGCATCTAGAAAAGTTGAGAAACACTGATCTAGAGAGATCTAGTTAGCCATGCTAATCTGATGTGAGGCAGAAGGCAGGGTACAGATGCATTTTATAGACTAACTAAATCAGAGATGCAAAAGCTTTCATGTGCAAGAGCCCAGTTCATCAGATGCGATGAAATGAAGCCTAACACTCTGGGAAAGCTCAGATCATCCATTACTCTGCACTGAAAACGTACAACTAAATTTAAGGCTTCTGCCTTTTTTCTAGATACCTGACAAACTCTCTTTCTCTCTTTCTGTAAGACTGATATTGCCCAATACAAAAACAAGTCAGCTGACAAGGGGAGAATCAGGGTGGTAGGACACAGAACCTTAACTGAAGCTGGAACACGTTTATATCTTGCTGCCTGATGAAACAAGAACCACTTGCCTTATTATATTTGCAGCTAAACAAAACCCCCCACATATTTGCCTTACGTATCTCCCAACAGTATCAACTCTCATATCACAACTCCCACACTTCTATGAGTAAGAATAATTATAACAGAAATCTAAACTTGCCTCTGGCTAGCAGGGAAGGAAGGGAGGTAATGTCTCAAGTACTAACTATGATGATATACAGATGCAAAGATGATGGATGTCAACACATAAGCCTGGACAGGCAGACAGTGGTTAAAGGCCACAAAATAAAATCCTCATGCTAATTTCTTTAGCGATGTGTATGTTGAGAAAAGTGTAGGCTGGAAGTTGAATTTTTACATGTCTATGTAATTGTTAGCAGAATGATAAAGGTATCGGTTATTTACAGCAATTACCTGATGCGTTGCTTTTATAATTTTTTTTCACTCTTCCTCTGGAAATTGTAATGTTATTCTTATGCAACTAGTGTATTTGTGAACAGAAACTGTAGAAAGATTAGGATATAACAGTGAAAGTTTGAAAGGAATAAGAAAATCCCTTACTGATAGGTGTAATGAGCACCTAACACTTGTGTTACCTTATTTGCCTTCAATTTAAAGAAGTATACTCTGGTATATATTAAATGTTCAAAATCTCATTTCATATTTATTAAAACAATGACTTCATTGTTTTTGTCATCTAATCATCAGGCACTAAAATACCTGCATATAATTTTAGATTGACGCGGTGTTATGAACTGCTGGATGAAAGCATAATAATTATTAATTCCATTTAAAATCTGGATTGGCCATTCACACAAATACTACATTATACATTGTGAATTAAAAATATTAGCAACCAACTTTTCATAGCAACACCGACAGTGCAGAATAAATTATTTTCCCTTTGATATATGGTACATGAAGCCTAGTATACTGACCATTTTTTCTATTGAAAAACCAAATAATCAGTCAGTTAATGAATTTAGAATGTCAGCCATGACATTCTAAAACCAATTTAAGTCTCCTATAAATTTTATATTAAAAAAAAAAATATCTGTGCTGAAGCAACTGTAAAAACCCATTACAGAAGTATGGACACCTCCCAAACTTCACCTAGCTGGATTATGAAACTTTCATATGGAATTATTTTTAGATAACTACCTAGTATCCTTTCCTCTTGCAGTGAAATGCATTCCTTTACATAGCTTCAGTCAAACATTTTAAGATTACTTTCCTAATTTAAGATGCTTAAAAATAAAAGTCCAACTCAGATGCTACAGAGAAATTTATGCAAGAAGACCCATGCACCTTTGTCAGATATCAGAGAGTGAACAGGGTCCCACGACATGAGAGGACCACCCACAGAGTTCCCTGTGTAAGTGGTAAGCCTACAGTTGTCCCAGCTCATCAGCGCTTGGGATTTTATTTTTTTAAAGAATCAGAAAGGCTTGACCAGTTTGTCTTCTGTAAAATAATATTTTATATAAGGGATTGGCACACTGGTAACTACTACAAAAATTAGTAAAATAGAGCACTTTTTACACAAGGTAGACACTAATTTTTTTAAAGGAAATACTAACACTGTTGTGTTGTTTGTGTCCAGATCATAAGTGCTAACCATGCACTCAATTAACGCCCATCATTTCAAATGTGTGATTTGGTCTCCTAAAACAATTCACTAATATGTCCAAGTTTCATTAACCTGCTGATAAACTCTCCGTCTGAACCTGTGCCTTTATAGAAATAGACAATACATGTGTAGTAAAAAAAAAAAAGAAAGGTAATCTCTATTCTCTATAGTTTTCTAGGACCTGCCCTGCAACAAACCATTTTTTTGCTGTGTGCATTTCAAAGAGACACTTGAGATCATCCACAAAGATGTCAGTTTACTGTTCTTGTAAGATTACTAAAATTTTACATTAAGTAGAAAAAAAGTATTGCTGTATTCTTTATCTATGCCTTGTCTGTCTTAAATATGTCAAAGTGGCATGTACATTTATAAAGTTCTATAAATAAATTACTATGGATCTGCCAAATCTTATTTTGATAAGGGACCTTACAGTCACACTGGGGATTCATTTTAAATGCAACTTTGAAGAGCTTTTCCCTCTTGCTTTGGCTGCGCTTTTCCAAAAAAAAGTTTGAATCTTTGTCTTGTGTCTAAGCTATGGCAATATTCTGTGTCCTATCTCTTATTTTACACTGAATCTCGGCCGATCTACAAATTTGTTTGGAGGAAGGAGTCCTTCATTAATTTATCAATGGAATAATTTCTTGCACATGGGACATGGAAACTCAATGACAAAAGGGTTTTCCATTTGTAATGTTATGTTCCTACTTGGAAATAGAGGCAGTTTTGAAAGTTCACCCTCTTGCAACAATTTATTTTTACAGGACGCTTAAATGGGAAATCACAAATTTCAATTGTTCAAGTCAGCTTGTAAACTCTAAGAAACTATTAGTAATTTGAGTTAATCTTCAGTTTACAATTGCAGGCCTGTACATCTTAGTAATTTACCATTCAGCTTAGAGATGAGTTTTGCCTTTTTAATACTTACTAAAGATTAATATTTGTTATGCAGGACCAGGAGTAATATTTAATCCCTTTGCCAGGCAGTAAGGATGTTTCGCTCCCCCCCATAAAAACATTAACGCTTGCTATCCTATCTGAAGTTCAACAAATATATTCTGGACATTTTATAACAAAACAACTGTCAGCCCAGTTGGGCCTCATTCATCCGAGGCAGGGAAATTCTTTCCATTAATGTCC
>NW_017729024.1:162288812-162289917 GCF_001723915.1 Gavialis gangeticus | reverse complement strand
CGCTTGCTATCCTATCTGAAGTTCAACAAATATATTCTGGACATTTTATAACAAAACAACTGTCAGCCCAGTTGGGCCTCATTCATCCGAGGCAGGGAAATTCTTTCCATTAACGTCCATCACCTCCCTATCTGAGGCTTGGAGTCAGAGCTGCCATCCTCTGCTGTGAGCAATACTACATCAGTGTAAAAGTAAGACCTCTACAGAGCAGGGAACGAAAATACCTGTTCTGATGCCACAAATGCATGACCGCTCTAAAAATAAGACTTTTAGGACTCTTTCAGAACACAGTAGTTAGCATTAATTTCTATTACCGCAACTCTCTTGAAGTCATTTAGACCTATTGTCATATCTCCTGCTCCACAAATTTTGCTAAGCTACTGTTAAATTACAACGGCCCAACATCTCCTTTAGCCAAGAAAAGGAACAAAGGCTTTCCAAAGATCCCAGGCTGCCCAGTTCTCCATCTGATTGCAGGATACCAGAACGTATTTGTACCTCGGCCCCTTGCCCCGATTTGATCTGACCCCAGCTTTGAACAAACGGGACTTTGTGGCAACAGCTTTACTATCCTGTTCACACACAGCCCACTAACTGGTGAGTTGGAGGATGAACCGCGACCAACGTGCCCCTTCAGGCCGCAAGTCATGGGGGCACCAATCCCTGGAGTCCCATGAACCACCTCAGGCTGCCTATCCAGGGGCCCGCTCGCACCTTGGGGACAGGGGGACCCAGCCCAGGGCTCCTGCGAACAGGGCTCCAGGGGCCCCGGGGCGAGGCCTCCCAGGCTGGGGCCGCGGGCGAGGCAGCGGCGGCCACAACCCCCCGCGCTACTGTCAGGGGCCATTTTAGTGCCGGGGCCTGCTGCGCCCCCGCCCCCCGGCGCGGGGGGATGGGCCGCACGGGTCCCGCGCACGCACCCCGGCCGTACCTGTACTGGGCAGCAGCCCCGCTGTGGGTGAACCCAAAGTAGTTGCCGGTGGCCATTTTGGCATCTTCCCCCAGCCGGCTGGGCACTGCGGCGGCGGCGGGCCATGGCGGGAGGAGAGAGAGGAAGAAGCGCACGGGTAGACACGGCCCACGGGCCCCGCGCGGCCCCCGCCCC
>NW_017729024.1:162281887-162288742 GCF_001723915.1 Gavialis gangeticus | reverse complement strand
AGGAAGAAGCGCACGGTTAGACACGGCCCACGGGCCCCGCGCGGCCCCCGCCCCGTCCCTCCCTTCTCCTCTCCTCTCCTCTCCTCCCCCGCCACTCACCATAGGTGAAGGAAACCACCGGACATATGGGAATCATGGGTCCGGGCTGGCGGCGACGGCGGCTGAACTCTCAACTCTCACCCCCTCCCGCCGCCTCCTCCTCCTCGCCGCCGCGCTCACTCCCTGCCCCCACCCGCCTACGGCTGCAACGGCGAAGTGGGACCAGGCCCAGCCGCTGCGCCTGCGCGGGATGTGCAAAGGCTCCTGGGAAGCGTAGTTCTCAGCCCCCGCCGCTTCCCCATGCCGGCCGGCGGCGGGGGTGCAGGGACTGCTGAGCGAGCGGCGCATGCGCGGGAGGTGCAAGGGTTCGTGGGAATTGTAGTCCCCGCCAGGTCTACGTAGTATCACTCGCCAAGCCGCTGGCGGGAACTGTTGAGGGAATGTTGCGAGACAGGCGCAAGGGATCATGGGAACTGCAGTCCCCGCCAGGCCCACTTGTTAAACTGCCAGCGGTGAGGGTTGAAGGAAATGTCGCGTGAGCGGCGCATGCGCAACAGGTAAAAGCGTTCCTGGGAATTGTAGTCCCCTCCAGGCCCGCTTGCTATCACTCGCTAAGCCGCCGGCTGTAAGGATGGAAGGAATATTGCGTGAGCGGCACATGCGCGGGAGGTGCAAGGGCTGACGGGAAGTGTAGTTCTTAGCTCCATCCCCATCAGGCGTGCCGTCGGCGGTGGGCGCATGCGCGGGATGTGTAGGCGCTGTTGGTAAACCCCGTGTCGCTACGCGCTTGCCGGGGTGGCGCATGCGCCTGGGTCTGTTCCGCGGGGATCTCCCAGCGTCCTCGTGGTTCGCCTCGGCGGGGCCCTGTTTATCACAGGGCGGAGGCCGGGTGCGTGGGGTTCTGCCGACCCCTGCGCACCAGCCTCGGCCCTGGCCTGCCCCCCAGACCCTGACTGTGCCGGCCCTCTACACGTTTACGTTACAGCTGTGTAGAAACCAGCTCTAGCGTTGCGACCTGTTCAAGCTGAACCCTTCTAGCTGCTTGGCTCTTTATAATGGGATAATTACCAGTCTACATTTGTTACACGACCGACCATTCAATTGCACCATAAATATAACTGCCAGTGAATCTCAGCCCTGTGAGGAGAGCAGTGAGGCAGGAGGAGATATGTTTTTAATTGAAATTTTCCATATTCCCAGCCAAATGAGCTAAAACAAATTCCAAATCTGAGAGTCAGTCCAGAACTATAAGTGGCTCTACTACTGGCAAACATCTTCCACCCCACCTGGGGCTTCAGATGTTTCCAAAACCTTTAGCCAGCATTCTACTTGCAGGCCCAGCCGGGGGAAGAGATCAGGAGAGAGGAAGCTAAGCCATTAAGCCAGGCTTAAGCTCTTTTCTGCCTGTGGAGTCCCACCACTGCGTAGCCCCTGTGTGAGGAAGGAAGCAGGTTCATCTATAAATTAGGCGCTGAAATTGGGTGCCACAAAGGTCATGGAGGGAGCTTCAGCCCAGTGAGGGGGACTTTGAGTCCAAAAAAGGTTGAGAACCAGAGCTGGCCTTGGGCATGGGCAATCGCCTGGGGTGCTGTGGTCAGGAGGGTGCCAAGCACACACACATGCACAGGTAACATGGGGGGGCCATGTGCCCCCCCTGAAATTGGCCACCACCAGCTTCTGCAGGCAGTCACTGCCCCTTCGCGGCCACCGGCAGCTGTGGGCAGTTGGCTACTCTCCCTCCCCCCACTGCCAACGCCACCACAGCCACTTGCAGGCAGTCCCCGCTTGGCCTGCCCTTGCCGCTGACATCACTGTGGCAGTCTGCGGGTGGCCCCTGCTGCCAACACCACCACTGCTGCCTGCGGGTGGTTGCTGTGCCTCCCCAACCTCAGAAGGCACATGTCGTTCATGCACACTTGAGTGTGAACAGCCCATGCTCACAGCAGCGCTGAACCCCACTTTGCCCTGGCTGATCCACACCCCAAGCAGGCGGAGTGCCTGGCCCAGCCAGCCCTCTGCCTCCAGTTGCTGCTCAGGAGCTGGGCCTGGCACACATGGGTGGGGGAGTATCCCATCCACCTCTCTGGGAAGCCTGTTCCAGTGCTTTACTACCCTCCCTGTGAGAAAGTTTTTCATAATATCTAACCTTGCTGCAACTTGAGACTGTTGCTCCTTGTTCTGTTATCAGCCACCACTGGACCAGTTTAGCTTCATCCTCTTCGTAACCACCCTTCAAGTAGCTGAAGGCTGCTATTAAATTCCTCCTCAGTCTTCTGTTCTCTAAACAAGAGAAACCCAGGTCCCTCAGCCTCTCCTCATAAGTCATGTTTCCCAGCCATCAAACCATTTTGTTGCCCTCCACTGGACTCTCCAATTTGTCTGCATCGTTTCTGTAGTGGGGGGACCAAAACTGGACACAGACCCTGCCTAACTTCAGACTAACTCAGCTAACTACCTCCCTCTGCCCAGTGCAATGAAGTATCCTATGGATTCAGATATCTGCCTTTATAGTGCTTATTGTAGGATTAAAGCCCCAAATACCTCAATCTAACGTGATTCCTTAGACCCAGAGGTCCGAGTGCATCAGCACAATAATACATTGGTGTAAAAGTAGGATCTCTTTACATAGCAGTGAATGAAAATTTGCGTTCTGCTACCACAAACGGATGACAGCTCTAAAAATAAGACTTCTCTTTCAAAACATAGTACTTAGTGTTAACACAAAATGGACCTTTTAGTATTAGCAAACATTGTACAAGAGATCACTTTTGGCTGGAAATCTTCCATCCTAAAATATACCAAAAATCCTCAAAGAATTGCCAAACATGTTGAACCAAATTCCTTACACATGTGACTCCACTGTTAAATTTATACTCAGTTTTCTTCTTGCCTGAGTACAATCCTTAATAGCAGAATGGAAGTGCTCTCCATTAAGTAACTTATTTTTGGAAGCCTTTTTAAAAGCACACATGACAACAAGAAGCAGTGAAAACTCTCAGGCTATACTTTTTTACTTCTTTAATAAACTATATCTGTCCTAAAATCTGTACAGTTTTAATAAACTTATTACACCCAAATTATGTAATTACACTTTAAAAAAATAATTGTAAGGTAGCCATTTAGAGGTATTAGGCTTCTGAAGTATTTTATTCCGTGTTTCAAAGGGTTTCTTGAATTGGTTTGAAGTAGGGGTGCACCAATAAAGACTTTTTTGGCTGATACCAATGACCAACTATTAACAAGCCATATGGGCCGATACTGATCTGATTGCTGATATGCAGCCTGGCAGCATGGGTCCAGCTGGTAAACTGGTTGGGGGAGAAAGGGGGAAGGGGAGAGAGGGGAGTGGGGCGGGCAGATCGAGGCCTCTGCGGTGAGGGAGGGAGTGGGGCTGGGGCAGGCGCTGCCCAACCTGGGTGGAGTGGGGCATGGGACAGAGCCAGAAGAGGCTTGTTCAGGAGGGGCGTGGGGGGGACAGATCCCACTACTACGCACACCCTTGGGGGAGTAATGGGGGGACATGTGCCCCCCAGATCTGGGTGCGGGGTAAGGGCAGGCTGGGACTGTGGGGGTGGTGCCAGAGCTGGCAGTGGGCCAGGCTGGGGCTGCAGTCAGGGCTGGTGGTGGTGGCACTGGGGTGGAGGCTACAGGGTGAGTTACAGCTACCCCAAAATTTGCTGTAGCCCTCTGTAGCACCCCCCTTGCAGCACCGCCGCAGCCTGCCTTGAGCACAGCCCCAGCCCAATGCCCCCTGCCACCAAGAGCCTTGCACCAGCCCCAACCTGCAGCGGCAGCCTGTCTTCACCCTGTGCACAGATCTGGGGGGCACATACCCCCAATGCCTCCCCTGGGGAGCATGTAGCAGTGGGATCTGCCCTCCTCACACTCCCTGGATCTTGTGACTTCATCCCACACCCTGCTTTACCCTGGCTGGGCAACACCTGCTCCTGCTCCAGCTCCAGCTCCAGCTCCAGCTCCAGCCCCACTCCCTCCTTCACCGCAGGGGCCTTGATCTGCCACCCCCACACCCCTTCCCTCCCTTCCCTCTGCCCCTTCTCTCTCCAGACTTACAAGCCAAATGCTAGTCTGCAAGTTGGTGGCTGGCCACATATATGCTGTGGCTGCATGCATGCATGTGACCTTTATTGGAGACATTATCAGCCACATCAGCCAAAAAAAAAACAATTGTTGATAATGTCAGTTTTCCTTTTACTGGTGCCAATACGATATGGACCTATGTATGAGTGAACCTCTAGTTTAAATACATTCATATCCATGATCATTATCACAGTATATGAGAGCTGCTATGGTCCTCACAAAAATCAGTGACCTGAAAATATGAGACTATTTAAAACGTTAACCTTGGTATGCGTGAGCAAAAAGTCATGACAAATACATATATTGGTAATCATTATAATCATTTTAAATGTTGCGAGGTTATCAGTGTGCTGATAGTAAATCAGTCTCTCTAGATCAGGGGTGGGCACAATACAGCTGCGGGTCAGATCCAGCCTCCCAAGGGATTCTACACAGCCTGCAGCAGGTCCCTTGGCTCCCCCCAGCCTAGGCATGAGAGGCAGCCCAGGCCATAGCATGTGTGGCTGGCCCTGCTGCACCCGGACACTTGGCAGGATGTGGGCGGTGCAGCGGCCAGACTTGGCTTCCTGGCAGCCTCTGCAGTGGTGGCTCACTGTCTGGCTGTTGCTGACAGTGTCGTAGCCACCAGATCGGGCCCTGCTGCCCAAGCACCCTGGGCAACTGTGGGCTTGGGGCTAGAGGCTGCACCAGCCTCTTCCTGGTGGGGGGACTGGGCAAAGGCTGTGCTTGGGGCAGGCAGTGCTGGGAGGGTGGTTACAGAGTGGGCTACAGCCCCCCCAAATTCACCCTAGCCTTCTCTCCCGGTGCCACCACTGCTCACCCTGAGTGCAGCCCTGGCCCAGCTCCCCCACCACCAGAAAGAGGCTGGCACAGCCCGAACCCTGAGCCTGCAGCAGGCAGCCTGCCTTTGCCCAATGGACAAATCTGGGGGGCCCATACACCCCCATGCCTCCCCTAAGGGTACATGCAGCAGCAGAGAGCCACCCCCCTCCTCCTCACCACATCACCCAGACGAGCCCTCCCACAGCTCCATCCTGCCCTGGCTGGGCAGTGCCAGTGAGTGCTCCTGCCCCCTCAACAATCCTTACCTCCCTCATGCCCTTTCCCCCCCACCCACTTACTGGCTGGAGGCTGCTCTCCACATTGCTGGGCTACATAATTGGCTATCAGATTGGTACTGGCCGATATGGCTGGTTAATAATTGCTCATCAGTATCAGCCAAAAAAAATTTATTGTGCACCCCTACTAATAGCCCACTTAAACCTCTCTTGCTGCAACTTGAGACCATTTTTTCTTGTTCTGTCACTTGCCACCACTGAGAACAGTCCAGTCCCATCCTCTTTTGAAGTCCCGTTCAGGTAGTTAAAGGCTGCTGTCAGATCCCCTCTCAGTCTTCTCTTCTCCAAACTAAATAAATCCCTCAAGCTGTCCTCAGAAGTCACGTGCTCCAGCCCCCAAACTATTTTTATTGCTCTTCACTGGACTCTCTCCTCCTTCTCCATATCCTTACTATAGTGGGGGTCCCAAAACTGGACACAGTACTCCAGATGTGGCCTCACCAGTGCAGAATAATTACTTCCCTCAGCCTACTGGCAATGCTGCTACCAATTCACACCAGTATGCCGTTAGCTTTCTTGGTAATAAAGGCACACTGACTCATATCCATCCTACTGTCAACTGTAACCCCCAGGTCCTTTTCTGCAGAGCTGCTGTTTAGCCAGTTAGTCCCCAGGCTGCAGGATGCATAGGATTCTTCTGTCTTAAGTGCAGGAAGTTGTACTGGTTCTCATTGAACCTCATGTTAGGAGACTTCTTTTGGCCAATCCTCCAATTTGTCTAGGTCTCTCTGAATCCTAGCCCTACCCTCCAGTGTATCTACTACACCCCCCAGCATGGTATCATCTGTGAATTTGCTGAGGGTGCACTCCACCCCATCTTCCAGATTGTGAATGGATATTGAACAAAACTGGCCCCAGGATCGACCCCTCCGAAACTGCACTTGATAGTGGCTGCCAGCTAGACATTGAACTATTGATTACAATCCACTGAACCTGACAATCCAGCTAGCTTTCTATCTACCCTACGATCCATTCATCCAACCCATACTTCCTCAGCTGGCTTGCAAGAATGCTGTGGGAAACTGTATCAAAAGCCTTGCTAAAGGCAAAGTATATCACCTTGACTGCTTTCCCCACATCCACAGAGTCAGTCATTCATCGTAGAAGGCAATTAGGTTGGTCAGGTATGACTTGCCCTTAGTGAATCCATGACTGTTCCTAATCACCTTCTCCTCCAAGTGCTTAGAAATGGATTCTTCGGAGGACCTGTTCCATGATTTTTCTGGGGACTGAGGTGAGACTGACTGGTTTGTAGTTCCCTGGATCCTCCTTCTTCACTTTCTTAAAGATGGCCCTATATTTGCCTTTTCCAATCATCTGGGACCTCCCGCGATCACCACGAGGTTTCAAAGATAGTCACTGGAGACACTGTAAACCATCTGTGTCGTAGGCTGCAATATCCACCATCTCTCACAGATGAAAGGATGCCAACAATATAGAACAAGGGTTTCCATCTCTATGACAGGAGTTATAATTTGAAGCAAATCTGATAAAGCAGTACTTCTGATGAGCAATGGCAATGTGAACAGTAGCTACTTCTGCAGTATTAGAATTTTATAAAAATCAGTTGGCTGGAAGAATGAGGGTGGAAAAAGAAAGT
>NW_017729024.1:162256570-162276887 GCF_001723915.1 Gavialis gangeticus | reverse complement strand
AGCAGTACTTCTGATGAGCAATGGCAATGTGAACAGTAGCTACTTCTGCAGTATTAGAATTTTATAAAAATCAGTTGGCTGGAAGAATGAGGGTGGAACAAGAAAGTGGGGAAGCAGGTAAAAAAGGAGGCTTGGGGGGAGAAGGTTATTCAAGCATTTTGAAGTTAACACTTTTTTTAAATAACACATTTGAAATTTTGCCCCCTGTTCAAACAACACAGAACTAGTCAATTGGTTTTACAGAATTGTGGCATAATTGGCATTGTTGGTGGCAGTCCCTTGATACAAAGATGACAGTCTTCCAGGAAACAGGGAAGTCATCAGTGAATCTCTAGGTAACTGAGGAGGCTGATTCAAGATCCATGTGTTCAATTACAGACATGGCAAACAGTTCTGGGAGTAAAGACCAGATCCTGGTGATGTAGGGTTGCAGCTCTTTCCCTTCGTCTCTCTTGTCTATCTCCCCCTATAGCACGGCAAGCTTGCTCAAAATAATCAATTCCTTGTACATCATGGTGCCAGTGGGGGCAATTCAGTGCTTGAGTATCCCAGGTAATTATGTTAATATTGCATTTCTTCAGATTGGCCTTCAAGGTTTCCTTGAATCACTTCTTTTGTCCACCTCTAAAGCAGTGACCATCAATGACTAGGACCTGTTTGGGAGCCTTCCTGATGACATGCCCTATTCACCAGATCTGTGGCTGTATAAACATGGCTTCAGCGCTGGCAGTGTTTGCTTGAGAGAGAGGCCAAGCATTTCATACACTTTATGGAAGCAATCAGGAATGACCTGGAGCTCTTCAACTGTGCTGGCACACGCAGCACAATCATCAGCATATTGAAGATTAGTAATGGAGGTACTGGGTATCTTGGACTTGGAACTTAACCAGTCGATGTTTACAAGATTCCCATCCAGGAGATACTGGATGCTGACTCCAGATAGAAATCTATCAGCAATGGGATGTGGAATAGTAGCTAGATAGATTGAAAAGAGCGTTGGTGCAATCATGCATCCTTGCTCAAGTCCAGTTCTAAAAGTGAAGGGGTATGTTTCAAAGCCATTACTTAGAATGACCGCTGTCATGTGATCATGAAGGAGTCTGATAATGGTAACAAGTTTTGGTGGGCATCCAACTCTTATTAGGATCTTCTATAGGGCCTCTGGCGTGCTATGAACCCAATGATAAATAAAGCCTGTGATATTTTCTCTCTCAAAAAGTAGCTTCCTTCTTCACACAAATTAGGTCCACTTGAGACAACCAGTAACTCAAAATGAAAGTGAATCTTTGATCTTTGAAGTGGGAGGAAAAGGAGATCTGCATTTCATGGCAGGAGACAGAAAGCAGGAGTTAATATGTTCTGCCATCCATTCTGATGCCAAGACAAGATGCAAAACTCTGCCTTTGCATTCAAGAATTACAGAGTTTTCCCTTCTATGCCCCTTACACCAAACTTATCTCTCGACATCAGGAAGCCAGTCAGCCTTGAGTGGGCCTGGAAATGTTTATATATCAGGTATGCATTTATTTGGTTTTGGGTTTTTTTTAAAAAGACATTCCTGCCAGGTATTAAAAATCTAGAATTTAAAATGTCTTTGTTTGACCACTAGAGGGCAGGGCAGAAACAAAAGAAGGCGAAGTAAAGCTTTTCAAAGCAAGTCATGATATCCTGACCCTTGTCCTCATGTCTCAAAAAGCTGAAGTTTTTGTAACCATCCTTCAGTAAAATTGAAACAGAGACTTAGAACAGATAGTTTTCACCTCTGTGTATCAAGTCACAAGATGCTGTACTACTCATCCAAAGCTTTATCTGGGTTAGCTACAGTGTCTTGTCTCTACAGTTGTTACAGAGAAATAATCAGAGGGCTGTAAAAAAACAAACAAACCCACACATTGCCTTTTTAAGCACTGAAGCAAAGCCTAAAATGAACTGTACTAAAGTTCAGACTACAGGGACTCTTATTTTAAAAAAAAAGTGTTACCTCTTGGTGACAAGGCTGGGTGATGAAGGAAGAGCCTCATTGACCTGCAAGTAAGCAAAATGAATAAAGCTATCTATTATACCAGAGGTAAATTAGGAGTATTTATAAAATGTCTTAATTCAATGACAGTCGCAGGAGGCAAGAAGGCAAGCATCTTGGAATTTTATAAAATTAAACATTATACCAAAGTTACTTAATAACATTTTGTAATGCATGTACATTATGTACAGTTTATATGCAACTCAGAGTGATCCTATAATAACAAAACAGAAGTGAATAATTTGATCTGATCCTTTACTTTTTGTTCCCCAGCCTATAAGGTGTTGCGATCACAGGTTGCTTAGAATTTATTTTTAGGGTGGAACAAGAGCCTTCATTATAAATTGGCAGTTTATTTTCCATTTCCCACTAGAAAGCATTGGTACTCATAATTACTGAAAATGGGTAGTGCTATAGAAGAATAAAACATACCAAACCAGATATTAACTGTGCCATTTATAACAACAGGCATCAAGAATTATACAGTTATTTACTGCTATATGCCTAGAGTCCATTTTATTGAGGACCTGCAGGTTCATATTTCTCCTTGTGTTCATCCAACCATCCACATGTTAAACTGAGTGGCTAAAATTTCTCTCTGAATAAAGAGCCAGTGCTGCAGCCTTACTCCCAGCCAAGGTTGTGTGTGACATGAAATGAGGTAATAATCATGCAGTAACTGGAAGAAGGATTTAAGTCCTTTTAAGGAAACCCATGAAGGAGAGGAAGCCTGAGTGAAAACACCAATACAGAAACTATTTTAAGAGCTCTGAAAAGGGAAGTTGGACAAGTATGTACCTTGGTAGAATAAGTTTCTACTTTCTCAAAATTGGCCACATTCTTTCTTTTTTTGGTTTTTTTCTTTCTTTAGTTCTTAAAATGGAATAACAAGCCCAAAAGCCAACTATAAAAAGGCCTCCCCAAAGGGAATAAGCATAAGTAGCAATATGCTACTCAGAAAAACCCTTCATTACAGAGAAGTTGCATATTTTTCCCCCCAACTTTTTTCTAATACTCTTTTTCTCAAGCTGACCTGTTAGCTGGGTACAAAAACAGACTTAGTGCTTCATATATTTCATAGATATTAGGGTTGGAAGGGACCTTGGAAGATCATTGAGTCCAGTCCCCTGACCGAGGGGCAGGAAGTCAGCTAGGGTCAAAGGCATCCAAACGTCAGCAAGATAGGCATCCAAACGTTTCTTAAGAGAGTCCAGAGTAGGTGTCTGCACCACTTCTGGAGGGAGTATATTCCAGGCCTTGGGGGCTCGGACAGTAAAGAAGTTTTTTCTTATGTCCAGCCTAAAACGGTTTTGGAAGAGTTTGTGACCATTGGACCTTGTCATCCCTTGGGGCGCTCTGGTGAACAGAAGTTCCCCAAGATCCTGGTGAGCACCTCTTATGTATTTACAGGCTTCCACCAGATCCCCCTGAGCCTGCGCTTTTCCAGGCTGAAGAGTCCCATGGCTCTCAGCCTCTCATCATAAGACCTGTCCACTTGCCCTCCGATCATGTGTGTGGCTCTCCTCTGGACTCTCTCAAGCTTCCTGACATCCTTCTCGAATTGTGGAGCCCAGAATTGGATGCATTACTCCAGCTGTGGCCTCACCAAGGCTGAGTACAGTGGGAGGATGACATCCTGAGATTTGCTTGAGAAGCATCTATGGATGTAAGCCAGAGTTTTGTTTACTTTGTCAGCTGCAACATTGCATTGGTGGCTCATGTTCATGTGGTCAGTCATGACCTCCAAGTTCCTTTTGGCTGTGGTGCTAGCGAGCATAGCACTATGGAGCCTATAAGCATGATGTGGGGTTTCCCACCCTGCCCCGAGGTGGAGTACCTTGCATTTATCCATTTTGAATGTCATCAGGTTTTTTGTCTGCCCACTTTCTAAGCCTATCAAGGTTAGTCTGGATCACCAGCCTATCCTCAGGTGCAGACACCCTACCCTGAGGTTTGGTGTCATCAGCAAACATGGCCAGTCCACTTCGGAGACCACTGTCCACATCATTAATAAAGATGTTAAAGAGAACAGATTGAAGGACAGAGCCTTGGGGGACACCACTGGTCACAGAGCGCCATGATGATTCACTTCCATTGACTACTACTCTCTGGGTCCAACATTGGAGCCAATTCCCCAGTCATCAGACTGTGATGTAGTTGAGGCCGCAAGTGGCCAATTTTTCCATGAGCAGATCATGGAACACCAGATCAAAAGCTTTTTTAAAGTCCAGATGATGTCAATTTCTTCTCCCTTGTCCAGGCATTATGTCACCTGGTCATAGAAGGAAATGAGATTGGTCAGGCAAGACCTAACCACAACAAACTCATGCTGGCTATCACTCAGAATGTTGCCATCAGCCAGCTTGTCAAGAATGGTCTCTGATAATTTTTTCAAACATCTTCCCAGGGATTGAGGTCAAGCTGATTGGCCTGTAGTTCCTGAGATCTACTTTCCTCCCTTTTTAGAAGATAGGTACCACATTGGCCTTCTTCCAAACTTCGGGTACTTCACCTGAGCACCATGAGTTCTCGAATATCCTTGCCAACGGCTGGGCTATGATGCCTGACAGCTCCTTAAGTACTTGGATGCAATCCATCAGGACCAGCTGATTTGAAGGTGTCCAGCATCTCAAGGTGTTCCTTTACAAGGTCTGCACCAATGTTGGGTATAAATTCACCCTCACCCTGGCCATCCTGCATCATGTTAGGCAGGGTGGTCTGTGGCAGAGCACCTTTGGGGTCCTCACCACATGGCAGGAGCTGCAGTGAGCTGGAGCAGAGCCCAGCAGAGAAGGCAGCCAAGTGAAGCCCCCCAGATCTCATTTTAAGGCGGCAGGTGTGTGGCAGAGCACCTTTGCGGGTGCTCGCCACCTGAGGGCTCTCACAGGCTCCAAGGGGAAACCCTCCCCTGGTACCATTTAAAGAGGGAAGATGTGTGGCAGGGCACTGTGGGTGCCTGCCACTTTAAGATCAGAGCCAAGCAGCCAGCAGGTGCTTGAAAGAGGCAGCTATTTTAGATCCCTGGCTGCCTATATAAACAGCTCAGTTCCCTGCTGGCTGGGAAGGCAGTAATATTGTCTGGCTGCAAGGCTCCATAATGTCCTAGAGGTAAGGGAGGAGCTGTAGGGGTTGGATTGGAGGCTCCTGGTCCTGAGCATGACCTAAAACTGCACCCTGCCAGGAGGGGGTGGCCTGGTGGGGCTCTCAGTGGCGCAGGAGCCCTCAGGAAATGCCAGGCAGTTACCACCCTGGTGAAAGGTGGATGGGGGTGCCTTAACCCTAGCCCTCACCTTCAGGTGGTTTTATGTAACGTTGGAGTGAGTGGGGGCTAGGCATGATTGAGGCCACCTGTGCCCTGTGAGGTACAATACCCCAAGGAGGAAGAGTTGGGGCCAGACATGGCTGCGGCCACCTGATCCCTGCAGGGTAAAAGAACCTGAGGAAAGGTAGTGGGGGCCAGGCATGGCTACAGCCACCTGAGCTCACCAGGGAGGGAAGCCCCGTGGCCCTGAGTGAAGGGTGGCAGAGATGAGAAGCCCCAAGTGAAAGGAGTGGTGTGGAACCCTAGAGAGGGGGTGGAGATGGGGAGCTGCAGTGAGGGGGCAGAAGAACCAGAGGGCTGAGGGCCCAGTACATTTTTATACACATAGTGTTGCCTTTGGAAGGGGCCAGAGTAAGCTTAGACCTGGTCAGGTAATTGGCTGGCCACTACCCTGGTGAGGGTCATGGTAGAGACCCAAAAGATGATACGTCTGCCACTCAAGGGATGGACTAACTAAGCCTATGGCCTAAGGGGCCTGCTTCAAGAGGGAGCAAGGCAGAATAAGTTGTTGATGGATAAAAGAGACCCTGTGAGAGAGAGGGTGGAGTGTGTGAGGTGTGAGTGAGAGGCGGGCAGTATGAATGTGTGTGTGATTGAGGCCTGACAGCACAGCCTAAGCTTGCTCCGGTGGTAGGCTGGGACCATGGTAACATCTGGATGCCATCTGTGAGGCATGGGCTGAGGTGTAGGGGAGGTACAGAGCCACAGATAGCACCCCCTGGCATTGGGGCATAAAATGGGCAGCCTCCTGCCTTAATTGTCATCATATATTAATTACCAACAAGTTGTGGCAGGCGAGTCAGGTGGGTGGCATGCCCAAAGGCAAGTGGGGATCCTAGCACTGTGGCTAAATGGGGAGCCCCACTTTGCCACACAGTCCCTTTGGGCTGGTGAGAAATCAATGCAAAGTACCCATTAAGCAGGTTGGCTTTTCCCTGAGTGTTGGTTGTCAATTGTCCCAACTGGTTTAGCAGGGGTCCAATGTTGCCCTTGCTTTTCTTCCAACTCCCCACATATCTGAGAAAGGACTTTTTACTGTCCTTGATAGGTGTAGCCAGTTGGAGTTCGGTTGCAGCCTTGGCTTTCTTGGCTTTGCTTGGATCAAGAAATGGCACAGATATGAAGGATTAACTCACTAAGCAGTAGGCTTTTCCTTGATGATGTGCTTGTTTTTATATATATTTAAAGACTTGGAAGATATCTATCATTCCCTTTTGATTTCTGTTTAATGACTACAAAAGTTTACAGTACTGGGTTTACAAGACTACGAGAAAAATGTTGATTTAAAGAGAGCAGAGTAGCCTGCAAGTTACAAAGGCCTGAACCATTGTTTTTATCTAGTACAACATTTGGTTCATCAGGTAAACAGTCTGAAGGGAATAGTTTCTATATTTAAACATTTGGAAATGTTTGTATATTCCTAAAAAAAAAAAAGTCTCACCTAGAAAGACAGACAACTTTTTAATAAGATGTCTGCTCTACAATGCTGGAATTTTTTCTGTTATAGCTTATAGCATATAAAAAGTTAAAACATATCCAGGAAAGATAATTATGCATCTGTGTAGCCCCACTTAATGCTGCCTCCATTTTCTTTGCTCTTTCTTTCCCAAATTTAGGACTCTTACTTCCTGCCTTTGTTTACTCGAATTTTACTGCTTTTTGTGGGACTATAATTTCAAGTGCATAGCTTTTTAAAAGCATTCTCACCCAGGTGTGATCAATTATTAGATAGGCTGACAATTCTGGACATTTATCACCTTATATGTATTTTAGTGGGTGAAGAATCATATGCAAGTGTATGGTAGTGTTAGAGTGATTTGCAGCTGTGTTAATTCAGGAATTATGTGAGAAGCAAAAGATTTTTTTTCAGGTGATCTCTTTTTTTATTGGACCAACTATATAGTTGGGAAAAGTTAGATAAGCTTTTGAGGAATTAAAATGAAGAATGCTTTGCATTTGAAAACTCGTCTAACTGTTCCCAACTATACAATTGGTCTTTGTAACAGGAGGCCTGCTCGGGGTCTGTCTACTGACAGCCTTGCCCACCTGTTCTGGGCCAGCTGTTGCCTTGTCGCCTGCCACGCCTTGTTGTTAGTTAATTAATTAGTGATCTTAATTAGATGGGAAGCTGCCCATTTTCTTGCCCCAAAGGGGCAAGATAGGGGGTGCCATCTGTGGCTCCATTCCTCCCCTACACCGCAGCCTAAGCCTCACAGATGGTATATATAAATTCCTCTTTTATGTTGGCATCTCGACCACGGTGGACTTACCCCTTCTCTCTCTAGCTAGGCCTGTCAGTCAAAAAATCAGGGCTTGACTCCAAGGCTCTACTTCTCAAACTCACTCAGGTTCCTGCACTCTCTCTGGCTCTGAGGTCTGCTCACCCCTGAATACTGCACCCCCTCTGGTACTGGGGTCCCCACACTGCAGTGGCCTCCTTCTTCCCCAAATAACCTCATCCTGATCCTTCAGGTATTAACATCCAATGCAAAACATAGTCTTCTATGGCCATATAATGGAAAAAATGCTAATAAAGAAATAAGAGAGGCAACATGCCTGCTTACTTTAGATGATTATGCTTCTGACTTACAGTGTGGCGCAGAAAGAGACTGTGGCCGTGGCCCTGTGATAATTGGGAGTCCCCTCTCTCCTGCCCCTCTGGCCTTCTCCACTCGCCATTTGTAGGATCCTGGCCTTCCTCTTCCTGTCATTTGACCAGCTGGCAGGGCTTGAGCCTTAACCCCTACTTGACCGGCCAGTCGTGACTGGAAGGTTCTAGATTTAAAGGGACCACCCTGTCTCTTAGTAACAGGGCTAGGGTTCCCTGTTACAGTCCAATAAAAGATATCACCTGAAAAAATCTGTTTCTCATATGTAATTGTAGATGTTTTACTTATTTCTAATTACAACTAAATTAAACTTTTCCTCCTCCATTTTTTTCCTGCAAGCTACACTAGAGTACAAAAATGACTGAGGAACTACGGGATGGTTTATCTGGAAGACTAAAGTACCTTGCTTGCAGGCAGTAGCTTTGTAATGGCATTGTGGCAGCAGTGGTTCAGGGAATATGCAGAAAACAAGACTTGTTTGTTAATAACTTTTATTGGATCAACTAAATATTTGGGAGAGATGTTAGACAAGCTTTTGGGCTTAAAATGCCCTTCCTCATATCTTGGAAAGGAGTGGATGCAGTCTAATCAAAATATGAGGTAAAACAAATGCTTTTATTTGCTGCTGCTCCTACTGCAGTTTTTGTTACTAGTATCAGTTAAGTGTCTTGTTTTTTCTTTTCTTTAGGGAGTGGCAGAAGAGAAACATAAGGATCTCATTTCATGTCCAGGTCATAGTAAACTGAAGTCCTTATCCTGCACTGTGATCTGGACGTCCAAGGTTCCACCAACATGAACCTTATTGCCAGAATCTGTCTGAACAAAGGATGATAATTAATAGCTGCAAAAGAGAACAACTTAAAACAGGACATACTTATGCTACTAAACCTGGCTGGAGATATACCTGGCTATTATGCTGTAGATCCAAGCATTCTACTGTCCAACACAAGGCAAACAAGTGGAATCAGTTATCACAACCAGAGCCACCTTACAGGCCACCAGCAACACAGGAGAGTGTCAAGACAGTAGTACCCAGAACATCACCATCATTCACTTAACACAGCACACCCTATCCCACCCTGAAATAGCTGTAGTTTCCTAAAAGCTGAACATCTGCCCAGAGAAACAGACTGACAAAGAATTAGGAGAATTTGACAGTCTTTGCCTGGAAATATGCATCTACAACCAAGACAGGACCACCTCTAACAACCCTCCTGCCACAACACATAAAACAAACAGCAACAAAATATTTGGCTGGACACTTTCCATAGGACATAGCCACACATTGGACTACTATACCAACTGTTTCAGGAAGAAAGCTAACAGCAAAATTCTCAACAAAAGCCAGGACCATGACAACCTCTATTCATCAGAGAGGAGAGACATATAGTCCCCAAGATCAAACAATGAGATAGAGAAGCCTCAGGTGCTAGAGCTGGCTGCCTTCCCTGCCTCACAGCAGAGGGTGCCTGGGGCTTTCTTCCCTTGCAGCGCAGCCCTGGCAGGGAAAGCAGCCAACTTCAGCATGTGGGTTTCCCTCCCTGCTGTGCGAGTGCAGGGGCTGTACAAGTGACAGGGAACGCTGGCAGTACAGGCAGCCTGGTGCAGGCTGCGTCCCTCGCTGCGATGTGCAGCACTGGCTGGAGCTGTGCCCTGCTGGGCACCTCTGCCCTGAGTGCCATGCCTGTTGCTGTGCCATGGGGGGAGTGTGGGGGGCTCCCCACACCCCTCCAACCTCCCTCACACCCACACCTTGCCCCAACAACTGCCCACATATAAACAGCCCCCCAACCTACCATATACCCACCCCACACACAGCTACACCCCACCACATCCTACCATACACCTACACCTCCCACACCCCACCATACCCTCCCCGCCCCCAATATACACAACTAAGAATTTATTTTGGAATTATTATGCAATCACTTCTACATACACAACACAAACACAAATCATGACAAAAATATTGTATGCTTTGGTTTTTTTCTGGTTCTAAGATGGCAACCCACCTCTCCCAGAAGAAGTTTTTTCCTGGGGCCAAGGGAATGGGAGACTTCCAGTAGCAGAGGTCAGGGATTAGAGGGTGGGACTTCTGGTCCCAAAATGGCTACAAGGGGGCGGGACAATGGTCAAGGGGTGGGGGTACCCATGTGGCCCTTGGCAGCTCACCAAAACTTCTTAAGCGGCCCTCCAGCTGAGATAATTGCTTGCCCCTGCACTAAATGGTGCCTCTCAGGTACCCTTGTGGTCCATCCTTTCTGGCCATAGTTAGTCCTCCAGTTCTCTACCAGGTGCAGATCACTCAGAGCCCTTTCTGGGTCTCCCTGGGGTCCCAGCAAGCCTCCGCCCTGTTGCTGCTGGCTCTTCCAGCTTCTGTGGGTACCCACCATATTTACCTGAATGCAAAATGACCCTGAATGCAAGATCCTCCAATAATTAGATTCTATACATGGAAACTTTGTAAATTCATTAAAATTTTCCATGTATAGAAACTAATTACTGGAGGGTCATCTTCAATTCATCCTCTTCCACAACTGCAAGTGGAGGGGGGAGGGGTGATGAGGGGGGCAGTAATGGGGCAGGTGGTAAGGGAGAGACAGTGGGGGGAGGCAGTAAGAAGAGAAGTATAGTAGGGCAGAGTGAAGGCAGTAAAGGGGCAGGTAGTGGTGGTGAGACAAATTGGCCCCTCCTTCCACCCCCTCCTCCACTTACCCTCCATCTTGCCTTCCCACCCCCCAGGTAGCCTCAGGCTGTTCCAGTTCTCCTGCCCTCTGTTCCCCCCTCCACTACACTTTTGCTACCTGCAGCCTCAGATCCCCACCTCCCTTCCTCCCACAAGCCTCTTCTATGCTGACAGGCTTTGTCCTTGCTGCAGCCTGAGGCCACTGTTGCTATGGGGCTGGGCTGGAACAGCAGTGCTGGCTCTGCAGTACTGCTATGGGGCCAGGCTAGAGCCATGCTTTGTGTTGCAGCAGGTACAGACCCTGTTGGCTGGGAGTAAAAGTAAGGAGGAATACAGCAGAGGGGAAGAAAGAGGGAGAAGCTGCTGGGGAGGTGTGGCAGGACATGCAAAGGCATCAGGGGCACAGGCAGCAGCTCTGGCTCCAATCCCAGGTTGGTGCTGGAGTCACAGCAGCTGCCCTGTGTAAGGCTAGGGGCTTTTTTTCCCCATGTTAAATTAGGTGAAAAAACCCTCATCTTCCAATTGAGTAAGTATAGTACATTGCTTAAGTTCCCCTACTGCAGCCCAGGCCAGCAGGAATTTGATCCTCAGTTAGAGTAAGGACCAGACTGCCCTTTCTGGTTGAGGGTCCAGGCTTTTAGTATGCTGCACTCCTTTTGATCACATAGCCTCTTCCTTGGCCAGGGGTTTCCAATTAGCCCACTACTCAGCCTACCCTGAGGTGTTGTAGTTTCAGCTCAGCCTCTACCTTGTCACTTGCTGCTCCTTAACTCCCTGTGCATTTCCCTGGCTGCAGTTTAGTATGGCATACTAAATCTACCTGCGCTACACCTGGCCTTTGCCTGGCTGTCTACCTAACTGCAGTCCTTTGATGCTGGCTTATTGTCTCTCAAGTAGTAGGGGCCCCTGCTACACCGTCATACATACCTATGTCCACAAAACCAGCAATCATCCCAAACACACCAAAAACATTTGATGTCAACAGACATCAAATGGGATGCAGCCTTGCCTTAACAATAGATGCAAAATCTGTCAACACATCTTCGTGACTACAGCAATCAACAGCCTCTTCAGTGAACCTGTCAGAATCCATGGATCCTACCCAGGCATTTCCCAAAACATGATATATCTGATCCAGTGAACCAAATGCCATTATGACAACTATGTGGGTGAAGCTAAACAGCAACTATGAATGAGAATGAACTCTCACAGGAAGGAGAGGACAGGAACACACACATATACCAGCAGGAGCCCATTTCTCCCAGAACAGCTGCTCCCTCTCTGATCTTACTATCCCCATGTTTAAGGAAAATCTCCCAAACACCTTTAAAAGGTGAGTCACAGAACAAAAATTGATAAATGCCTGGACATTAAGAACAAAGGACTGAACACTAATGTTGAATCTATGGTAGGGGTGGGCAAAATGCGGCCCACCAGGCCATTCTATCCAGCCCACGGGGCCCCTAAAATTTTTTGAAAATTAATATTTATCTGCCCCTGGCTGCCTGTCATGCGGCCCTCAATGGCTTGCCAAAACTCAGTAAGCGGCCCTCCACCCAAAATAATTGCCCACCCCTGCTCTATGGCATACTAAATCTACCTGATTCCTGACATTCTTCCTTCACAGCTAATACTTCCCTTTTGATTGGTCTTGATTAATCAAGCTCCAATGCTTCTGGTAATTGTTTTTCCCCTACCCTTGGGAATTTCTTCCTTCTCCAATTTCACAGCCCTTTCTACTGTTTTTCATCATTGCTGTGCCTGCTTCTTTCCTCTGACCTGACAGAGAATGCCTTGCATTCAAAAGCTTTTCTAACTTCATCCCAGCCATGTAGTTGGTCCAATAAAATATATCATCCACAAAAATCCTTGCCTCTTGTATATGCTACTGCTTTCTAATATAGAATCTATTCATGTTAAGAAAATGCTTGTCTTCTTTAGATAAAAAAAAAGATTTCTCTACATTTTTTAAATAGTGTCCTTCCCAAGAATTCTGTTAGAAAGTCGTCATTCACTCTATCCTTTCTGAAGTTATCCTCACTTTGGTGTGACGGTGATGAAATAAATATTCTCCTGGTCTAGCTTAATGCTAAATCTTCTTGAAAATGGGGAGGTGAAGTAATTGATGTGACCTTGCTTTTTGGTGCTTTAGTCCATGTTTTTGTCAGTTAGAGCTTCAACAGTTTGTTCATGACCCAGCATCTCATAAATAGCTACTTCAATAAACAATTTATTGGGAAGTGAACTTGAGGCTGCTTTTGTTCCTCTTTCTGATCACCTTTTGCTGAACTTTTTGTAAAAATATACTACTGTTGCAATAGTAACCTGGTGCAACTCCATTAGTAATAATGGTGGAAGCACATGGTCAGGTAGCCTTAGCAACATGGGTGTCTTAACCATAATCAGGGTGTTTATACAAGTGCTCTGAGTGTGTGGGGGGTATGTTTTAATAAGAGCAATTCCAAGAGCCCCTCTAATTAAAGTGCTGAGACCATTTCATGTATCAACATCCCCATGCTTTAAAATGGTGTTGGGGGTGCTTTATCTAAAGCTCATCAAATGAGCTTTAGATAAAGTGCCCCTGCTGCCATTTTGAAGCGCAGGGATGCTGTTACATGAGTTGCTGGAGGCTGCTGGAGTGTGGTAATTATCACGCTCCAACAGACTTGATTAACGGAGTCTGCTCTGACACACTGTAATCATAGCGTGTCAGAGCAGCCTCACTGCTCGTGTATTGGAGACCTTAGCTTGCATTGATTTTGGTGAGAACCATGGACGATGCGTGGGGGTGCATGTGCACCCCCTGAGCTTGGTGGTGCACCCCCTGCAAAAAGTGCTGCTGATGCTGCTGGCGGCGCCTGTGGGCAGTTGCTGCTCGCCACCCCCCCTGCCACCGCCACCGGCGTCTTTGGGTGGTCCCCGATCACCACTGGCTGCTGCCTCTGCTGCTGGTGGCGTCTGCGGGTGGTTGCCAACACTGCTGCCTGTGGGTGGTCACCATGCCCCCCTCCAGCCTGTGGGGGCAAGTGGTGTTCATGGTGAGAACAGTGGTAGTCAGTTTAACTCCGTATTGATGATGCGGGGGGTTGGACTAGATGGTCATTAAGTCCCTTCCAACCCTAATTTTCTAATTCTATAATGCAATGACAGTGAGCATTTTTTAAGAAAAGTTTGTTGTAGGTTGAAACCAGGCCCTTAGCATACTCTGATTAAGACAGCTTGGAGCAAGCCAGCTCCACAGCATGGAGCTAATCGTGGTCCAGAATATTACCATAGCCTAGGTTCACATTTGAAGTGGTAATGTTAGGAGACCCTCTCTTCCCTCATTGAGTATGTGCAACATAGGATCCTTTCTTTTCCTTTCTCTAGGAAAAGAAAGGAAAGTGTTTGGCTTATTTCAGCATTTAGGTTGTACCTTATTTGATGGCTGAGGTGACTGCACTTTTCTCTTCCTGATATATTATGCAGAGTACTTAGTGGAGGTATGTTGGTCCCTTTGAGCAGTGGCTCCTGGTGTAATTCTAATAAGATGAATGAAGCAGTCTATTCCTCTTGAGCTGTTGTTGCAGCCTCACTGTTGATAACTTCAGGCATCAGTGCACTCATCAAAGTGAGGTCATGTTTCCAGTCTTTTTTTACAGCTTGTTTTGCTAGAAATGTATATTTTTAATATGAAAGCTAGAATTCTCATTTAATCACATGACTCAGATGCTAAGGCCCTAGACACAGGTTTGTAACCAGTATGCATTAATTTGGCCCAACCACCTATGAAAACACATACTCATCTAGGGACCATGACATACAAGCAGCTGACAAGGTATGCATATGCCCTACAGAATCTTTCAGCAAGGAAATGAAACATGCTCATTAAAGTTAAGCAAAATAACTGGTTTATTTTCTGTTTGGAGTCTTGGGCCTTTTCTACATGACAAGGTTTTGCTGGCATAGCTGTCTTGACTACAGGATGTAAAAAGACCACATCCTGTAGTGTAGATGAAAGCTGTGTCAGCAAAACCCTGGGTGTGTACACAGCCCTGCAGAGGAAGGTTTTTGCCGTTGAGCTGGTGTAAGTCTGGTAGCACAAAAACTCCTTCTGCCAGCAGAAGTGTGTATACACCAGGGTGTTCTGTCACTGTAGTTAAAGCAACAGCAGCCCTAGGTGCAAACTAAGTTTACCATAGCAAGGATGGGAAACTAGGTGATGGAGGGAGGCTAAGGCCAAGTTTACCCTGTCAGGTTTTAACTCTACTGTAGTTCTGCTGGTAGACTTCACATGACAGCAATGATGACAGCCACGATGAGGAAGAAGATGGAGGCAGTGAAAAAGAATAAAGGATGAGCAATGAGGACAACAGAGAAAATGATGATAGCAGTGATGATGAAGAGAGCAACGCAGGCTAAAAACTAGGGAGAACAGAAGGGTGAGGGAGGTGGAGAGATGGAAAGGGAGCAGGAGGTAGGAGCAGAGGCAGGCCAGCATGACTATTGGAGATATGGACAGGTGCGTGGGTGTGATTATTGTAATGGGAATTTGATGCTGTAATGGTGTGTATGTGTGAGGGCCTGTCAAGTGAACTGGACCATTCTTCACAAGACAGGGAGGTGAAAGCAGAGGAGTGATTGTGTACATATATATGTATAAGTATATAAATACATTTTTGCAAAAAAACCCAAACAAATGTCACATGCATTCATACTCAATGCTTCTTTGTCATGGCAGAAACTTCTTTTTTGTCAACCAAATGAAACCATCTCTGTCAAGCTAAGTAAAGCTTCTGCCACATATTGGCAGCTGACAGAAGGCACATATAGACACTCTTGTATCTGCTGCTGGGCACCAGTCCTTTCAGCAGCTATTGCTTCCCAGGATGTACTTGGTACTCTGGTATAATTGCAGTGGTATTGGGATGCAGGAGTGCTCTGAGTGCAGCTGCTGTTTGCTACTACAAGTGAGTGTAGACAAGGCTGTGTAGGTTGTAGCCGTGTTGGTCTAACGACATAGGCAGAAAAGATTCTTTGGGTAAATCTGATATTTTTAATTAGACCAACTCAAATAGATGGAAAAATTCTTCTTAGCAAGCTTTCGGGTTTAAATACCCTTCATCAGGCTAAGGAAGCATTTGCAGTTGCTGTGTGCTCTTCCTGGATGGAATGAATAGTAAGGAAGCCAGAGGCTGGGCTGCATGCAAGAAAGGCAGTCAGTGAAGATGTAAATTGAGGAATCAGTGGATGAGAGGACGGGGGTGGGGAGGGGGGTGGGAAGAGGCAAGGAATGAATGTAGTTTGGTAAATAGTGGAGAGATACCTGGGAAGTCAGATGTAAGGAAGGTTATAATGTGTCATAAATCCATTGTCTTAATTTAGTCCATGATTTTTTGTGTCCAGGAGGTTGATGAAGTGCAGTTCATAGGCTCATCTGTGAAAGGTGTTTTGTAAATTCACTTTGAGGATTAGAATGAAATTGGAAAGACAGTGGTTTTCTTGTGAGAAATGTGCCCCCACCGGTTATTGGGTATTCTTGTCTTTAATAGATTTCTAGCGTGCGTTCATTCTGGTGCACTGTTGTTGTTTGGTCTCTCCTATGTATTTTCCATCAGGGCATTTGGTGCATTGGATGAGACATATATTACATTTCTAGAGGTGCAGCTGTAGACAAGTCCAGTATTGTCAGTGGCTGAAACCAGTGAAGGACCCTAATATATGAAGTTTGCTAAGCATCCAAGAGTCATGTTAGTACAAGAGAAGTACTCAGTACAGGGTGAGCAGCTTGAGGATTCTTGGGCATTCTCTGAAAATTGCTGCCACACTAGCATTTAATCAGGATGGACACAACCAGCTTATGTAATAAAGTGGTGTTTAGACTATGTCATGATAGAGAGTAGGGGTAGGCAACCTTTTCTGACTGTGGGTCAGAATAACCCATCACAGGTTGGAGGTGAGCAGGTGGATAGGTGCCAAGATCCTGGCACCACTGCTGCTTGTCTCCCCACTGGCTCCAGGAAAATGTCCCCAGCCAGTGCTTCTCCTCATGGTAGCATGGAAAGAGCATCTGCAGAAGGTGTCCTATGTTGCCAGATACTACTGAAGCCCCATCTGTGGGCCAGAGCCAAAGGTTCTGCAGACCAGAACTGGCAGGTGGGCTGTAGGCTGCCCACCCCTGATTTAGAGGTTTTCTGATAAAGAATTTACAATCTGAGCAGAAGGACTGGGGAAGAAAAACAAGACTTGACCATGGGCTGGTAATTTTTCCCCACAGTTCTGAGTTATAAAGACTGCTATAATTTTTCTGTGGATGTAGAAGCTGCTAAATAACTGACTTAGCTTAACCTCAGTAATTATTAACCCAGAGACTGACTTAGCTCCCCAGTTATACCTTCTTTCTCAAGAATGTGCGCCAGCAGGGTAATGTACTTATGTCAACTATTGCAATTTTTATCACAGGTCTCCCAATATATTTCTCAAAGCACACGGTCCTGAAGTCAAGTGACTCAAGTCCAACTTTTCTAGAAAATTAAAAAAACCCTACATGCTTGTAAAGGAAAGCTTGAAAACGTGTGCGTAACTTAGAGGCTCAAAAAGCAAAGGAAGAGATTTTTAATATTATTTTTAAGCTGATATTTTGAATGTTTAGGACTAACAATATTGGGATTCACCAACAGATAATACGCATCTGATTCTTTCAGATCAAAAGAAGGTCGGGGGAGGGCACAGACAGAAGAATGCTTTGGAGGACAGCCGGGAGCGCTGGAACACGTCCCCATGCAGCGCGGGCAGGTCTTGGACATAGAGAGCTACACAAACAGGCAAGAGAGCAGAGGGTGAATGTAGTGTTTATGCAAAATGACACCGCTGGACAAATGATGGTCTCTGGCTCCAGAGCTGGCAGCAATACTGCATAAGGCTCTACCCGTTCTCAAACACTAGATGTATCATCATTCAGAACCAACCCTCAGGAGATTAACCAGAGGACTGTTCAGTAGCTACCGCAGTGGAGGCCAACCTCCAACCTTTCCGCCAAAACACTAATGCTTGCACCCCTCCCCCCAGTGCCACTGCTCCCCTCCTCCTGCTTTGCTTCCTACTCCCTGCCTGTCTGCTGCTCTGCCTTGTGCCCTATGCTCCCTGCCCGATCTCTTGCTCTGCTTTCTGCTCTATCCTGTGCTCCCTCCCCAGTCAGCCACTCTATTTTCTGCTCCTTGCCGGATCTGCTGGTCTGCTATCTGCTCCCTCCCGTGCGTCCTGCGCTATCCACTGCTCTGCTTTCTGCTCCCTTTCCAATCTGCTTTGGGCCCTGAGGCTGCCCATGCCACTTGTGCCTCAGCCCAGCTACCAGCGCTCCCCGAGTCCTACGCTCAGCCCGCGGCAGGTCCCGCCCCACGACCCCCACTCCCGGCCTCGAGCCACAAAACCCCAACCCGCAGCGCGCAGGCTCTAGGGCCCCCTTAAGCCCCTCCCCCCACGTGGTGCGAGGCGGAGGAGCAGGCAGGGCCCGGCCGGAGACGTCATTTCCGCCTGTGTAGCGGTGGGGAGCGTAGCTGTGCGCGGAGCGGGACAGGACGGGACGTGAGTGCTGGGGGTCCGCGCCCGCAGCCGGGCTGGGGGGCGGGTGCCGCCATCTTATCTCCCCGCCACGGGCTGGCGGCGTGGGGCGGTGGCAGGTTCCGCGCTCGGGCCTCGCGTCACCCTGCGCTCAGGGGCGCACGGCTCCGCGTTGCCGCGGGCCGGGCTGGGGCGGAGCGGAGCGGGAGGAGGAGCCGCAGCCGCAGCCGCGGGGAGCTGCCATGTTGGGGGGCCAAAGAAAGAACCTCGGAGCGAGGGAGAAAATGGCGGCTGGGACCCGCCCGCCCAGACCCCCGCGTCCCCGGGGCCCGGCCTGGCCCGCCCTGGCCCTTCCCGGGTGGGTGTGGGGGGCACAGCGGCGCCTGGAGCCTCTTCCCCAGGGGCTGGCTGCGCCCTCCCTCGGCTCCTGTCCCAGGGTTGCCCCTTCCCTCCCCGGGCCCTGGGGGCTCAGCTCCCTGTGTTTCTCCCTCCTCCCAGTCCTGTGGCGGCCCCTGCCTGGCCTTTCCCCTTCCTCCCGGGCAGGTGGGTTCCCACCCCCAGTGTTCAAGCATCACTTGTCTTGGTCTTTGCCCAGCCCTGTGGTGGAAACAGGAAAAGGCTGGGACTGTTGAGGACCCAAGTGCCCCTTCCCTTTCCCTCCTGCAGGCCTCACCCAAGTGTCCCTCTCCCTCCCTCTGTCCTTTAGGTTCCCTTGCTTTGCCCTGGTCCTGAGCCCTATCCTGTGTCCTACTCTGGGTCTCCTTCCACCCTTGTCACCCTGACCCATTTTCTTCCCCAGGGTAATCCTCTTCCCGCTACTTGAAACAAGCTGGTGTCAAAGGTTCAGCCCCCACTGTAAATCGCTCCTTTCCTAGGAGCTTCCCTCCCTCCCCCACTTTTGAGAGAGGCAAACAAGGCACGAGGAGGCAGAGAACTGGTCGTTATCAGGCCAGATGTTCATGGGCTGGACGTAACCGTACGTCTTGTAGAGCAGATGGGAGGGTAGGCGCATATCTACCGTTGTTCATTCAAACAGACGAGGGTGCGCTTAATGAAATTTGGTCCTTAAAAGTCTGCCCTGAGTTTGCCTGACAAATTTGTTGCCAAGCGAGGGGTACAAAACACAATATTAATTGAACATATTTGCTTGAATAGAAGACATCTTCAATTATAAGGCAATGCCCCGGTGAGTAGATTCAGTATCTGAAAAACATGTACACTTGTTGTAATTTTTCAGATATTGAATCTAATTGTTGGAAGATTTCCTTGAATTTGTCCTCTTCCCACTGCTATAGCAGGGAAAATAAATCAAGGGGCGGGGGTGAGGAGGGGGAGATCAGATGATTCTTTATTCTCTGCTTCTCCCCAGCTTTTTCCCCCGGCAGCCCCTTCTCCCTCCCCTTACTATCAGACCCTGGCTGTAGCAATTTGCAGGCAGTACCCATAGACTTAGTTTGTCCAGGATTGATGCATGTTACTTTTTGAAATGGCTGCACGTTTCAGAATAGGTTTCATAAACACAGTTTTGAGCAGCACTGTGTGGGTATACCACTGGGCAAGCTTTCTCTTTTGGAGACCCATCTGTCTGGGAGTTCAGACACTCCTCAAGTGCGCCCAAATCCATGGTACTTGCCTTGCATGCACACCCTGAGCCCAAAGGTTTTGACGTTCAGGTACGTAGTCATACTTGCTCCTAACCAAACGGACAGTGGAACAAGGCCAAAGGAGAAAGCACAGGTACAGTCAAGTCAGTTGCACAATCACATTTCTCACAGTTAGGAAAGTTGGAGGGAAAATGTTTCGTGTTCCAATCCAAATAGGCCAAAACAAGTCCAAATCTGTGAGTCAGTCAAGAACTATAAGTGGCCCTACTACCAGCAAACATTCTCCACCCCACCTGGGGCTTCAGATGTTTCCAAATGCTTTGGCAGGCGTGGGGTTCAGCTGCCCCTGAGTTTCACTTGCCTTCAGCCATAAGGTCCTAGCAGCAAGCTAGGAAGGAGTTTCCCCTTCTCATAAAGAGGGCATAAAGCCAAGATCTTCCCTTAGGAAGTGGAAGGTTAACTATGCATTACCTCTAGCAGGTACTGTCCCATGCCAGGAGAGTGGTTTTCCCCAACCTTTTTTTTTTTTTTTTTTTT
>NW_017729024.1:162251286-162256423 GCF_001723915.1 Gavialis gangeticus | reverse complement strand
CTGGAAGCACTGCAATACCAGGTCAATGCATGGAGTGGATGGAGCAAGCCCCAGTTCCACCACCCAACACCCAAAAAAAACCAAACCTGCTCAATATAGACCTCCTATGGAAGACATATTAGAGACAGTCACCTGCCCTGGGGAGCCTGCCTACGTGGTCATGGTGCTTCCCCTGCCAGGTACACATACTATTAGTCCAAAGCCAAAAAACTCATCTTGATGGTCATAGTGCTTTTCCCTGCCAGGCCAGCATGTTGTGATTCCTGAGCTGAAGGGTCCCTTTGCCTTTAGACTTCCATGAAGTCATAGCGAGCACTGACCCCTGAGTTACATTTATTCAACTTTCTTTTACAGCATCAGTCCCCTTATGAACTTTACAACTTTAGAAGGGGAGGCCAGTGCATAAACACCTGTCTTCACTGGCCTCTTACATTCAGAATAACACATTTTTAACCGCTTTTATCGCAGTTAAAACAAGCACAGAAGAGTTCTTTACTCGCTCACCCATGCATACCAATAGAGGACATGCAGATAAAAGAGACAGTCCCTGTAATCTGACCTTGCATGCCAGTGCCGGTATGCAAATAAGTACCGCAGAATTGTCACCCAGCAGCTTGCCATGTTTTTTTTAGATCTCTAATAACTTCTCTACTCTAGATTCTCTTCAGTTTGTCATGTTTTCCTCGAAGTATTGTAACCAAAACTGGACAGAGTACTCTAGTGAGGCCTCAACAGTTCTGAATAGGGCAGAATAATCACTTCCCCAATATGAAAGAGCAATGTCATGGCTCTCAATGACTTGGAAAAAGAAGCAGGTAGTGAGGGGGAGTGCCCTTAATGGGCACTAGTATATGTTGGCCTTTCAGTTAGGAGCAAGCAAGGCAACATTTTTTTTACCTTTTGTCCAAGAGCAGCTTACTTGGCTTCTGCTTGGCCTTTTGACTAAGATCAAGGGGAGATGCCATGATCGCCAGGCCAAACCAGGATTACAGTGAATGGCGTTGTGTGTTTAAAGGTGAAAACCTGTTCAGTGTACTGTGGGCAACCCCCCCTCTATGAGAGTCTATAGCCTACCAATGGGAGGGTCTCAGCTACATGCTTTATTTTTTATGAAGATGTGGGATTTCTCCCTAACTTGTTCCTTTGGCCTTTTGGCTAAGGGCAAGCGAGATTCGGGGGGGAGGGTGTGCGTATCTGAACTCAAAGGCCTCTGTGCTAGAGGCCTCCATGTAGGATTTCTGCCATGGATTTGGGAGTATCTGAAGCCCCAGGCTGAAGAATCTGGGAGATAGGATATTTGCTAGTGGTAGCACCACACAGACTTGAATGATTGAGCTCCGTTTAGTCGATAGAATTCGGAACCAATTTAGCTGATTTGACCTGAGAGACAAAATTAAAAAGAGAAAAAAATGGCTTTTGACCCAGGTGGTTTTATGTGCTTTTTAGCCTTGAATGACTTGGTGTAGTTAGAGGGTGAAGGCCTGTCCCTTGCACTCCAGACAGGCCAACCCCTGTGAGAGTCTACAAATATCAGGGTCTCAGCCACACAATTTATGGTGATGGGAGACTGCTCTCAGGCTTTCACTCTGGTTTGTACCTCCAGCCTTTTGCCTGGGAGCAAGTGAGCTTAGGGGGCATCTGAATTCCAAGGCCTCTGGGTTTGGGGCTTGTGTGTGGGATGCCTCCCATAGATGTGGGGAATATCTGCAGCCCCAGGCTGAAGTCTGGGAGGTAGGATACTTGCCAGTGGTAGCACTGCACAGACTTGAATGATTGAACTCTGTTCAGCAGATGGAATTTGGAACTGATTTGGCCCAAGAGTCAAAATTAAAGAAAAAAAATCAGACTCCAAGGCAGGGGTGATACCATCTTGGCCTTGAATTACTCGAGTGTAGTTAGAGGATGAAGGCTTGTTCCTTGCATTGTGGGCAGGCTGACTCCTGCAAGTATCTACAAATGCCAAAAACTGAGAGGATCTTGGCTATACACCTTATGGTGATGGGGGACTGTTTTCAGGCTTACCCCCTAGCTTGCTCCTTCAGCTTTTTGGCTAGGGCCAAGTGAGACTAGGGGACACTTACTCCAGGGCCATTGGGTTTGGGGCTTGCACATAGAATGCCTGCCATGGATCTGGAGTATCTGAAGCCCCAGACTGATGAGTCTTAGACATATGACACTTGCCAGTGGTAGCTCACACAGACTTGAACTATTGAACTTGGAACTTAATTTGGAACTGTTTTGGCCTTGGAAACAAAATTCTATTAAAAAAAAAAAAGTAGGATACCTGCCAGAAACAAAAAGGGTTCCCATTCACATATTTGTCCAATGTAGGCCATGTGTTTTATAGCCATGCTCAGTGTTGGCTGCATTTAATCAACTTTGTAGTTGGTTTCCATTGCTAAGCACATGCTGCTTTTGGCAGCAGTTTAACGATAGGCCATGTATTTAGTGAGATTTCCTTCTCTGTGATTATAAGATGAGGGGCTTTTTTCTCCATGCCAACTGGGGAAAAATCTTGTCTTCGAACTGAGTAAATATGGTATAATTGCAACATTTTTTGTCTTTTTTTTTAGAAGCTTATGACAGTTGTTCTGTTCTCTTTGTCAGTGTCTCACTATGACTTGCTAAACAAAGTAGATTATCTAGCAATATGTGAGAGCAGGATGCCGTTTACAAGGTCATATTGTCCATAATGTCAGCTGCTATCATTTAAATATTCATGTTTAAAATATCAAATGCAGAAATATGCAAATAAGTAGAGTTGATGATAAATGAAATCCTCCATAACTTAGAATGAACGGTTCATCTGTTTCTGATACGTGCATGCTTGGTATCTCAAAAAGAGCTGGCAATCTGTGACTAGATATTTGAGGCAATGCACCCAAAAATGGAAAAAAAAAACCAGAGAGGAAGCATAAGGGTGATTAATAAGATCATACTATTAGTCTGACGTGCATGCTGAATGTTCTGTTAGCTTCTTCCTGCCTCTTCTATAAGTTTCAAGGCAGCAAGAGTCTTGGAAGGGATTTGAATAAGTTATGAAGGATGAATCCACATAGGTGTGCAGAGTGCTTTCCAGTCTCAAAAGAAAGCATTTCCTGTACAGTATGTTCACATGATCTTTCTTCTCTCCAGAATGCCTAAATCAAAGGAACTTGTGTCTTCAAGCTCATCTGCAAGTGATTCAGATAGTGAAGTTGACAAAAAGGTGAATATTTATTACTTTAGTAACTAAAACAGCAAAAAAATTACTTGCGTTTGGATGAGGATGCCAGAGTGTATTCTGTCAAAACGTGCATATCTTACTAGTATGTCATATCAAACTTCTTAAAAACCAGAATCAATGATTGATAGGTAAGATGCTTCTAGTTATAGAATGAAGTTTTCTTTTATATTTTTGTTTAAAGCTTGATTGCTTCCTGTTCCCATTAGTACTTAGTGTTTCACTTATGGCATGTAGCCGAAGGGTTCTTGGAATTCAGACGTTTGTAGCAAGCATAAGAACACTAAACTTATCTCCACTGTTAGCTCTGGAGTCCCTGGCAGATATTCAGACAAATTTATAACACTCATCGTTGTGATATGCAAGCTTGAGAACAAAGGTTTTCTGTCTTTTTTGTTTTTTGTTTCCTCCTCTCCATTTCCTGGCCTAGTTTTTGAATTTGTCTGCGCATCTACTTTCACTCTTCACCAGTCCCAGACTTGCTATAGATCTATCTGTTAGCTTTATTAGGGTAGGAAACTCCTTCAGACTTAAGCTACATGGATAAGCATATTTTAAATGCCTAGTTTAATTTTTTTTAATCATTCATATCCCCTTTTATACATGTTCACATAGGAAGTCGTGGCATGTGAGCAGTGAACATATCATTTCCATGTAACAAAACAGTGAGAAACATGCAATAAGATGATCATATTCCTAGCACCTTCTTACCACTGAGATTCTTCTCGCCATCAAGGATGTGTTTCTTGTGACTTTAATAACTGAGTTAAACTATTAAGTCTGTTCATATTTATCCTACAGTCAGCTCTGTTAAATAATAATGGGCAGCTACTGCATTTTTCAGGCAAACATCATTAAAATACTGGTTAAAAATAAACTACTATCTATGTATCTGCTAGATGTTTGATTTGGGTATGTACTGGATATCCCCCCTGCCCCCAAATTACCCCATTTAATGACTCAACCAGTACAATGATATAAATAAAATCTCCCTATTTCATCACAATTTTTCCTGTGTCTATCACTATTTTGTGGCAGTTCATACTGCCACTCTACCCCACAGCTGTGGCACGACCGTCTCCCTGCATGAGTACGTTGGAGCCAGACCATACCCCCTTCCCTCCCCAGGGCAGATTTGGGGCCATGCTGCACTCCCTTTCTTCCCCCTGTGGGGCTGGGCTGCACCATTTATCCTTTCTTCCACTTGGCCAGGTGTGGGCTGGGCTATGCTCTCTTTTTCCCTCAGGGCCAAGCCTGGGTGGCTTGTTTAGGGCTGGACCATAGCAACTCCCCACCAGCTCATTTATGACCTCTTCCCCACTTTGGGGCCAGGTGGGAGTTGGACCAAGCCCCCTTCCATCATGTGGCTGGAATGGGGCAGGCTACCCCCACCTCTGCATGGCTGGATGGGGCCCTGGTGTGTCTGGCCTGCGGAGGGATCAGGCACTGCCCATCTGGCCTGCCAGCTGAAAAGGTTGAGCATTACTGTCTAGCCAAATTTCTCCCTTTCCCAACCCCTCATTCTTCACTGCAAATTGTCTGCCAATATTTAATTTCCTAATTGACCAAAAGCCACAGCTGCTCTTAAAGTTGTTTTACAAAGAAGGCTAACTTTACTGGGGCAAGGCCAGTGGATAAAATGCTGCGGGTAGGATCTTGTTAAATTTCTTGTATTGCCTAATTCTGCTCCCACTGGAATTGGTGAAAGTTATTACGGTTAATTTCAATGTGAACACAAGTAGGCCTGTGTTAGGACAGTGGTGAAACTCCTAGACCAAGTGCATGGTATTGAAGAATCCAGTAGTTGTAGGCAAATGGATTGCATAATAGTTCCTTTTGGTCTATAACTTTACTGTTTCAAAAACTAACAGGATGAGATGTTCTTTGTATTACTGTTGGTTGTTTTTTTTTTTT
>NW_017729024.1:162242318-162251215 GCF_001723915.1 Gavialis gangeticus | reverse complement strand
TTTTTATTACTTTTGGTTTTTTTTTTTTTTTTTTTTTTTTTGTTCAAGGCAAAGAGGAAAAAGCAAGCAGCTCCAGAAAAGCCTGTAAAGAAACAAAAGACTGGCGAAAGTTCTAAAGGCGCAGCTTCCTCTAAGCAAAGCAGTAACAGAGATGAGAATATGTTTCAGGTAAAACTGACAACCCCTGACTTTGAGGAATTGGTTACAGGAGGGGTAGGCAGTCCCCTGTACAGATGCCAGTGTGAGCTATGTGAAGGCATTTTGCTTGGCATGCATACGATGGGGCGGATGGCAGGGCTGGGGCTGCACTGCAACACCAAGAATTGGGCCCCTTGTGGCTCTCCCATCATCTGCCCCTGCATGCCAACATCGTAGAAGTTGAAGTTGCAGGTGTTTTTGGCACTGTGCTCAAAAACATTGCTGACTCTTGGGTTAGAGGGATCCTTAAATAGCATATTCTAATATTATAAAAACCTTAATCTGAGAAACAGCCAATCAAAGTGCAAAGAAGCATTGGGACAGGTGGCAACATGCTGCCATGATGGCAGGGGCACAGGGACGGAGCAGGGGGGTGAGGCCAGTGCAGCCCTGCTCCTTGGAGGTGTTGGCAACGGAGCAGACGGAGCAGCACTGGCATCGCCCCCCCTGCCCTACTTTGATGGGTGGAGGCGAGGCCACTGAAGCTGGCCTCACTGCCCTGACTCCCCCCACGGGTGACAGTGGCATTGTTGTGGGAGGGGGGAGTGGGGTCAGATGCTGTGGGAGGCAGGGGTGAGGCTTTGGCCTGCCCCGCCCCCCTTCCTCTGTCACCACCTGCGATGGGCAATTGATATTTTGATATTTTGTTTTATACATTTTTAGGAAGAGACTTGAATATATTCATTTTCTTTCTAGATAACATAGCATTGAGTTTCTTGACATTCTCCTGGCCTAAAAATTAATTTGTGAGAAGAAGCAATTTTATGATTCAGTAATAGAATCTAAGCTGTTACAGTTAATTTTAATTTTGCTTTATTGGTTGTATTGCTTATTCCCAGTATCCTGCCTGTTTCACAGTCGTTATTTTTTTGAGATTCAAGCATGTATTATATTTCTATTTAATATAGAGCTTATAACTAAGCCATAAATAGTAATTCAGTGTGACATCTGTGGAAATGCACTTTGATCTGGACTGTTGTACTGTGTGGCAATTTAAGGTGAAGTCACTCCAAGCTAAACTAATTAGTCAAGATCAGGGTGGGCAAAATACAGCCCACAGGCCGGATCTGGCCTGCGAGTCCATTCTATCCGGCCCGCAGGGCCCCTAAAAAAATAAAGAAAATCAGTATTTCTCTGCCCTTGGTTCCTGTCAAAAGTGACAGGAACCAAGGGCAGTAGGACCCAGGGGAAGCCCGGTGGGCTCTAACAACAGTGGGGCCTGCCCAGCCTCACCCACCAGCTGGGGTTTCTGGGCTGGGAGCATGTGGCTGCCCCAGTGTGGGAAGCTCAGGTAAGTGGGGGTGGGGCAATCCGGGCAAGGGAGGAAATTGGGGGGGAGTGGCCTCTCCTCGCTCCATGCCCGGTGCCCTGCACTGCGGTTGCTTGTAGCCCGTGTGGGGCTGCCTGTGTCCACTCCGGACAGCTCCTTGTGGGCTGCGAGCACCTGCAGTGTGGGGCACCGGGCGTGGGGTGGAGGAGGGGCTGCTTCCCTCCTCACGCTTAGCTTTTCCCTGGGCTTCTTCCCTGCATGGAGAAAAGCGGCCCCTTGCCCGCCCCATGGCCAGCGCCCTGCGCTGCAGGCGCTTGCAGCCCATGCGGGCTGTTGGGAGCAGACGCAGGCAGCCCCAGGTAGGCTGAGAGCTGCTGCAGTGTGGAGTGCCGGGCATGGGGCAGGGAGTGGCTGGCTTCTCTCTTCCCCCCCTGTGCTCAGCACCAGCTTATAACCCAGTCCCACTGCTCCAGGCAGCCCCGCATGGGCTGTGAGTGCCTGCAGCACGTGGCACCGTCCATGGGGCAGGCGAGGGGCCACTTTTCCCTGCTGGTGAGCAGGGGGTCAGGGCTGTGTACTGCCCCTGCCTGTACTGTGGGGCTGGGGGGCACTGGGTGTGAGCAGGCGGGGAGCCAATGGGAGCACAGGGCCTGCACTGGTGTCCCAGGGCCAGTGCCCGTGGGGCCCAGAGCAGGGTGGCAGGAGTGTGGGGTCCCAGCCGGCAGGGGCTCTATGGAGCCGGGCCAGCTCCTCCTTCTGCCTGCTGGTGCAGCCCAGCTCTGCTCTGCGGACCCCTGCCAGCCTGTGCCCTGCTCTGGGCCCCACTGGTGCTGACATTGGTCCCAAGATGGTGACCAGGAGGCGGGGTACCTGTCAAGGGGCAGGGCTGCCCATGTGGCCCTTGACAGCCTGCCAAAACTGAGTAAGCAGCCCTCCACCCAAAATAATTGCCCGCCCCAGTCAAGATAATGTCTCCACCTTGTGTGGCTGCATCTAGAGACTTCAACTAAGATCTGCACTCTCTTGCAGACACCTATTGTAACTCTAACCCTGAAGCTGCTGTACAAACATTTTAGAAACCTCCACCCTCAATGTATAGCTTAATAACATGATCTACTAAGTGAGAGTGGAGACTGTTATGTGGAGGATTTAAGTGGCTTTAAGGATCATATATCAAATCAGTGGAGAGGAACCCATGTCAATCCAATGTCATAACCACTAGTCAACAAAGAGCTGTGGAATTTCATGAGACTTACAGTTCCTCTGCACCCAAATACTGCCATACTTTCACTACACAAACGATAGTCCTTTGAAGCTTGGGTGCACTTATTCAAATAAAATGGCTGACAGTAACATGGCTAACTCTGAAGTCACATATTTGATGAAGTGAACTGTTCAAGGTAACTTACGCATTTCTGATTCAGTTAGTCTATAAGGTATAACTCTATCCTGCTTTCTGCCTGACTTTTATAGCTGCTCTGGTCACAACCATATATTCTGTGTGTGGGATTAAAAAAAAACCTTTTGAAAAGTAACACTGGAGATCAAAAGTTATACATTAAAAGGGGTTCTTGATGTTCTTTGTCCTGTGAAATCTACCTTTGTTTTGTGAGGCTTCTACTAGTAAATATGGACTAAAATTAATTTGAAAACTTCTGAAAGCATTAATTAAAATAGTGACAGTTGTAAGCTAGGGTATTGAATATAGGGAAGCAATTAACTACATATATCCATAAATTAGGCAGATTTGCCATTTCTTTTGTGCTTAACCCCCCATTGTTTTACCACTTTCATCTATTGTACCATCTGTTGCTTTTTGCTGATTACTTGCACACTCACATAATCATGCTACCTTCTCTCTTAATTTAGCTCCCATATTTTAAAGAACCTTAGCAGATTAAAGAGCGAAATGCTGATATGTCCTGTCAAATTATATTAGAGCAAATCTATAACTATTTAGGCTACACTAAAGCTTTCTGGTAGACGGTATGATTTGGAGGATCGGGCTAGATCGGGAACATTTTGGTTCTAATTTCTGCTCTTATGTTTTTTTTTTCTTTTGCCATACAACTCTTTGTTGGCATATCATTACTTGCAGAAGTAGTAAAGTGTTTATTTTTGTCATGGGAGAATTGTGAGGATTTAGCTGCCTTTGTCCAGATCACTATACAAGCCACCATGGCTATAGAACAAAATGAAGTAAACTAATTTTCTATTTGTGGGCCATTTTTGAAGAAACCTGAAGTTAATAAGGGTCATACTCCAGGTTCTCATTTAGCGCACACAGAATATTAAACTCTGGGCTCTAACCTAAATAGTACACTCTTCCAGCAATATTGAAAAATTTAGTGGAGGGTGGGGAGGAGCTACCTATCTTGTTACTTTTATTTTCAGAATGTGGTTACATTGCTCTTCTAGTTGATCAGTTAAACCAGTGTTTCACAACCTTTCCCAGCCCAAGGCACACATACTTTAATAAAAGCATTCCATGGCACACCTCTTATGGCATTCCCTATCGTCATACCTATTGTAGCTCTTTGCCATGGCAAAATTCTGTGGCACACCTGTTCATTTCTGGTGGCACGCTGATTGGAAAATACTGAGTTAAACCTTCAAATAGCTTATGAATAGATTATGATCTCTTCCAGTGTCAAACTTTGTAGTGTTAATGGAAGCAGTTGCTGCAGTACCAGGACTTATTATGGTATACATTTCTAATGTATAACTGCCCTGAGAATGATGGTGAAGAAGATGGAAAAGTTAAATTTCACATGCAAGGTGCATCAAGACATCCAAACTTCATGCCACCTCTAGAATCCAGTGCATTAGCCTGCTTCCCAAACCTTTAATAAATTAAGTTGCTTATCAAGCAACTGTGTAACCTGAGACTTAATTGGAACCTCCTCAGTCTTGTTCTTGCTTCCTGCCAGATTTAACACTAATTAAAATTGCTGCTTATTGTTCCATAATACTTGCACACCAAGGTACCTTAAGATTCACTTCAAGCATTAACTTGTTATGGAGCTATTTGTCACCGTACCAATAGGAACACTTTGAAATGAAACTTTTTAGAGTGCATGCTCTGCGGTCAGGCACTCCTCATTTTTGTCTGGAATCCCTTGCCTGTTTTGGATAGTTTAATTAAATTGATTAGTCACTGGTATTTTAGTTGTCTCTGAATAGTTTCAGTTTCTTATTTCCACTCCTCATATTCCCATTATTCATATGCTGCCTATAAATACATTTTTGCATTGATTTTTGCTATTGGTCTTGTCTAGTTCCTCTATAGCAAAACTTCAGACCTTGTATACAAGAGATTTGAGTTTATAAGAAATGGTATTTGAACTGAAGTAATTTTAATGGCTCTGCCCAGTGCAGTTAATTCTGCACTATCTGTCAGTTGTTTGCCAAGGCTCTGGAATCTACTCTCCCTGGAATCTGGTACTCATTTGTTTTTATTCTGATTTGACATCCAGTGCTTTAACTCAATTGCATTAGGATTTAGTCAGGAGCCAAGCATCAAAGAGTCTTTGTCAGATATATTGGGACTAGTAGTGTTTCTTCACTCCCAACCAAATCCAGTTGAAAAATGAGTGACTTAAATTATTTCTGTATTATCTAATGTGTGTAAATGTTGTTTGATTTCTGATAGCATATACTCACATTTAGAGTTGGAGGAGATAATAGTTCTGCTACTGTCTCAATTTCAAAGAATGGTGTGGGGGAGGGAAATTGAATGGATTTCTTTCCTGCTAGCACTTTCCACCTGTGGCAGACAAGATTGCATAAGAAGGTAGGATTTTTTTTGCAAGTTGGAGATATCTGTTGCTAGATGGGTACACAGCTTATTCTCGGACAGTTATTTCAGCTGGAAGATGGTACTAAATTTAAAATTTTTTTTAAGTCTTTCATCCATTTATGTGATCATCCTTTATTAATCTTGATGAACTTCATTGTGAAAACACTTAATCCAGTCATTCCTCTTGTATCTAAAATAAGATGCACTGATGTGCAGTGTTGCATGTCAAAGTATCTAGTGCTGCTAAGAAATTCCTGTTTTATGTAAATTATCTAAAATTTTGTTCTGATGATTTGTTTTATTTGTAGATTGGCAAAATGAGGTATGTGAGTGTCCGTGACTTTAAAGGGAAAGTCCTAATTGATATTAGGGAATACTGGATGGATCAAGAAGGTGAAATGAAACCTGGTAGAAAAGGTAACCTTTTGTTTTCTGTCATTGGTTATTTAGCATTAAGTATAAATGTACAATATATGGCTTATTGGGGGAAATGGGAAAGCATCTTAAATAATTGTATAATAATTGTAAGTATCAATCATATTTTGTAACTGAAAGAAGCCTATATGTCTGTTAGTTCCTAATGTAGAATTTTAACTTACCTTTATTATATTTTTTTTTTGCCTGAGCAAATGTTTCAAAATGTAACTAGAAGACTTTAATATTGATAGAAATTCAATCATTTCATACAGCTCTGACTACACCCTGCCCTCCTTGTTTTTGCTCTCAAGTCTTTGGTTCCTTCAGAAAGAGGATGTGGTTCCAAGTTTGAGAATAGGGGCATGAAACCATACAACTCAGAAATAATTAATTTAGTTCACTTTTGGTTTGAACAGCTTGAACTTGTGATTTACTTGAAAAGTTGCACTTTAATATTTACACTGAAAAAAGTACATTGGAGTGGATTAAAGTTGGGTACCAGGTGTTTATAGCTTCCATCAAAATGAGATTCAAGGAATAAAATAGTAGCTTTTGTCTTACCATTTTTTTAGAAACTACAGTGCTATAGAAGCTTCATAGTCTAGAATATTGAGTGGCTTTTGGTTTTTACTAAAGTTGTTGTGGTTACAAATATGGCTTCTAACTTGGTTAATATAATGGTTACCTGTGAATGGATGCACTATGATCTTTGGCTTCAAGAACTTCATGTTACTATTGCATGAGAATTTATAAACTGCATGATGATCAATTACCAGTTTTGGAACTGGACAGGATACTTTTGAAAACACTGAAATGGAAACAGCTTTTTTTGAGACAAATTTTGCAGAAAACTGTTCCATTTTTACAATGTTATATGCATAAGTTAAAATGCTAGACATTTTTGGGGGAAACCTACAATGTCTCCAGACTTCAAGGAGTCCCTTATGGGAATATTTTTAAAGAGATTGCTATACCATTTAATAACATTAATAAAGGATTGCATGCTGCAATAAGCATAATAGAAATTCAGGGCTTGTTAGCAAGGATGAAACTATATTTTGAAAAGTGTTGTACTGATGCCAAGGTTGATATTGAAGATACTGTTTCTTTGTCATTCCAAGTATTCTGGATCTTTGGTGAGTGTGGTTAGCGTTTTTATTAAATTTTAGAACAAAATTAATAAACAAACAAAAAAGCTATTGTTGATTGGTTAATTGAGATAAGCCTCTTTTCAAATATTTTTAAGTTAGAAGTTTGCCCTTTAAGACCCAGTTCAGTACCTGTTGAAATTTAAGGAAAGATTCCCATTGACCCCAGTGAACATTGGATTATGGCCTGAGAATGTCCCCCCATTCTCCTCTCTTCCCAGTAGTATATCTTCATAATGTAAACGGAAGCAATCGGGTATCCGTATTGTTTTGATAACTTTTTTGACAAATCATACTGTGAAGTTTGAATTTGAACCAGACATTTTGACTGTGGACAAAGTGAGTAAAGCACTAACCACAAGCAAGTGGGTCTGCTATACTGATGGTATAGTGATATGCATGAACAAATGTTTATACTTTGGCTCTTTTGCTTTCTTATGTCATCATTTTTTGTGAACTAAATTTTATTGAAATTGTAAGTTTTTGCAGTTAAAACTGTTTAATCTATGTTGAATTGCATGAATGCAAATGAGTTGTTTTTAAGGGAAGCATTCACTTTGGAATTCTGTTGACCAGAAGAAACCATTTGAGTTGGAACTAAAAATGAAATAGTTGATCTCTAAATGTAGTTAAGGTTACAATGGAAGTTTTGGAATCCAGTAATCCAGTTTGTTTTATGGTGGTACTGCAATTCATATCTGGAAAGCAGTATAATTAACGCCTCTCAGTTGTTCGTCTTGGATACTTAGTATTGACATCACTTTTACTGAATTATTGCTTGCAGCCATTGTCACCTGTGAAGAGAGTTAAGATGATATTGCAGGAGCGGCATTGATTTCCAGTTTGTTTTTCCTGGTTTTCAGAGGCTTAGGTTTAACCACTCTATACCCCTGTGGAAAAGTTATAAGACAGCATTTGGGCAACATTATCTATTGATTGACAAATGTTTTAGGCATTTAATTTTAGAATTAGATAGGGGGGAATGGCTATATTTTGTAACATAGCATGAATGTCAATGTTATCACTATTGTGGTGGTGTCCACATGTTAGAAAAAATTCTGCACTTGGTACCAAAGAATATCTATTTTTATTATCTTAGAGCAACCATTCTCAGCTTTGTAATGAAGATTGGCTGATCCCATGAAGTGTCTATAACTTAAGACATGCTTATTTCAAATGTGTAGTTAATTTTTTATGATTGTTATAGGAAGAACATTCAAATAATTCAGACTTTGAAAAGGATTACATATCGCTTTCTTCAGTGTGTGAGCTGGATATTAAGGTTGCATAGTTCCTTGTGGACAAAACCCTAAATGAAGCTTAAGGTTGGTAGGAAGAGCAGTGTCTATAGAGACAAAGAAATCCATATAAATGACCCAAGATGGGTTGGGATTGTGTAGTTGGCAAACACTTTGCAGACCAGGCTCCTTCATTGGTCAGTATTTGATAGAAATAATGATAAAACTCCAATATGAACATGTGTACCATCATGCTATTGTGGCAAACATTTTCTAAAGCAATAATAAAGTAAGTGTTAATTTGCATGTAACACTTATTTGATGCGTTTTTAGATACAGCCTTTGCTATCCCAGGTGCCCAGGAAATATTGCTGAAATGATAAACTACTTTTGCATTAACAACACTATATAGAAGTAAAATATGTTCCTGTACTCCAGTATATATAATATAATTGTGTTCCCTGATTAAAAATTTAACTAAATTGATAGCAGTTTATACGGGATATTGTGGCAAAAAAAGGGTACCTGAAAGATAAATGTAGATAGGTTAACAATCTAGCAATGGCTTATTGTTGATGCTATTGAAAGAAAGAAGAAAGAAAATTTGGAAGAAAATCAGTAAACACTTTGGGGGAGGGGGTGAGGTCAGATTGTTTTTACCACAAAAAAAACAAACAGGTATGTAAATCATTTCATTTGATTTTTCTTTCTTGCATGCTCAATCTGGAATTGCCAAGATTGATGTTTAAATACAAGTCAGGTGGATACAGTTTTGCCAGAGGAAGCTGTTAACAGCTTCTCAGACATGTCTGCTGAAGTATGCTTTT
>NW_017729024.1:162228836-162237318 GCF_001723915.1 Gavialis gangeticus | reverse complement strand
TGGAATTGCCAAGATTGATGTTTAAATACAAGTCAGGTGGATACAGTTTTGCCAGAGGAAGCTGTTAACAGCTTCTCAGACATGTCTGCTGAAGTATGCTTTTAGAGTTGAGAGAGAAAAAATCTTAAGTGTTTGCTCTGAAATCAGTGAAATAAACTCTTATGAACTGATGAAAACTGTTGGCCAATTGCATAGATGCAAATTAAGTGGCAATGATTCTTTTCTTGCAGTAGAGCTTGCTTAGCAGGTGTTGAAAGGGTGTTTTCTAAATCTAGACCAGTTTCAGTCTAATTAGAGAGACAGGCAGGGTGGAGGGGAAGGAAGTAGACTATATATTTTGTCTCCAAGTCATTGAACAAAACCAGGTGGCAGATGAAGATGCTGCATTCTAGAAAATTTCTTAGTTCAGTTTGTCATATTTAGTCATCGTATTACAGAAGCTTTTAGAAAATATTTTCTGCTCAAACCTTGTTGCAGCTCTTAAAGTAGGCTACAGCAAAGTTTTCTGAAGAAAAAGAATTTTGATTTAAAACTAAATTATGTTTGTACAACTCATTTGTTCATGAGCAGCGCTTTGTGTCAGATATTTTTTGGCTTTAAACAAGCTAGTGAGATTATTTTAATCCTATTTTCTGTATTTAACTGTTTGAGACTTCAAGCGTGCATAGAAGCGCACAAACTCTCAATCAGTAAAATAAATGAAATAAAATGTATATATGAATGTATTAAGTATGTGTGCAATTATATATAAGGGTATGTATGATTAGTAAATTCAGTCTACTCAGTTTGAGAATATAAGCCGAATTTAATATAATATAAGCCACAGATGCATCTTGAGCAGGTCCAAGGAGGTGATACTCCCCCTCTATGCAGCACTGGTCAGGGCGCAGCTGGAGTACTGAATCCAGTTCTGGGCGCCGTGCTTCAGGAGGGATGTGGACAGCATGGAGGGGGTCCAGAGGAGGCCACTTGCACGATCAGGTGGCAGCAGGGCAGGCCCTACGAGGAGAGGCTGCGGGACCTGAACCTATTCAGCCTCCACAAGAGAAGGCTGAGGGGGGATCAAGCGGCCTGTTACAAACTAGTCAGAGGGGACCAGCAGGCACTGGGGAAGTCCCTGTTCCCCCGTGCACTGCCAGGAGTGACCAGGAAAAAGTCACAAGCTGGCAGAGGGTAGATTCAGACTAGACATCAGGAGGCGTGACTTCACGGTCAGAGCGGCTAGGATCTGGAACCAACTTCCAAGAGAAGTGGTGCTGGCTCCTACCCTGGGGGTCTTTAAGAGGAGGCTAGATGTATACCTTGCTGGGGTCGTTTGACCCACCCTAGTACTCTTTCCTGCCATGGAAGGGGGTGGGACTCGATCTGCCCAGGTCCCTTCCGACCCTAGAAACTATGAAAATACTTGATGCCATAGTAAGACTTATGCTAACTGTTGAAAGTGGCTGTGATTTTAATTGCAGAATTTTATATGAAGTCTTAATATGTTGTTTAAGATTCTTTAAAAATGGAAACAGCTGTTTCTGAAAACTTGATAAACCAACATCATAGTATGCTTGAACCTAACTGGTGTCAAGAACAGAAAGCACCCCCCCCTTCAACTTTTTTGATCTTTAAAGTGCAATAAAATTGGTCCATGGGAAGGTGTAGTTAAATGTCATGCTTGTCTGGTGGGTGGAGTAGGATATGGTAATAAGTCTGTAATGACTCTGTCTACCCCACAGTACTTGTGATGCTGCTTTAAAAAACTCTGCATAATGAATGTACATGTGGGTAAGATCAATTTTTAGCTTATAGGAACCTGAAAGAAACAGCTTGGGCCTCTCCAGCTCTTCCAGAGCTTTAATGCTTCCTGATGTCAGGTCCCTAGATATAGTTATAGCTTCTCTTCCTCTTCCTTACACTTCTAGAAGGTTTTCTGTAAAGGGGCTGTATTCGTTTTGTATTTTCCTCTGAAGCCGAACAGCATCCAGAAGCAGATTAACTTCTAGTTTAACTTGAAGTTAAATGTAGATTTTATGGTGAACGACTGTTTTAGCTGTACTGAGTGTAATGGGCATTTTGTTTAGATGCCAATCTTAGTTGTGAAAATACTGATGATATAGTAAGATGGTTACATTTGCACAGACTCTTGAATCTTAATTTTCCTGTTGCACTAAGGATTTTTTTTAATGCATTTCAGGTATTTCTTTAAATCCAGAACAGTGGAACCAGCTGAAGGAACAGATTTCTGATATTGATGATGCAGTAAGAAAACTGTAAAGAGAGAGCCATACAGAAACCTTTATTGTTTTAGTTGTTTTTAGCAGTCTTTTTACATTGGCTTTTGTTTTCTAAAATATTTGTTTTCCAAGCTATTGTATATTTGGATTGCAAAACAGTTTGTAAGATGAATACTTTTTTTATGTGCATTAAAAGTGTATTCTGAGTGAGGCTATTGTGTATACTTTATTAAAAAGAAATGTGTTGCTTTCACCTCTTGGTGTAAAATAAAAACAAAATCAAGTGATACCATGTAAAACTTGGCTCTTTGTGGCCTTTTTAATTGAAAATGCTGTATAAGGCCAACTAACAGTTTTTAGTATCCTTTCATTTTACTCTCAGTTCAGTTTAACAGTTAGTATGAACAAGCTTTATGAACAGACCTTTAAAATGTTTTCTTTATAATTTTTACTTTGTCCTTCATCCTCTCACCCTCCAAAAGTTATGATTTATCTGAATTAAGGTTCAATGGAAACATTGATTAATTAAAGTACAATTTAAATACTGTATTTGCTAATTGTCCACATTATGTATTTGGATGTAAATATACCCAGTATATAGACTTTCTGCATTACTTGCATGAAGTATTGTACTACATGCATATACAATTTCTGTACAGTAACACTTGAATACCAGCTACATTATTTCTCCCATTTTTATAGCTTGCTTGACGTACTATATTTAGCCTTTATTTGTGGACATGAGGTGTTAGTATGGTATATATGTAATCTTAAGTAATACCTCAGAATAGGTATTTACCTCAGAATAGGTTTTAATAAGATTGTATTAAAAAAAATCAGTTTTTTTTGGGGGGGGGGGGAACAAACTAGTTACCTTGCTTATTTCACCCTTTTAAGTTTTGCATTACACTAAAATAATTCTAGAACGTACACTATTTGCCTAGGTGCTAGTTACTCTAAGACAAGAATGCTTTATATGAATTTTTTAAAGGATTGTACTCAAGTTTAACAATCCTGTTTGAGCACATTTTATTAAAGCTGAATTGTAATACATTTTAGTTGACTGGATTAAAAATGCTCCTGCCAGGGTATGTGTAGGGTTAAAACAGTTTTTCCCTGTCCGTATTACCTAGTTAAATCAAAGTTGGTTTGATTGCATTTACATGGCTAACCCATGCACAATATTAATATTTTGCAAAGGATGTAGTGCTTGCAGTGACATGGTAGAACACAAGTGAACCTTAATGAACTTAATTTGGCTATCAGTAGTCTGATCTGAAATGGGTCAGGTGAGGTGAGACTTCTCAATAGGAGGCAAACTAGTGTAGATAGAACTGAAGGGACTTTTGACAGATAAATGGACATGGAAAGAAGGGAAAGCACATAAGAATCTCTCAGGAGTATGGTAATTTAATGGACATTCCTAGTCATACTAAAGACCATAAAAGTGAGGCGGAAGATCAAAGTATAACAGTACATTGAAGAAACCTACACTGGTGGTATCCTGGATTTCTTTACCTGCCTCCAAATTCTGTAAGGAAGAAGATAAAGCAATTTCTTGAAACCTGTAGTTTCAGGACTGTATATCACTGAATGTACAACTACTGATTCTGCTGTAACTTTTTCATTTAATACTCATTTATCTGTATTTTTCAACTTGTCTATATAAACTTTCTGCTATTTGCTTAATTTTGCAATAGTTAATATGTTGTGATATACTTTTGTGAGTCATGAAGAATCATGTTGCAAACATGCACAGAGGATCTATTCTGCTAGGCACTAAGCAAACTGTTCCTGCCATGAAGAATGTCATAATCCAATGCCACTAATTCATGAAGGAAAAAGGCTTATAATCAAATTTACACATGGCTTATATTTACATATACAATGTCTAGTATCTACATCTACTACTTAACCTCGCTGGCATTTAGTTGTTTCAGATGCAACTAATAAAGGTGATTTGGTTCTTTATCATTTCAGAGACAAAGTTTGGAGTTTTAAAAATTCTGTTTCATGGTGGGAAGAGGGTCAAAAGGCCTATTTTGGGGTAGCAATATTGTCTTTCAGCTGCATTGTCCTCCAAACGTGGCTTGCAATGGTCTCTGAGCCAAATGGAATAATTAAATAACATGTCCTGAAATTCCACAGATAAGAATTTTTGTGGAGTTTTATTGTCCGTGTTAAGGCAGGTGATCCTAGCTGTAGATGATTACTTTTATTTTTTTTTTTTGGCCGGCCTAGAGTATTTTACAGCCTATACAAAATCCAAGGAGAAACAAACAATTTCACATTCAAACCTCAGATTTCACTTCTTTTACCTTGGAACAGTTTTAGATGGCTGTTTCATTGTGTGTATATAGGTGCACTAATGGACACGGCGTATCTCAAATGATGACTACAGTAAGTTCTTTCATGGTTGTTATGGGTCAGGGCACAATAATACTTCATTGGAAGAGTTATCCACGGAAGCAAATATTTCTAACTGTAGAATATTAGCTCCTCTCTTAGTTTATTCCTGTAAACTTTTAGCAGGCTTTTATTTCACTGAGCTGTTCATCTAATATTACTTATGCCTCAGTAAAATTGGTATTGTTCTCTTGGAATAGCTTCTTCCAGTTTTGTTTTACTTAAATTCCTGCATTACAAATAATTGCCAGAGATTTTTTCCACAGTGTTTTTTGTAATGGTATATTTTACATCTGGGTCTTCCTTCTCCAATATGTTGATGGAATACAATGCTTCCCCAAAACAAAAAACCTTTGCCAACCAGTGAATTTCATGACTGAACTCAAAGTAAGATTTTGCCATGTGAGGAAATAGCTGTTGAATGGCTGAAGTGGTGGGTACATCTTTTACATTATGTAAATTGTCACTGATTAAGTAATTAAGCTTGAAATATGTGATGCAAAATATTGGTGAGAATCAATTATTAACATTTTTGCATTATGTTTCAACATAGGTATTTAATCAGTGTCATTATAGGTATTGTCCACTGTTTTTTGAAAAATACTATAAAGGATTTCTCATCCGAAAAAGAAAATTCACTTGCATATGATATAAAGTAGGCATTAATAAGCATAGATATGAAATGAAAATGCTCCAGGGATTAAAAAAAGCTACATTGTATTGCCGTCTTAGCTAAAACAGGCAAATGTACAAGGGATATTTAAATGGCTAAAATATATTAGCTATCCAAATTTGATCAATAATTGTAGTAATTACAATGTGCTTTATGAATATAAATCCATTACTAGTAGGTTTGCAAAGTACATCATAGAGATTGTGTTGCGCGCTAAATTAATACCTCTCATGTACAGTACTGTCCTTCAGTACAGACCTCAATTTTCATTTTTATTAACATTAAACCATAATCAAGCTGATTTCTGCTGTTAAAAAGATGTCCCAATAGACTTTCTCTGTAATATGTAAACAAAAAATTGTACAAAAAGTTAAATGTAATTTTGGTAACTACAATGTAATGTTGTTAACCATGTGCAATGTTTGAATGTTTTGTTTTGGTGGCAGCTACTGGGAGATGTCACTGGGAACATGAACCTTCCAACTGTAATTATCTTAAATGTTCAAATAAAAAATTAAAATGTGAAGTGTGATACCAGTTTCAAGACCTGAAAATAAATATTTGTTGCATATTGTAACTTTTAATAGCAAATTAGCATTTATGTCTAAAAAGTCATCTCCTATGTCTTGATTTAAACCACTATGAATGAGGCAGATAAGCTAAAACAATAAGGTATGAACTGCAGGCTTGGGCAAATGCATCCCTTTATTATTGGCTCATGTTTGGAAAGTTTTCTTTGCAGTCGTAAGAGCTATTTTTTTTCCCAATAGCGAAACATAGTGTTGATGTAGATCATGAATATATGCACAAAATGCCTTACGAACACTTTAATGCAGGTTGTCAGTAGGTTTTGAAAAAATACACTCCTGTTCACTAATTAGAAATGCTCCCTATGTATTTGTATTTGTAGACTCTAATCTTGCTATTTTTTTTTTTAAGTGAAATTCTTATGTTGCTTTCCTTGTTACCTTTCTCTCTCATGCACCTCTAAAATTGTTTCTTTTTGGTCATATGCTGTTTCAGTGCAGGCCTCCTTTATAAAGACTTCTATTTTTCATATACTTGCTGAAGGAATGGTTCTTTGGTTACACTCTCCTTATTTGAATGAGGAAGGATTGCGCCAGAGGAAAGAAATCTGGCTGATGTTTTCTGTTGAATAGGATCAAGATTTGAAAAAACAAAGATGCAATTTGTGATGACTTGTGTCCGTTTGCCTAAGCAGAAGAATGACAGGATTGTTTTTACAGGTTCACACTGCCACCTTCCTGCTCTAGCTGAAAAGCAGTCTGTAAATCCTGCTACGGGTCTTGTGGCTTTCAGGTAAAGGAGACTAGTTTTGCAGACAACACTTTCTGCCCTAAATTGTCACTATTTTCTTTTTCACTTACGATGTCCTTTATTAGAGGAGTTGTGGGGGAGGAGGGGAAGTATGAGCCATTCTCAGAAATAGTTTTCATGTGTCTGTACTCGGGTCACAGATGTATCCTTTGGTAGGGGTTGGCTACCTACAGCACACAGGCTGGCTCCAGTCTGTAGGTGTATTGGATCTGGCCTGGGGATATTGGGTATTGGTTGGGGTAGGGTAGGGTTGCGGGGGTTGGCTGCTGATACTCTCCGTATGGCATTGTGGAGACAAACGGTGGGTTCTAACACCTGCCAGCCTCTCACTGGGTGCATCATTCCCACTTGCTGCCAGAAAGGGTTGCCTACCCCTGTCCTTGTGGGATATGCATAGGCTTAGAAGACTTTGTAGTCTCTGGAGGTTGAGCCGTTCCTTGTGTGTGTAAGGGGGAGCTTGTTGGACACTGTTGAACCAGACAAAGGTAGAGTCTTCATTTTTTATTTGTGTTAATGCTGTGGCCTTTCTGTTAATGTTCTCTGTGTATGACAAATCGGTGTTCTCATCTGGAATTAGGAAGTATGAGGAACCGCCATCTGTCTTAAACCCCAGTGCAATCCATAAGGTCAGTTGAGAACAACCTCTTACAAGTACCATCAGCGCACTAAGTAAGTTCACTTGGTGAAAGTATATAGGAGGTCATTCTTAGCTCTGGAACTTCCCTTCCTCTTGAGGCTGGCCAGAGCCTGGGCCTGGACATCTTTTGGATGCCCTGCAAGACATTAAGAAGTCCCATAGTAGGTCAGGCTAAAGGTCCATCTAGTCCAGTATCCGGTCTCCCGTGTCAGAAGTAGATGTTAGTGGGGAAGCACTGAACTGGAAGTCCATTACCTCTCTGGCACCTACCATTATGGATTTAGAGTTGCTAGAGGAAATATCTTAAGCCATTCTGTTCAACAGAGATTAATCTATCAACCATGACCTTTCTGTTTAGCAACAAAAGCTAAGACAAAACATTGTTTAATGGATTTCAGCTTTATTTTGTTTTATTTTGCTACTTTGTTTTGTTTATGCTGGCTGCCATTTTAAGTTTTGTTTTTCTTACTCTAAGCTGCCCTGAGCCTTTGTTGGGAAGGACAGTGTGAAAACTTGTATAAAAAGTAAAACTATGCTACATTATCTGCATTAGGGAGAGACTAGTGTATACTAAATGTAAGCCTAATTTGGAGTTCAAGTGCCACTAGTTCAAGTGCAACTTTTCTAGAAATGAGCACTTACCTGCTAATGCAGCCCTCAAGTCTTTAGCCACAATGCTGTTTCAGTGTCATTTTTCTTGCTGCCTTGACCATATCTTTTTATATCCCTTCACTTACCTTCACTTACCTTCCATATCAATTTGAAACTTTTTTGATTCCCAATTTATGCTGCTTGCAACTTTTTTTCATCAGTCAGCCCATCCCTTTCTCCCTGTAGCTTTTTGCATTCTCTTGTTCATCTTTGCACTTTCTTGCATGTTGCCTCCCCTATACAAGTGTCCATTTCTTCATCCCTTTTTGTTTTTGTTGTCATTATTTTTTATCTCCATGGGGCAAGGTGCTATGTCCAAAGTATAAAGTAACAAGCAACAAAATGGTCCCAATCCTAATCTGGAGTTTGGGTGCTAATGCAAAAAGTATTTATAGTTCCAAAATAGGACACTTTTATGGCAATATTTTTATGGTTCTGAAATACTAAAAAACAACCCCCCCCCCCAAAAAAAAACCCCCAAACCAAAAAACTGTGTACATTTAAAAAAAAATGGGTGCAGGTGCTACTTGTGGCAGAATCTGGCTTGGGGGTTTT
>NW_017729024.1:162221344-162228692 GCF_001723915.1 Gavialis gangeticus | reverse complement strand
GCATGTTTCTCAGAACAGAGGATTCTCCCAATCACTTACTGTTCATAATGAAATGCTAAACCTATGTCATTAACTTCAGCAAAAAAGGTAACTTTGAAAAGGTATTGGTGATGTGGTAGGGAGAGTCATTCTTACTGTTCATAATCCCATTGAAATCTGTGCCTGTGAAATGATGCATTATTCCCTTGAAATAATGGTTAACAGAAGCTGTAAACTCACTGAGGGAGCATGAATATCCTATTTTTTTATTTCTCCGCATTTGTCTTTCATTTAGTCTCATCTACTTCAAAGCTTGTGCATCAGGTTTATAGAAATCTCTGAAAGGTATATGTAGTCTAGCTATAATTACCAGGGGAAATGTTGGGAAGAGACTTGCTAAATTTTGTTAACCAGGGGTGGGCAATTATTTGGGCTATTTAAGGAGTTTTGATGAGCTGTTACAAGTCAGTCAGCACCTGTGAGCAGGATGGGCAGGCAGGGCCAAGGCTGGTATTACGGGGCTGTGACAGCCATGATCCACTCCCCACACACCCCTAGAACAGGCACCGGTTCTGCGGCCAGTGGCATGCAGGAGAGCAGATCATAGTTGTGCCCTGGGCCCTGGCCCTGTGCTGTCACAGCCCCGCAATCCTGGGCTCTCTGCGCAGACCATCTGGGACCCATGTGGTCAGAGCCTACAGGCAAATGGACAGGATGGGCTATGGGTGGACAGGAAGCTGGGGCTGGGATCTTGCAGGGGTGACAGCACAGGGCTGGGGGCCTATGCATGCCCCTGCCAGTGGAACTGGCACCTGTTGCAGGGATGTGCAGGCAGCAGATCACGGCTCTGCCCTGATCCCGAGTCCCGGTCCCTTCCTGTCTGTCCTGCTCCTGGATGCTGCTGCCCCCAACGCAACCACAGCTGTATTTTGCCCAGCCCTGGGGTATACGGTTTCAGTGAGAAAATACTGAAGATAAAAAATATTTTGTTATCACTAGAGGGCACTATTTCAAACTTAAGCAGTTCACTTAAATATGCAACTATATATTAAAAAAGTTAGTTTTCATCTTCTTTGTAGCAGTCTTTTTTTGTATCTGAAGAATTACCAGTTCACTCTTGTGTTCTGTAAACATACCCAGTTGGTCCAACCTTTTTTTGTATGTCATTTTTTCCAGACCTTTAATCACTTTTGTTCCTGCCTGGATAAATTGTTCCAGGCTCCCTAAGTGTTAAAAACCCACATATGCGGTCAAGAAATGTGTAACTATACTACTTTCTATTGGATAAGCTGCTGTTGGATAAATGTTGTGCTTCAGGACTCTTGTATTTCAGTCAGTGCTGAAGTGATTTTTATATGCATGTACATGTGTAGACATATATAATGCCCAGCACTTGAGGTAGAAGTTACTATGTGGTGTGATAGTTTTCTTTAATAAACCAAGTCTTTTTTCCATCAAAAAAACCTTTCAGATGCAAGGCAAAATTGCACTTTTTTTTTATGAAACCTGACACTGAATAAAGAAGGATTACAAATTAGATTATCCAGCTTGAAGGATGTTTCTCTTTTCTGAACTGAAAGAAAATGGTTTTGGATTAAAAAAGGGGGGAGGGGGGTTAATAAAATATTTAAATTGCTGAATCTTTTGGTACATTTTCAATAGAAATCTGATCACTTCTGAAAGATGAGCTGTTTTTCTGGATATGCTTCAGTTAATTACTTATTGTTGCCATGTGATTGGCATTTCTCTTTAATAACCATTAAAAATCATTTCTCCATACATTATTACTCTACATCAGAATCTTACTTTGTGATGGGGGAAACGGTTTAGGAGGAGGTCATGCAAAAAAAGTAATTTTAAAAAACCTAATGTAAAAAGATGAGAAATCAAAAGACAATCTAAGTCTTGTAATGATGGCAAAATCTGAGAATCCTTATCCAGTAGTTGAGTGCAGGATGCAAATAAGTGCTGTAACTGCTAAATGTCTTCATGACTAAGACACTATTAAACTGGAGTCTGCATTTCCTTGGATTTACTTTATTCTAAACAGTAAGTGTCTAGCATGAACATTTATTATATGTGACATGAAGTAAAACTCTCCATGTATACAGCTCATGAAAACACTGCATCACTGAATTGGAATGCTGGATGTGTCAGCTATAATTTTTGGGGTCTAAAGATACTTCTAAGCCTCATTATCATTTTGTATACCTTGGTTGGGCGTTGGAGCTCCTTATTGGCTAAGGGTAAGTCAGAAAGATGGAACATTTAATGAAGAAAATAGCAAATTGTTCAGTAAACACTCAAAAAACAAGGGACACATGTATGTGATGGATCATTTAAGCTAACTGATTTTAGGCTGCAGTTTCTTGTGAAGTGCTGGTTGCTGAAAGTGTGGAGCCTGAATTGTTTACAGTATTGAGAAACTAAGCTTCTGGCAGGGAGGAGTCCAGTGAATTTTCCTAACAAAAGGGTGAGCCCTTAAAAATCAGTTTCTTGATTACCTAAGCCAACAGCATCAAAACTGATGCTGTTCAAGTGTCTTATTTAATATTGCTGCAAAACAGCACTGTAAAATACATAGTTCTACAAAATATAAACATATGCACATGCATGTTTAAAATATAGATGTGAATTTAAATTTTGGTTTCACTGAAATCATTATCACAATCATTGACATCAGTGGGTCCAGGATTGGACCAATTGTTTTTATAGTTACACGATCGGAAACAGCTAGCAGCTTAACAATGGTATCTTTGTCAGTTAATACTGCCATACTGTGTTAGTGTTATGACTGGGAATATTAGAGAGTATTTGCTTTCTAGTCCCAGGAAAAGATCAAGTAGCAATTTCATTTGATGTGTCAAATGTACCAGGTGCTGCAGAGATAACATTTTGTGAAATAAGTTTATGACTTGTGTCTAACTGTTGTAAAGTCATGTTAGGATGCACAACAAAACAATGCTTATAATTCAAGGAATTTGATGATGTAGACAGATTTATGCGATCAGAAAAAATTATTGCAGTGTTTGTGGGTGACACCAAGGCAGTGATAGGAAAGAGTGATGGGCTGGTCACACACACAAGGTGCACTAATGCCCTGTGGCTTTACCATTTCATAAATCACCAAGCATTTACTTCTATGGAAACATCTGAAAATTTGAGATGAGTCCTTCACTATATTGGAAAAGAAAGGAATGGTATAAAGGACACCCAATGACTTCTTTACTTGTGCACTGTTCTCTGATCATGTGGTTTCTGTTTATCAGCAACTACTCTCCTGATACTAAAATGACACAGCTGTCATGGAGTGTAATGATAACTCAGCTCTTTGAACTGAAAATGGTACAAGTTATTCTGAATGATCAGAAGTCTTCCTTTGATGCCTTCTATAATTTATCTTCTGTGGCATCCTAAGGCGACCTTGCTGATAATTTTGGATACGTCAACAAACTGAACCTTCTCTTTTTTGGGGAATACAGTTGTGTTCAAGTGAGTTGGCAGCATCCATGACAGTGCATGGAATTAGTCTTCCACAAAGATCAATTTAGTAATTCCCTGGTGTTTCAGACTTTTTGAAGGGAACAGAGGCTGGTCAAGAATCAAAAGGGATCCTTAGACATGGATGCAAGGCTTGTTTTCCAGAAGGAAAGAGGTGGACCACTGACCTCTTTGTTCAATGTACTGTTGATTTGGTGGCACTGAGTAGACTGCTGCAAGACAAATTTGACCGATCTCTCATGTGACAAGACTTTGAACTGAGTTTCTTTAGCCTGAAACTCACCAAATTTTGGCTGCTCCAAAGGAAGTGCCACTCAGCTTGATTAGTGGAAACCCTCCCATTTCCGAGTCGTTTCCAGACCTCCTGTAGTCAGATTTCTGACCTATTTAGATGCTAGAAATGAAATATGATATATAACTGGCTTAGGACTGTTCAGTCTTGTGTCAAGCATATTCTCTTCACATCACAGGCTCCTTCAGCAAACTGGGTCATAATTTTTGTGCCTTCTTTTAATCGAGTGTCAGTTTTGAAATTTCACAAGCATAGTTGAGGTTAAAAAATATGCATAGGATAAGGCTTGAGGGCTTGAAGGGAGGTAGTAACAAAATATTTTTTAGTACAGAGGAGGATGACTAGTTCTGTAAGTTTAGAAAATCCTCGACTAGAATATAATCTTGTTTTGTTTTCCAGAAGAACGTCCATTACTCACAAAGGATGCATGAAAACAGTGTTAAGGGTAGAAAGACATGAATCACAATATTTAGGAATAATATTTCATGTCAAGTTTTGTTTTTCAAAAGTTCTAGATACCACAGCCACAGACTAACAAAAAGTTTCTCTTTATTCATAATCACAGGTTTCTTCCTATCTTTGGTTTTCTATAAGGAAATTCTTATATCTGGCTGGTATATATTTTGAAAGGAAGGATGGTTTTGTGATTAAGGTACCAGCTTGGAAATCAGATGATCTGTGATCAGTTACCAGATCTGCCACAGGAATTTCTGTATGACTTTGGGGAAGCAGTGATCTTCGTGTGTTTTAGTTATCTGTCTAAAAGGAGAATGATACATTCTTTCTCTTATTCTGTCTTTTTTCCTTAAACTGCAAACTCTAGGTCATGGACCCTCTCTCTTGCCATTAATATAAAACAAGCTAATGATTGATAATAGTCTCTGTAATAGGTTTCAGAAATACCAAATTGTGAGTAACTGGCCTTCCCACTAGATGTCAGCATTATGCTAACAATGTTCAACTAAAGGGCTCCTGAGGCATTTGTTCTTAGAAATGATCATCTGATATGAAATTGAGATTTTAACAATGGAAGGATTGAGAGATTTTTTTGCATTTCTAGGCTAAGATACTTCAGGTAAATAATACATTTTTTGCTAAATCATCATTTAGAGTAATACATAGTATTCTTAAGCAACACACCTCTCCATAACTTGACTATATTAGACTTGACTGTAATGCATCATCCATGTCAATGATTTTTTTGTATTTTTTGTAAACCAGCACTGTTATCAGCAAACCAGAGGAAACTGAGATCATCAGTCACATCGCAGTCCTCATGAAGTTTTTCTGTCACCAATTAAAATGGCTAGAAACAAAGTAGTATTTAATAATGAAATTAGGGCTCATGGTAGAGGTGATATCCTTTATTAGACCCAACAAGATTTTTGCAAAAAAATGTATTTAATTGCAACCTTTCAGGCACAAACACCCTACATCAGGCATCAGAGAAAAGATGGTAAAAGCTCTCTTGGGTAGAAATGAAAGTTCATATTTCATAGGAGTTCACAGAGGAGTCAATAAATGGAAGGTTCCTCTGGGCAGGTAGTTCTTAGCTGGTAAGGAGTCTCCCAGCTCTCTTGTGAGGCTCTGTTATGATGTAAATGACCTTGAACCAAGGCAAGAGCAGTATCTCAAGTTTCAGGTGGTCATGGTTGCTTCTTGCTTGGGAAATTATGAAGATAACATTAAAAAAATTAGTTAAAATTTGATATTTTCCGTGTGTTGGATATCCAGGTTGTAGCCATATTGGTATAGAGGAAAAAGCCATCAGGGCTCAAGGTAGAGGTTATATCTTTTATATCTTTTATGAGACCAACAAGATTTTTGCAAAAAAAATTCTTTAATTGCAAGCTTTCGGGCACAAATACCCTTCAGGCATTGGAGAAAAGACTGTAAAAGTTCTCCTGGGTGGATTGTTGGTCTAATAAAAGATATCACAATTTTTCTGTGATGCCTGGTGAAGGGTGTTTGTGCCCAAAAGCTTGAAATTAAAGAATTTTTTTTTGTAGAAATGTTGTTGGACTAATAAAAGATATCACCTCTACCATGAGCTCCAATTACTTTTTCCTCTAGACCAGTTTGGCTACAATCTGGATACCTGACCTTAACCTTCTTGAAACACTGCTCTGGTCCACATCTCTGACCCTTTTGTTTTTCGGATCTGCACTCCTCTGTTTTTGCCTTGTCAGTAATGCCAGGCTTGCTTTTCTTTTCTCACTTCCCCTTGTGTGTTTTAATGCTATCACTTATGCATGGAATGCTCTGCCTATTCTTATTCATGAACCTGACTCTTCACATCCAAATCTCTACCAAAGGCTCATTTTCTTCTGCAATGGTAACCAAAAGTGGTTTAAAAAAACATTGAAAATTAAACTGCCCTTTGCACTTCCTGTTTTATTGCATTTTTTTATGGACCCTGCAGTTGGATTGGCAGGCCTTTACACCTACATGGAGCCCTATTGTCTCCAGAATGGCTTTGAGTGGGTGTAAGATTTGGCTTGGGCAAATCTAACCGTAGAATTGAGGCTGTGATTGTAATTTCTCTGAGGCATGGGCTGCCTTGTACAGAGCTTAATACAATATCTGGGGCCAACGAATTAAATGGCAATAGCTGATGTGAGGTGCTGCTTGATTTCCATGTTAAAACAATCTCTAGTGTAGAGGTGGACAAAATACAGCCCACGGGCTGGATACGGCTCATCAGGCCATTCTATACAGCCTGTGGGGCCCCTCCAAAAATAATTATTACCAGCCTGTGGCTGCCCCTCTGAAAGCCAATGGGAGGTGGGCTTTCAGAGGTTGTGCGCCATGGGATTGGGCAGGCTCTATGCCTCCACCTCTGTGGAGCTCCGGGCACTCCTGCTGTGAGCCCCATGTGGAGGCACAGAGTGACTGGACAGCTGGTGGATAGGGAGGGGAGCTCCCAACTACAGTGCTGGGAGCCCCACGTGGTGTGGGGGCCACATGCCATCAGGTGCCATCAGGCTGTTTCTGTGCCAGCATATGGGGCTCCTGGCACTGCAGCCAGGAGCAAGTGCTGCCAGGCCAGGACAGGCTGGCTCTGTGCTTCGCTCCCAGCACTGCAGGTGGGAGCTGCACTCCATTGGGTCAGGCCAGGTTGGCTCCATGCCTCCACGTGTGGCTCCCTGCTGGGGTGCTGGAAGCCCCACCTGGAGGCATGGAGCCACCCTGGTCTAATGCCATGTGGCTCCCATCTGCAGTGCCAGGAGCCCATGTGCTGGCCCGAAGTCAGCCTGGTCTGGCTCAAAATTGTGCGCCAGTGGGCCAGGATGGGCTGGCTCTGTGCTGCCCTGTGCAGCTCCCAGGACTCAGCCGGAGCAGTGCACTGCCGGGGGGCTCTGCCTGCTGCAGGCCATGAGCACCCTTAGGGCTCGCCTGCTGCTGCCACTGCTGGCGGCAGTGGCTGTGCGCCATGCGGGGGGGTGTATAGCAGGGACACCCACAACCACATCCCGCCAGACATCCCCCACAAACCCCACACATACTCACACCCCTTCACAACCTCCCCAAACACAAATACTCCACAAATCCCACAACCCCCCCCCCCCCCCCCCC
>NW_017729024.1:162218861-162220843 GCF_001723915.1 Gavialis gangeticus | reverse complement strand
ACAATATACAGGACTAAGACTTTATTTTGAGCTATTATGCAATCATTTCTTCATACACTATGCAAACACTTGGAAATCAGGACAAAATATTTTTTTAAATAAAATTAACATATGATATTGTAGATGTTTGATTTTTAGTATATGATTTGTATTTTTCTGGTTCCAAGATGGCAAACCATCCTCCCAGAAGGACTACTACTGGGGGCAAGGGGAGAGACTTCTGGTGAGAAAGGTCAGGGGTTAGGGGTGGGACTTCTGGTCCCAAGATAGTGATCAAGGGGCAGGACACCCATTAAAGGGTGTGGCTACCCTTGTGGCCCTCAACAGCTCACCAAAAGTTAAGTGGCCCTACAGCTGAAATAATTGCCCACTCCTGCTCTAGTGTCTTGTTAGGGCTATGTGTTCTTCCTTTTCTTCTCTTTTTGATATGTTAATATGGTTTCTGTCTTGCATAATTATTATTCAGCTTCTTATTTAAAATGGTTTATAACTGTTTGCTTTATGTACACTCAGTACCATTTACCTCCACAAGCCACATCTTTTCCTGAGCTCATCCTTTACCTATAAATGTAATTCATTTTAAGATAATTAGCCTTCAGCTTTAGGAAGGAAGGAAAAGTTGGCCACCACAGATTGTGAATCCCTGTGTATTTTAGAAATGAAAATTACATTGTTTTTTCACTTACAATTGAATTCTATATTCCCTCAAGCCCTCTTATGTTTGCAAAATTGTTTGGTAGGATCCAGTAAATACCAGAAAACATACTTTATTTTGAGTTGGGAATTTCATATTCTCCTGTCTATTACTAGACCAAAATATTTTATTTCCCACATGTTTTGACTACATTACAGTGGCACTGTTCATGTTGCTATAGTTAAGGTTGTGTCAGCATTCTCATTATAAACTCTGCTTTTTCCAGAGGTTATAACTTGGACATAACAATTTGCTTTCAGTCAGAAACTTGGTCTCAGCCCAGAAGCAATTACAAAAAAAATAATAATACAGATTTTCTATAAAATTGATTTTGCCATTTTGGAGATGGGGCAGGGGTCAGGGAGTGGGTTTAAAACTCAGTGTTGAACACTGAAAATTGGCAACTGTGCCAGAAAGAGTATATGAATTGGATACTTTTAATTTGGGATAGGAAAATCTAGAATTTGACAATCTGAATCCTTTAAAACTTTAAAAATTCCAATACTGAAATATATTTAGAATCTTTCTAAGTGTAATTGTCTCAGCAAAGAAGAAGGAGAGAGAGAGAAATAGATCTGAATTTATCAGGTCAAGGCATTCTGTGTATTTACTGTTGCTTATTTCTTACTTCCTAAAGTAAGTTTGGAGTAGTACAAAATGGAAAAAATATGTGCTGTTCCTGCCCCAAGGAGCTTGCAAATGAATTAAGTCTTTAACTTTTTCAGGAGTTCCTAAAGTTTTGAGAACCCCTAAATTCTGCTGAGTTTTTGTATTCCAAGGCAAATGAAGGAGACCATATTTTGTTAAATCTAACTTATTGTTTATTACTGTTGCCATAATACATATTGCACCTCACAATCTCTAATTTATATATCCTTACAGTACCCTGTTAGGTAGCAACCTATTATCTGCATTCTAGAGATGGGAAACTGAGGTAGAGTAAGCAACTCCCCCAAAGTCATAAAGAAAACCAAGAGTTAGTGAGGGAGTTGAATCCTGTTCTCTCTTGTCTATGACCAGCACACTAATCAGAAGACTCTCTCTTACCCCAGGGGTGGCCAACCAAATGGTCTCTCTGGGTGGAAACAGATATCATCTGATTTCTCATTTGTGCTGCCTTAAATATTTTTAGGGTAGCACAAATGTGGAGCAAACAAAGGTGCTTATACCACATGACCTGAAAATCAGTGGTGCAACAAAAGGTAATAATAGACTCTGCTGCTTTATTGTGGTGGCTGTCTTTTACCTTGTGGTGCTTTCCCTGCTCATCCAGCCTTGCAGAGCTTTC
>NW_017729024.1:162203160-162213861 GCF_001723915.1 Gavialis gangeticus | reverse complement strand
ACCTGAAAATCAGTGGTGCAACAAAAGGTAATAATAGACTCTGCTGCTTTATTGTGGTGGCTGTCTTTTACCTTGTGGTGCTTTCCCTGCTCATCCAGCCTTGCAGAGCTTTCTGGATGGGGAAAACGCTGCTTTCTTCACTGCCACAGCCCCATGTCTCAGGTCTGGGGCAGGGCAAAACATTTCCCTACTCACCACTCCAGTGGGGTGGCTGGGCAGGGGAATATCCCTCTTTCCCTGCTGCTGCAGACCATGCAGTGGGTTTGGGGCAGCAGGGAAAAGTGCTTTTCAACTCGGCCAGCCTCATGGGGCTGGCTGGGCAGGGGAATGCTGGGTATTCCCTGCTGCCCCAGACCTGCATTGGGCAGGAGAACACCTGCAGGTGTGGGGTGGTGGGGAATGCTGGGTGCTTCCCAACCCAGCAGCCCTGTGGGGATAGTTGAGCAGGGAAACACTTTTCTTCGCCTTCCCAGACCCACAGCACAGGTCTGGGGCAGTTGGGAAAGTGGCGAGATCACATCACCCCTTATCCTGCACCATCAAGGGCGGGACAAATAGCTACATGCGTTTCACTCAGTGAAGTGAACAAGTCATACTGTGATGCATCATGGTACAGTTGAATCGCTCCATCTGGTAATGTTTGTTTCCAGCCTCTGATGCTTACGGCTACTCTCTTACCTTCTCATTCCAGCACTTATGGTGCTATCCAACTCAGAGTCCTTTCTGTTGCAAAGCTTACGAGTAATTTGTAAATCTCCTGAGCTCTGCAGCAAAGGGGAATTGTCTGGTGTTCATAGCATTCCTTCTCCTCATAGACAGCTACCAAAAATATCGTCCATCCAAACTTCAGAATGAAAAGTGCCTTCCTTGGCATTCTAGTCAGCTAGGAAAGAGTTTGCATAGCTCAGAGCCAGTCTTTTGGCTGGCAGCTCCTTTACAGAGTTCCAGGTCTTAGCCAAGAAAAAATGGGAGGTCACCAAAGGGTTTGAGTGATGCCTTCTACCATCTCTGGCTGCCACTCCATCTGGAAGTGACTTGACTTCTAACTATACATCTTCTAACTGCGCAGTGCAGTCTACTGGGGAAAGAAATTGTCTGCCGTAGAAAACATAACTAGCATGATGTGCAGCAGAGCACCTACTCAATAAACAACTCCAAGCTTTTCTGTTTGCTATCAGGTGTTGTACATATCACATCAAGTTAAAGATCATAGTTTTTATCTTCGTGCTGCTTAACAGTCTGGATCTACCACACTCAAGATATCATCTATAACCAGAGACCTATTCAAATCATGATTTCACAGAAACTGTGAAAAATGGTGGTTTCTGTGAATGTTGCAAAAAATGGAGTTTCTGTGATTTTGTGCAGAACTGCTGGAAAAAAAAGCTTAATAAATATAAAATGCTGGCTCCCCACTGGAAGCCAGTGGCCATTGTGACCCACCCTTGCAGCCTTCCTTGGGGGAGAGCTACCAACATGAAGGGAAGCAGGAAAGATGGTGGCCACCTCTCCTCCCTCAACCACTGATTGGCTGAGAGGGCTGCCTCTTTTGTGGCCCAACCCCCCCCCTGCCAATCAGCAGCAAGGGGTAGGGCTGCATTAAGGGCAGCCCTCTTGGCCCATCAGCCAATCAGCAGTGGGGCTTACTGCAATTAGCCTGAGAAAATGGCAGCTGGCACTGCAATTGGCTTGCAAAATTGCCCGTCTGCTGCCTCAATGTCTGTAGCCATAACTGAAGACAAGGAACTGCAGCAGAAAAACTCTGTTCTTCTGGTACAAGGGAACTGTTAACAGAAAGGGAAGAAAAAAAGTACAGCTTTTTCAACTGCTGGCCCAAAATTGTGGAAGCAATCTTACTTCGTACACTTAGAATGAGGTAAGGTTGCTGGTGAAAGGCACATTTTTTCACTCTACCTTCACCAACAAAAATATGTACCTAGCAGCCGTAAATAAAATAATAATTCAGGAAAACCCACACATTTCCCCTCTGGGGAGAGGAAGGGAAAAAGACTATGAGACCTGTATGTGATAGATATTGTTTGGACTGCTTCATGCACAACTGGAAGATGGTCAAGCTACAGAAGTGGAGACGGTCTAAAAACCTAAGTAAATTATTTCTTTAGTTTTTTTCAGCATTGAAAGCATTGATGGTGGGATGGAAGAATAAGAACCTTTCCTATCCTGCTATAATTCATAGGGCCCCCCTGCAGGACTGTGGCTAGAAAAGGGACCCATGTCCCAAAATATATTAGGTGTATGGCTTTTGAGTAAAAGAGGGTCAGAGAGGGACATTTTTTCCTTTCTAGTTTTCTTCCAGTGAACTTGGATGCATCAAGATGAGACAGGAGCTGGAAAAAAGAAACAAAAATTGTAGGGTTTCTTAGAAACACCACAGAACAATCGGAACAAAATGGAAGAGATATGGAGACTTAACATACCCTAAACTCTGCATACCTGAGCCTCAACATAAACACATCAGGAAGTTGCAGACCTGCTATAAAAGCACTACAAAAAAGCTGTACAGTTCCATTGTGTCTTAAGGAAACCCTAACTATAAATAGTAAGAGTTGCTATTCAGCAGTTTTATCCAACTCAGCCTAAATGTGCGTATGAAATCTGGGAATCAACTCTAACTCTTAACAGTGCACTGTGCTAAGATCAGCCTCTTTTACAGGTTATCTCACACAGTGAAATGTATGGTAGTGAGACAGTTTCTCCCCAGAAACAGAACTGGTGATCACAAAATGGAGGTGGAAACTGTGTGGCACCAAGCCCATCTAAACCGAGAGAGACAACAGTGCAGCTAGTGTGACAGAGCAGGGCCTGACAGAGAGCCATTCCCTTCTCAAATGTTCCAAAAAAAAGAACATGTAAGAAGAGTATTTCCTAAAATTATCAGGGACCACTTCTCATCAGAAAGTGACAAGGAGACAAGCTGACCCTTGGGGTGAGGAAAGCAATACCAGTCCACAGTCGAGAGGCAGATTTCTGCTGAGTTTTGACATTGGTAATCAGAGGCTTACATCTGATTTGTCAACATGTGGGACGGATCACGTTCCCTGTGGGCTGTTTGAGGTCTCCGGTAAGGATTCTACAAATCTGTGGACCTTACATTTCCCAACAACTGTGTCCAAAATCAAGACAGACCCCCAGCATCCCCGAATCTTACCATTACAGTAACAAAGCCATTCTCAAATAAAATTGACAGCCAGGTGCTTTGCTACATGTAGTTGCATGGTGACATCAATGGAGTTACACCTGTTTACACTAGCAGAGAATTTGGCCTTGAGACAAAATATTCAAAATGAAAGCTGAAATGCCAGGTGAAAGGGGGTACCATCACACTCTTTAAACTCAAACACTGATTTCTCTATAGAAATCTGTTTTGTAAAATTTACTCTGAATATAAATGTTTGTTAGAAAAAAAATTAAATTCACACAAACAGGTTTATTTTTTATATAAAGATTGCCCTGTTATCCTAGAAACTAAAACACCGCAGGTTTTGTTTTAGGATGGGAGCTACAGAAATATATCATATTTACTCACATAAAATGCATTTTCCCCACAAACCAGCTGGGGGAGATACAGGTGTGCATTGTATACAAGAAATATGGATCCCTGGAGCTCTTGAGATTTGGCAGTGGGAGAGCAGTGGCAGTATTAATTGCCATGGCGTCCAGCCCAGCCACAGCAATTAACACTGCTGCTGCTCCCTAGCTACCAAATCTTCAGATCCCAGCTGACCTGGTACTATGTGCCAGCTTGCACTGGCCTGTGGGGTCAGTCTGTAGATGAACCTAGGGCATGGCCTCAGACCCTGTACGCTGGATTGGGCCCTGCTGCATGGCCCCAGCTCTGGCATAGAACTTGACCCACAGAGACACGAGGCCCATAGGGGAAGGCAGGAAAAGCCAGCACAGGGGTAAGGAGAGAGGAAGGCAGAGATTTAAATGTAGTTGACCTCATTCTTTAGGTTTATTCTCTAGATTTATGGGCTCTAAATCTACACACTGACCTATTCAGGTAAGCTGACATCACTACCAAGTCCTTGTAAAAATAAGTGCAGTCTGTACTGGCCCCATGCATCAGTTTGTAGGATTAAAGTCCTGGAATCTGGAGGAGGGGTATCCACTCACTATAAATGTACTTTTTAGGAAATGCTACATCTCAGCACATCCTGATTTTGAAACAAGCAAACCAGCAATCAAGAAATGGATTCTCACATACCTGAAACGTATAGTAAGCCAGATTTTCATTTATAATGCTGTGATTACGGTGCTGTCAGCACTTCCATTATAAACCCTAACAGTATTTACATTTGGTATAACTTGTCCCAAAAATTCCTTTTAGACTGAAACTTGGCATGAAGATCCTCAGCCTGGGAGGCCAATGTTTTATGACACTTGAATACAATTGGTTTAGACACTTGGCTTTACACAGAACCTGGAAAATAAAGATATTTGTTAGTTTCTTGCTTTTTCCACAGGATAAAATTTTATATCTGAAAAAAAATTTGAAGATTTAGAACAGTGGTGCTCAACCTCTGACCCATGGCACATGGGGCCATGTCATCTGGCTCAGGGCCTCCCCACAGGTGCAGAAATTGGCAGTGGGGGAGCAGTGGAAGAATTAATTGCTGCGGGTTCCAGAGCATCGGAGTTAGGCCAGTAAACTGGATCACACCTGCAGGCTGACCCCATGCCAGATCTGGCCTACAAACTGATCCCGCCTATGGGATCCGGCCCACAGATCAGCCCCGTGCCACTCCTGTGGCCCACAGGGCCAGAAGTTTGAGTATCACTGATTTAGAGCATACCTTTAAGAGTCAATGTTAATATAATCTTTAACTAGATCTTTTTTTTGTAATTTTAATGGAACAAGCAATATATATATATATATATATATATAGTGATGAGTGCTTTAGAAATACTGATAGATACCTTTAAAATGGCTGTTCCCCAGTCTTAGTGATTAATTTTGCAACATTGGATCTAACTGAGAATTTTCTATCCATTAAATTTAATCAAGAAACTTTTCTGCATATTCTTATATTATGATTGGATTCCCTGATGGAGCCCGTGCATTCCAAACACCTACTCATAGTGAGATCAAATCTGAGGATTACTTATAGACCTTTACTGTAGTTAGAGCAAAAACCTTGCAGCAGAATATATAACCCAAGGAGCTGTAGTATGTTGGGCTACATGAAAAGTCTTCCTTGAGATGATATTGGTCTACTTTTGGGAGGTCAGCCTATTTTAGGGGCCGACATATAGCAGGTCAAGAATTCCTCCTGCTTTGAGTTTTTACAGAATTTCAATGGAAGACCCTCAAACATGCCTAATTAAATTACATGACCTTCAGTTTGTCTCAGACTTCTTTTGTCTGTTTCTAAAACAGTACATTTATATACTGGCTGTGATTAGGAGAATGGATTACCAGATAAGGATATTATAAAGAAGTGTGATTTTCGATGCATAGATTCATACCTTACTTCAGTCAACTTTCAGTGTACACTGAAATCTATTTTGATCTATCTGGATAATAGGCATTAATTGCAATGAATCGTATCTTTGTATATATTATGCATACAACCTACCAAGGACTCTTAATGAGAACACTGTTTGAGGTAAAGCTGGCCATTCCAAAGGAAAATATACTCCTCAACCATTGCAATTTAGGGTGGAGATACTGACAATTACAAATACGTAGATTTATACTGTTATTTTTCCATAATAGCATATTGAGTTGGATACTGAAAATAAAAAAAACCAAAACAGTAGGTCAACTACAGCTTTTGATGTATTTTTCTTATTTAGGCTTATAGTACCTTATGCTAATGTTTCCTTAATATTTTTGGTACAAGAGATAATTAACAAGTTACTTTTGCGCATATATGTACATTTCTATCCAGTGATTAGTAGCTTATATATGACAAACTGTTTACTAAACACTTTATCTGTGATGTTTGGATGCATTTCATGGATGTCTAACATTACTATTTAAGCAAGATTATGTGGTGCAGGTGTGCCTTAAATGATGCTTGTTGTATGCTTTGATCCTACAGTGAATTTTGCATGGACAGCTCACTTTATCTACCTGTAGTTCTACAAAGGTCACTGCAGGATTGGGACAACTAAAGGTCTCACTTTGTAATCTTGCATAATTAATTATTATTACTACCATTTAAAATTGGGTAAATGAAAGGTAAAATTATTTGTTCACAATCACACTCAGATGACTTATATTTTTAAAATATAAGTGCGTGATAGATTGGGGCCTACATCAGTGGCAGAAATGAGCTATACATTTGCCTTTTAAATAAGATCTAAATTATATATATCATAATATACAAATTTTCATGGGTGTACATAGGAATATAGTTTGGCCCACTGTCGTGTTTGCAGTTGTTAATACACAAACATATGGATAGCAAATAATTCCATAGGATGGTCCAACTTGAACTCCACTGTGGTCAGTCTGATTGCAATAGAGATTAATTTGGCCAGTGTATCTTTTGTTGGCTTATTACAGTATAATTCTAACCTTTTTTTGGGTTTAATAATATTTTTCTTTACTTTTAGAAAAACTGCAAGTTAAGCAACATAACATGATTGATTACATTTATACTTAAAGGTAGCTGGCTGTTATTGTAACTAAAAACTGATTTTTTAACTCAGGCCATTTTTAAAAAAAAGAACACTATTAAGCAAAACTTTATAAAATATATCATAAAAACGTGAGTACTGGTAACATCATATTTGGATATTTGGTCTCATTTTCATGTGCTTTTTCTATGCAAGCCTGTCATCCTCAGCTTGATCCATCTGATTTTTGTGTATCAGTTTTAACACTGGGCATATGGTCCAATGATTTACATAAGTCACGAGGTTTGATAATTTAAGTATTTTTCCTTGACTCCTGAGGTGCTAAAATATGTCAGTAACAGGCACGTGCCAGGCCCGCAAGTCCTCCAAGTGCTCCTAGGCCATCATGACCAGCCAGTACATCAGCCAGGTCTGGTCCTGGGTCCTGCACTGCTGGTATAGGCGCATCTGCAGGGCCCCAGCCAAAGCTGGGTGTGGCATTGATGGTGCATCCTGGCTGCCAACTGGGGCCTCTGCTCTGTGTGCAGTTGCAGGTCCTACAGAGCCAGGAGAAAAAGTTTGTTTGTGAATTTGCAACATTTCTAAGGTGAGATGTTCTGTACCAGGAGACTCTGCATTGCCTGATCTCAGATTGGGGAGTCATGCATGCTCAGGTGCTCATGGGCCATAGTAAGATGAGTGAGCAGGTCCTGTCCCAGTCAGCTGCCAGCTGAGTGCCCCATCCCCGCTTTCTCTGCAAGAGATCAGTGGGCCACTAGGTGCTGGCCACAGGCAGCCTGCCTCTCTGGACCCATTCCCAGGCCAGGACAAGCCTAGCTCCTGGCAGCACCTGTTGCCATGGCTCCAGAGGGACTTCCCCTGCTCCCTTCTCCTCCTGCAGGCCAACCTGTCTCCTATGCTGCTGCCAAGCCCACAGTGTCCAGGCCTGGTAGTGGTGGGAGCCTCCTGGCTAACTGGGAAGTCAAGCTGGTGGCATCTCCCCCCAGGGGTCCTCTCTGGGGAGGTACCCTGGAGCCAGCTCCCTCATGTCAGCTCTGTGCTCTGAGCATGCCTCTGCTGCAAGTGTCTTGGGCACACTACAAGGAGTTGTTTGCAGGGACTGAGGGGTGCCCAACCCACTTCACCATGCTGCTGCTGATTGACATGGTGCCCTGGGCACACTTGTGAACCTGGCACAGAACCCTGAGCTCTGACAGTGCAGAGGGCAAGCCTGCTCTGTCCCAGCAACCTCTGCTGCCACCTGGAGGGACTGCTTGTGGTTGCACTACACATCCTTGCCCCTTGCAGCTGAGAAGGACATCGCTGCTGGCATCAATGCACTCCTTGGCATGTGAGAGGCCTGTGTTTGCCTAGCTCCAGGGTCACAGGCTGCACAATAAGGTTTTGCATTGTGTCCCACCTCCCTGCATGCTGCCTCTGGGGGCCAAGAGGAGCACAAATGGGTCAGGCAGGGTGTAGGGGATGAGGGCCAGGAGGGCCCTCCTCTCAGTGTGGGGGTTTACCAGGTGGGTGTGGCAGCTGTGCCCAGCAGCCCAAGTCACTACCCATTGGTGGTGAGGACATGTGGCTCCCAGTGGTGTACCGGGGTGCCGGGGTGCAGCATCTGGCTGCCCAGACAGGGGCCTCCTCCAGGGAGAAGCTGGAGCTTCTGGTGAATGGCTGTGCCATGGCCAGCCTGGCCTCTTGGGTGGGACTGAGCATGTGGAGCTGGCAGGGCAGGTGCTGGCCTGAGCTTCTAGAGCTGCTGCAGGAGGCCAGTGTGGGAGAGCATGGCAGGAAGGGCTCCTGGTGGGCCAAGGGGCCCTCCCCCATTGATGCATCATCATGCATGCCAGGTTGCAGTGGAGGCTCGGGCAGGCTGCCTGTGCTGGAATAGAAAGCATAGCTCTGGCTAGGGTCCCAGGGTGTGAGGATGTCATTCACACCCTGGGACCTCTCCCTTACACTGGACTAGCAGTCACCTTTGTGCCTCCCGCTGCCCAGAAGCAGGCCCCTCCTGGGCCTGGGCTAAGGTGCAGTTGCACCTCCACTGGTCAGGAGTCCCTGCCCCAAATCCTGTCCCTGGTCTCCCACCACCCAGCCTCCCTGCCTGCGCCCAACTCCATTGCCTCAGCTTGCCCCAGCATTGGTGTTCATTCATGTAGCATCTTCCTGCTATTACAGCTCATGACATACAACAAAGCTTATAAATAGACAATAAATTCAGGTTACATTCAAATTAAACTTGCTTCACAGGAAACTAATTCTGGCATTTTCTAACTTTTTTTTGCATGGCATTGCAACCATCATGTTATTCCAACTTAATTTATTTGTGCACAATTGTTCATAGAACAGAATAAATCACAATGGATGTGGTGTCATGAAGTGATTATTATTCACTTCAACAAATACAATAACTAGTAGGACAGTTTAAATACAAGAGAGGTTGAGAAAGCATTGATGATGAGATAAGCATTGGAAAACATTGTGAAAAGATTTGAAGTACAAGGACGAATTTGGAAGAAGACTGGTAGCCCTTGCTGTGTAAAACATGTTCTAAGTATGACATGAAAGAGCACGAACTATCAGCTCTCAAAGCCATAATGGAGAGACAGTTGTGAAGGTAGGGGAGAGGAGGAGTAGTGAGAGTAAGGAAGAGGAATGAGAGAGGAGATTTGCAGAAAATAATTCAATTGATATAGAAAGATGATGAAAGGAACAAAGAAAATAAATATTATGATACAGCAAAAGAAGGGAAAGATGATTCTAGCATGACATTCTGGCTCTAATGGATGGGGAAGGGGCATACACTTTTGTGATAAAAACCATTTTCTCTCTTTCCTGTGTTTGTACATCATGTACCACAATGAGACCCTGATCCACAACTGAGCTCCTAGGCATGATTGCAACATAAATAATAATGGTGAAACAGTAGGTTCATAGTGTTGTTCTAGTTATGATAATCCAGGGAACATGCAAGCAGCAAGGTGCGTTTGGCTGTATCTTTTACTGAATCAACAGTGTAGACTAGCTTTTGGGTGAAAAGTGCTATTCAAGTCCGGGAAAGAAATGAAGCAGGCAGGTCAGAAACTGAGGGTGAGTTTATTATGCACAGATGATGATCTACATACAGATTTAGGTGCAGAGACAGAAAGGAAAGGAAGAGGTGATGTGTACTAATGAGAGAGAGAGTACACGTGAGAGAGTACATGTGCATGTGGTGGCTGATAACAGAACAAGGAGCAATTGTCCCAAGCTGCAGCAAGGGAAGTTGATGTTAGATATTATGAAAATTTTTCCACTGGGAGGGTAGTAAAGCACTGAAACAGGTTATCTGAGAGGTTGTAGAGTCTCCATTCTTAGAGGTTTTTAAGACCTGCTTAGACAAAGCCTTGGCTGGGAAGATCTAGTTGGGGATGGTCCTGCTTAGAGCAGGGGGTTGAACTAGATGACCTCCTGAGGTCCCTTCCAACCCTAATTTTCTATGATTCTATGCTTCTATGTGTGTGTGTATATGTGCATATGCTTGGGTGATGTGATTATTGGAGACTTATAGCCAAGACCCTAGGCTGGAAGAAACTAGAGGGAAATCTGTCTAAATCCCATTAATTCAATTTAGTTTAGGCCAAAAATTTTGGTTTTGTTAACAAAAAGGTTTCATAAAATGTAATCAGACCACAGATACTTACTTCTAAAAAATAATGGCATGTTTTGAATATAATGATACATATTGTGATGGTATTTTGTGATGGTATTTTGAATATGAATAGAGCAATTCTGTAACAACAGCAAGGCCATCATGCTACAGAGCATGACCTAACCTCTGTATTAAAAGGGTTTACCCTAAATTGCCTCCTGTGATGTTTCTCACATCTTACTCTTAAGCAGCTGATATTTTACAGTATTTGAGGAGAGGTATTGAACTAAGTGGGCCAATGGGCTGATTCAGTCTAGCAATTCCTATGCTTCAAGTACTAGTAATTGACACTGGGTGCAGTTAAGTGGCTGAAATGGTAAGAAGAAAGCTCTCCATTTAATATTATTTTGGTTTCAATGAGCAAAAGATGTAAGGAGATTAGTATCTCACAGTATCTCTTAACAGTGATGATGTCA
>NW_017729024.1:162176943-162198160 GCF_001723915.1 Gavialis gangeticus | reverse complement strand
CTCACATCTTACTCTTAAGCAGCTGATATTTTACAGTATTTGAGGAGAGGTATTGAACTAAGTGGGCCAATGGGCTGATTCAGTCTAGCAATTCCTATGCTTCAAGTACTAGTAATTGACACTGGGTGCAGTTAAGTGGCTGAAATGGTAAGAAGAAAGCTCTCCATTTAATATTATTTTGGTTTCAATGAGCAAAAGATGTAAGGAGATTAGTATCTCACAGTATCTCTTAACAGTGATGATGATTGTCTTCCTTGGGTATGCAGACTTAATATCATTATGGCACCCTTTGTTATACTTCCATCTGTATTTGTTATTAAGCATCTAGTCTATGGCCTTTCATCACAGTATCACATAACACCAGAAAACTGAACATGCATGAGAGGCCGGCAAGCTGCACAGACCTCAGGGAAACAAAGGTTATGCAATAATCTTTCTTCCAAGTCACAATCAGAATTTCTTTTTTATCTTTTGATCCCCTCTGACAAGCATTCTGTTGCCTCTGCTTCCCAGAGGAGGTATATGTTGCCAGCACCATTTTCTCTTGGTTTTGCTGGGAAGGAATCACTTTTTCTAGCAGTGGAGTTACAATTCAGAGCTTTGTCTGAATGATAGAGCTCACATTAGCAGAGAAAAAGAAATCACCAGATTTGAACAATAATAACCTCACTGTCCTTAGCAGTTCATAGGATTTTCTCTTTTCTATTCAAATCAGATAATTTGAAAGCAACACTACTTTCTACAAAATTTTGATTCTTCAAGTCTCTAGATTTAATTCCTGAAACAATCCTTTACGTGCAGGGTCAAAACCTGGACTGATGGATTTAAATGGTAAAATTCCTAGTGATTTAATTAGGACTGGGATTTTGTCAGATCATAATGTTTAGCAGCTAAGTATCTGAGAGAAAAGACATCTCTTCTTCATCAGAGACCTAATATCTATAGGTGAGTGATTCTCAACCAGGGTTTGTGGCACCCTGGGGTATCTCAGGATCCTTTCGGGGGTGTCTTGGAGTGCCATACAATGTTGGTAGTGTTAGGTGTGCAAACATGATTCACAAGATAAAACCTAAAGACGTCCAATAAGAATATATAGCATCAAAAACATTCTGACATGTTGTCTGACCTTTGTAACAGAAAATGTGCACTAGTATTTTTCTGTAGTGAAAAATGTGTGAAAATTAAGATCTGGCATTTTCCAAAGGGTGCCTCGAGTCTAACAAGGGTTGTGTAAAAAGGTTGAGAACGCGTTCTGTAGACTAACTTATGCTTTTTACCATTAATGCATGCATACTTTTGTTGGAACAGAGTGTATCTACCTCTATACAAATAGTTAATAAATAGAATATAATTCCTGGGCTTTGTAGGACCAATAAAATTTGTGCGTCGCAAATGGCTTCCTCTGGCTGCTCTTTACATCAGCCCTTAAGAGCTTCCTTGGCTGCATTCCTTGACTTATATTCATTTATAGTGCACTCTAAACTCTGTGAACTACGTTTAATCTATCTCTTCCTGGCTCTCTGCCTACCTCCATTCCAAATGATTTCCCTATGTTATCCAGTTCTTGCTCTCACCCCTTCTGGCTCTCCATCGTCCTGGTTTTGTTTTTTACGTTGGTCCTCTCCTACTCCAGACTCACTTGGCTCAGTCTCATTATCCTTCTTCTCTTCTAGGTTTTCATCCTCTTTCTTTCTCTTTACATGCCTGATTCTCTGGTCTTGTTTCTTTCTTGCCATTTAGAAATGTTCTGCCCGTAGTATTGTGTGTGTCATTTCAGAGCCTCTGATAAGCGATATAGTTCCCCAGAGGCCACTTGGATTTCCCACGAGTGAAACAAGAAACTCTGGGAACAGCAATTTGGGACACAGAAGAATGGGCTGACTTGGAGTTAAGAGGTCTCCACATGTGGTTGCTACAAGGCTGATGTGGCAGTCCACACTGGGGTTTTCCTGTTCTGGATTTCTTGTGGCGTAAGACCAACTATTGCCCTAGCATACTTTGAACAGCCAGAGGGATAAAATATTTGAGGAGGATCATAGTGACTTGAAAGACTGGGTCTTTTTGCTATTTCTATCCAATAGGTACTTTTGCTGTCCCATTACTGTAGTATCTGAGCAACTTATAATGGTTAATGCATCTACCTTAACAAAAAACACAGTGAAGTAGAGAAATAGTGTTATTTCCATTATATTCCCTCCTTCACAGAGGGACTCAAACTGCTTACCAGCCCACTGGGCAGCCTTAGAAATAAAGAAACTCACTGTGGGTGACTTATTCATTGTGGATAAAAAAGAAACCTTGTCCTTCCACTAACACTCTGCAATGCAGTACAATGTTTTCCATACATCACAATTTGCTCATTTTTAAGAACAGTCTTAGATTAGCAGTTCTTAACTTTTTTAGCTCAAGGCACCCATTGGAAAACACCAGCTCTTAGCTGTCACTCTTGCTTTGACTGCAGAAAACATGTAGAGCAATTCTTCTGTTGCAAAGCACTCAAAAAGAACACAACAGGTCAGAATATCTTTAACACTATGGCTTCCTGTTTGAAATCTCTGTGTTTAATTTGTGAATCATGTTTGTACACCTAATAGTGCTAACCCTGTGTTGCACCCTATGGCACCCTTGAAAGGATCTCAAGGCTGTGTCCTCCTGGTTGAGAATCACTGTCTCAGATGAGGGCTCTCCAACTTCTTAGTGGTTGGGGGTGGCACCAGTAGGAGCTATATGCCATGGAGTATACACCAGTGGGGGCCACACTCCCCCTCATCTCCCCACTGCTTGAGTGGATGACTCCCTGCTCACCCCCACAACACCACACTGGTGGGCAGGTGCCCTCCTCTTACTGCTGTACCACATGTGTGGGTGGGTGGGTATGTGACCCTCTCCATCTCCTTGGAATCCATGGCCCCATGCCATGGGTTCCCCCAGCACTACAAACTGCGCTGCACTGCAATGCCCTGGCCTGCCCTGGCCTGCCCTGCTCTGCCCTGCCCTGCCCCACCCTGTGGAACAGGGGAAGGAAGTGAAAACCAAAGAAGTATGGGGAGGCTGGAGACCCCGGCTGCAGCAGCAGCTAGAGCTATGAGGGGAATAGTGGCCAGGGGAAACCCAGGGGCTACAGATTAATTCTTTGTGAGCCACCAGTTGGACAGCCCTGTCTTAGATCAATAGAAGAAGGTTGGTGGAGTAATAAAGTGGAAAGCCTGGGACTATAATTTACAACAGGGTCTTCAAAGTACCGTAAATAATTAGGTATGCAAATTGCAATGAAATTCAGAGGGAATTGGTTGCCTAATTCTCTTAGGGTCCTTTGGAAATCCCTGCCAAGTTTTATATACAACAAATTGACCCAAGTACAAGGCATTTTCTTAGCTTACTAGAACTGTATTAAATAAATCCAGTTTCACTGCAAATGGTAGGAGTAGTCATAGGCAGCTGTTTGTTAGTGGCTAGCTCTTCTATCCCAGCAAAAGGGTTTACCCCTTCAGTGATTGCTCTGTTGAGAAATGTAGCAATTTTAAGTTTTTCCAAAGTAAAAATTGATGGTATCAGAACTGTTTTTCCCATCATTGAGGAGGTGTCTCCTTTTGCCTGATTTCCTGCTGTTGCTAATAATATTACTTTTAAAAAAAAAAATTAAATGAACTCAGCATTTGGGGCTGCTGGGATGATTTCAAAATTAAATCCCACCACTCACACTTGATTCATTTCCAACTAAATTACTCAAAGATTGTATTCCTAAGACAATTCCTTAGTGACCAGAATTGTTCGTTCATTTTCTGGCAACAGGTGTTATGTTGCTTACTTTGAAAATAGATACAATTACAATCAATTGTTTAAAACAAATAAATAGACTCGGCACTGGTTCCAGAGGCATAGGCCGAGGCCTGATTAGTCAATTTTCTTGAACATTCTTGAACAAGAACTTGTTTTCTCAGTTGTATCAGCATTTAATATAATCACTGTGAGGAATTTCTTGTGGACTTCATGGGTCTTCAGGGGGCTAAGGCAGCATTAGTGAAATCTTTCAGCCATTGACTGATGATGCCACAATTGGGTAGTTCATATTCATTCTTCTGGATTCAAGTGCTACTTTGGGCACAGTAAACCATGCCATTTTGAAATGCCTCAGCAGTTGTGCTGCATTGTCTGACACAGTGTTTAAGGGGCTTTGCCAAGGTCAGACAGAGCTTTCATTGTGCTAGAACTGCATTACTAAGTTTAATTCTAGTCTGAGATGTGAAGAGGGATAAAATTTAATCTAAAACTTTTGCACTTATATTTGCATGATTATCATGTATGCTTTTTGTTAGTTGAACTGAATTCAGCAGGGCGGGTGGTGTTCATCCCACGCCTATCAAGGAAGTAGCTGAAGGAATTTCAGGGCCAATGATAATATCTGCAAACTTACAGAGGAGAAGGACTGACAGTGTCCCATTTTAAAATGGGAAAAAAGGAGGACCTGAGAAATTGGTCAGCCTGACTTCAATACTTGGGAAGTTACTAGGGCAAATTACAAAACATTCATTTTTATAATTGAGTCAGCAGGGACAACAGGGATGATGAGGGAGTGATCACTAATTGCTAACATAGATTCGTTAGGAACCAATCATAGCAAACCACTTTGATTTCCTTCTTTGACATGGTAAGTAGTTTGGTGAAAGAGGGGAACCTAGTAGGTATAATACACCCGGGTTTTAATAAGTTTTTTGTCTCAGTCCTGCTGAGAGCAAATTACAATGCTTGTGGCTGGCTCAGGTTAGGCTATGGGACCAGGACAGTTCAAGTTAGTAAGGTAATTCACAGGTGAGACTGGAAGTAGGACGAATGGCATCATGTTGGTCCTAAGTTTGGTAATCTTCCATATGACACCCTTAGCTGTAATGAATAGAGTGCTGTGTGCACCCCCATGTGCCGTGTGCAGAGCCCTGGTGTGCTGGGTGCACTACCCCTATAAAGGGCTTTAATTGACAGAAACTGGGTGAGTGAGTGGGGCTTGGGGTGTGTGTGGCTGGTGTTCTGTGCGTTGGCGAGGGTACACTTGTGAGAGGGCCTGTAAGGACTGATAGACAGTGACTGAGGAGACCGAAAGAGAGTGCTAGCTTGTGGGAGCGGGTACAGATCCTCCGCAGAATCTGGGTCCTCTGAGAGGAGCAAGGATCCCGGGAGCAGTCGGAGACTGCTCCTCAGCACACCACTACACTCAGTCAGAGGTTGGCTCCCTGACATTTTTCCCGTCAGGTGCATAAGGGCTTTGGTAGCGGCCTCACTGAGTAGTTGGTGAGTATTCCCCCATACCTTGGGAAGGGATACTTTCGTGGGCTACCTTTCTGTCATATATCCTTGTAAAAGACCAGTGACTGGTAATAGGGTAAGGTAAGCCCTGGCACTGGGTCTGAAGAGGCAGACAGAGCCAACGATGGCAGTGGTCCAGTAAATATCTCAAGTGATTGTTGTCTCTTTGTCCTGGTTATAGGATTTATAGAATTTATGCTTAGTGTTAATTGTTACTGCTGTTACTGTTGTTCTTTTTATGTTTATTACTAATGAAGTAGTGGCTCTTTTGTGTTTCTTTAATAAACTGTTTCATTTGTGTACCACAAGCCTTCCTCTTAGTGATTTTTAATTAAACTGGTGACAGGGCCAAGACCCACCTTACCTTTCAGGGAGAAATCTGAGGAGAAGCGGTTGTTTAAGCCAGCTTCAAGATTTGGTTTAAAAAGGCATGATTTTCCCTCAAAAGTCCCACATTGAACTCTCATAAGTAAGCTGGGGTAGGTTGAGGAGATGGAATTAGTCCATTCTAACTGAATAGCAAGAGGCTTCCTGGGCCATCAGTTCCAGTCTCCTACATTTGTAGGTAACCATTTACTGTTACTGGACACTCAGAGAGGACCAAGACAGCAGAGCCAGGGTTGGATGAAAAAGAGTTAGAGCTGGATGCCACCCACATACTGATGACACCTCACTCCAGATCTCCACATGATCTTGCCCAGTGGCCTCATACATGCACTGAACAGTGGGAATGACAAGATGGACCTTTGTGGGGAGGGTGGGGAAGGAAAGATTCTGAGGGGAGAACAAGCACTTGGGCATCACCACCCTCTGGGATCTCCCAGTTGGAAAAAAACTGATCCAATTTAGAGCAGTCCTGCAAATACTTACCAAATCATACAAATGCTTTATCACCTCATGATCAACTGTACCAAAGGCTACTGAAATATCTAGTAAAATGAGCATGGCACAATTTCTCCTCTAGATCTACAAGTTAAGATCACTGACCAAAGCCACAAGCACAGTCTCCCTGCTATATCCAGTTTGAAAGCCAGACTGACAAGTGCCCAGATATCTGATCATGTCCAGATGTGCCCAGGCCTGTCAGACAACCAGCTGTTCAATGACCTTCCCCAAAATGGAGAGGTTGGAAATGGGGAGATAGCTGGCTGTGGAATCATCATCAAGAGATGGTTTCTTGGGTAGGAGCTGGATAATCACAGCCCTATGAATGCCTGGCACCCTAATTATCTGTAGAGTACCATTCACAGTGGTATGTATGGACTTCTCTTGCAGTAGCCTGATTTTTCCACCCAAGATGACCTACAATTTTGCACTTGCCAGGAAATACATGTGCTGTTGTACCTGTATAGATACTGAACCATTGTAAGAAGACATAATCAGATTCTGATCTAATTTAATTATTTACATCCAAAATAAAGTAATTGGCATATACAGTGTTGGCAGAACACAGCCACTTGAATATCTTGGCTTTATACCATTCGACTAAAGTCAGCTTCCTGGTCTCCTTGTCTTTTAGATTAGAACATAATTATTCTAGTGGACCTGTCTTGTATTTTTATACAAGAAACCCAGCCATATCTGATTAGCAGATCTAATCCTTTAATTTCCTGTCTCAAGAGGCAAAATGCACGTAACCTGTAGTACGAGCACTAACAACAAGAGTTTTGCTCAGTGTTCGCCATGTGGTACAAACGGATGCATGCATATTTTGGAGAAAATATTGGAACCAGATCCTAGAAATCTTTCTCAGACCTCTTCCCTCCTCCAGGGTAGGGAGCAGGGAAGGGCTCTATTTGACCTCTTCCCTCATGGGGAAAAGGCGCTGGAAATAGTTTTGCTTCTTCTCTTTGCTCTAGCGAGACTCTGAAATGGGGATTCTCTCCTGTTTCAAGTTGCTGCTGCTGCTGCTTCTCCAGCAATTCCTTACCTGGGCACCCAAGAAAGGGAGGAAGATAAGGAAGGAAAATTTTGCAGAACCGGAGAAGTGGATGAAGTTTGAATTTGATGAAGAAAGCACAAAACAAACAACGTAGGAGTCTGCTTCTTTTGCTTCACAACCTGCCTCTTCCTTGCCCCAGCTTGAGTGCCCCAGCTTGATTCTGCTGTGTTTCTTATCAGCAAAAAACTGAAGGTGAACATTTGGCTCAGTAGGAAGGAAACATTGTTCCTTTGAATAACTATAGGGAAAAGTTTGAATAGGAGTGGAATGAGGCATCTGCTCTTCCCATGATATCCTGTGTATACATGGCTGTGACAGAAGCTCCTGTCATCTCTTAATCTGCACCTGTATCTTTCAGCTTTCCCTTTTTGTTGTTGTTTCCAAGTGCAGAGTGATTTAATCTAATGTGATACACAGGCTGGGGATTCTCCAGGTGCACCCAGAGATTCAGATGTCCACTGGCCAAGAGAAGGCACTCTGCTTGCAGACGTGGACATGCCTGATTCAGAAGAACCTGCTCCCTAGTATCAGATACTTCAAGGGAAAGTCTTGAAAATCCCAGTATGGACAAGTAGGGGATAACCAGCCAATCCTCTTCTAACCCATCATCCAGGCCTTGTCTCATCCTGGATAAAAGTGTGATGTTTGAATGTCTCAGCAAAAACATCCTAAGTCGCATATTTGAAAAGTCTAGTGTACCTTTCAACACAGACCAAGATGGTTGTAGGAAAGCCTAGTTTAGCATGTGTTATCGTATACACTATTTGTCTACACAGGAAGATATATTCTTTATGAAAATAGTGACTGTTTTGTACCACTTAGACACATTAAGAGAAAGCTTGGGAGGGAAGGTGGCTTTGTGCCACCTTGGTGGGTCATAGGTTCTGGACAGTTGGGAAAGCTAACTCAGCCACTCAACGTCAGAGTAAATTGGAACTGGTCTGATTTATGTCAATATTTCCAGAGGGGCTGTGTCACGATTCAAAATTCCCAAAGGGTGACATATTGTTTGCACATGATCTTCCATCCTCAGCCTTCCCACCCAGCAGACAATTCATACCAGCAGACGTTCATATTCAAGTAGGGCAGTGTAGAGTCATGGACATTCCTACACCCCCTTGTTTCACACCCTTGGACAATTCTCCCATCCTTTGCACCTTTGCAGGTCCTGAAAGACCCCTATCCCTTTTTGAAGTAGTATCTTGAAGGTCAGAACTGGTCCATCATTTTTAATATGACAGTGTTTCTTCCCCCCTTCTCCTCTCCTCCCCCCTGTCCCAGGACTGGAAAGAAAATAGGATGGAATGGGGGGAGGAGGGTGGAGTACAAAGACAATGTGGGCGTAAGGCACTAGAGAATGGTTGTGCTTTATGCTCACTCAGCTCTTAAATGTCTTTAGTTTATTATTTCTAGTACTGGCAGGCAAATGTGGGGATGGGGAGTAGAATATGACAACCAATTTGAGGAATTCAACAACAAAAGTTTCTGTTAACTGTGATTGCCCAATTTGCTAGACCCACTAGGAAGACTGCCTACATATCAAACAGCAAACACGCTTAGGAACATTTAGAAAGAATCCCTCTCTTGTTAGCAACAATAGGGCACTGGGCAATAGATATGTCATGTCTAGAATATCATTCCTACCAAGTAAATTAAATAAAGGTGTTGCCATAGTTCCTAGAAACTCCATTGGCATGTTTTGGGCCTGACTTCCAGCTAAAGGTTGCTCAGCACCTTGGGAATTCATTCCCATGACCCAGATTTTTACAGGCATTTAGATGATTTACTGCTATTACATTCTGGCATGTGTACCTGACCCTGTGAGACAGGGAGCTTCTTCTGCAAGTTACTGAATACCCACAGCACCCTAAGTACTCCTGTAAGGTTATTTTATTCATTAGGTTACTTTAATTCCCAAACAATGAGATCTGAGTGGAGATAAAGAGTGACCATTCTCCAGTGTTTAACACCTACTTCGTATTCAACTCTGCAGATGTAATGACTTCACAAAATGTAGCAGCAAATCAGACCCTAAATCTCTAATCTAACCTTTTGTGTTTATATGCTAGCTATTTGGCATAGGTTACAGTCAGGAGGGTTTCACTTTACACAATGTATTTCTATTTTATTATGTTATGCTGTTAGTAAAATCTTAGCATTTAATTGAACATGGTGGAGTTCCAGAACTCACTCCTTTTGTTTGTTCTTTGCAGTATAGTTTAGCTGCGCATAGTTAAGTGATTTAGTAGCTCATTTAACTTTATTACATTCTGCACCTGGGGTTTTCCTGGAATGTAGAGGCTTGGTCTCACTGAGTAATTAAACCTTTAAAGGAGTGATTGAAACAACCACTAATGTAAGGTGGGAAAGGAGTGGGGAAGTCAAAAGGGTTGTTATAAATCAAGGGGAAATGTCACCACGACGTGTGTATATAAAATCTAAGCAAGAATTGTGGATTTAGCATTAAGTACATAACCATGGGCTCAAATGTTGGAGAAAGGAAAAGCACAAAACATTTTCATTTTTAGCAGTAGTTTGTTCAGTTCTTTGCTTTTTAAAAAATGACAGTCAATCAAAGGACCTATGTTTGGTTATTAGGGCATACAGTCACTTTAATAAGCTACTCTCTCTGTACTGTATTGTAATTGTAGCACATTGCAATGGAATCTGATGCATCTTCTTGGTTTCCATGACGTTTAAGGGACTAGTACAATAAGACATGTTGCAGACATGGTCTCAGAAAAGGTGCATTGAGGGCCTTGCCACATGTTATACCTAGGAGACATTAAATGCATTTAAAATCCTAGTGTCTGAAGGGTCCTATATATGTGCAGGGTGACTGCTTTGACACGCTGTAATTACAGAAATTTGGAGTAGATTAAATTAATTGAGTCTGCTACAGCGTGGTAATTACCATGCTCCAGCAGACTCCAGAATCATGTGTATCAGTGTCCCCATTGCTGAAAAATGGCAGCAGGGTGATTTAACCTAAACCTCATTCAATTCGCTTAGTTCAAAGTACCCCGCTGCCATTTTTCAGTGCGGGGACACTGATACCTGTGACACTTCTGGCACTCTTAAATAGCACGGCTCTCAGGGCTGTGCTAATTAAAGTGCTTCCCCTGCCTTATGGAGCACGTCTATAAATGAGCGTTGAAGTAGTAAAATGTGCTAAGTACCGTTGTAGCATAACAAAGTTAGGACTTTTCCAGCAAGGAACATCTCCAGATCACATTACTTCATACGTGTTGAGCTAACATCTGACGGCTCCACAGAGGTAATGCAATCAGGAGACTGGTGGGTTGCAGGGAAGGCACTGTTTGTCAGCCCCAGCCCCACTCCCCCCTCCCCTCTCCACTCCACATCAGAGTGGACCCCCGGTGTGCTGCAAAGACTGGGATGGATGAACAACTATTTGTTGGTCCCAGCCTCCGCAGTGCACTGGCAGTGGTGTATCTAGTGGGGAGGGGCAAAAGTGGTGACTGCTGTAAGCACTGACTTGGGGTGGATGAAAAAAAGTGGTTGTTGCTGGCAGCTGTGAATTTGTAATTGCAAATGTGCAGGCAACCAGAAGTCACCACTTCTGCTTTGCCTGAGGCACCCAGGCACATCCCTACACTGCTGTACATTGGAATCTTCTATGCCTCTGGTGCTTAGGATGCATTTTATTTAGCTCATAGTGTTACTGTGTGACTGCTCAGAAAACATTCTCACTGTGTACTATGAGCTAAATAAAACATGTCCTAAGTATAACGGGCAACAAGACTCTGAAAGAGCTGTGTGTGATGCTATATAATACCTATCCACAGCCTAAGTGTAATTCAGTCCTCAAACTGCATGGTTTAAATGGGAGTTGCATATGCATATCAGAGAGTAGAATTTGACCTGATGCCTAATTCATTGCTATTAGCCCACAAATTTATAAATAAAAAATATTAACTTCCATAAAGCTAAGTACAAAGGGCACATAGACCCAAAACAGCTCAGAACTCACTAACCCCCAGGAAAGACTATCTATACTTTCCGCAGAATGGTGCAATGTAATGAAGATTTACAATAATCAGGAGCTTAAGTCACATTTACTGATGCTAGGAGCTGCAAGGTGCATCCCCTGAGCCAAAAAGGGCCGCCTTCACTGTAGACTTATGGCTGCTGGAGAGGACAGATTGTTTTAATAATCCCCTTCTCAGACAGTCTGCCAGAGTTAGGGTCTGCATTGAATCAACACATCCCCTGGCTGCCCTGGCCATAGCTTCTCCATTCTGGGGGCTCTATTAGGCTCCCAGATGCAAGAACAATCTTAGGCTCATTTCATCATGGTATTTCACCAATGGGAAACATTCTGAGTGGACTTTCTACCTCCAGACTCTCCTTCATAAGCATAAATCTAGACAAACGCCATCTAACAACTCTGTGCTTTATTTTGTACACTAGCATTATGAGTTTCTATAGCTCTGCTCATCAGGCTGGAGAGGCCAGGACAAGTAAATGTGGGAACCAGTCACGGTGGCACCATCTCAAGTTGTATCCTCTCCCCATCACAACCTCTGCAGTAGTTAAGAGTTCAGAATTTAGCTGTCCATCTGTTTGTCCCTCTTCATAATCCAGGAATAAACACATTGCATATAATTTCTAGTCTTCAATTTTAGCATTGACAGGAGCCACTTCAAAAATACTGAAAGAAACAGTTGTGCAACTCATAATAAGAGCATTTTTGTTCTTGTTCTTAAGCCAATGCTTAAGTCCCATTAACTTAAATATTATGTGAGCATGTACTTAAGTTATTTTGTGCATATGGATGCGTATCTGAATTAGGGCCAAAAATGGGAGACCAGACTTAACCACTTACACTTCATGATTTATACTTTGGCATTGTACCAGCCTGACTGTGTCTTCTATTAACAAAAATGAACTAATTAATAATTTGTATAATGTTTAAAGAAACAATGGCGGTGACATACTTTGAGCATTTCCATCATATGTGAAATTCTGATTTCCTAATTCAGACCTACCTAATTATTGCTTTCTGTGGATGGAATGGTGGAGGATGGTTCCCTCTCAGTTTATTGATGTGATCCTGGAGCCTGAATATGTAAGGCAGATTGATAATTCAGTTTCTTTTTTAAATAAATTATCTGTCTTCTGTACCAAAAAGTGTCTGCGATTTCTGCCTAATTTCTGGAGTTCTGATTGTTAAATTAGCTGGAAAGGAACTGGTTAATTTCCTTTTTTTCTTTAGCAGAAATAGAGAGTATTTTGTAGGAAATTACTATGAGTAACATACAACAAAGTATTTTTTTCCCATTGTGCTGGAATGTGTCTAGAAGAGGGAAACTACAGTTAAGAATTAGAAAAAATAAGGAAAAAAGGAAAATAACAACATGGGACTGTCTGCAGTGCAATAAGGAAAACAAGAAAAACACCAGGAGAGGCATCCCAAAAATATGCTTTCTGCATGTGTTAAATATTTTAAAACATGACGCTTTTCCTTTCAAAAACAAGAGACCTACTGTTTTCACAATCTCTTATTTTTCTGAGGAGAATGCTGCATTCCAATCTTTGTAGGACACTTCATTTTAGTTATAGTGATATTTGATTGTGGTTACTATGACAAAAGACCGAGGAATCAGCACATGGGTGGCTTGGATGAATGTGCGATCTATTTTTCCTTATAAGTAACATATCTATAAAAATCAGTCAGAGACCCAGTCTTGCCATCTATTGTCGAGTTAGTGGTCCATGGTACTGAACATACGTAACACTTTTAAAAATTTTACTGGTCATTTTTTTAACTACACTGTGGTGTATTTTGCAATTTTATAGGATGTTATTTAGCTTGTGCTTTCTTAACAATAACATGTATTTACAACACATGCAAGTTTCCTAACTAGTGTTGTAATGAAAAAATATTTGCACTTTTAACAAAGATGAGGATACACAGGTTTATCTGCTGAACACTGTGAGTTTCCATGTCCTGTTCTTTGAAGATACAAAACCTAGTGGGGTTCCTGGGATACTATAAGAAAATAAAGCCACCAGGCTTTTTGGAATCAAGAGCTTCTCCTTTCTTACACCTGTGTCAGTTTACGAGGGAGGTGACAAAAATGAAACTACATTGTGAGCTATCACTAACTTGCTTAAAGAAAGATTTAGTTTTCTTTGATTAGTTTCTTTGAATGCTTAGAGGCCCAAAGGAAGAGGATACACAAATGGAACTTAATTTAAACCTGAGAGACAGCCCTTATCTGAAGAATTTAAAGTTTGTCTAGACAAGGCAGACAGAGGCTGAAGGGGTTAAATCCACAAGAGCACCTAATGATTGTCACATAAAACTAGGCTTAGCAGAATTTGATTTCTATTTTTTAATAATTTCAATGAATAATATTGATGCTTATTTTAGTAATTTATTTTGAGTATTATAGATTTAAATTTTCAGGATTTGTGAAATTATGGGCATGAGGGGTAGATAATTTGTTAATGACAGTATTATAGTGCAGTTTAACCTCCCTCTATGACAGACATTAACTACTGTAGGACTTCTGCCAGCTGAGTAGCAGAGCTGCCATGAGTCCTGGTTCTGCTTGCCCGCAACTCCCTCTTCCATTTTGTCTTCCTCTTCCTTTGTTCCCAGTCTCCTGGGGCTTGTGGGACTTGTCGGCACAATCCTGTAGGACTGCTCCCCATGTCATCACACACTCCATCAGCCATCATTTTTCTTACACCACCTTTCTATAAATTTTGATGATTTATGATGGAAATATTTTTTGTCAGTCTGTGAGTGTGAGCTAAACATCAACATTTATTAATGTTTACTGATGAAAACTGAATCCTGTCTAGCCTACATTAGCCTGGTTGCATTAGTTCAGAGCATTTGTAATAAAGCATGCAGAGTGAGCACTTGGGTTGCTCTAGGCTGGTTTAAATGGTTGTGCAAAACCCCCAGCATATAATAGAGAAGGCTTGAAGGGAAGTAGTTGTCTGGAAAAAAGAAGGATGCCTTGTGCTGTTGATAAGGTGAGAAAAATCCTTGTTACCTTCATGTAACAAGGAACCCTAGCCCTGTTACAAGGAAGAAAGGCGGCCCCTTTAAATCCAGAACTTTCCAGGCGCAGTTGTCCAGTCTAGCAGGGGTTAAGGATTCAGCCTGGCTGGCTGGTCAGGTGACCGGAAGGGAAAGATCAGAACCATATAAACCTCAAGAGGAGAAGGCCAGGGGAGGTGGCAGAGAGGGGGACTCCTGATGACTATGAAGAAGCTGCAGCAGGCTCCTTGGGAAGAATGCAACAAGCTGGGAGACAAAAGCCCAATTACATGTAAGCAGGCAGTTTGCCTCTCCTACATTTATTTTCTTTATATGGCCACAGGAACCTATTGTTTATGTTTAATGTTAAGGCCAGTGGTTTATGGCTGAGGCTGTAGGGGAGGAGGAGCCCTCACTAGTACTGAGGAGTGCTGTGATAGAGGGCTTAAGAAGCCCTGTACACTAGGTGTGCAACACTAGGGCCACGAGCCCAGAGTTGCTTGAAGGGAAGATAGAAGCCTTGCAGCTGGGTCCTAGTGGGTGGACTTAGGTGAATGGCTTTAACTACAGAAAGAGGGGCAAAGCTGGAGGAGGCTGAGGCCCCAACAGCCTGGCATCACAGGGGCACAGTGTAGAAGGGCCAGTAGGCCTGGTGTTGTGGAAAGTATGAAATGGAGGGCCATGAGCCTGAGTGGGTTAAAGAGCTAGAGCTTCAGAGTCAAGCCCTGCTTAGTGAGTTTTGATTGATAGGACTAGTTAGAGAGAAAGAGGATAAGGCCACAGTGGCTGAGACCCCAACATAAAGAGAAAATTATAAAAACATCTGTGAGGCATGGGGCATGTCAAGGGAAGGTTGGAGTAAGCATTTTGCCCTTAAAGCAACGGCTCATTATCCTCCAGGTGGTGAGCCTTAGGATCTGGGAAACTTTGGGTCAGCCTCCCTCTTTAAGAACCAAGTGATATCAAGTTGTGGCAGGAGAGCAAAGTGGGGAAGCTGGTTCCCAGAGGAGGAGGAACATATAGCAAGACTCACTCACCAGCTTTGACAAAATGCTGCCGGAGACGGCACCCTGTTAGACCTGGATAAAGACATGTTTGGAAGAGTGATGGAACTGTTTGGCTTTTTGCTAGCAGAAGTGAAATTTGCGGCCCAGGGAGGGTTGAAGGCCACTAGGCAACCCTGCATCAACTGGGATGATGGATTATGGTGCCTGGGGAGGTCTATCTCATTGTTTTGTGTTTTGATGTCTTTTATTTGCCTTGGATAGAAACAACTTAATAGTCAGCTGAAGGGTCAATTTATCCTGCAAAAAGGGAAATTGAAGTGCTAAATTACCTGCTGCAAAAGGGGAAACATACTCTAGAGCAGAAAGGTATGAACCCTGCAAAAGGTTCTATGATTCTAAGCAAACACTACTAACATTGAATCCATGTTTATTAGGGCTGTGTGAAACAGCTTTGTTCTGATTTGACTTCTGTTTTGACGATTCAATGGAACAGTGTTTCATTTTGAGTTTTGTTTTGTTTTGAAAGCACTGTTCCGTTTTGTTTTGTTGAAACTGTTTTGCTGTTTCGACACTATTTCAATGTTTTGCACAAAGGTTATTATGGAGAAACATAAAATGCAGCAGGCAGGCAGATCAGGGGCTTGCCCACACCCCTGGGAGGGCTTCCAGTGCTGTGCCTGAGTCCTCCCAGGGGTGTGAGCCCCCAATCTGCCTGTCAAATAAGAGAAGCCAGGTGCTGTCACCTGGGGCCAGCACAGGGAAGATCGCTGCTGCCACTGGTCCCAGGCGGAAGCACCCAGCTCCTCTCATCTGACAGGCAGATTGGGGGCTTGTCCGCACCCCTGGGAGGGCTGCTGGGGCTGTGCTGGAGTCTTTTGGAGGTGCGGGCCCCTGATCTGCCTGCCAGATGACAGACTGGTGCTGGGCACAGCCCGCGTCCAGCGTCAGGCAGATCGGTGATGCTGCTAGCCCCAGGTGGCAGCATCTGGCTCCTGTCACCTGGCAGGCAGATTGGGGGCATACACCCCTGGGAAGACTCCAGCACAGCCCCTGCAGCCCTCTTGGGGGTGCGGGGAGCCCCCAAACTGTCTGCTGGATGACGGGAGGTGGGTGCTGCCATCTGGGACCAGTGGGGCTGGGGCAGATCAGCTTGGGTGGGGACTGGAGTGGGGGAGGGTCCCCACACAAGCTGATCTGCCCTGGGCCCCCACTTGGAGCTTGTTCCATTGGGGGGTGGGGTAGATTAGCTTGGGTGGAGACCTGCCACCACAATCCCTGGGTGGGGGAGCATCCCCGCACCAGCTGATTTGCCCTGCCGCCTCCCGGAGCCACTCCAGGTGGGGGTCTGGGGCAGACCAGCTAGTGTGGGGATGCTCCCGTGTCCAGGGATTGCAGCGGTGGGTCCCCACCTGAGCTGATCTGTCCCGCCCCCTACTGGAGCGGCTCCAGATGGGGGCCTGGGGCAGATCAGCTGGTGAGGGGTTGCTCCCCTGCCCCGGGATTGGGCCAGCAGGTCTCTGCCTGAGCTGATCTGCCTGGCTCCGCTGGCCCCAGGTGGCAACAAATGGCTTCTGTCAGCCAGCAGGCAGATTAGGGCCCACCGGCACTCCTGAGAGGGCTTTGGGGGCTGTACCAGAGTCCTCCTGGTGGTGCATGCCCATGATTTGCCTGCCAGGTAACAGGAGCCAGGTGCTGCCACCTGGGGCAGCTGCAGCAGCGATCTTTCTGGCACTGGGTTCAGGCTGTGACCAGCGCTGGTTTGTCATTTGGCAGGCAGATCGGGGGCCCACACCCCTGGGAGGACTCCAGCCCAGCCCCCACTGTTATATCAATGCCCAGAAGGGGAGCATAGAAAGATGGCTCCTTGTTACAAATCCATGAGACCACAATATAACTAGTACAATTTCAACCCTCCTGCCCTCAACAAATATTAATTACACAACTATGTAGCTGCATCTGTTTGGAAACAGTTAAGTGAACTTTATGGGTGTACCGATTCAATTCCACCACTGGTTCTGCACACCCCAGCTGGAGGGCAAGAGAGTAATTTTTTATCTTGTATTCTTTAATTGTGCCCTTCTGGCATACTCTGGGACCAAGCTGATCTGAAATTCAATGAGGTTAGCTATCAATAGATACAGAATGTACACTTCCAAGTATTGTGTCTCTTAACAGTAGGGTAAACTTTCCTAGAAAATTTATGCTTTAATAGTTTTTTGTGTTTTCTGTGGAATTCACTTTGATCTGTTTGATGATGAATTCAGGGCCTAGTTTTCAATAGAGACTGTCAGTACTATTTGATTCTAAAAATGTTGTGCGGTAATTTCCTTGAGTAATTAAGTTTAAGTCACAGTAATAAAAAAAAATAACTGAATTCAGTGGTAGAAGAAGAGGAAGCCATTGTTTTGGTCACAACCATATGGATATCCTGATCTGGTAAGTTGCAGTAAGAATGTTTTCAGGCTGCTTTTCACAGGCACTTACATGATGGTTTGATGTGAGATGAATCATTTCAGCATCAGGTAAAATTTAAGAAATGTTATAAGTAAAGAGAAGCCTTTATTGTGTGTCCTACTCTAGAGTGGAAAAAAATAAGCAAGTGGTTTTTCTCATGATTTGGCCCTGATATTGGTCTTAGTACATAGATTCATAGATGTTAGGGTCAGAAGGGACCTCAATAGATCATCGAGTCTGACCCCTTGCTTAGGCAGGAAAGAGTGCTGGGTTCAGATGACCCCAGCCAGATGCCCATCCAACCTCCTCTTGAAGACTCCCCAGGGTAGGGGAGAACACCACTGCCCTTGGGAGCCCATTCCAGATTTTGGCCACTTTAACCCTGAAGAAGTTCCTCCTAACGTCCAGTCTAAATCTGCTCTCTGCTAGCTTATGGCCATTATTTCTTATGACCCCCAGGGGCACCTTGGTGAGTAGAGCCTCACCAACTCCCTTCAGTGCCCCATGATGAATTTATAGGTAGACACAAGGTTGCCTCTCAACCTCCTCTTGCGGAGGCTGAAGAGGTCCAGGTGCCTTCGTTTCTTCTCGTAGGGCTTGACCTGCAAGCCCTTAACCATATGAGTGGCCCTTGTCTGGACCCTCTCCAGGTTATCCATGTCCCTCTTGAAGTGTGGTGCCCAAAACCGCCCAGTACTCCAACTGTGGTCTGACCAGCACCCGATCGAGGGGAAGTATCACCTCCTTGGTTCTGTTTGTCATGCATCTGCTGATGCATGATAAAGTGCAGTTAGCTTTTCTGATGACTTCGTCACACTGACGACTTCTGTTCGTCTTGGAGTCCACTAGGATTCCAAGATCCTTTTCTGTTTCCATGCTGCCGAGCAGATCATTTCCTAGGCAGTAGGTGTGCTGGACATTTTTCCTCCCTAGGTGCAGGACTTTGCATTTCTCCTTGTTAAATTGTATTCTGTTGTTTTCTGCCCATTTGTCCAACCTGTCCAGGTCTGCTTGTAGTTGTTCCCTGTCCTCCGGTGTGTCCACTTCTCCCCACAGTTTTGTATCATCCACAAACTTGGACAGAGTACACTTCACTCCATTGTCCAAGTCACTGATGAAGACATTGAAGAGTATCGGTCCAAGGACTGAGCCCTGTGGGACCCCACTGCCCACGCCCTTCCAGGTTGATACCGACCCATCCACCACCACTCTCTGGGTATGACCCTCTAGCCAATTTGCCACCCACCGGACTGTGTAATCATCCAAGTCACAGCTTCTTAACTTGTTCACCAGTATGGGATGGGATACCATATCGAAGGCCTTCCTGAAGTCTAAGTAAACAATGTCAACCCCTACTCCTGTGTCCAGGTGTTTTGTAAACTGGTCTTAAAAAGAGACTAGTTTAGTCAGGCATGATCTACCTGCTATGAACTCATGCTGGTTTCCCCTCAGCATAATTTTTCCTGCTGGGCTCTTACATATATGAGCCTTAATAATCTTTCCAAAGACTTTGCCAAGGATGGAGGTGAGACTGCCTGGCCAATAGTTGCCTGGATCCTCCTTTCTCCCCTTCTGGAAAATAGGGACCACACTGGCCGTTTTCCAGTCCTCTGGGACCTGGCCCGTGCACCACGAGTGCTCAAATATTCTTGCCAGTGGCTGTGCAATGACATCAGCCAGTGCATTCAGTACCCTTGTGTCCTGGGGGCTGTGGTAACATGGGACACTTACCTGCAGCCCGGGACGAAAGTCGTGCAGAGCAGGAAGAGGAACCCGTGCGGCTTGTTAGCCGCCTCTTTGTACAGCTGCGGCTGGCCAGTGATGTCAGCATCAGACACCAGCCGGCACAGTTAAAAATGGCGGTCGCTGCTTCGGAGGGGGCGGATAGCCCGGTGAACAGGCTACAGCCGGTGCCAGCTGCAGAGTGGGCTCTACAAGGTTCCAGTAAGTTGGAGGGGCTGGTGGCCGAGGAAGGAGGCACCGCAACCAGGATCTCGGCCAGTTTCCAGAGGAGTGATGGGCCGACCAAGCGAGAGAAGGCAGGAGCAACCCTGGGAGCACCGCGGGATCCTAAAGTGAGTGTTGGGACGGCAGGGGTGGAGGACGGTGAAGAAGGGGCTAAGAGCCAAGGACAAGCCGGCAGGAGGGTAATCGGGGCGGGATCGCCACCGGGACATTCGGACATCGATGGAGGGGTCTGAGCTGGGTGAGAAGTAGCGGTTAGAGGGGAGTGCCCTCCCCACCTGTAAGCGTCCAGGGACGGGGAGTTGGTGGTGAGTCGGTTAGGAGTAGTAAGGACTTCAGAGTCCCTGAGTTAGGGGAACGGAGACCAGAGGCATGCCCCGGGGTGGAGGTTGTGGGGGGGACTTCAATAGAGGCAATGGCGAAGGTTGTTCACAGGATAGGGTTAGGGCATACAACACTACAGGGTTAGTAGTGTCTCCCGTATTTGGCCCCGAGACATAGAATGGCGGCCGAGGCCTGCGGGGAAAACCACGGGCAATGATACAGCGATGCATCGAAGGTGGCGTGAGGCTGGGGTGTAGGGGTGGCAGAGCCCTGTGAGCAACCGTCGGACCTAGCCCGTGCCACCAAGGGACCCGCGAACTAGCCCCGTCTACTGAGGGACATCAAATCGTGGCAGGAAAGACCGGGTTGGCGGCACGGGAGGAAGAACTACCCCGGCGACAAACAGGCCCAGAAGGGGCAGAGACAACCGCAAGGAGATCAGAGCCACCCTAAGGCGGCTGGGGAAAGCCCGGCGGTCGCACCTTGGATGGAGCTCATCTGGGCCTGCCGACTTAAACACATCCAGTTCTTCCAAGTGACTCTGCAACATCTCAGAGTCAACACTTGGTAGTCTGGCGCCCAGCTGTTGCCTCTCTACAATCCCATTGTGAGACTTGTCTTGCCCCTTGTTTAGGAACACTGAGGCAAAGAACTCATTGAAGAGTTCAGCCCTGTCCCCCCTGTCTGTCACCAATTGGTTTTGCCCATTCAGTAGTGGTCCTATTCCACCCTGGGCCTTCCTTTTACTCCCTATGTATCTGAAAAATAATTTTTTGTTATCCTTAACTTGGGATGCCATCCTCAGTTCAATGGTAGCTTTGGCCTTTCTAACTACCTCTCTACAACCGCGAGCTGAGGAGGTATATTCCTCTTTAGTAATCTTTCCCTGTTTCCACTGCTTATATGCCCCCCTTTTTGCCCTTAGGCTGCTCTGGAATTCTCTGGTCAGTCAAGGAAGCATCTTGGGCCCTTTCCCCTTTTCCCCCTGCATTGGGATTGTCTCCTTCTGTGCTTGAAGGATCGTTTCCTTAAGGTACAGCCCCCCTCCCCGGGCTCCAGCCAAAAGCAAAGCTGCCACTAACCATATTAAGAAACATTCCTAAAATGAAAGATGCAGATTTGATTGGTTTTGTGGATGGGCAGATTCATCTGTTTATAGCAACAAGTATTACAGTATTTTAGAGGATTTGACTATGTTCCCATGTT
>NW_017729024.1:162167617-162171943 GCF_001723915.1 Gavialis gangeticus | reverse complement strand
CTCCAGCCAAAAGCAAAGCTGCCACTAACCATATTAAGAAACATTCCTAAAATGAAAGATGCAGATTTGATTGGTTTTGTGGATGGGCAGATTCATCTGTTTATAGCAACAAGTATTACAGTATTTTAGAGGATTTGACTATGTTCCCATGTTTCATAGATTTCATAGATTTTTTGTGTTGGAAGGGACCTCAGTAGATCATCGAGTCTGGCCTCCTGCCCTGCGCAGGAAAGAGTACTGGGGTCAAATGGCCCCAACCAGGTGTTTGTCCAGTCTTCTCTTAAAGACCTCCAATGTTGTTATTGGCTCAAGCAACTATAATAAACCTAATAATCATTCTAAGCTGAAAGTTTATCTTGTCTTTTAGTTGGTGAAGGTCCCATGTTTGATACTTACTGCTAACTCCAGTACTTGTCTATATATGCAACTAAGTGCATTACATTACACCTGTATAGGGTCTTATGTTGTAGTCCTTCATACTGATGCCATTCTCTTTTGTGTGGATTTCTTGGAAAGAATTAGTTTAGGCCTATATTTATTAAATTGTGTCAGATTCCAGGTGTATCTCTACCTTAGCAAAGTTCAGTGGAAGGACATGAGGATGGGTATATAATTCAGTGCTTTTTATTTATGTTCACCTTGGAAGCACAAAGCTACACTTTAAAGTTTCTCTCAAAGCTGCACTTGTAAGGTATCACATGAATCATTACTGCTCTTCAGATATGAATATGTCACTGGTAGGCACCCAAAGCTGAAAAGCCATTTTAACCTGTGAAAAATAGTTTCCAAGTGAAATCCCAGATCTCCCTCCCTCACAAAACCCAAACACTATTACCATCAGTTTGAAGTTGTGTCTGCAACGTATGGGGCACTTTCCATACATACAAGAGGGGGCAATTTCTTCCCCTAAGTGGTTCTTGCAATCTAAAGTGAGCAGTAGGGCAGTGCAGCTAGGCAGTGTGGAGCTGTGTTAGAAGCTTTGCTTCTTCCTGCCTCTCCCTCTGGCTGCTGTGCAGGTGCAGGTGGGGAACCCAGCTGGGGCCAGGCACGTTCTAGCTGTACTTTGCTGAAACTGGAGGCAGGGAGAAACTTTAGCAGTGTGGACACAGCTTCCATCTGCCCAGTCTGGGCTCAGCTCCCAACCAGGTGGAAGCTGTACCCACTGCTGCAGGTGGGGAGGGAGGTTGGGGCAGGGAAAAACCAGGGGCAGTGTGGTCACAGCTCCCAGTGGCCTGGCTCCATTCCCCACTGGATGGAAAATGTATTCATGCAGCAGGGAGCAGGGGGGTTGGGAGAAGCAGTGGCAAACTCCCTGGCTATTGACACACCACTGAAGCTACCTGTCTCACACAAGCCAGGTTGTTTTGGACTAATAAAAGTTCCTGACCCCTGGTCTAGATATCTTATCCCAGAATGGTTACTATTTTGGATCATTTGGGTAACAGATTGCAAGATTTATGTTGCATCATATGAGACTGAACCCTAATGCTAGTTTGGTCTCAACCCTGAACGTAGCCAAAACCTATCTCAGATCTGATGTGAACACAATCATCTTCGTTCTTCTCTCGTGGAAGCAGAATGCCGCAAGTTACAGTAACAAAATGACCTTGAGTAATCTACTTATCGCCTTCCCTGAACCTTCCAGAAGTGATCTTGTTTGCCTTTTTTTTAATCTGACTCTAATTTCCATGCAAACATGTCTGATAGCTTTGGAGACCATATTGGTATGTTCTGTTCAGAACTTTTACTGGCTTCTTTTTCTTTTGGCAAGAACTTGAAAGAATTGTTACATGATGATGCTTGCTGGAAACATTTATTCACTTCATTTTAAGAATGTGAGTAATTGTGGAGTGCCTGTCATGCATATTAAATGTTTCACTATGAAAACAAATTTTACTATTGTCACTTTTTATGGCATTTCAGCCTGTTCTCTTTGAGTTCTGCCTATAACCCACTGTCACCTTCTCAGTTCTAGAATTAAGGCACAGATTTCATCCAGTACTTTGTGTAAATCTTAGTAGTTTAAAGGCCAGATTTTTGAAGAAATGCATTCCACTCTGTCTCCAAGCCTGGGACAAACAAAAAATAATTATGAAATACAATAGTATGAAGAGGCATAGGCTTATGGAATTTTTGAATCATGGAAACTAGTAATTGAAGAGGTGATGAGTCCGTTCCCCTGGCAAAGCAGCTGCTGCTGTCAGGTGAGGATGAACTGACAGTATGTCATGTCAGGACTCCTCTGGTGGGGCTACCATTTTCTATAGAAGTTAATGTTTTTATTTCAGTGAAGATTCATGGTTTTAGTCTTTATAACCACACAGCTTTCTGAACACAAATCAATGTACTGCTAACTCTGTAGACAACATGAAATTTTAAAGTTTCAGATGCTGAGCTTCATACCTTTACTACCATGGTTCTTCAGGGTGTTTGGGACAGGCAGATCTCTTCTGCTTTTCAGCTTAAGTTTTCCTTTACTCTCCAAATATTTCTTCATGCTGAGTCTTATGGTCTTACTTGTGTTTTAGCCCAAACCCACCCATCATCCACACATACACACCTTTTATTTAGGTTTATGGGTGTTTTTAAACTTGTAGTAGGACCCTAGGATTCAAACCCCATCCATGGCACCAGGAGGCAGAGAACCAGGCTGTTGCACTACCAGTGACAAACCATATATCTGCTCCAGCTCAGCCTGGGCTCTCCCACGAGATTCTTAACAGGGAGGTGACCTGGGAGGACCAATACAAGCACCTGACATTAAAACCCTTCCACTTCCTGCATGGCCTTGTCCCTCTAACAGTGCTCCTAGTATCCTTGCTGTGGACTTCTTTGCTTGAGTCCTATACTCTTTCTCCTATCTTGAACCTCCTAGCTCTGGGCCCCTGCCTCACTCCTATCTCACCTCTGGCTTGAATCTTCCTTCCCTTCCTCCAGCCTTGCCCCTGCGTTGGACCCAAGTACTTCACTCCTGCTTATCTTATCCTGCATATTGGATTCTCTGGCTCTTGACCTCTGGCCTGATCTTGACCATGGATAAGTTGACAGGCTCTGTAAATGGGGGAGACCAGTGGATGTGATATATCTTGACTTTAGCAAGACTTTTACCCACATAATTTGTAGTGTGGATGCAGCTGAAGTCAGGGTAAGGTTTTTTATGGGCAGATTTTATGGCCCTCCAGTGCTATTTCATAATTTCATGGGTAGGTACCCCTGCATACTCATGTATTCCCTGCTGTATCTGCGCTAGAAGCTGCCTCTCAGTTCATATGCATCTGGTCAGCATTCAAACCTTTCGTCCATATGGTCTGCTCCAACTTTTGTAACATACCATCATGTTACCTTTAAGACTGAGTTGCAAAAATTAGCAGGAAAGAGGAGAGCCCACCCACCTTTTGCATTAACTTTTTATCAGGGACTTGAACAGGGTGGAATAGAATTACAGTTGGGCACCTCAGTCTACTTAAGCACCTAATAGGTGGAAAAGAATTTGGGCTTTGGAATCATCTGGCTCTTTTCAATTTTCAGCCACTCCTAGCAACATGTGTCCCCAGACTGACATATGCTAATGGCAGACCTTCATCATCTTTAGCTGGAGATGAACTGGGCCCTATATACCTGGCTTAGTTTTCACTCCAGGCCCACTCATTTCAGCCAGAGTTTGGTGGCCGTTAGTTTTGGGAAGTGATCGGAACTGAAATCAAAGGCTCAGTAACCTTGTCTCCATCTCTGCTGATGAATTGTTTGCAGTCTGTCTGTGCAGATGTATGCTCCTTGTGATCATTGTTTGGAGTAATCTGTTTCTGAAAAACTGTAGTAATGAGTTATATATATTTTATCCTGTCCTTAATGTGTTTTTATTAACTGTTAAACTTTTTAGCCTGTCACTCTTTTGCCAAATTTCTGCTTAGTGTCTAATACTAATAAAGAGATTTACAGGCTTATGAATAGGGTCATAAACATGATTTCTATTTATGACTTATGCCCATTTGGCACTAGCAGCATAACTATGCACTTCCCTGATCCTTGCTCATATGTTGGTAAATTCTTTTGGAAATCTTATTTCCTAATGAAGTCACTCATTGTTTCTGCACTCAACACCTGCCCCCATCCAAAAATAGCATGAACCTTACCTGACCATATGATGCAAGTAAAATTTTTCTTGAGTTGATTAATGTTATGCTTAGATGCATGCACAGTCAACAAGAAAACTAAATGGTCTGTGCTCTTCCTGGATGGAAGAATATAGATGATCTGCAGATACTTCTTCATCCGGATGAAGGGTGTTTGTGCCTGAAAGCTTGCTAAGCAGAATTTTTCCAACTA
>NW_017729024.1:162165927-162167512 GCF_001723915.1 Gavialis gangeticus | reverse complement strand
AGCTGTGTACCTGGTCTCAGAAAACCCAGGCTCATTCTGAATGACAAGAATCTTGTTGCAAAATCTGAGCAGACCTGCCTTGTCTGTGGATAAGCTACCTGCCTTTAAAAAAAATCTGTTCTAGATTTGCTATTAATAATTGCCCATATTAGCTCACAGAAGCTATTTTTGGTGCTCTTTTTTGTTAGCATTTCTTTTTCTTTTGAAAGAAGATGTGGTCATCAGAGTGGCTAATGACCCCTGGGAAATGACTGGGTGCTACTTTTTTTTTTGGAAAACTTTACTCATTGCAATTAATAAAGAACTGTCTCTTCTTGGCCTTATTTGTGGTTGCTCAATGACTCTGGGTTTGGTTGTTGAAATAGGGAGTTTCAAATCATTGTGGGCCATGTGTCGGTTTGGAAACCCTTGCTCTGTAAGTCGCAGCTCTCCCTCTCGCTCAGACTGATGCTTCTCATTGTTATGAGGATTGCTTTGTTTTGCTTTTCTGTACTATTCAGTGCTCTTTTTGTTGTACTGGTTGCAAACTACAATGGAACAGCTCTCTTGCGGTACATCACACCAGTCAATAAGCCTCGGAGAAGAATACTGTTTTTAAAATTCTGTGCAGTGAATAACCCCTCTTACTTGCATTGAACCCTCAGTCCCCTAACATCTTATCTTCGTCCTGAGTCTGTGAGGTCACATAATAGGAATATTTCTTTTTCTTCACATCTACCTTTGGGAAAACATTTGGATGAATGTTATTCATCCCCTTGGTGCCCTGTATGTCTAATAGATGTCTACAAAAGAGCATGCAAACAGTCCTTGGAGTGGATATAATGAGCTGGTTTTGGTCCAAGTAATAACGGAAGCCTGTCACACACCTAAATAAACAGGCATGCATGCCAATGAACACATGCATTCACAGGGCAATGTTAGTGGTAGAACTAGTGCTCTGCTGCCTGGAGTCTCAGGCTGAATGCTTTTTTAACATGTCAGCTAGAAGTACAGCTCTGCTGGGTGCAGCCACCAGATCCCCATTTTACCCATAAATTACATGAAGAACTGAAGTCAAAAGTTCTTAACAAATATTTACTTGATTAAGTCTCCTTGTCCTTTGGGGGAAGAAGATGTTTTCCCACTTCGCAGAATGGTCAACAGGCTGAGAAGCATTAAGCTGACTGCTGTAGTTTCAAGGATCTAGAGGCAGTGGTTGGTTGTAAGGCATGCTATAAAGAGGGAGTGCAATATAATGGCTGGAGCAGGATTCGGAATCAGGTCTCAGTTCTATTTTAGATTCTTCCTGCAAGTCACTGCATGATTTTGTATAACTCGCTTAAGCTACATTTATGAAAGTGTCCAATGAATTTGAGACACTCAGGCTCAAGGCTTTCAAACCAGAGGGCTGTGTAGACAATATAGGTTTGTGTAAGGCTGTATCGTTAGCCCATGCTCCCCTATGTAGTGTAGCAGGGTTACTGATAGCTGCCCAGTATGTCCAGACTCAGAGAATCTTCATTGTGATTGGTGGAGCCCTTCCACCAATCAGGTGAATGCTGGAGAGGAGCTTGCCCTGCCCCTACCTGGGGTGAGGCAGAGAATG
>NW_017729024.1:162154157-162160927 GCF_001723915.1 Gavialis gangeticus | reverse complement strand
TAGCTGCCCAGTATGTCCAGACTCAGAGAATCTTCATTGTGATTGGTGGAGCCCTTCCACCAATCAGGTGAATGCTGGAGAGGAGCTTGCCCTGCCCCTACCTGGGGTGAGGCAGAGAATGTGGACCTGGTTGAAGCCTGCACCTTGCTTCAACCTGATTGGTCCATCTGCAATCCAGGGGTGGAGCCCTCGGAGGGTATAAAAACAGCGGCATGCCCAGCACATGGGCAGCTGTGTTGATGGGTGAAGAGAACAGGCAAAGAAGAGCTGGTGTGAGCTGGCCAGCGGGGCAGAGCCAGTGCCATGAAGAGCCTGAAGACCCTTCGTTGCTGGATGGGAGCAGCAAGTGGCCGCATCCCCAGCCTGCCACTGAGGAACATGGTGTCTATGCAGGTAGCACTGCACGGAGAGTCCAGGAGGGACCAGGACCCTGATAGCTGCTTGAGCGGCTTGGGTCTGCAACCCCTGGCATGCGGCTAGGAACGCAGTGCATAGGCTGGTGCACGGAGCAGGACTCTGAGAGCCGCTTGAGGCAGCTCAGGTCTGCAACCCCTGGCTCAGGGCCAGGCAGTCAGTGCCAATAGTGTGGCACAGAGCAGTCTGGGAGGGATCGAGACCTTGGGAGCCACTAGTGGTGGCTCGGGTCTGGGCCCTGTGGCACAGGGCCAGCAGCCCAGTACAGACAATGCTGCATGGAGGATCTGGGAGTAGATCAAGCCCCAGTGTTGCACGAGGCAGCCTGGGCCTCCAACCCTTAGTAGAAGGCAAAGTCCCCAGGAGCATGTGATGGTGCTTGGGGCTCCAAGTGGACAAGTGGCCCAGAAGGAGTCAGAGGCCCAGGAGGCTCCTGTAAGTGAGGAGCAATGCACCTGAGGGGCCAAGGACCACTCATTCTGGACCCTGGAGTCGTGAGTTGCTGGGCAAAAGCATTCCCACAGGGGAGGAGAAATTCCTCCTGGTTAGTAAGGGGCTCCTGGAGGGGAAGTTCCAGTGGGAGAGGGCCCCCTCTGAGTTTATAGGCTTCACTGGGGTTTGTGGAAGGCCCAAGGAGCATTAGGGATTTCCCCTCCTACTAGTCACTGGTGTGTAGCCCAGGCCTTAGGAACAGCGTGGGCTCTGGGGACTTTTGAAGAGTCAAGTTTATTTTTGATGTTTATGTGCCTTATATTTTGTGAGAGAGTTCCTCATATTTTGTAACATTGTGTCTTATCTTTTGTGTATTTTTATAATTGTATATTGGTCATGTACGACCCTAAAACTATGAAACTATGTAATAGAGTGTTGAGTATATGACTCTTAGTCGGGGCTCTGCTGGGACGCCTTCCTTGATACTTACCTGTGCTTACCTGTACTTACCTGTACTTACCTGTTGCTTATCTGTTTCAGATCAACTGCTTACCATTTATTGTTCAATGCTTCTTGAGGTGGTATAATATTTCAGTCTTCATTTGCAGGATGTAACGCTATATGATAATTGTATATTTGTGTATATACATTCCTCAATATCAATTTCTTTATATTTTGTATATATTAATAAATAGGTACATAATTAAGCATTCCTTGTCCTGGCCTGACTATAGGGAACAGAAGGAACTGGTATGCATTTGCAGATCCCTCTCACAGCACTTCTGCTTAGCCACCCATCCCTTCTATTTGGAGAGGGGAGCACATACTTGGGTGCACCTGGGTTACAGTAGGCTACCTGCTTTAGCATCCGATGAAGCTGCTGCTTACAAAAGTTTATGTATTTCTGATTTAGTTAGTCTATAAGATGAAACTATCCCTTTGTGATTTCTGACTATCTGTATTGCCAGACCCCATGTGGGGGTGACAAGAGTAATCAATATGAGGTAAAGTAGAGCGGGGGGGGGAGATGTAACGAGCACAGATTAAGGCCTAGGGCCCAGCTCAGTATTGTGGCAAGGAAGTTTGGCACCCAGGGAAAAGCCCGCAGCAGCAGGCCACCCTTGTCCCACACGTAGGTCTGGGGGCACATGCACCCACCGTGCATGCCCAGGAGTGCATGCAGTGGCAGGAGGTGCCCTTCCCCTATCCCTGTGCCCTCCCAAAATGAGCTGCTCATGGCTCTGTTCAATGCCCAGCCCAGCTGGACAGCTCCTGTTGCCGCCCCTTCACTTCAGCACCCAGGGCAATCTCCCCACTTGCCCGCCCCCCTTATTATGGCACTGGCCCAGTTGGCTCCAATCAAATGACCAGGGCAGTCAATTCCCTGAGGCTTCAGGCCCCACCTGATCCAGGTTTAAAAGTTGGTCCCACACAGCAGCATGCTATCTGAGCAAAGCCTTTGGTGCTTGCTACTGGCTTGTCTGCAGTTGCTTGGTTTGCTTATGTGAAACTCTGTCTTTCTTGGTGCACCCTGACTCTGGCTTTGACTCCTGACTGTCTGTGAACTCAGTTCCTGGACTTGACTGGTTAACCAGGTAACCTCCCCTGACTGTCCACACCCTGGTTCCTAAAGCTGCCTATACATGTGCTTGGGGGTGAGGGCAGGGTGTTTTAATTAGAGTGGTTCCCAGACAGCTGCTTTAATTAAAATTGCTCACCATAATGTGTATTAAGCCCCTGAGTGTTTCTAAATGGCTGCAGGATACTTTATCTAAAGCTCATTTGACAAGGTTTAGATAAAGAGCTCCCATGGCCATTTTGAAATGCACAGGGACTTGATACACATAACGGTGAGGTAACGCTGGAGCATTCTAATGAGAATGTGGAGCAGACTCAATTAATCGAGCTCTGCTCCAAGTATTCTAATTAGAATGTGAACGATCATGTCTATAGGCACCCTATGAGTGGAATTAAGGTGGGGGAAGAGTCTAAACTGTATGCTAATACATAGGCCAGTACAGGGGAATTGGCGTGAAATAGAAGGTAAATCATGGACATTCTTTTCTGGGCACATCTTACCTTCTCCCTGGCATCAGGTAGAGAATCAAGAAAGGAGTGTGAGTCAGTGGAATGATTCAGTCCCTTCTATGGGCTAGTCAGTGTGTATGTATGGTCCATGAGACAGCAAAGGGGAATCTGTAACAATTCTCTGCTTGAGAAATTGGCTTTCCAGCTCCATCTGTACAGAGGGTTCCCTTCATTATATGTTGGCCCCTGAACATGGGGTCTGCCATGTTACCTCTAATTTGGGCAGGAAGGCAAGATACCAACCCAGAATCACAGGCTTGTGTGAAACCATCTGGGAGCTGGTCACCTCCTTTGACTTTCTGGAGGAAGTGAAGTACATTTATTATGGAACCATTTCATTCAGGCTGTGAAAATAACACAGCTAACTAAAATGACAGAGATCAGGGAGAGCCATAATGTGGAACTCAAGGATTCCTACCCTCATGACATAAATTTTAAAATCATCTCATTAAAGCCTGTCTCTCTAAAGCTTCAGTCCCTGATACAATTCGGTGGCGATTCAACCAGTGGCTGAATCTCCAAATCCAAATCAAATCAGGAGACGCTTTAATCTCTCTGAATCAAATTGGAGACATTTGGAAGGATTCAGTGATTTGGCCATAGACACAGCTTTAAATGTTTTTCTACTGTTGCCTCCTGTGTCTAGGGGGGCCACCCGGGGTTCTCCTGTGGCTGATCACCAAGCCGGGGCGCACAGGGGCAGGAACCCAGCACGCTCCCCAGGGGATCTGGAAGTGGACCGGAAGTATTTCTGAAAGTACTTCTGGGTTCACCACTGAGCATGCGGGGGCCCCCCTATGCTCCTGTGGGATGGTACCATCCAGCATCACAGTGTTCATGACCTGCACCCGGTACCTCGAGGTATGTAAAAAAATCATTTAAAGCTGCATGTATGGCATCTCCAAATCAGCATCAAATCTTCAGATATCTCTTATTCCCAGCTGAGTTGCCGTCCTTTTTACTGTTCACCTGGATGCTAATTATTCCTTTGAGCATTCGATCCTGGGATTTCTTGATGCTGGCAGAGGAAGCAGATTGCTGATGCTACAGTGCTCGGTGTTAGAATTGGGAAAAATCAGTGACTGCTGAGGATGAATTATTTTTTGTTTATTTTAGCTTTTCTTTATAATCTAGGCAATACTTTTGCCACTACTGGATTTCTGGGCAACAAGAATTGTATTCAGCTGTGTTGAACTTGCACATCAATTGCTCCTAATTTGCTGCTTATTTAAAGCAGTAGTTCTCAACCTTTTTATACCAGGACCCATTTGTAAACATCAATGGCCAATCCTGACCCAGTGCCCCTCACTCCTGACTCACTGCCCCCCAGGCCCAAGCCCCTCAGTGTGTGGGGCAGGAGGTGGGTGTGTGGGGTGGGGATTATGGGGGGCAAGCAGCCCTTTGCAGGCTGGAACTCTGACAGCTTGCAAGAGAAAAGCCATGGTTTCCCACACTTTTCTCCATTTTTAAAGTTTGATTGCCACCCTTCCTAATATTCCTGTGATCCAGGAATATTAGAAAGTTGAGAAATGCTGATTTAAAGTCATTGTAAAGCAATAGAGGAGGGGCTGTTTATATATTTCTTACAAACCTTGCAATCACTTGACTGTAAATGATCACTTGGTCTTACTTATCTCAATATCTGGGGCCTTGCTTGGTGTACTGGTCTTGTATCCTAAGTAGAAGCAGGTCACTAAAGGAGCCTGAGGTCAGACAGTACTGTATTATATGCTTCTGTACAGTATACATCAGATTTCTTATCCCGTCAACCAAAGAGTAACTGAAATCCCAAGTGAACCGTGTGCTTTTTCCCCCCTGCAAGTCTCTTATCTGAATAAACATTTCCTGGCCTGCCTGAGTTCTCAGACTGCCCAGGAGGCCCTAACACAATTCAGCTTGAACAGGAGTAATTTATGATTTTTCTAGATGAAGCTGGGGATGTTTTTAGTTTCAGTTAAACAATAGAAATGAGGTAAAACAAGTGGCACAATTTGGAATAATCATGGGATTTGCACAACATGGAAGAGTGAAACAAAGTTTGCCACAACTCCATAAATATATACAAATTGATATGCATACTTCTAGGTGGCAGAGGTTGCAGATATGATTAAATTTACAGAATATAAATAAATGAATTATCAAGTACTTACCACATTATCTGCCCAGCACTTATTCTGAGCTTCCAAATCATTGGTGAGCATCAGACAATTGCCAGTCTTTTAGTTTAGTTTCTGTTGTTTTTAAAAACATTTTAAAATCACCTTAGTAGACTAGCATTAGCCCTTCCCCAAAATCAACCCTTAAAGACTTAATCATAGAAATCATAGAAATTAAGGGCTGGAAGGGATTGAGTCCAATCCCCTTGCTCTGGGCAGGAATACTGCTGAGATCAAATGATCTCAGCAAGTTGTCTGTCCAGTCTCCTCTTGAAGACTTTCAAGGTTGGGGACTGGACCACTGCCTTGGGAAGTCTATTCCAGATTCTGGTCACCCTTACCGTGAAGAAGTTCTTCCTTACATCCAACCTAAAGCCATCCTCTAACAGTTTATGGCCATTGCTCCTTGTCCTCCTCTGGGGCGCCTGAGGGAACAGTTTTTTCTCCCAGCTCCCGATACTCACCTTGTGACAGGGGGCCATCTTGAGGCCAGTCACAATGCTGGCCTGCCCACCTGTCTAAGGAAGTCTGCGCATGCTGGCCTACCAATGTCTCGTGCAGTCTGCCCACGTGACTCTCCTACCATGCCTTTGTTATAACTAAAAAAAGTTGTTCGTAGGCAGGAGGCTGCTCATTTAATGTCCTTTTGCCCAGGGTGTAAAACATGGCTCTGACCTTCCCTTTACTGTGTCCCATGCCTTGCAGATGGCATCCAGATCCACTATTACTCCCCTGGTCCCTTATCTAGGATGCACTCAGCCTCTGGCCCAAACTTGGCCTCAGGTGTCCTCAGGCATGTCTTGGCCACACGCTCCCCACTGGGGCCTCTACTCTGATTGGCCTATGTGCAGTCCTTCAGGCCCCCACAGACCCTATTCTATGTGGTCTCTGGTTTTTGATCACATACTGGGTCAAACTCAGCCTCTACCCCTGTCTGGGCCACTATTCCACCCCTTAATGGGACCACTGCTTTGCCCCCCACTGGGGCTTCTGTGCCTTATGCCCCTTGGGCCTCAGGTGTCTGTTGATGTGCCTGGAGCCCTAACTCAGCCTATGGCCCACTTAGGCCTCAGGTGTCTTTTGATGTGCCTGGACCCCAAGCCTGTCCCTTCTATAGGGTAACTGATCAGGTCATGAGGGCTGAGGCTATACATTGCCCCAAACTCACCTTTCACTGGTGTGCCATTCCCTGGAGACTGCCCCTCCCTACTTATGATTTTTACCAAAAAGACATGTCAGGTGAGATTAGAAGGTCCCCCTGGGGCGGAGCTGGCATGGTCACAGAGCCCTAGGGGCATCATGGCCATCCCTGGGGACCCTGTGCTGTGACATCAAGGCTGCATTTTGAGGTATTTTTCATAGATTTTTTTCTTTCCCTTCTGAGGCCTGGTCAGCTGATGCAGGCTATTTGAGATAGTTGGCTTTACAGGGAAAAGAATACTAGAATCGGTCCCACTAAAATCTTGTCAGTTCCCTAACATAACTACTCTGTGCCATACACAAAATGTGTGATGGGATGTTGAGCCTTGTTGCCACCTGGTTTTCGCCATTTAAGGATACTACTGTCTCAAATTTGGGCCCCGGGGGAGGCTCACCTGGGCCTAGAGTGAGTGAGGATTTAGTTAGGGAGCTTCTGGAGGGGCTGGATGTTTTTAAGTCAGCCGGCCCAGATGATCTTCA
>NW_017729024.1:162151330-162153497 GCF_001723915.1 Gavialis gangeticus | reverse complement strand
GCTTCCAAGTGAGGTGGTGCAGGCTCCCACCCTGGGGGTTTTTAAGAGGAGGTTGGATGACCACCTTACTGGGGTCATTTGACCCCAGTGCTCTTCCTGCCATGGCAGGGGGTCGGACTAGATGATCTGCTCAGGTCCCTTCCGACCCTAGAAACTATGAAACTATGAAATTCAGACCGATGTAACCATAATAAGGTACCATTCTCTGTGCACATAAGGACACGAACAAGATAAGCGCAAGCAGTCACAGCTTCCCTTGCATGACTTCACACACATCCTGGATGGAGTGCTTAAAAATGTGGTGGAGCACTTCAGCTTCTGTATTGATTCAATTGTGGCTTCTCTTCTGAGTAGTATCAGCTAGCATTAGTTGTGGGTGAGGAGACCACTACAGAACAATGAGATGATCTAGCAGATGGGGTTATATAATAACTATTCCACATTTTTTAGCTGATAAGTTACATACATTGCATGTTCACATGTTGTCAAGAGTCAGGGCAGCAGGCAGGTTAAATTACCACAGCTGGCCCTGATTACTGTGTGGGCCTGGCTGCCAGTCACCAAATTAATCCCAGCTGGCCCCAGTTGCCTGCCTGGGCATGGCCCTTTCCATACCTTTGGATTTTGACTCCTTGTTCTTTGTTTTTGCCTTGGATTCCTAGCTTCCCAGTGATCTAGGGCCTGCTTGTTTGTTCCTGTTTTTCTGCGATCTGGGTCCTACTTTTTGGTTTCATCTTTGTTCTTGGTTTCTGTCCATGGGTTCCTGGCTCCAGGAACCTGATATTTTTTGGTTTCATTTTTTGTTAAAGGTTCCAGCCTCAGTCTCTGTGCTCCAGAGTGCCTGCCAGGTCCTTGACCCCTGTGCTCCAGACTCCAGTCCAGACCCTGTTCTCTGACAGCTGGCTCCTGGCTTATGGCTTAGCTTGGCAGTTGCCCTTGTCCCAATCCTGTACTTTCTAGGTGCCTGTTCTGGAACCTCTGGTTATTGGTTCTGGCCTGCATCCTTGCCTCCTAGATCCAGACTCCTTGGCTTATGACTTTACCCAGTATTTGGCTATGTCCTGGTTCTTTACAGAACTTGGCCTTCTCTTGATCCCTGGACTCTTAACTAGGATTCCCACTTCCCTGACCTTGCCTGTTCCTGAACCCCCTGGGTTGTGAGCCTCTAGAGGCTAGTCATGACTGCTTATATCCTAGTCACAGGTCTGACCAGGACCAGTCTCCCCGCATTTTTAGTGTTGAGTATGTGAAAAATGACAAGGCTAAATTTATGGATAGATCTGGTTACACTGAGACAACAAACCCCATAACCTTTTAAGTTTACTGCATGAACTTTTTTTTTTAAATCCTTCCTTTTGGGCCTTTGTCACAGATTTTGTGTCCTCATTTGGGCCTGGATAGGTTGGGAAAGCTGACATGAATTATACTTGACCTGGAGTCCTGCAGCTGGAAAAGATTCACAGCCTTTGGTGCATTCCCAGACTGCTCTGTCCTCTTATTATTTAGAACGATATGAACTTTGACTGCTATGCATGATTTCAGAACAAAACACTTCTTGATAAGAATACCCTGCAAATCTGTAATAATGCACAGTTCCATAGAGACCTTTAGGAATTCAGTAAAGATCAATGTAATTGTTCCTACCAGGTTTTATTTCAATGATGAAGAGTAATAGTGTCAGACTTTGATACAGCGAAGTTTTTCATTTGCCACATAATAATTATGCATACAAACTAAATATTTGCCTATGCAAGTAGCCACTTGTACATCTATGAGCCCTTCGTATTAATTTCAATAAGAATCTCCCTCTTGCATAGGGAGATTTAAATATTACCTAATGTACTTGTGTAACACAACAACTGTGAATTCAAATTCATGCATAGTATGCAAGTTTGCAAGAATTGTAGAAAATAAGCCCTTTACATTATTGTGTTTAATTCTCAAAGAGATAAAGTCTCTCATGTGAGAGCCTCGCTGCCTGCACAGCCCAGCTAAAATGGGGCGGGAACACTTCTTCTTGCCATTTGGGGCAGCCGGGGACAATGGCAGTGTGGCGGGTGCAGCAGCAGGTATGGAAAGGATGCATGGCTAGGGAGGGGACATGCCACTGAGCATGGAGGGGAATATAAGGGGGGAACTTTTTCCTGAATCAGGAATTTTTAAAAAG
>NW_017729024.1:162136548-162146330 GCF_001723915.1 Gavialis gangeticus | reverse complement strand
ACTGAGCATGGAGGGGAATATAAGGGGGGAACTTTTTCCTGAATCATGAATTTTTAAAAAGTCCCTTTTGCTGTTTCTGTGGCCTGCTTTGAAAAGGGCAGGGGGTGCAACCATGCCACTGCACCCCTTCTGGATTTACCCTCCTGCCCAGCAGGATAACTTGGTGGTGGGGGGGGGTAGTGCAATAAGGACAACTGTCCTGGGTACTGACTTGGAGGGGCAGAAAAAAGCAGCTGTGACAAATGGCAGCAGCAACAGAAGTCACTGCTTTTAGCCTGTCCTAGGCATCCAGCTGTATCCCTACACTGCTGCTGCCCCGCCTATCATTAGAGAGAGAGAGAGAGAGAGAGAGAGAGAGAGAGAGAGAAGAAGAAGGTATCCAATGGTGCATGTATTCTGAAGTGGTACATAGCCAACACTTGGATTAACCAAATAATTTTGCATTGTTTAACAAATCTGCATAATATACCATTACAGTGTCTTTGTCTCCTGCGGCTAGTCTGAATTTAGAAGTTTAGCAGAGTATGGACAAGTTAAATAGTTACGCCAGCTGAAGAGGGTAGGGATTTATCTTATTGCTGAGCTGATCTACTGTAACTTCTTAGTTTGTCTGTTGTTTGTGGACATTAAATTGTGGCAGCTCTTTTGTTCTGGTGTAAACTGCCCTGGTTTAGTTACTGTTGCTGCATAAAAGGATGGATCAGCTGATGCAGACTCAGAGAGTAAGTTCTCTCTCCTGAAAGTGGTGTAATTATTTTGACTGTCTGAGCCTGTCTTGTGCTACATCCAAGCCACCTGCTTTAACTCCTTACCCCAGAGTAGAGGCTTATGCTTTTTTTGTGTTGTTTCCTGTACGTGAAGGACATGAACATTACCCTACAGCTTTGCTGTGTGCATAGGCAGAGGGAGAAAATATTATTTGTGGGCCTGAGAAAAACTTAAACTTAAAAGATACTTCAACTATGTTGCTATACAGACACCACCCAGCAGGTGAGTGTTTGTGGGGGAAAGGGGGGGGCAGATTGAGGCCCCCACAGTAAGGGAGGGAGTGGGGCAGGGGCTGGGGTCCCAGAGGTATGGGTGGGTGGGGGGCTCCTGCTGTTGTGTGCACCCCAGGGGAGGCATGGGGGGCACATGTGCCCCGGATTTGTGCATGGGGCAGAGCATAGGCGGGCTGCTGCTGCAGGCTGTGGCTCTGTACCCCACTGCCGTTGCCCTAGGAGCCACGTGCTGGCTGCGCCACATCCCCTGCTGGAGGTGAGGGTGGAACAGAGCTTCTTTGCCTTATGGGCCTGGCCCAGCTCCCCCAGTATCCCAGCTGGGGTATCTGGGGGGGTTCTGTCAGGCAGGGGGGCTCTGATCTACACCCCTTCCTCCCTAGCTCAGGCTGGGCAAAGCCCAGCTGGCAGCTTGGTGCTGTTCATTTCCCCCTCCCTCCTCCCTCCCTGCTGACAGCCCTGGGGGTGGGGCTGGCCTGCACCAGCCCAGCCCACAACATGAAAACATTTAGGCTAGGCGAGGGAACACAGGTTTCCTAGGGCACTCTAAAGCAGAGAGACTTCATCTAATACTTCTTTTGCGGAGGGTTAATTTTTCATACGTTCACCCATTTTAAAAGTGCTCTGAGCCATGCATGTGTCATGACCAGGGATCTGGGTCTTCTGTTTGCCATGAAAAAATGCAGTAAAACCCAGATTTTCGCCTTTTTAGTTAAAAAACATGGGAAATGGTGGGTTTCCTCTTGCAGACTGACAGAGTTCCAGCCTGCAAGGGGCTGGGGGGAGTAGGAGGAGGGCAGTCAGGCAGGGGGTGCCATGTGCATGTGTGCACATACACATGCACATGGGTGCCAGGCAGCCTGAAGAGCAGCTCCCTGCAAGTAAGTCTGGGTGGGAGGGTTCTGAAGCCCCCATAGTGAAGGAGGAAGGGTGTTGGGTAGGGCTGGGGCTGAGGGGGGTGCTCCCCCCCACCCTAACAGGCTTTGTTCTGACCATGTTGTCCATGAGGGAGGGGGAGCCAGGCTTCACGGTCTGCTCTGCTGCAGCAGCCACTGCCTCCCATGGGTGGCAGTTGGGGCTTGGGTGCTGCTGGGGCAGGCAGGGGCCTGTGGATCCGGGTCCCTGGCCCCATAGCCCTGGTAGCTGGGGGCTCCCTCCAGCAGGGATGAGGGAGTGGGGGCTGTGGGTGGGGAGTGGGGTATGGGCAAGGCCAGGATGCTGCGGGATGGGAATGAGGGACACCAGCAGGGCACAGGGGGCTGTGGGTGGGGAGTGAGGGATACCAGCAGGGGTTGGGGAGGTGTGGGTGGGGAGTGAGGGGCAATGGCATGGGCAGGGCACCAGTATATCAGGGCTGGTCAGCACCACAAACCAGTGAAAGGGCAGTGGGCAGGGGGTGGGGTGGGATCAGCTGCAGCTCGACCTGCATCCTTGTGAGTGAAGGGGGCAGGGGGAGCTCTGATTTTCCATGCTAAAAAACCCAGAATAAAATGCCAACATTAATAGGTATTTAGAATTAATTTTATTACAGTGATTGAGGCACCGGTAGGCTTCCAAATTGCTTTAAAATAGTAAATATATCAATAAAACAGTGTGTTCAACTGATACCTATATATATATATATATATATATATATATATATATATATATATATATATATATATATATATATATATATATATATATATATATATATATATGTGTATATATAAAATGGCATTTCATTTTAATCATGGAAAAATGTGTATTTTGGGGGTTTTATCTCAGAGAATTTGTGATATATATATATTCAGAAAAAAACCAGGATCCCCAGTCATGACACCACTGTGGAGTGCTTTCAGGAGCCCAATCACATGCAAAATGTAACTGGTGTAAGTGTCCTCTATGGCCAGGCAAGAAATGGGCTCAGGCTTTTAGAGCTGTTAATGTTTCTAAGTTCTTACTACAGAATTTAAGTACTCAGTAGGATGACAAACTTATTTCCTGCACAAGACAGTATAGAAAGACAGCAGCTTTTTCAGTGTAATACAGTGCCTGGAAAATGCTGTTAAAAAGGTGTTGCTTTTAGTTCTGAAGGAATGCTAACTGTCTGCATTTAGGGACTTCAGACTTGTCTTACAGATATTTGCTAAAGCAGTTTTTTTTCTCTTGTTCTTTTACAAACTTTCAGTATACATTGCTGTAAAAGCATGAGATGTGTTTGTTAATTTGAAATCCTCTACCCTGATAGCTCACTCAAGGGCCTAATTACAAGTCTCTGGTGCTGTTATGGGTTGCTAGGCAGAAGGGAAATAATGTAACATGTTAAACAAACCAGACAAAGATGTTTTCTGTGGACTTTACAGATTCGTTTGGTGGTGTGAAGTCCCCATTAACAATCAGCTCAGAATGAAAAGGTCTCACTTAAACATTAGTACAAAGGCTGTCAGCTTTGTGTACTGTACTAGAGCCCAAAAAGTCTGTTTCTCAAAGCTTCACCTATATCCTTGAATTGGGAAATGAACCTGTTGCCAAAGATACTGCTAAAAACAGTAGGTGGCTGAAAGTAGGTTGCTTCACCTGTGGGCTTTTCTAGACAGGCTTTTGTTCACTGAGTTGCTCCTCAGCCAGCCCGCATGGTCTTGAACAGAGTCTTTAAACAAACAAAAAGCCATATAGGAAGGGACCTCTTTGGCTCTGCCATAGCATAGCAGTCTGGCCCTTGCATGTAGCCACTGATTCAGCCTATTACTTGTCTCTGGCTTGCAACAGTTCGCTACCTCCCTGCTCTTCTCTCTGGGGTTTTTATGCTCCCAGTGAGTGGCTCCTTTACCAGCAGCATCCCTACAGCTGCAGCCTGCAGGGCTGGCTTCCCCCTCTTAAGAGGACAGGCCACTCTGCTATAGATGTTAATCGGAAACATGTCACGTAGCACTTTGGGTCTGGTGACAGGGTGAAGGCACTTTGAGAGAAATTTTTGGGAACCACAGCTCTGACCAAGTGCTGAGGGTGATTTCTTTTCAAAACAAGCGGGCAGGTCAGTATAAAAGCTACAGGTATCCCTACACTGTCATGACTGCAGTGTAGTGTAGAGATACCTGAAAAAGATTTTAGCTAGTGAGCTGGATGACTGCTAGCAGTTTAGCCACAGCAGCACAGAGCTCAGCATAGACTTCAAAATCTGCAGAGAAACTGGTTAAATTAGCCTGTGCTTTGGCTAGTTTTATACCAGCACCCAAGCTAGTTAGTTAAAAGCTTCTATAACAGTAGTGTGGATATGTTCTCCATTTGTGATAGCAATGCCTTTAAATGTCCCAATATCTTTAGTACTTTGTGTCTTGCAGATACAACTTCTTAGCACTTCGGCATGTTCTCTTTTTAGGTTTATGTATTGGGATCGGTTACTTAAGGGGAAATCCTAGATGGCTTTCGGTAATTGTACTGTGTTCAAAGGTTCTTCATAGTAGCACAATTAGGTGTAGGTGAGTGGGACACTCAGAGAGTCTGTGCTGTGCTGCAGCAGCTAGGGACTTTGAGTCCCTGAGGCAGATAAGAAACCTGTTCCCCTAAAGGGTGCAGAACTTGCTAGTTATGCCTTTGCTTTTTCATCTCTGTTTTCCTCGGATTCCTCCTGTTTTATACAACCACAACCTAGGAACCAACCACCTGATGAGACGCCTTTTTTGCTGTCTGAACAGACCACCGTTATAATTCAGTTTAGGGAGGAATAGGGTTATTTTGATGCTGCTGTTAAAATGACAGACATTTCTAGAGCTTTGCCAGTTTGGGAGCTCTCTTGTTTATGGGGGGAAAAATCATTCTCTAGACAATTTTCTTGCTCAAATGTTACTTTAAGGTTGCTGCACGTTTATTCTGATAGATTTGCCTCAGACAGGTACTGCTTTTTTCCTTTCTTGTGTGCTTTTATTATGTGCTTGACCTCAGATGTATAAAACTCAAGTAATCTTGAGTTCTAATAAGTATTTATTTAACACACGTTTACAATTTACAATTATATTCACCATGAGTATTAACAGAGAGATAAAACTAATGGGACTAAGGTTTTTAAGAAACCAAATATGATGACATCAAAGCTTGAAGTGTATAAAGCCTTTGCAAAAGAGTGTAACTGTTGCTATAGCTTACAACTCCAGTCTAACACCTCATGCTTGAAGTTCACGACTACCTCACACAGCTGCTTTTAACTGATTCCTGGCCTGACTTCAGAGGGCTACACTGAGTCCATATATCCTCCCACAAAGGGCAGGATGCTATTGTACTGTCCAAGGAGCAGCCTTAGGTAGGAACTGAGCCACAAGTTTTCCCTGGTTCCCTTTTATTCCAGGAGCAAACTTTACAGGATGTGTCATGCTGTCCTTTTCATTTCTGGATCTGTTTGGCTCATTTGTCTTTACTTGCCCATCTCACAGGCTCCCTACATATAAACATGTTTTCACCATGGACATCTTTCTCACCTGGCAGTTAATGGTGATGTAGGCAGGGAAAATGAAGAAGTATAAGCTGAAACTCCCCTTTCACCCCCCATTCTTATACCTAAGTGAAAGTACAAGCCTTTCCCAAATTACCTACATCTATATTATTATATGACATAAGTGAATGTTAGTGATATGAGCTATATATCTTAGCACACGTAGCTCACCCTGTTGAAGAGTTCTTGTCCTTGCAGGTTGAGACATAGATTAACTCTTATAGGTAATGTTTCTTTATTTACTCTGACCTTGTTGCATTAAAATAAATAGAACATTTATCTGCAACATGCAGAAGTAATACAGAGACAGAACAGACAATGGCTTGATGGCTCTTCCCGTCTAGTTTTTATGACTGGAATAATAGGTGACGCTACTTTCATCAGAGAGCTTCAGAATTCTTTATGAACTTTAACTGAAGAGTGGCTGCACTTGTCCCTGATTCCATGTTGCCATGAATTTAAAATAATCTAGGTCAGTGATTCTCAACCAGGGTGCTGGGGTACCCTGGGGTGCCATGAGTTCCTTTGAAGGGTGTGCATGTGTGAAGAGATAAACAGAGAACGGCAGGCTCAGGTTTTTCCTGCCTAGTTCCTGCCGGCCTCTTCTGCAAGGAGGCAAGCCCTGTAATAAATAAATTAGTTTTTAAAATGGAGTGCCACTCAATTCACAAAAGTTATAGAGGGGTGCCTTCTGCCTGGCAAGGAGCACTTTGAGTCCAAAAAGGTTGAGAACCACTGATCTGGGTGGCCTATTGTAGCTTAGTAGCCACACCAAAAGAGAGATGATGTTTCAAAGGCATCAACTTTCCTTTGGCTTCAAGTCATCAAATGGAAGTAGTGTTCTGACTACTGCTATGCAACATAACTTAGCTAAATAAAGGCAAATTAATCTCTGAAAGAAAACAGAAAGGTTAGTTTAGCAGTTCTATAAATGACCCTTTCCAAATTTCTTCACTGTGTATAATTAATAGTTGGTAGAATGTAATACAGGGCACTGACAGATGTGCAGGCCCCTGATCTAATTCATGGCACTTTAAATAAAGCGCCATGAATTAGAACACCGCCCTAACCCAATAGATGTTTGCCTGGGACTTGGCAGAATTGTGGCGAGCTGGCACCTGAGGAGCTACCTCTCTTCCCAGCCCTGCCTTCACCTCCTAGCTCTGGGGCTGTCAGCAGGAAGAGTGGGGGAGAGAGGATGGGGGAGCCAGCAGCAGTGAGCTTTGGTACCCAGACCTACTCTTTGTTAACATCTGGATTGGTGGGGAATTCACAGGTCTCAAAATATCCAATCTAGCCTAGGTTTAGAGCTAAGTAGGTTGTATCTTGAGGGTAGGCTGGGTCTCGATGAACTACTTCCTGGAGTTGGAGAAGATTCATAGATTCTTAAGGCTAAAGGGAGTGTTGTAGTCATCTAATTTGACCTCCTGTATAATACAGATGAAAGGACTCCCCTGAATTGAATCCTGCTTGACCTAACTAGAGTGTATCCTTTTAGAAAAAATAGCCAATTTTGGTTTAAAAATTTCTGGGGTGGGTAATCTACCACAACACTCAGTATGTTTTTTCCAGTAGTTGCTTACCCTATCTGTTAAACATTTGTACCTTATTTCTAGTCTAAATTTGTCCAAGTTCAGCTTCCAGCCATCATGTCTTGTCATACTTTTGCTAGCTTGAAGAGCCTTCTGTCAAATTTATATTCTCTATGTAAATACCTGTAGACTGCAATCAGGTCACTCTTTAACCTTTCTTTTGATAAGGTAAATAAATTGACCTCCTTGATTCTCATTATAGGAAATTATTTTTTTCCCTCAGCCATTTTATTATTCGTGCAGCTCGTCTCAACTTTCCATAAATTCTAAATGTCCTTTTTGCATCGTATACACCGGAACTGAACACAATATTCCAGCAGCAGTGTTGAATACAGAGGTGCTACCTCTTACTTCTACTTGACGTTCTCTAAAGACTGCTTTAGCCTTTTTGGCACAGCATCACAGTGAAGTTCACGTGATTGTCCAGCCTGATGGCCAAAGCTCTTTCCAAACTTCTCCCTCCCTTGTCCTTCCCCACACCATCATACAAATTTGACCTGCAGTTTTGTTCGTCCCAGCAGCAACAGCTGTTTGGTAACCAAGAGAGCTCCTGGTACAGTTCAAGAGTTCCTGGAGACACTAACTTAAAAACTCTTAATGACTTGGAAATGTTAGGGTGCAAGACAGAACTCCATGCATCTCAGGCTTGAGAAAGGGTCTATATTTCATTGCCATTAAGGAAGACACAGCTTCTATGTACAGGAATGAATAAATCCTTGGGTTACTGTTTACCTAAAATCATCCTAAGCAAAGTAACCTTTGTAAATAAATATTTCTCTAGAGCCCAGCAGCTTACAGTCTTAAGTACTTCATACTGTCCTGTGAGGCGGTCTCAATCTGTTGCTTCCATATGCTGTTTGAGTGCAGTTTGAAGCTGGAGTTGGGTCACCTACAGTGTATCTTCCCTGGCTTGAGGAAGTGTTCCCAAAGACAGGAAGATTTTGCGGGGCATTAATTCTGTACTGCTATATAATTCTCCTATACAGTATCCATTAAAAGGATGACTACATTAGTTCTTTGGCCTAGTCTGTCTGGGAGTTTTCCTTCTCAAATTCTTAAAAGTTCTCTTAACCTGCTAGAAATACTCTTGGCAGACAAAGTTTCCTAGCATTTTTCACAAACTAGTTTACTGTGGTGGCTAGAGGCTGTTTCTTCTTATCATGAAAATCCTACTAAATAGACCCTTACTCCTGCTAGCCTACATGGGGCCCAGTATTGCACTGAAGCTATTCAGGCTGCAAGAGAATTTTGCTTGTTCCCTGGACCAGTCACTGACACTTGCTGTATTTTCTCTGGCTGACTGCTGCTGCTTCTGGAACCAAAAGAAAGAAGAGGATGAATAGAGGAACAAACGATACTGGGTTAAAAGAGAGGGGAGGGGAATCCCTGCATGCCATCTGCTCCAGAGTAGCTGTTTTACATGTCCACTGCTATCCCACGGAAAGTGAAAATAAGCCATGATAATTTAGGTCTATTTCATTCAAGGCTAAGCTGTCCTAATTAACTTTTATTTGCCAAAGGACAGGAGCAAAAAACACAAAACAGGGACTGCAGAGAAGCTGACATACAGTAATTCTCTCTGTCCCCTCCCTCCTGCCCTCATCACTTTAATATAATTTGTTTCACAGATGCCATTCCTGCTGCCTCTTCCAGATACTGGAAAGTAACACCACTTCAGACTGCCAGTAAGAGAGTATGAACAGCCCCTCTTCCTACTGATGGTCCCTACTAACCTCTAGTTGTGTAGAGAAGAACCAGAAAAGTCTATATACAGAACCTGCTGACCACTAGGTACTGACCCCTTTTTTGGGTCACTGCAAGGCCAATCTAGTCAACAAGGTTAACTGCCCACTAAGGGAGAAACAAATAGGAAAGGTGAGCTGAAAATAGGAAGACACTCCAGGTATGAGTAGCTGCTACAGACTTTCTGGCACCACCCCATGGGTCACAGCAAGAATGATCTCCACAGATCCCAGAATCCTCATTAATTTTAATTTTTAGTCATAATTTAAAATGGCCAATTCCTTCTTAAATACGCACAAGAAAATAGCCTCTTCTGGGATGAGTTTCTAGAAATAGTAACTAAACTTGGTTGAATGTTCCCCTGCAAATTTTGTGGTATATAAGCAGCATAGTGCACTGGCTGAACCTATTCAGCAAAGTTTAACCCAGGCTTTACTGCAGTGGTTCTCAGCCTTAGGCTCAAGGCACCTTCTGTAACTTTTGTGAACTGAGTGGCACCCCATTTCAAGAACTAATTTCTTTATTATAGTGCTGACCTGCCTGAAGACGGGCTGGGAAGGAGGAGGCACAGCTAGCAGGGATGAGTCTGTGCTTCAGTCACAGGGGAAAGGAAAAACAGGTGGGAGGGAAGAGCCACATGTCACTGCTTTACTGTGTTAGTATTTTAGGGCTCCTATAGATGTGCAGTGAAGCTGGTCTGTCATGCTGTAATTTCAGCATGGTTAATCAAGTCTGCTGGAGCGTGATAAGTACCATGCTCCAGCAGACTCCAGGATCATATATCTTGACTTCATAAAAGCCTTAGATCTGGTATCCTATATCACCTCTTGGTGAAACTGGCCAATTGTGGCCTTGGGTCCACCACGATTCGCTGGCTGGGAAGTCGGCTCTGTGGTCAGACCCAGAGGGTAGAAATTGATGGAAGTCAATCATCATGGTGCCCTGTGACCAGTGGGGTCCTCCAAGGCTCTGTCCTTGGAC